>NC_141534.1:221502500-222242500 GCF_021556685.1 Rattus norvegicus
TGCCAAAAGCAATCTATAGATTCAATGCCTATCAAAATTCCAACTCAATTCTTCATACAGTTAGAAAGAGCAATTTGCAAAGTCATTTGGAATTTAAAAAAAACCCAGGATAGCGAAAACTATCTTCAACAATAAAAGAACTTCTGGGGGAATTACTAGTGATTAGAAAACAAAACAAAAAAAACTGTATGATCTTGGTACAGAGACAGGCACGTAGATCAGTGGAATAGAATTGAAGACCCAGAAATTAACCCACACACCTATGGTCACTTGTTCTTTGACAAAGGAGCTAGAACCATCCAGTGGAAAAGAGATAGCATTTTCAACAAATGGTGCTAGTTCAACTGGAGGTCCACATGTAGAAGAATGCAAATCAATCCATTGTTATTGCCCTGTACAAAGCTGAAGTCCAAGTGGATTAATGACTTTTACATAAAACCAGATACACTCACACTATTAGAAAAAAAATTGGAGAAGAGCCTCAAAAACATGGGCACTAGGGAAATTTTCCTGAACAGAACACCAATGGCTATGCTCTAAGATCAAGAATTAGCAAATGGGATTTCATAAAATTGCAAAGCTTCTGTAAGGCAAAGGACACTGCCATTAGGACAAAACAGCAACTAACATATTGGGAAAAGATCTTTACCAATCCTACATTAGATGGAGGGGTAAGAAAAAAATATTAATAAAAGGAGAAACAGAGACAAAGTTTGGAGCAGAGATGGAAGGAATGACCATTCAGAGACTTCCCCACCTAGGGGTCCAGCCCATACACATACAGCTGCCAAACCCAGACAATATTACTGATGCCAAGAAGTGCATGCTGATAGCAGCATGATATAGCTGTCTCCTGAGAGACTCTGCCAAAGCAGGACAAATACAAAAGCAGATGCTCACAGCCAACCATTGAACTGAGAATGGGGTCCCCATTGGAGGAGTTAGAGAAAGGATTCAAGGAATTTAAGGTGTTTTCCACCCATAAGAACAACAATACCAATGAACCAGAGCTCCCAGAGACTAAACCACCATCCAAAGAGTATAC
This sequence comes from Rattus norvegicus, assembly GCF_021556685.1. Classification (NCBI taxonomy): domain Eukaryota; kingdom Metazoa; phylum Chordata; class Mammalia; order Rodentia; family Muridae; genus Rattus; species Rattus norvegicus. The sequence goes on from NC_141534.1 coordinate 221,503,546, forward strand.
ATGGACAGACCTATGGCTCCAGCCACATATGAAGCAGAGGATGGCCTTGTTGGGCACCAGTGGAGGAGGAGCCCTTGGTCCTGCCAAGGCTTGATGCCCCAGTGTAGGGAAATGGCAGGGCAGAAAGGTGAGATGTGGTGGGTGGTTGGGTGGGGGACACCATCATAGAAGCAGGGGAGGGGGAATAGAGTAGAGGGTTTATGGATGGGAAACCAGGAAAGGAGATATCATTTGAAATGTAAATACATAAAATATCCAAGAAAATTAAAATTAAAAAAAAGAAACTTGCCACACCCGCGGATCCCGGCCCGCAGCAGCTCTCTGCTCCCAGACCCGGTGAGAGAGAGACCCAACCGCCTGGTCAGGTGGGCACTCCTGAGGCTGCAGAGCGGAAGAGACCACCAACACTGCTCACCCCTGCCCACATCCCTGGCCCAAGAGGAAACTGTATAAGGCCTCTGGGCTCCCGTGGGGGAGGGCCCAGGAGCGGCAGGACTTCTGCGCCTGAGACACCGCCGCCGGAACCTGAAAGAAACAGACCGGATAAACAGTTCTCTGCACCCAAATCCCGTGGGAGGGAGAGCTAAACCTTCAGAGAGGCAGACAAGCCTGGGAAACCAGAAGAGACTGCTCCCTGCACACACATCTCGGACGCCAGAGGAAAAAGCCAAAGACCATCTGGAACCCTGGTGCACTGAAGCTCCCGGAAGGGGCGGCACAGGTCTCCCTGGTTGCTGCCGCTGCAGAGAGCCCCTGGGCAGCACCCCACGAGCGAACCTGAGCCTCGGGACCACAGGTAAGACCAAACTTTCTGCTGCAAGAAAGCTGCCTGGTGAGCTTGGGACACGGAAGCAGAATTTCTCTAGGAGGCACGATCTGTGTTTACCGGAAGTCCCACACCCGCGGATCCCGGCCCGCAGCAGCTCTCTGCTCCCAGACCCGGTGAGAGAGAGACCCAACCGCCTGGTCAGGTGGGCACTCCTGAGGCTGCAGAGCGGAAGAGACCACCAACACTGCTCACCCCTGCCCACATCCCTGGCCCAAGAGGAAACTGTATAAGGCCTCTGGGCTCCCGTGGGGGAGGGCCCAGGAGCGGCAGGACTTCTGCGCCTGAGACACCGCCGCCGGAACCTGAAAGAAACAGACCGGATAAACAGTTCTCTGCACCCAAATCCCGTGGGAGGGAGAGCTAAACCTTCAGAGAGGCAGACAAGCCTGGGAAACCAGAAGAGACTGCACCCTGCACACACATCTCGGACGCCAGAGGAAAAAGCCAAAGACCATCTGGAACCCTGGTGCACTGAAGCTCCCGGAAGGGGCGGCACAGGTCTTCCTGGTTGCTGCCGCTGCAGAGAGCCCCTGGGCAGCAACCCACGAGCGAACCTGAGCCTCGGGACCACAGGTAAGACCAAATTTTCTGCTGCAAGAAAGCTGCCTGGTGAACTCAAGACACAGGCCCACAAGAACAGCTGAAGACCTGTAGAGAGGAAAAACTACACACCGGAAAGCAGAACACACTGTCCCCATAACTGACTGAAAGAGAGGAAAACAGGTCTACAGCACTCCTGACACACAGGCTTATAGGTCAGTCTAGCCACTGTCAGAAATAGCAGAACAAAGTAACACTAGAGATAATCTGATGGCGAGAGGCAAGCGCAGGAACCCAAGCAACAGAAACCAAGACTGCATGCCATCATCGGAGCCCAATTCTCCCGCCAAAACAAACATGGAATATCCAAACACACCAGAAAAGCAAGATCTAGTTTCAAAATCATATTTGATCATGATGCTGGAGGACTTCAAGAAAGACATGAACACACTTAGGGAAACACAGGAAATCATTAATAAACAAGTAGAGGCCTACAGAAAGGAATGGCAAAAATCCCTGAAAGAATTCCAGGAAAACACAATCAAACAGATGAAGGAATTAAAAATGGAAATAGAAGCAATCAAGAAAGAACACATGGAAACAACCCTGGATATAGAAAACCAAAAGAAGAGACAAGGAGCTGTAGATACAAGCTTCACCAACAGAATACAAGAGATGGAAGAGAGAATCTCAGGAGCAGAAGATTCCATAGAAATCATTGACTCAACTGTCAAAGATAATGTAAAGCGGAAAAAGCTACTGGTCCAAAACATACAGGAAATCCAGGACTCAATGAGAAGATCAAACCTAAGGATAATAGGTATAGAAGAGAGTGAAGACTCCCAGCTCAAAGGACCAGTAAATATCTTCAACAAAATCATAGAAGAAAACTTCCCTAACCTAAAAAAAGAGATACCCATAGGCATACAAGAAGCCTACAGAACTCCAAATAGATTGGACCAGAAAAGAAACACCTCCCGTCACATAATTGTCAAAACACCAAACGCACAAAATAAAGAAAGAATATTAAAAGCAGTAAGGGAAAAAGGTCAAGTAACATATAAAGGGAGACCTATCAGAATCACACCAGACTTCTCGCCAGAAACTATGAAGGCCAGAAGATCCTGGACTGATGTCATACAGACCCTAAGAGAACACAAATGCCAGCCCAGGTTACTGTATCCAGCAAAACTCTCAATTAACATTGATGGAGAAACCAAGATATTCCATGACAAAGCCAAATTTACACAATATCTTTCTACAAATCCAGCACTACAAAGGATAATAAATGGTAAAGCCCACCATAAGGAGGCAAGCTATACCCTAGAAGAAGCAAAAAACTAATCGTCTTGGCAACAAAACAAAGAGAATGAAAGCACACAAACATAACCTCACATCCAAATATGAATATAAAGGGAAACAATAATCACTATTCCTTAATATCTCTCAATATCAATGGCCTCAACTCCCCAATAAAAAGACATAGATTAACAAACTGGATACGCAACGAGGACCCTGCATTCTGCTGCCTACAGGAAACACACCTCAGAGACAAAGACAGACACTACCTCAGAGTGAAAGGCTGGAAAACAACTTTCCAAGCAAATGGTCAGAAGAAGCAAGCTGGAGTAGCCATTCTAATATCAAATAAAATCAATTTCCAACTAAAAGTCATCAAAAAAGATAAGGAAGGACACTTCATATTCATCAAAGGAAAAATCCACCAAGATGAACTCTCAATCCTAAATATCTATGCCCCAAATACAAGGGCACCTACATACGTAAAAGAAACCTTACTAAAGCTCAAAACACACATTGCACCTCACACAATAATAGTGGGAGATTTCAACACCCCACTCTCATCAATGGACAGATCATGGAAACAGAAATTAAACAGTGATGTCGACAGACTAAGAGAAGTCATGAGCCAAATGGACTTAACGGATATTTATAGAACATTCTATCCTAAAGCAAAAGGATATACCTTCTTCTCAGCTCCTCATGGTACTTTCTCCAAAATTGACCATATAATTGGTCAAAAAACGGGCCTCAACAGGTACAGAAAGATAGAAATAATCCCATGCGTGCTATCGGACCACCACGGCCTAAAACTGGTCTTCAATAACAATAAGGGAAGAATGCCCACATATACGTGGAAATTGAACAATGCTCTACTCAATGATAACCTGGTCAAGGAAGAAATAAAGAAAGAAATTAAAAACTTTTTAGAATTTAATGAAAATGAAGGTACAACATACCCAAACTTATGGGACACAATGAAAGCTGTGCTAAGAGGAAAACTCATAGCGCTGAGTGCCTGCAGAAAGAAACAGGAAAGAGCATATGTCAGCAGCTTGACAGCACACCTAAAAGCTCTAGAACAAAAAGAAGCAAATACACCCAGGAGGAGTAGAAGGCAGGAAATAATCAAACTCAGAGCTGAAATCAACCAAGTAGAAACAAAAAGGACCATAGAAAGAATCAACAGGACCAAAAGTTGGTTCTTTGAGAAAATCAACAAGATAGATAAACCCTTAGCCAGACTAACGAGAGGACACAGAGAGTGCGTCCAAATTAACAAAATCAGAAATGAAAAGGGAGACATAACCACAGATTCAGAGGAAATTCAAAAAATCATCAGATCTTACTATAAAAACCTATATTCAACAAAATTTGAAAATCTTCAGGAAATGGACTATTTCCTAGACAGATACCAGGTATCAAAGTTAAATCAGGAACAGATAAACCAGTTAAACAACCCCATAACTCCTAAGGAAATAGAAGCAGTCATTAAAGGTCTCCCAACCAAAAAGAGCCCAGGTCCAGATGGGTTTAGTGCAGAATTCTATCAAACCTTCATAGAAGACCTCATACCAATATTATCCAAACTATTCCACAAAATTGAAACAGATGGAGCCCTACCGAATTCCTTCTACGAATCTACAATTACTCTTATACCTAAACCACACAAAGACACAACAAAGAAAGAGAACTTCAGACCAATATCCCTTATGAATATCGACGCAAAAATATTCAATAAAATTCTGGCAAACCGAATTCAAGAGCACATCAAAACAATCATCCACCATGATCAAGTAGGCTTCATCCCAGGCATGCAGGGATGGTTTAATATACGGAAAACCATCAACGTGATCCATTATATAAACAAACTGAAAGAACAGAACCACATGATCATTTCATTAGATGCTGAGAAAGCATTTGACAAAATTCAACACCCCTTCATGATAAAAGTCCTGGAAAGAATAGGAATTCAAGGCCCATACCTAAACATAGTAAAAGCCATATACAGCAAACCAGTTGCTAACATTAAACTAAATGGAGAGAAACTTGAAGCAATCCCACTAAAATCAGGGACTAGACAAGGCTGCCCACTCTCTCCCTACTTATTCAATATAGTTCTTGAAGTTCTAGCCAGAGCAATCAGACAACAAAAGGAGGTCAAGGGGATACAGATCGGAAAAGAAGAAGTCAAAATATCACTATTTGCAGATGATATGATAGTATATTTAAGTGATCCCAAAAGTTCCACCAGAGAACTACTAAAGCTGATAAACAACTTCAGCAAAGTGGCTGGGTATAAAATTAACTCAAATAAATCAGTTGCCTTCCTCTATACAAAAGAGAAACAAGCCGAGAAAGAAATTAGGGAAACGACACCCTTCATAATAGACCCAAATAATATAAAGTACCTCGGTGTGACTTTAACCAAGCAAGTAAAAGATCTGTACAATAAGAACTTCAAGACACTGAGGAAAGAAATTGAAGAAGACCTCAGAAGATGGAAAGATCTCCCATGCTCATGGATTGGCAGGATTAATATAGTAAAAATGGCCATTTTACCAAAAGCAATCTACAGATTCAATGCAATCCCCATCAAAATACCAATCCAATTCTTCAAAGAGTTAGACAGAACAATTTGCAAATTCATCTGGAATAACAAAAAACCCAGGATAGCTAAAGCTATCCTCAACAATAAAAGGACTTCAGGGGGAATCACTATCCCTGAACTCAAGCAGTATTACAGAGCAATAGTGATAAAAACTGCATGGTATTGGTACAGAGACAGACAGATAGACCAATGGAATAGAATTGAAGACCCAGAAATGAACCCACACACCTATGGTCACTTGATTTTTGACAAAGGAGCCAAAACCATCCAATGGAAAAAAGATAGCATTTTCAGCAAATGGTGCTGGTTCAACTGGAGGGCAACATGTAGAAGAATGCAGATCGATCCATGCTTATCACCCTGTACAAAGCTTAAGTCGAAGTGGATCAAGGACCTCCACATTAAACCAGACACACTCAAACTAATAGAAGAAAAACTAGGGAAGCATCTGGAACACATGGGCACTGGAAAAAATTTCCTGAACAAAACACCAATGGCTTATGCTCTAAGATCAAGAATTGACAAATGGGATCTCATAAAACTGCAAAGCTTCTGTAAGGCAAAGGACACTGTGGTTAGGACAAAACGGCAACCAACAGATTGGGAAAAGATCTTTACCAACCCTACAACAGATAGAGGCCTTATATCCAAAATATACAAAGAACTCAAGAAGTTAGACCGCAGGGAAACAAATAACCCTATTAAAAAATGGGGTTCAGAGCTAAACAAAGAATTCACAGCTGAGGAATGCCGAATGGCTGAGAAACACCTAAAGAAATGTTCAACATCTTTAGTCATAAGGGAAATGCAAATCAAAACAACCCTGAGATTTCACCTCACACCAGTGCGATTGGCTAAGATCAAAAACTCAGGTGACAGCAGATGCTGGCGAGGTTGTGGAGAAAGAGGAACACTCCTCCATTGTTGGTGGGATTGCAGACTGGTAAAACCATTCTGGAAATCAGTCTGGAGGTTCCTCAGAAAATTGGACATTGAACTGCCTGAGGATCCAGCTATACCTCTCTTGGGCATATACCCAAAAGATGCCTCAACATATAAAAGAGACACGTGCTCCACTATGTTCATCGCAGCCTTATTTATAATAGCCAGAAAATGGAAAGAACCCAGATGCCCTTCAACAGAGGAATGGATACAGAAAATGTGGTACATCTACACAATGGAATACTACTCAGCTATCAAAAACAACGAGTTTATGAAATTCGTAGGCAAATGGTTGGAACTGGAAAATATCACCCTGAGTGAACTAACCCAATCACAGAAAGACATACATGGTATGCACTCATTGATAAGTGGCTATTAGCCCAAATGCTTGAATTACCCTAGATCCCTAGAACAAACGAAACTCAAGACGGATGATCAAAATGTGAATGCTTCACTCCTTCTTTAAATGAGGAAAAAGAATACCCTTGGCAGGGAAGGGAGAGGCAAAGATTAAAACAGAGACTGAAGGAACACCCATTCAGAGCCTGTCCCACATTTGGCCCATACATATACAGCCACCCAATTGGACTAGATGGATGAAGCAAAGAAGTGCAGACCGACAGGAGCCGGATGTAGATCGCTCCTGAGAGACACAGCCAGAATACAGCAAATACAGAGGCGAATGCCAGCAGCAAACCACTGAACCGAGAATAGGTCCCCTATTGAAGGAATCAGAGAAAGAACTGGAAGAGCTTGAAGGGGCTCGAGACCCCAAAAGTACAACAATGCCAAGCAACCAGAGCTTCCAGGGACTAAGCCACTACCTAAAGACTATACATGGACTGACCCTGGACTCTGACCCCATAGGTAGCAATGAATATCCTAGTAAGAGCACCAGTGGAAGGGGAAGCCCTGGGTCCTTCTAAGACTGAACCCCCAGTGAACTAGTCTATGGGGGGAGGGCGGCAATGGTGGGAGGGTTGGGAGGGGAACACCCATAAGGAAGGGGAGGGGGGAGGGGGATGTTTGCCCGGAAACCGGGAAAGGGAATAACACTCGAAATGTATATAAGAAATACTCAAGTTAATAAAAAAAAAAAAAAAAAAAAGAAACTTTTGAAATGACAGTGGTTTCTGGCTATGTAGACAGTCACCCAAAAAATTGTCTCTATAATATTGGGCATCCATTTTCAGCCTTCTGGCCCAATATATGACAGACATTTTTGTGAATCAGGAATTATTTAGGACTTGTCTACCTCACTGTTGCACAGCTTGGCAGTAGACTTTCCCACATCTTGTTTGTCCAGTTTGGACAGTATTCTGTCTGGCAGCTGGCCTCATGTGAAGCAAACTCCATATTGAAGCTCTTTGATGTTCATCATCATCTTCACTGAAGTGGAGTGAGAGAAACCTACTTCCACATCAAAAAAAAATCTTTTAATAATAAAACATCTTTAAATGCCATACCCTGTAGATCACTGAGGTTTTTCAAGACTATCTATCTATAACATGTCTGAATTGTTGTTTTAAGCTATTTATGATGTTCCATTTTGAAGAGATATTTCTACAATAAATTAGACAAGAATCTAAAATGACTATGAGTTCGATTGTCTAACTACTAACTTGAATTTCTTATTTATCCTAAACAGTTTGCAATAGCAGATTTCAAATGGACTAGAACGTTGCATTTTTAAGAAATACATAGGTAGGGCTGGAGAGATGGCTCAGCGGTTAAGAGCACTGACTGCTCTTCCAGAGGTCCTGAGTTCAATTCCCAGCAACCACATGGTGGCTCACAACCATCTGTAATGGGATCTGGTGCCCTCTTCTGGTGTCTGAAGATATAGCTACAGTGTATTCATATACATAATAAAGAAATTTAAAAAAAAGAAATACATAGGTAAAATACCTTAAACAGAGTTGAAACATAGTATGTTGTAGCCAGATATAACCAAATATAACCTTAAATTTGTATCAATATACAAAGATCTATACTGAATATGATTTTGGCTCACTAATAAATAGTCTGATCTAAAAGTAAATTCAATAATCTATCCTTTTTTCTATTATTTCTATATTATTCTATTTATCCTCTTTTTTTCCTTTTAATATCTTCTTTTCTCCTTAACACTAGATAGGAGAAAAAGAAAGATATAGAAAAGGAAGAGAGAGAGAACTCCTTGAGCCTAACATCCTATACTTTGTTTCCTCCCTGATCCAAGACTGTTACAATTTGTAACCAACCCCTAATTGACAAGAAATATTCATCATCCATAGAACCACAAAAACCATCCATCCTCCCACCCCCACCTTGGGAATGAGGCATAGTTTTCTTAAACTTGCTTCCTGGTGATTTGGGGAATCATTTTTCTTTCTTTTGGGCCCAAGAAAATTAGGAAAATTGGCAAGTCTTAAGAAAGCTAGCTGAAACAGTTATTGACCATAATGTATGGAATTGCAGTATGCACAATTTAGTCAAAGATGATTTTCTGTTCTGTTTGAGAAGATAAGGCATCTGTCTTTCTTTATAAGTTAGTTTGGATTGTATAACCAAGCTGTAATATAACTTTCTATCTATGCCAATTGAAAGGATGTCATGATAAACCTTGAGGATTCTGTAAACCAGATATTGGCTATGCTCATTTCTGTGTCTCAGCCAATCTCTAAGCTATTTTAATGTAAAGGGATCAGTGAATACTTTACCTTTTTTGTTCTTCTTTATTTCTTCCTTTCTGCAGCCAAACTCTTCAGCTTACAGGGAAGAGGTCTGTTTCTGCCTTTCCCCTATAACTTAGAATACCTTTCCAACCCCAATTCCTCATCCACACTGGAAAGTTGTAGGGTTAAAAGTGTTGGCTTCAGAGGAAAGACTGAGGGAATGGACAACTAATAACTAGCCCATCTTGAGACCCATCCCATTGTAAAGCACCAGTCCCTGACATTATTACTGTTATACTTGCAGGCAGGATTCTAGCATGGCTCCCATCTGAGAGGCTCCACCCACCAAATGACTCAGACAGATGCTGGCATCCACAGACAAACAGTCAATGGAGCTTGGGAACTCTTATGGAAGAATAGGAGGGAGGGTTGCAACTCCTAAGGGGATAGGAACTCCATAGAAAGACCAACAGAATCAGCTAACCTGGACCCTTGGGGCTCTCAGAGATTGAACCACCAACCAAAGAACAAACATGGCCTGGCTCTAGGCCTCCTCACACATATGTAGCAGATATACAGCTGGGTCTTCAGTGGGTCCTGAACAAGTGGAATGGGGACTATCCCAAAAGCTGTTGCCTCTACATGGGATATGTTCTATTAGCTGGGATGCCTTTCTTGACTTCAGTGGAAGAGGAAGTGCCTAACCTCTCAGAAACGTGAAGTGCCAGGGTTATGGGGGATAGACAGAGGGGCCCCCATCTGCTCAGAGGAGGAGAGGAGGAATGGAGAAAAGCTTGTGGGAGTGACCAGGAAGGGAGCAGTAAAGTGAGAGAGAGAGAGAGGGGGGGGGAGGGTCTGGCTAGGGAGAGCCTCTTTGGTCAGTCTAGTAAGTTCCTACTCAAGAACCAACTACATACCAAACCCTCCATCACACACCTCCATTCATCCACTATGCCTACCCTAGGGCTACATAATAAAACAAATCAGCCACACTGGACAGATTCTTTGGGCTGAATGTATATACACTCTGTGTGTGTGTGTGTGTGTGTGTGTGTGTGTGTGTGTGTGTGTGTGACACTAATTAGGGAAGAGTTCATGAATTTGAGAGTGAGTTAAGTAGGAGGATATAGGAGGAGTTTGAGGGGACAGAGGGAGAGATGTAAATACGGTACTCGTGTATGAAATATTCAAAGGAAATCAAACTTTATGCAATGGGAATCATGGGAGAGAGGTCAGAGTAGAATTTTTCGGGCCTAATGTTTGTCTTGCTGCTAGTTTTGACTTTCCTCATGTTCAGTACTCAGGATTGCCATAACCTCAGATCAGATCAGTATCTGAAGAAAATTCCAAGATGAGAGAGATGTTATAGATGATAACTGGGAGATGACAGCTATGTTTACTAACACATTTCATTTTAAAGTGACAAGTTATGTCACTCATGTCTGCTAATCCTCATAACCCTCAACATTTAGATTCTTTAGATATTCTTCATCCCCGTGTTGAATAACTAACTGAAGATAGGAAAACAAACTCCAACCATTGAATAGTAATGCAACTGGAAAAATTTAACTTGGATTGGCAGGATTAATATAGTAAAAATGGCCATTTTACCAAAAGCAATCTACAGATTCCATGCAATCCCCATCAAAATACCAATCCAATTCTTCAAAGAGTTAGACAGAACAATTTGCAAATTCATCTGGAATAACAAAAAACCCAGGATAGCTAAAGCTATCCTCAACAATAAGAGGACTTCAGGGGGAATCACTATCCCTGAACTCAAGCAGTATTACAGAGCAATAGTGATAAAAACTGCATGGTATTGGTACAGAGACAGACAGATAGACCAATGGAATAGAATTGAAGACCCAGAAATGAACCCACACACCTATGGTCACTTGATTTTTGACAAAGGAGCCAAAACCATCCAATGGAAAAAAGATAGCATTTTCAGCAAATGGTGCTGGTTCAACTGGAGGGCAACATGTAGAAGAATGCAGATCGATCCATGCTTATCACCCTGTACAAAGCTTAAGTCCAAGTGGATCAAGGACCTCCACATCAAACCAGACACACTCAAACTAATAGAAGAAAAACTAGGGAAGCATCTGGAACACATGGGCACTGGAAAAAATTTCTTGAACAAAACACCAATGGCTTATGCTCTAAGATCAAGAATCGACAAATGGGATCTCATAAAACTGCAAAGCTTCTGTAAGGCAAAGGACACTGTGGTTAGGACAAAACGGCAACCAACAGATTGGGAAAAGATCTTTACCAATCCTATAACAGATAGAGGCCTTATATCCAAAATATACAAAGAACTCAAGAAGTTAGACCGCAGGGAAACAAATAACCCTATTAAAAAATGGGGTTCAGAGCTAAACAAAGAATTCACAGCTGAGGAATGCCGAATGGCTGAGAAACACCTAAAGAAATGTTCAACATCTTTAGTCATAAGGGAAATGCAAATCAAAACAACTCTGAGATTTCACCTCACACCAGTGAGAATGGCTAAGATCAAAAACTCAGGTGACAGCAGATGCTGGCGAGGATGTGGAGAAAGAGGAACACTCCTCCATTGTTGGTGGGATTGCAGACTGGTAAAACCATTCTGGAAATCAGTCTGGAGGTTCCTCAGAAAATTGGACATTGAACTGCCTGAGGATCCAGCCATACCTCTCTTGGGCATATACCCAAAAGATGCCTCAACATATAAAAGAGACACGTGCTCCACTATGTTCATCGCAGCCTTATTTATAATAGCCAGAAACTGGAAAGAACCCAGATGCCCTTCAACAGAGGAATGGATACAGAAAATGTGGTACATCTACACAATGGAATATTACTCAGCTATCAAAAACAACGAGTTTATGAAATTCGTAGGCAAATGGTTGGAACTGGAAAATATCATCCTGAGTGAGCTAACCCAATCACAGAAAGACATACATGGTATGCACTCATTGATAAGTGGCTATTAGCCCAAATGCTTGAATTACCCTAGATCCCTAGAACAAAGGAAACTCAAGACGGATGATCAAAATGTGAATGCTTCACTCCTTCTTTAAATGAGGAAAAAGAATACCCTTGGCAGGGAAGGGAGAGGCAAAGATTAAAGCAGAGACTGAAGGAACACCCATTCAGAGCCTGCCCCACAGGTGGCCCATACATATACAGCCACCCAATTAGACAAGATGGATGAAGCAAAGAAGTGCAGACCGACAGGAGCCAGATGTTGATCGCTCATGAGAGACACAGCCAGAATACAGCAAATACAGAGGCGAATGCCAGCAGCAAACCACTGAACTGAGAATAGGTCCCCCGTTGAAGGAATCAGAGAAAGAACTGGAAGAGCTTGAAGGTGCTCGAGACCCCAAAAGTACAACAATGTCAAGCAACCAGAGCTTCCAGGGACTAAGCCACTACCTAAAGACTATACATGGACTGACCCTGGACTCTGTCCCCATAGGTAGCAATGAATATCCTAGTAAGAGCACCAGTGGAAGGGGAAGCCCTGGGTCCTGCTAAGACTGAACCCCCAGTGAACTAGACTATGCGGGGAGGGTGGCAATGGGGGGAGGTTTGGGAGGGGAACACCCATAAGGAAGGGGAGGGGGGAGGGTGATGTTTGTCCGGAAACCGGGAAAGGGAATAACACTTGAAATGTATATAAGAAATACTCAAGTTAATAAAAAAAAAATAAAACATAAAAAAAAAGAAATGTGTTGCTTTGAAAATAAATTTTTAGTAAAAAAAAAAAAAAGAAAGAAAAATTTAACTACATCAAACCTATAGCCTGCAAGCCCCCATCCCTCATCTCATTAAGTCAATACAGCATCTCTACTCCCTAGTGTTGGAGAGGGTCATTCACAGTGCTCATTGTTTTTCAAGCAGGAGAAACCTTATCACCACCTTCCTCAAAGCATCCTTGAGTTCTCTGTTCCTCATGCTGTAGATCAAAGGATTCAGCACAGGGGTGATGAATGTGTAAACCACAGATACTACCTGACCCCGCTCAGGAGAGTAACTGGAGCTGGGACACAAGTAGATGAGGCTTCCACATCCATACTGCAGGAGGACAACCATCAGGTGAGAAGAACAGGTAGAGAAGGCTTTGTGCCTCCCCTCAGCTGAGCGGATCTTCAGGATGGCATTCACAATGAAGACATAGGAGAGAGTGATGAGGAGAAAAGGGATGGTAAGGACGATGACACTGACCACAAACAGAGTAGCTTCATGGACATGGGTGTCTGCACATGCGAGTCTCATGACAGGGAGGACATCACAGTAGAACAAGCTGATTTCCTTACTGCTACAGAAAGGCAGTTGGAAGATGAGCACAGTCAACTGCATGGCCAAGATGAAACCCAACAACAGGGACCCTAGGGCCAGCTGGACACACAGGTGCCAGCTCATGATGAGGGTGTAGCGCAGAGGGTGACAGATGGCCACAAACCGGTCATAGGCCATGACAGCCAGCAGAATACAATCGGCGCTGCCCAGGAAGATGAAGAAGAACATCTGGGCACCACAGCCTGCCAGGGAGACCACAGTCCTCTCTGTGGACAGGATGCTGGCCAGAGTCAGGGGGGCTATGGTAGAGGAATAGAAGATCTCCAGGCTAGCCAGGTTGGCCAGGAAGAAGTACATAGGGGTGTGGAGACACCGATTGATCCAAATGGTGAGGACAATGGACATGTTTCCTCCAATGCTGATCAGGTACATCATGAGGAAAAGCACAAAGATCAGCATCTGCACCTCGGGGAGTTTGGAAAAGGGGCGGAAGTGGAAGAGGACCATTCCAGTCTGATTTCCTTTCTCCATGTACTTAATGCATTAGGTCTGCCACCGGCACAGGTAATGCCCCTGAGGATAGACAAATGTTAGGACCTGATGCTCTTGCTGGATGATATGCTAGAATTGTACCCTCACCCACCCTTGTCAGCTCAAATCAACTGTTTTTGCACCCCACCTACTGTCAGGAGCTCATTTCTGTGTACTAAGTTTTTTTTTGAATAAAACATTAACTGCATTCTCATTTTATAACTGTACTTCTCTCTATCATGTCATTTTCTCAAAAAGTCTAGTTAATTATACAATAACTCTCCATTGTCCTCTACAGAGTCTTGTGACCCCTGCTTTTCATTCTGTCTCTGTGAATTTGCCTATTCAAGGTACCTCAAAACACATGAAATTGTTCTGTTTATTAAACATAATCTTTCAAGGGGTATCCATATCAAAATACATTTTTTTAAAAAAGCTTGAACTAAAGTACCTTTTATGAGTGGTGCTCCCTAAAGTCACAGACTTTTAAATGAAAGTCACAGTACCAGGGGAGGGATACCTCCCTATGAGTTGTTGGTTAAGGAGGCCCGAAAGGTTCTCAAAACAGCAGAGGTTCTCAGTAAGAGATAGTAGTAGGATCCTATTGCTGAAGACACACCACATACTTTGATTGCAAGACACAGAGAAATCAAGCTGAAACTTTATTGGAAGCTTCCTCTCTGCTGGCCAGAGTTCATAATTCCCGAAAAGCAAAAGCCTGTGATTGGGATAGTCAAAGACTCTTTAAGCAGGGCATAGGAGAATGGGGATGATTTACTACTGCTGTTTTAATAAATGGGCATATAGTAAACTTGCTTTATGGATATTTGTATTTTGAAATTGGGTGGAGTAGAGAGTAGGGGGCTGTAGTTGGGGTTGGTGGGAGAAAGAGGAGGCAACGAATCACTTAAAAATGGCGCCCAAGCAGGACCCAAAGCCTAAATTCCAGGAGGGTGAGTGCTGTGCTTTCATGGGCCTCTTCTTTATGAAGCAAAGTGTGTAAAGGTTACCATAAAGGACAAACAAGTGAAATATATTATCCATTACAGTGGTTGGAATAAAAATTGGGATGAATGGGGACACCAATTTGCAGAAACAGCGAGAACTTCAAAAGGCCAATCAGGAACAATATGCAGAGGGCAAGATGAGAGAGGCTGCTTCAGGGAAGAAGACATCTTGTCTGCAACAGAAAAATGTTGAAGTGAAAACACAGAAGAACAAACAGAAAACACCTGGAAACGGAGATGGTGGCAGTACCAGTGAGACACCTCAGCCTCCTAGGAAGAAGAGAGCCCGGGTAGATCCAACCGTTGAAAATGAAGGAACATCCATGAACAGAGTTGAAGTTAAAGTGAAGATTCCTGAGGAGCTGAAACCATGGCTTGTGGATGACTGGGACCTGATCACAAGACAAAAGCAGCTTCTTTATCTTCCCGCCAAGAAGAGTGTGGATTCCATTTTGGAGGATTATGCAAACTATAAGAAGTCTCCAGGAAATATAATAAGGAGTATGCTGTTAATGAGGTTGTGGCAGGGATAAAGGAGTACTTCAATGTAGTGCTGGGCACTCAACTACTCTACAAGTTTGAGAGACCACAGCATGCTGAAATTCTGGCCGATCACCCGGATGAACCCATGTCCCAGGTGTGTGGAGCGCCACATTTACTGAGATTATTGGTGCGAATTGGAGCGATGCTGGCATATACACCTCTAGATGAGAAAAGCTTTGGTTTATTACTGAACTATCTACATGATTTCCTCAAATACCTGGCGAAGAATTCTGCAACTCTCTTCAGTGCCAGTGATTATGAAGTGGCCCCTCCTGAGTACCATTGGAAAGCCCTGTGAGGAGTGTGCGCGCGCTCTCTCTCTCTCACTCACTTGTGCTTGGATCTCGGTAAACAGTTTGGTTCTTAGTCCTTCTCTTGTACAAATGATGTACTTTGAAGACCGTTAGTGTATAACAGAGTTGATGTTTGTTTTCTGTTTGATTTTAAACAGAGAAAATAAAAGGAGTAACTGCTCCTTTTTTCTTTCTTTTTTTCATTTCAAAGTTTCTACCAGTGTATCAGTGATGGACAACAGAGAGACATGCTGTACAGTGTTTGCCTCGTTGACAAAGCTGCTTTTGAATGCTGGTGGTTCTGTTCCTTTGACACTACGCACGTTTATATGTGTTAATGCTCTGTGACAAAATGCTCTGACTCCTAGTGCCAAGGTTCCCTTCAGTGCACACAACTGAACACTCATCCATCTGTGCTTTTTTTAAAATGGTGCTTAAAGAGCCCATCCTTTCCAAGTCATCCATATTGTTCCTTAGGCATTTTATCTTTGCTCAATTGTTAAAGAATGGTGGCTTGTTTTCATGGTTTTTGTATTAGTGTCTAATGCACGTTTTAACATGATAGACACCATGATCACATAGCTACAATTTTGTGGAAAAGTTAATCTTGTAGGAGTTGTTTTTCAGATCTTCAATAAATTTCTTCATTAAATTTCAAAAAAAATTGTATTTATATCCATAGACAAGTTCTATTCTTGCTCAAAAAAATTATTTTGCCATGAACAAGAGCTATATAAAGACTCATAGGTAGTCAAAATGCAGAGGCTAGATGACTGTTGAGTGCTGAGCAAACATCTAAATGACTACTTTCAAGGTCCAAAGGAACATTGCAGAAAAGGGGGTGTAAAGATCTGAAAAGTGAGAGGATAGAGAGGAGTGCTGGGAAATGTTGTCTTCTGGATGTAGCCTAGCAGTTGCACCACAAACTTACAGCAGCTGCATCTACCTACACAAGATAAAGCCATTTAACATTCCATCATAAATGAGGGGAAGCTTGTAAGGTGCACCCCTCCTTAAGAAGCAATGGACAAATTGCCTGAAGAGCTAGAATCATTTTCTTCAGTGGTATACCCACCAGTAATTTTCCCATGCTCCCATAAATAGTCCCTAGTCATCATGTTCATAAAAGTAGCCCTAGTATGGGCATGATTGTGGATGCCTTTAATCCCAGCACTCAGGATGCAGGCTGATCTTTGAGATAAGGTAAGCTTGGCCTATAGATCGAGTTCCAAGACAACCAAAACTATACAAAGAAACCTTGGCTAAAAACAAAACAAACAAGCAAACAAAAAGGGAGCCTAATTAAACTCATTGCATAAAAATAAAAAGACAAAGAACTGAAAGTAGGAGAAAAGTTGGAAAGAAGATCAGCAGAAGCAAGAGGGACATAAGAGATGGTCATAGGGATGAATATATGATCACCACACATTGAATGCATGCATGAACTTGTACCAGGCTTTTAAACTACATTACTTACATGACCGGATAACATTCTGTTATATATAATATATATGCTGCATGGTTGTTTTTCTCCACTCATTAGTTCATCAGCAATGTATAATTTCTCCCTTTTTCGGCCATTGAAAGTAATGTTGGAATAATTCAGCATACCAGTGACTTTTCAAGTCAGCACTGAAATCTTAAGTCAGAGTATACCAGAAAGAAACTCTTCTACATTCTTGATCCTTTTCCTACTAGTCAAAAGGATAGTCTCTGGAGTTGGATTAAGTAGGTACTAGTGTTAGAATACACAGACCAACAAATGTGACCTGTGGATACTTTCTGCTTTAATTTCCTCACTCAGGAAAAAAAACAGTGGGATTCCACTCATAGAAACATTAAGAGAATAAATCTGTCTGGGCCCTAGTAAACTCTCCATGAATGTTAGTAATAATCATGGAAACTGTTGTTCTTCTAGGAGCTGTCACGAGTACTGACTGCTCTTCCAGAGAACCTGCGGTGGGTAGCAATATAGTAGAAAATAACTGTCTGTAACTCAGTCCCAGGAGATCAATACTCTCTGGTAGCCCCTGTGGGCACAGCACAAATGTGGTGCATAGACACACATACAAACGAAACACACACACACACATACATAGTATAAACATAAATATACATAATACAGTGTTACCCTTTAAGATGTTTTTGCCAGATTTGGTGGAACTGTTTATAATCCCACTGCTCTGGAAACAGAGGTAGAAAGACTAGGAGTTCAGGTCATTCATAGTCACATAGTGGTTCTGAGGTCAGCCTGGGCTACATCAGATCATGGGATCATGTCTACAAAGTGAAAGAATAGAGGAAGGAGGAGAAGAAAAGGAAAGGTGGGCAAACAAGAATTCTTCTTTGTCCCTTTCCTATAACAGCCATTATCTGTTCTTTATTACAAGCAGACAATGTGTGATTATATTTAATCCTTATACTCCTTGAGACCATATTAATGAAGGTAATCAAGGATCTTCCTATTCCTGAATCAAATAGGTAGTTTGGAGTCCATCTATATTGCATCTACAGCCATTGGCTACTCCCCTTTCCTGGAAATTCCCCATTTCTTGTCTCAGTGATACCAATCTATCCTCCCATCTCTCTGGACACCCCTTTTTCAATCCTTGGAAAGCCTGCTCTTCCTTAGCAAGGCTCACCCAGGAAAGGTTTTGCCAGCTATTCAGGTGTTTTCCGCCAAATCTATGTTCATCCTCCCATGTCCTGTGGAAGGCCAGTCTCTAAGAACTGCATCAGCTGGGCTCATCGCCCTCTGGCTTCTAGTTAAGTTTAATCAAAGGTAGGAGGAGCTGGCTAGAGAATGAAGAACTATGAAATAAGAGATAGGATGTTCATCTCCCACAGATTGTCATCTTTCCCTAACCCTTTGGTTCAGTGACCACATCCTCCATATCCTGTGGAAGGCTGGTCTCTAAGAACTGTATCAGCTGGGCCCATCACCCTCTGGCTTCCAGTTAGGTTTAATCAAAGGTAGGAGCTGCCTGGAGAATGAAGAACTATGAAATAAAACATAGGGTTTTCATCTCCCACAAATTATCATCTTTCCCCAACCCTTTGTTTCAGTGACCCCAGCTCTGAGTGAGTGCCCTAGTCTCCATAGTGTAAGGTATGACTGAGTTCCAATGGCACTGTTCCCTTACCATGTTACTCCAGTCCCAAGGGTAGAAAGCGCCTCTCATCATTGCTGCCTCTTGCTGGTCCGATGCCCATTTTGGGATACCTAAAGCCTTCCTTTGCCTTTGTAAATAATCCCAACACTAGATGCCTACCCATAGTAAACTATATAATGCAGGTTATAATGAATGATTAATGGATGCTTAAAGAAACATCTCTTGTTTTAATTTATTTTAAAGTCCCAATATTGAGTATTCCTCACTTATAATTAATAGAAACAGACTTCACTGCAAGTTTCCATGGTGCCTACAATAAAAAATTAGATGAATATGCACAACTCAACCAACCAGAGTTTCCAGGGACCAAACCACTACCCAAAGACTACATGGACTGACCCACAGCTCCAACTGCATATGAAGCAAAGGATGGCCTTGCTGAGCACCAGTGGAAGGAGAAGCCCTTGGTCCTGCCAAGGCTGGACCCCCAATGTAGGGGATTGTCAGGGGGTTGTTAAGGGGAGATGGATGAGGAGGGGAACACCCTTATAGAAGGGGAGTGGAGGGGTTAGGGGGCTGATGGACAGGAAACTGAGAAAGGGAATAACATTTGAAATGTAAATAAGAAATACCCAATTTTTTAAAAAAATGGAAAGAAAGAAAGAAAGAAAGAAAGAAAGAAAGAAAGAAAGAAAGAAAGAAAGGAAGGAAGGAAGGAAGGAAGGAAGGAAGAAAGATGGATGCACAATTATAAACACAGGGAACCATATATGCAATCACATGCCTTCGCCACCAGAACCCTTGTATAAGCAAGAACAAACATGTTTTCATTCTCTAGAATATAAATGTTTGTTTTCATTCAGGATGTTATTTTAAACTACCATTGACTGAGTAGTTCAGACTATAGATTTCTATTGTCCAAAATTCTGACGGTGGAAAATTCCAAGTTCAAGGTGGTCATGGGTCGGGTCACAGTGAATGCTGTTGGTCTGGATGGCAGATTGCTGCCTTCTTCTGTATCCTCACACAGAGAGAAGAAAGTGTACTCCCTTCCCCCTCTAGAATATTAATCCTGTCACAGGGCTTTGATACCCACATTCTCATCCAAACCTACTTTCTCCTCAGGCTCCACTAACTAATAACATCACGTGGCAGAGTACAACACCAGCATTTGGACAGGGCTGGATGCAGACACTCCATTCAAAAGCATCCCATCATCCATGGCAGATAGAATGCTACTGTGTATCTCATTCCCTGAGCTAGCAGTACAGCCCTGCAAGGTGACAGGAACATCTCTAGAAGAATGTGTCTCAGCCCATATTTGCTGTGCTCCAGTTTGAAGACTTGCCATGACCTTTGTACTTGTGACAGTCATATAAGGACATTGTTCCTTTCCATCATGGAAAAATATGTTAACAGTATTTGTACTAGTTGCAGCTCTTCCTTTAACTTTTTTCACAATTTTGGTATAACCCTACTTTTTAAAATATAATTTCAAGCTCGTGTTGCAAAAAATGTTGTTCCCCCTCTCTAAAGACATTTACCTCTGTGCTGTTGCCTGATGCTGCCAAGGCATTTGTGACAGCCACACTTGGTAAGGAAGTTAGAAAATGAAAGAAAAATAAACTACAGGAAATCAAACAACCCAATTAATAAATGGGCTACTGAAGGGAACAGACAGTTTAGGAAAGATAAATAAATAAAAATGCTCAGGGGGTGGGAGAGGTGGCTGTACACCAACAGCACTGCTCGCTCTTGCAGAGGACTTTGGTTTGCTCTCTAGCGCCCATTCTGGGCAGCCCAAAACCATCTGTAACTGCAGCTCCCTAGGATCCAATGCCCTCTTCTGGCCCCTGTGGGCACCCACATACATGTGAACATATTTTACACTACACGCACGGATGCACACATAAATAAAAATGAACCTAAAATAATTTTAAGGTTCAGCCATGGTAGTGGCCATCAGAGAAAAGAAAAGCAAACCAAAATGGCATGAGAATTCCATCTCCATCTCCGGCGAGTCTCAATGTCAGTCAACAGAAAAGCAACAACAAATGCTCCCAGAGATCTAAAACGAAGGAAACACTTACCCATTGCTGCTGGGAATGTAAATGAGTCTAGTCACTGTGGAAATCTGGATGGCGCTTTCTCACAAATCTAAAATGTCTCTTTGAGCTAGCTGCATTACTACTGGGTACTCATCCAAAAGACTCCAAGTGAACATATGGTACAGATAATTGCATATCGATGTTGACAGTGACACTGTTCACAATAGCTAAGTTATTGAACCAACCTGGGCTCCCAATAAGAGCAGAGCAGATAAGGAAACCATGGTACATGTACAGAACACCAACTTTTCAGCCATGAGGATGAATGAAGTTCTGTTATTTGCAAGAAAATAGATGCAGGGGGCTGGGGATTTAGCTCAGTGGTAGAGCGCTTACCTAGGAAGCGCAAGGCCCTGGGTTCGGTCCCCAGCTCCGAAAAAAAGAACCAAAAAAAAAAAAAAAAAAAAAAAAAAAAAAAAAAAAAAAAAGAAAGAAAATAGATGCAACTGGAGACACTTAAATGAATCAACCTCAGGAAGATAAGTACCTGCTTTCTCTTGTTCTGCTTATTAGACTTCACAGAGATACATAAAATCATGGGGTATACAGGGCATGAAAGCAGAAGTAAAACTCTATGGAGACACAGTTAATGGTTGAGAGGCAAAGAGGTGAGAAAGGGGAAGGTAAAAAATGGGGGAGACATATGTTCAATATATAATATATGCTTGAATGAATACTTCAATTCATTTTTAGAATAAGAAATACAGGAGAATATCTGGATGGGTAGGTTTTGTCTGGGGGTTTCCAAATGTTGAAACTTCTCAGTGATTTAGAGCACTTGTTCTGTAAGCTGAGGACCTGGATTTGAATGTGAGCAGAAAACACTTTCCACCCTCTCTGTGTGTGCAGGGCACTGAGGATAACTAGCAGACTAACTTCCATCCTTGGCATTTGCTCTCCATGATTAAACACAAAGGGAACAGTCAGTGCCCATAAAGAGAACTGTTGTATCTATCAAGGGTCTCTCTTCCCATTTGATGACATGTTTACCTCCCTGTTCATTTGTTTACAGCCACACCTCTGTGGCTCCACGCTCCCTAACAGCATTAATGACTTTGCTTGACATTCACTGTTGCTTAGAGCCTAAACCAGTGCCTGGCACTCTAAAATCATGTAGTGACCAGTACTATACTGAAGATTTACTGAGTAAGATTTAGAGGACAGGATCTGGGGAGATGGCACAGTGGTTTAAAGCACTTGCTCTGCAAGCTTGAGGACATAGATTTGAATCCCCAGACTCCACACAAGAAGTCATGTGTGACTGGTCGTGCCTGTAACCACAGCCCTCGGAAGCAGAGATGGGCAGATGCTCAGAACTTGTTGGACAGACAGTCTAGCCAAAGAATCAGGTCTCTGCTTGTGGGAAAGATCATATCTCAAGGCAATCAGGCAGGCAGGGATAGAGGAAGACACCCAATGTGCTGCTCTGGCCTCAGTATATGCACATAGGGGTATCTATACCCCAGATACTCTCTTTCTCTCTCTCTCTCTCTCTCTCTCTCTCTCTCTCTCTCTCTCTCTCTCTCTCTCTCACACACACACACACACACACACACACACACACACACACACACGCAATTTTAAAATTAACTCAGGGTGCTATGAAATGCTATGGAATTGTGAACTCACAGTAGCTACAGCTATCAGCTATGGCCTGAACAAGATAATCCAAGCAAGCTTCTAGCACATTACTGAGGAACTATCGACAGATTTTTTTCTTAATGTATGGCCAGTGATAGACTTCTCATGCTCCAGTGGATGGCCCCACAGCCATGAATATACGAGCAGCATTAACTGGACTTACTGGTTAAAAAAAAAAAGGACATGAAGGTAGGGGTGCATGTTAATGATTTGGGGATAACTATGAGTTTGATTATATGCATATCTGAATTCTCAAAAATAAAAAAAACTATTATTTTTAAAAGGCCAACAAAGCTTAACTCAACATTCAAGGCTTCTGAAATCCTGGGAAGAGTTCCAATTTTTGATTAAATATATAGCCAAGTTCTCCCCACTGGCATCTGCAACTACAAGGAATCTGTGCCCCAAAGCTAAGTCTGCTCACTGAACCTCAGTTCCAGGGAGCTACATCCCTCAATCAGACTCTTCTAGTCCACAAGTTTCAAGTAAGTTTAAAGGTCAGAAGATCAAAGAGGGAAAGGATCATGATGTAGACTATGCCAAGGTCTCAAACCCTAGATGTGTTTCATGTCTGTAAACCAATGCCATCTACTAAGAGGGTGAGTACCACTCCTCTCATTCACACACCACACACTGTGTTCCTCTTCTTTGCTTTATTACTTGTTCTTAGCTAGGCTTGTTTGTTTGTTTGGCATTGTGTTTAATTTTTTGTTTTGTTTTGTTTTGTTCTTATTTTTGTTTTGTCTTACTTTGTAAAATGTACTCCAAACAGGTTGAAACTACCTATGTAGCCCAGGCTGGCCTCAATCTCATGGAGAACCTGTTGCCTCAGCCTCCCAAGTAGTGGTGTTAAGAGGCACGAACCACTACATACCGTTGTTTTGTTTTGAGACATATATTGACTTTATAGCCAAGGCGGGTCTTGAACTCATGATTTCCCCATATCACCTCTCAGGTGCTGGTATTACAAATGTGTAGCATACTCTGGAGTCACACACACATTTTCTTTTGAGCAGACATGCATACATATGGAATCCAACTTGACAATAAATATACCATGTTTTGCTCAATCAGGAAAACATGTGGTGGCTGTTAGGAAACCCAAACTAAGCTTAATAGTCAATTATTAAACATCCTTGAGCCCAAATTTAAATTAAATTGATATTTCTATCTCCAGTTTTTTTTTAATTTTTTCTATGCATTTTATTTAGAGCTTTGGGGTTTGATTGTGAGTTATTTTATTTTTAAAAGCATCCAAAGTATAATAAACATAGAAATGAAAACTTACTCTTGGCTGTTTGGCTTCATCCAAGGCATTGATGAATAACTGAGAAAGCCCACCAGGCTCCCCTGCTCGATTCATTCCTCCTCTGAGGACTTTGCAAAACAGTAAGAGTGAAAGATGTGAGTTTCTGCTGCAGGTGGTAGTGCTCTCCTTTGGTATTCCCAAGCTGCCTTTGTGACTCTACAACTCTCTGCCTCTTGAAGGTTGGGTTGAGAAGCTCTGGTCATTTTCTCACATTACCTTAACAATATGTCATCCTCTGGTATCACTATTCAGAATCAGTATGTCTCCAAAAACATCATCTACAAGTCTCTCCTCTTCCTAGAATTTGATTTTGACTGTGTAACTTAGAAGCTGTGTAAATTGCAGTATATATTCTGGCTATCGCAACAAAGCATTCATTCCTCAAGGAAGGATATATTTCTGACCATTTTCAGACAACCTTAAGAACTGACCCACAGTTCTAAGGAAATGGATCTCTCCTTTGAACCCTTGCAGGGAGGATGTTTGCTTTAAAGACTGGTTTGTAATAGTTACTATTTGTACCCAAAATGGGTGACTCCTCAGTAGCTCTCCATAAGAGATTAAACTATCCTCTATACTATCTTGTCATTCAAGACCAGAAAGACCCTCTCACGAGATGCCAAACAAAAGACCATTCATTGGCCCATTCTCAGGGTCTAGACAACACAGCAGCTCAGACAAGTCTCCCCTACCTGGACCTGGTACTACATACTCAGCACATGACTAACTGAAGCTTAAGCTATGATCCTCCTAATGGTTCAATGGAGCTGAACTCTGAGAACCTGCCTTCCTCTGAGGACAGCACACATTTCTGTGTGCCAGCTCTTCCCCACTGCCCCTTTACCAGGGAAGAACATGGGGCTTGAGGAATTGTGGAGTTAGAACTCTGGTTGTTTCTCTGTTCTCACTCTTCATCTCACTTCTGGAGAATTCCCTGTCCACTTTGATTCCACCAAGCCCCAGGAGGCTGACTTGGCTTTCGACTGGACCTGCCCCAGTAGGTCTCCGAGCATAAATAGGAATTGTTTGGGGATATGATCTTCTAAACTTGTTTAATTGCTACTAGATTTAGCTATGCTTCAATCATTGTCTCAACGTTTATTCTTTACTCCTAAGGTAGTTGGGTAAGATTACAATAATCTGTGAGAAATACAGAAGACATAATTTAGTAGCACTTCACCAATTCCAGCACAAATATCTTTCAACCCTACTCTTTTTAGGTTCCTATATTTCTTCTCTTCATATATTCTCTCTCTCTCTCTCTCTCTCTCTCTCTCTCTCTCTCTCTCTCTCTCTCTCTCTCTGTGTGTGTGTGTGTGTGTGTGTGTGTATTTGTTGTTCTGTCTGATCTATCTGTATGCCCATCTGTATGTATCTCTTTTTTTCTCCTTATTTTCATATTCCTTATAATTGCTGGATTTAATGTACCTTTGGTCTTTTAAGAAAAGAGCCTTCTTCTTTCAGTTTCAGAAAGAAAGGTCTACTTACTCCTTGGCAGAAGTACTATCCTATAGTTGGTCACTTTCTTGTTACTGGAGTTTCTAGGATGAGAACTTGGTCTCAAAAATATACAACCCAAGCAGAATATATCAATGAAAGAGGTAAACTATTGTACAAAGCAGAGAAGATTTTATCCTGTATAACCACACTGGAGAAAGAAACAAATAAAGGAATCCAGTGGCACCAAGTTCTTGCTGATACTAGGTTTACATTTAAATTGAGGAAGAGCTGGAACTGGAAAACTAACAGGTGTGTGTTCAGAAGCAGTCTTTCCAAGTTGTAGTTCAATTTATCATTGTCTCTTTCAGGTTCTACGAGATAATTCCAAGGAATCCTTATCACTCTTAATCTTAAAGGGAACAATCTACATTCTACAAAATGATCACTTCTGTTCAGGGATGGAGGTCTCCCTTCAAGGGTAATGACCGATGTCCTGGGGGTATATTATGCTGTAAGGTTCTGCTGCTCTGAAACTCCTCGGGGACTCAAGGGGAAAGGTTAAAGACAAGAGTATCTCTGTGCCTTCAGTAAAAGTAAAGGAGGCAGACAAACACAACATGAAGGCAGAGATGCCTGGCTTTCATCCTCCTTTAGTCACACCATAGATCCAAAGTGAGGAGTCAGTGCTTTATAGAAAAGCTGCTTTTAAGTGCCTGTCTCATCCTGGCCTGTTGTCTAGAACCAGTCTCCAAACATGTGACCAAAACATTTTCACTCAGGATATTCTCTCTACATTCCCCCACTGTCTCACCCCCACCATTTCAATCTTTTTCTAAATTGAACTGCAAAATACAATGATCACAGTAGGAAACATGTATACACTTAGAGGCCTCAATATACAAACATATCTATGTATATATGTCAAGGTCTTGATCACCTTGAATGAGCTTGAAGAATGAACTGAGATGTTCTTGACACTACAGTATGCTCTGAAGATCAGTTTTCTTGCTCTCCTTGGTAAGAGCAATGATCAAGACTAAAAAAGCACTGGGTTCATCGCATCCAAAAAACAAAATTAGACTCAGTGGTAGAATAATTAGTTAATATCCTTTCCCATAAAAGATAGGACAAACCATACCTCTCATACAATTTTAAAATGTGTCACAGCTTGTATTTAAGTCATTAATTAATAAAAAACAATCAAGAAGTTAAATTTGTGCACCCCCTAACATGGATGGACAGTAGCTACAAGAAAATAAAGGTAAGCACAGACTGTCACATCATCAGACAACCAGAAAGGTGCATTCACTAAGACCACTTCATATATGCCATAGAATACCAAATTATCTTGCTTTTGGGGCGTTTTGTTGTTATTCCTGGTTTCATTTTGGTTTGACCATTCTTACTTTCTCAGTTTTCCAAGACACTTCTAACCATCTTTTGTACTTAAACACTAGCAAATGTATTAAAATTTTCCTTTAATAAAGAAAAAATAAATTTTCTTCTTAAAATGCCTATCATTATTTCTTGATCCTTGCCATTATCCAAACACTTAATGGACTTAATAGACTTGGTAGAGTTCATAGGCTTTTTTCTATGAATGATGTGTTAGTATTAACCAATAGAACAGTGGCTGGACATATAGTCAGAAGAGCTGAATAAAGGCTGTACCTCCAAATCTTGGTCATCTGATGTGGTGATATATTTTTCTCAAGATATCTTTTTTTCTTCAAAGAGATTTAACTTTTGCTAAACCTTGCAACCAAGGTAATGATATGCCCCGAGGCCATTTAAAAACTATGTACTTGGGGGGTGGGAAAAAAAACTATGTACTTCAGGACACAGAAGCAAAATTCCTCTGGGACCGGACACTTCTTTTTGAAACTATTTTAGGGGCTTCTCTGTCCCCCAACCTGGGGCATTTTGACCACAGGGGCAGGAACTGACTGCTGTGGGGATAGAATCAAAGGCACTCTCCATGTCCTAAGCCTTTTTTTTCAAACAGCTCTTGAAGAGCCAGAAAAATTGGGTGAGACTGAGAAGTCTCCATGCTTGCTATAGCGACTCCGAGGCTAGTTTCACTCCCCCCACCCCACTGTGTGGGCTGTGAGCACAAGCACAGATAAAACACTATGCTTCAAAAAATTACGTTGGCTATCAACCAACACACCACCACTAGAGCAGGGTCCACAAAATTAAATTTCCTTTCACTACACTTGTTTTATACCAGAGGAACTTTTATTTAAGAGCGTTTTTTTCCTCAAGGATCTTGTTAATGTCTGCTTCAGACAGGGTCACTCACTAACCTGGAGTTCTTTATACACAACTGTTAACAGCAGATAGACTGGACAAGGGGAGTAAAGGGAGGGGCATCTCTCCTTGGAGAGGAGGCTCAAGAGAGAAAGATAAAACTCCCCAGCAGAAAACAATTTTTTTCAAGCAAATTATTTTCAACTTTTAACTAAAGCACCAAGAGGACCAAGTAAAACTCTTTGACGAACAAAGCAAACAGTTTCATGATTTCAAACACAGTCGTCAGTCCAAGATTTCAAACACAGTCGTCAGTCCAAATTCAAAAACGAAACAAAAGCCAAAAAAACACTCGACAATACCACAGAAAACAAACCAGACAAACAAGACCAAGACAAAGCATCCTATAACCAATTTCCACAGATGCCTGGTACCTACAGTACCTGGCCCAAACTGTAGCTTAACCTTAGCTGCTTCTGGGATGAGACGGACCATCTGATTCCACCTCCCAACAGGATTCCAGAGTGTCCTCTTGCCCTAACGTCCGTCCAATGGTCCACCATCAAACACAAAGGGGTTGCCACAGTCTGCCCCATGGCAAAGAAAAAGAACACCAAACACAGAAACAGAATACAGACAACAGACACTAACACTTCCAAGCACACTTGTCCGCGCCTATACTTAAATAGGCAGCCGAACGTGACCTCTGACGGAGTGGGATTCCTCGTCCACTCCAGCTTAGGTAAAAGGAGCACTCCGTCTCCTTTGTTCCAGAAAACCACAGTCAGGTCCTCCTGACTGCCCACAGTCGGGCTCTCCTGACTGCTCTCCGCCCGTGGAACGTCTTCCAGGGGCTGCAGCTTGCAGGACCGGGGCATCCCCCCTTCCACGGCCAGAGGATCCTCACAGACCACAAAGGCAGCTGCACCGAGTGGGGATACACATCCACTCTCCTAGCACAGGACAGGAATACACTTCTACCCTCCCAGCACAGGGCAGGAATGCACATCTACCCTCTTAACACTGACCGGTACCGAGACACACATATATATACACACACGGCAGAACCAAAACAGAGACAGACACAGACTGACCAATGCGGCGCCGCTCACACAGAAACACTCAGACAAACATCCAACTCACCTCCAAGGGGTCTTCGGAGTCTGGGGTGGTCGTGAAGATCCCGGACGAGCCCCCAAATGAAAGAACCTAGCTCGAGTCTCAGGATGGCGTGCCCCAGGAAACACCGATCCCGGACGAGCCCCCAAATGAAAGATCCCTGAAGAGAGACCCTTACTCAAGTCTTGGGTAATCGCGGACCCCAGACACAGAGAGACCATTTTGGATGTAATAAGCAAAGGCGAGGTTTATTATGGAGATCTATTACGGGGATCTCCGGGCCGACACGTATCCTGCACAGGAGACAGAGGTGTCGACCCAGACTTTTAAAAGCAAGGGGTTTTTATAGGGTGAGGAACAGGGGGAGGGGGAGAGTTGGCGCAGCTATAAGTGATTGGCTCATTCAAACATAGCAGTGAGATCACAACACAGCAGAAGAGTACGTGCTGACTGGGGCGTTCAGGATTTTAGAAGCTAGGGGCTTATCAGGGTTTGAAGGACATCTGGTTAAGGTGTGACTCTGAGTAAGCTGGGGGAGGTGCCCTTCTGTATCTTTATGGCCTGTCAGTCCTGGCTGCAGGGCGGGCCCCGCCCTGCCTGGACAGTGTTTAGCCCTGAGTCTGTGGATTTTGAAACTTACTCTTTTAATTTTATATTTTTAAACCTTAAATCTGTATAATTTTCCTTTCATTCCCCTCTTCTTCTACTAAGTAATTCTAATCTAAAGAATTTTGATATCAAGTCTCATATTTAGTCTCACCAGTTGTCCTAACTGACTGGTACTGTTGTCTCAGAACCATCAACCGCACAGCACCCACTCGATTTTTAACAAAAGCAATTAACCTGTTTGTCACGCAGGAACCAAAAACTAAAACCAAGAAAATTATTAGTAATGGGCCAGCCATAGCACAGAGTAGGGTAGTCATCTAGGGAGACCGAGTGAACCAAGACTCAAACCAATCTTGTTAAGTGTCTCTATCTTTTTGTGTCTTACTAAGTCTTTAGCATCAGGATTCTAATCTAGACACTATCTGAACCTACATACAAAGGTCATGACTGTCTTTTAGAACTTCTAAACTTATACAGGTTAGGCACAGTCCCAAGAAGTGTTAGGAGTACTAACATATGCAATGTTACATCATTTGTAATAGAAATCAAGCCTATCTCTATACCTATCCTGATGGAATCTAGGGCAAACATGAAATTCTTGTTTCTAAAGCACACTCTTCAAGTGAGAATTATCTGAGTGTCCCTCTAGGTCCCAGCTCTCAGCCCCAACAGCTAGTACGCGGCTGGTGAGGGCTGAGACTTGATGGCTGTCAGGGTGGTCGGCAGCACCAGGTACAGTCCTTTCCAGCGAGGCTCGAGTGTCTGGGTTTGGTGCCATCGTATGTAGCCGAGTCTCCGACCTGGAACTGATCAGATGTCTCAGGTGTCCCTGGGGTATAGGCTGCTGCCAGCTGTGACCAGACTTCTTTCCATATCACCTGTAGGTCTTTTAGCCTGGCATACAAATCATTATTACTATGACATATTGGTTCAATAACATCATCTAATACAGCTGAGGCCCCATATAAGATCTCAAAGGGGGTAAGGCTGAATCTGGAAGGGATATTTCTTGCTCTGAAGAGAGCAAGAGGGAAGGAGTGCCAGCCAGTCTTCACCAGTCTCCATGGTCAATTTGGTCAGGGTCTCTTTTAGAGTTTTATTTATCTACTCTACCTGTCCTGAACTTTGAGGTCTGTAAATACAATGTAATTTCCAATCGACCTCTAAATACTTGGCCACACCCTGGCTTACCTTGGCAACAAAAGTAGGGCCATTGTCTGACCAGATTACCTTGGGCACTCCAGACCTGGGGAAGATTTCTTCCAGTATCTTCTTGATGACTACTGAGGCCGTCTCTTGCTTGGTGAGGAAAGCTTCTATTTATTCCTGAAAAGGTATCTACAAGCACTAGGAGATACTTGTGACCATATTTTCCTGGTTTTATCTCAGTGAAGTTCACTTCGACTTCTCATTAAACTCTCTAGGTCTCTTTGCCCTGTTTGCTTGTTAAGTATTCACTTACTGACATACCTTATATTTTTTACTGTCTCTCTGGCTAGAATCTTAAAGCCTATTACATATACCTTAACTACTTGGACAAGCTTCTTATCTAAGTGAGTCCATTTCTGTATTTGGCAAAGTGAGTCTTTTGTTTGTTCTCTGGGGAATATAGTTTTTCCTCAAGTGTGTAATTGTCTTTTTTTCGTTTAAGCAATTTGGGCCTTTTCTTCTGTTGTACATTTTAAGTGAGGCCATCCCTTAGTCCAATCCCAGTTCCCAGTGGCTGTCTCTTGCAGGCCTGTAACCAGGATAGGCTCCTGCATAGCCATTTCCCGAGCCACTTTATCTGCTTTGTTACTGCCCCATGCCACTGAATCTCTTCCTTCCTGATGTCCTGGGCAATGAATAATACTCACAGTTGCTGACTTCATCAGGGCATCCAAGAGATGGCAAAGGCATCTGTGGCACTGATGTGCTGGGTGGTTGGGGTTCAGCCATTCCAGATGACATTTGTGTTGTCCATCATGGCAGCACCCATTTATCTCTGACCTTCATGAAGAGAACTGTTCCCGTCTGTAGACAAGGTAGTCTCGGCTTTCAGCAGGGGTCAATCAGCCAGTCGCAGAGGTCTTTCCTCCACCCATGTGGGCTTCTGCCAGTACTTGACACTCGTGCTATGGTGGCTCCAGGTCAGGATTGGGCAGCAAGGTGACCAGATTGCTCCCAACCGGTGGAGAATCTAGTCCATGGCAGCTGACCAGTGGTCCCATCTTTTGGGACATTCTATTCAAAGGCAAAACATCAGCCACTCTATCACAGTTTAAGTCCTGAATTGGGTGATAATTGTTAGTGCCTGGCTGGCAGGAGTAATGTGTTCCAGGCAGAACAGCACTAAGCCACACATCTCCCAGCATCAGGTACTGGTGCACTGAGACAGGTCTTAAGCTCCACATACACAGTCTGCAGATATGCATACACATGGCCTCACCCAGCCATTTCAGCCCACGCAAGCCATTTTGGAGAGCAAATTTCTCATGATCAAGGGATAGGGGCAGTCAGGGATGACTATGAACTAGTGGGTTACCCGGCCCACACCAAGGTCCACTGTTCTTCGGGTAGTCCATAAGTATTGTTTGTTGTCAGTAGCCCCCTGTACTCAAGGTCTTTTGCTGGACACTAGTCCATTTGGGCGTAGGAGCACAGAGTGTTAACCCCCCTCCCCCGTATTCACAAAACAACTGGGCAGGCTTCCCTTCTATCTCTGTACATAGCCAGCACTCTAGGACTGAGAGGCTCGCCTTCGGAGCCACTAGAGAGGCCCCTCTTGCTCTTCCTGGGGCAGTCCCTGACCCAATGTCCTTTTTCTTTGTATTAGGCACACCGATCTTTAGCTCCTGTTGCCAGGTACTGTCTTCCTAGGTTCCCTAACTACTGTGGCCAGTATATGTTCCTCTCTTGTCTTTTATCTCTCTTTAGCTCTCTAACTTCCTCTTCTTTTTATCTCTTTTTCCCTAGCTTCCTGTTCTTTTTACCTTCTTTTCTCTTTCTCAGTCTCTCTGTTCATATCTTACTTTCTCTGTAACTTATACTAACTCTCTCAGCAACTTAGGTTAACCCTTTAAATTTCTGTAACATTCTCTTCATATCCTTTCCTTAAGAGATTGAAATGTTGGCATAATGTTACTGTACATTGTGTAAATATTATCCTTATATTATTCAAATGCTGATTTCTGTGCCCCTATATCTGATTGCAATTGTAATGATTATTGTAAGAAACTCTTGTCACTACCGAGGATCCCGGCCCGCAGCAGCTCTCTGCTCCCAGACCCCGTGAGAGAGAGACCCAACCGCCTGGTCGGGTGGGCACTCCTGAGGCTGCAGAGCAGAAGAGACCACCAACACTGCTCACCCCTGCCCACATCCCTGGCCCAAGAGGAAACTGTATAAGGCCTCTGGGCTCCCGTGGGGGAGGGCCCAGGACCGGCAGGACCCCTGCCTGAGACACCGCCGGAACCTGAAGGAAACAGACCAGATAAACAGTTCTCTGCACCCAAATCCCGTGGGAGGGAGAGCTAAACCTTCAGAGAGGCAGACAAGCCAGAGAAACCAGAAAAGACTGCTCTCTGCACACACATCTTGGACAACAGAGGAAAAAGCCAAAGACCATCTGGAACCCTGGTGCACTGAAGCTCCCGGAAGGGGCGGCACAGGTCTTCCTGGTTGCTGCCGCTGCAGAGAGCCCCTGGGCAGCACCCCACGAGCGAACTTGAGCCTCGGGACCACAGGTAAGACCAACTTTTCTGCTGCAAGAAAGCTGCCTGGTGAACTCAAGACACAGGCCCACAGGAACAGCTGAAGACCTGTAGAGAGGAAAAACTACACGCCCGAAAGCAGAACACTCTGTCCCCATAACTGACTGAAAGAGAGGAAAACAGGTCTACAGCACTCCTGACACACAGGCTTATAGGACAGTCTAGCCACTGTCAGAAATAGCAGAACAAAGTAACACTAGAGATAATCTGATGGCGAGAGGCAAGTGCAGGAACCCAAGCAACAGAAACCAAGACTACATGCCATCATCGGAGCCCAATTCTCCCATCAAAACAAACATGGAATTTCCAAACACACCAGAAAAGCAAGATCTAGTTCCAAAATCATTTTTGATCATGATGCTGGAGGACTTCAAGAAAGACGTGAAGAACTCCCTTAGAGAACAAGTAGAAGCCTACAGAGAGGAATCGAAAAAATGCCTGGAAGAATTCCAGGAAAACATAAATAAACAAGTAGAAGCCCATAGAGAGGAGACACAAAAATCCCTGAAAGAATTCCAGGAAAACATAAATAAACAAGTAGAAGCCCATAGAGAGGAGACACAAAAATCCCTGAAAGAATTCCAGGAAAACACAATCAAACAGTTGAAGGAATTAAAAATGGAAATAGAAGCAATCAAAAAAGAACACATGGAAACAACCCTGGATATAGAAAACCAAAAGAAGAGACAAGGAGCTGTAGATACGAGCTTCACCAACAGAATACAAGAGATGGAAGAGAGAATCTCAG
The DNA here is from genome assembly GCF_021556685.1 of Rattus norvegicus. Lineage (NCBI taxonomy): Eukaryota > Metazoa > Chordata > Mammalia > Rodentia > Muridae > Rattus > Rattus norvegicus. Next base: position 221,537,180 of record NC_141534.1, read on the forward strand.
GAGAAGATTCCATAGAAATCATTGACTCAACTGTCAAAGATAATGTAAAGCGGAAAAAGCTACTGCTCCAAAACATACAGGAAATCCAGGACTCAATGAGAAGGTCAAACCTAAGGATAATAGGTGTAGAAGAGAGTGAAGACTCCCAACTCAAAGGACCAGTAAATATCTTCAACAAAATCATAGAAGAAAACTTCCCTAACCTAAAAAAAGAGATACCCATAGACATACAAGAAGCCTACAGAACTCCAAATAGATTGGACCAGAAAAGAAACACCTCCCGTCACATAATTGTCAAAACACCAAACGCACAAAATAAAGAAAGAATATTAAGCTCTGCTCCCAAACCCCGTGGGAGAGAGACCTCACCGCCTGATCAGGTGGGCACTCCTGAGGCTGCAGAGCGGAGGAGACCACCAACACTGCCCACCCCTGCCCACATCCCTGTCCCAAGAGGCAACTGTATAAGGCCTCTGGGTTCCCGTAGGGGAGGGCCCAGGAGCGGCAGGACCCCTGCGCCTGAGACACCGCCGGAACCTGAAGGAAACAGACTGGATAAACAGTTCTCTGCACCCAAATCCCGTGGAGGGAGAGCTAAACCTTCAGAGAGGCGGACACGCCTGGGAAACCAGAAGAGACTGCACTCTGTGCACATCCAGACGCCAGAGGAAAACACCAAACGCCATCTGGAACCCTGGTGCACGGAGGCTCCCGGTAAGAGCGGCGCAGATCTTCCCGGTTGCTGCCGCCGAGGAGAGGACTTAGGCAGTACCCCACAAGCAAACTTGAGCCTTGGAACCACAGGTAGGACCAACTTTTCCCCTGCAAGAAACCTGCCTGGTGAACTCAAGACACAGGCCCACAGGAACAGCTGAAGACCTGTAGAGAGGAAAAACTACACGCCCGAAAGCAGAACACTCTGTCCCCATAACTGGCTGAAAGAAAACAGGAAAACAGGCCTAGAGCACTCCTGACACACAGGCTTATAAGACAGTCTAGCCACGGTCAGAAATAGCAGAACAAAATAACACTAGAGATAATCTGATGGCGAGAGGCAAGTGCAGGAACCCAAGCAACAGAAACCAAGACTACATGCCATCATCGGAGCCCAATTCTTCCACCAAAGCAAACACGGAATATCCAAACACACCAGAAAAGCAAGATCTACTTTCAAAATCATATTTGATCATGATGCTGGAGGACTTCAAGAAAGACATAAAGAACTCCCTTAGAGAACAAGTAGAAGCCTACAGAGAGGAATCACAAAAATCCCTGAAAGAATTCCAGGAAAACACAATCAAACAGTTGAAGGAATTAAAAATGGAAATAGAAGCAATCAAGAAAGAACACATGGAAACAACTCTGGACATAGAAAATCAAAAGAAAAGACAAGGAGCTGTAGATACAAGCTTCACCAACAGAATACAAGAGATGGAAGAGAGAATCTCGGGAGCAGAAGATTCCATAGAAATCATTGACTCAACTGTCAAAGATAATGTAAAGCGGAAAAAGCTACTGGTCCAAAACATACAGGAAATCCAGGACTCAATGAGAAGATCAAACCTAAGGATAATAGGCATAGAAGAGAGTGAAGACTCCCAGCTCAAAGGACCAGTAAATATCTTCAACAAAATCATAGAAGAAAACTTCCCTAACCTAAAAAAAGAGATACCCATAGGCATACAAGAAGCCTACAGAACTCCGAATAGATTGGACCAGAAAAGAAACACCTCCCGTCACATAATTGTCAAAACACCAAACGCACAAAATAAAGAAAGAATATTAAAAGCAGTAAGAGAAAAAGGTCAAGTAACATATAAAGGCAGACCTATCAGAATCACACCAGACTTTTTGCCAGAAACTATGAAGGCCAGAAGATCCTGGACAGATGTCATACAGAACCTAAGAGAACACAAATGCCAGCCCAGGTTACTGTATCCTGCAAAACTCTCAATTAACATAGATGGAGAAACCAAGATATTCCATGACAAAACCAAATTTACACAATATCTTTCTACAAATCCAGCACTACAAAGGATAATAAAGGGTAAAGCCCAACATAAGTAGGCAAGCTATACCCTAGAAGAAGCAAGAAACTAATCGTCTTGGCAACCAACAGATTGGGAAAAGATCTTTACCAATCCTACAACAGATAGAGGCCTTATATCCAAAATATACAAAGAACTCAAGAAGTTAGACCGCAGGGAAACAAATAACCCTATTAAAAAATGGGGTTCAGAGCTAAACAAAGAATTCACAGCTGAGGAATGCCGAATGGCAGAGAAACACCTAAAGAAATGTTCATCATCTTTAGTCATAAGGGAAATGCAAATCAAAACAACCCTGAGATTTCACCTCACACCAGTGAGAATGGCTAAGATCAAAAACTCAGGTGACAGCAGATGCTGGCGAGGATGTGGAGAAAGAGGAACACTCCTCCATTGTTGGTGGGATTGCAGACTGGTAAAACCATTCTGGAAATCAGTCTGGAGGTTCCTCAGGAAATTGGACATTGAACTGCCTGAGGATCCAGCTATACCTCTCTTGGGCATATACCCAAAAGATGCCTCAACATATAAAAAGACACGTGCTCCACTATGTTCATCGCAGCCTTATTTATAATAGCCAGAAAATGGAAAGAACCCAGATGCCCTTCAACAGAGGAATGGATACAGAAAATGTGGTACATCTACACAATGGAATATTACTCAGCTATCAAAAACAACGACTTTATGAAATTCGTAGGCAAATGGTTGGAACTGGAAAATATCATCCTGAGTGAGCTAACCCAATCACAGAAAGACATACATGGTATGCACTCATTGATAAGTGGCTATTAGCCCAAATGCTTGAATTACCCTAGATCCCTAGAACAAACGAAACTCAAGACGGATGATCAAAATGTGAATGCTTCACTCCTTCTTTAAATGAGGAAAAAGAATACCCTTGGCAGGGAAGGGAGAGGCAAAGATTAAAACAGAGACTGAAGGAACACCCATTCAGAGCCTGTCCCACAGGTGGCCCATACATATACAGCCACCCAATTAGACAAGATGGATGAAGCAAAGAAGTGCAGACCGACAGGAGCCGGATGTAGATCGCTCCTGAGAGACACAGCCAGAATACAGCAAATACAGAGGCAAATGCCAGCAGCAAACCACTGAACTGTTGAAGGAATCAGAGAAAGAACTGGAAGAGCTTGAAGGGGCTCGAGACCCCATATGTACAACAATGTCAAGCAACCAGAGCTTCCAGGGACTAAGCCACTACCTAAAGACTATACATGGACTGACTCTGGACTCTGACCCCATAGGTAGCAATGAATATCCTAGTAAGAGCACCAGTGGAAGGGGAAGCCCTGGGTCCTGCTAAGACTGAACCCCCAGTGAACTAGACTATGGGGGGAGGGCGGCAATGGGGGGAGGGTTGGGAGGGGAACACCCATAAGGAAGGGGAGGGGGGAGGGGGATGTTTGCCCGGAAACCGGGAAAGGGAATAACACTTGAAATGTATATAAGAAATACTCAAGTTAATTAAAAAAAAAAAAGAAACTCTTGTCACAATGTTGTGCAAACATTATCCCCCCCCCTATCTCTGGTCAATAAAAATCTGGTCAGCCAATGACTGGGCAGAGAAGATAATAGAACAGGACTTTTGATTCTAGCCAGGGAAGGGATAGTGAGAGGGAAGAAGAAAGGATTTACCACAAGCTGAGGAACAAGACACTTCCATGAGAACACACATGGAGCAACGAGCCAGATCAATACTAAGTTGCAAGTATCTCAAAGGTTTGAATGAAAACTAGCTAGATTACTTTAGAAGATTAGAATAGATTGATATCTGCTCAAACAGTAAGCCTTAAAGCTTGTTAAATAAATTTTATAATCTCTGTCTCAATTATTTGGAAGGTAGCTGGGTTAGAAAAAACTGCCACTATTAAATTTGCACAAACACTAAAATGTTTTCAATTTTGGTCTTCTCTTGCTGTGACTTCAACCTTTTCCAGAGGCACAATGTTGAAGATTGCTTACAATCTGGAAACAATAGTGAAAAGTACAGAGTAAGACACCGAGGTAACATGGGATGACTTAGAGAGTAGCAATAACACTGCTATATCTCTATTTAATATCAAGGCTCAGAGAACATCCTGGAAGAAGGGGAAGAAAAATATAAAAACAACGGGATAGGAAGGAGGGCTGTGAAACACTTGTCTTCTGGATAGGTTGTGGCATGACATAGCTCTGATAAACTCAGAGAGGTGTGATTACCTGAACAAGACCTGAACAAGACCAAGCCTATCCCAGTCCATCATGTAGAGCTCCCACTCCTACCTGAGAAGCTATTGTCAGCTGATGACTGCTAGGGCAGAAACAGGCATATTTAAGTGGTGTAGCCATTGCTAAGTTTGCCATGGTCCAGTAAATAACTACACTCACATTCCTACACGCAACATTAACTAAAATTAATACTGCACACACACACACACACACACACACACACACACACACACACACACAGTGAACATAGGAAATGAATTCAATGGGAAGAAAGGGCTCAAAGAGAGTGGAGGAATAAAAGAGGGTAATGTGACTGGATATGATCAAAATAGACTATAGACATGTAAAAATCATTAAAAAATAAAAATTTTAAATGTTTTCAGGGTCTGAAGAAGTTAAAAGCAGTGGTTAAAGGCATTCTCTGCTCTTTCAATTTTCAGTACACATATGGTGTCTCACAATGGTCTATAACTCCAATTACAATGCCTCCAGGACACCAAGCACGAATGATATACAGATGTTTGTGCAAACAAAACACCCAAACACATTAAATAAATGTTAAGTAGTACATTGACAACTCTCTCTTGAAAAGTCTATACTCCTCTTTTAGGATTGTCTAAACATTTCCCTGAATACTTTTCTTTCTATATTTAATAAACTCCAATGTTGCTTCAAAAAGAGAGAAACAAACTAATTTTCACTTACTGTATGCCTTTGTCCTCACAATTAATTCAGAGTTTAAATACTTGGAGCATTTTTATTTCCATTTCTCAAAATGACTAATCTGAGGATAAGGAAAGAAAACTAGCCTTTAAAACAAAACAGTATAAAACACTTTTAAAACACTAGCAAAAGCTTTGCACAGTGGCAGTATCGTAGCCAATGAGGTTTATCCGAGGCACGATTATTGCTAATTGAAAACTAAAACACTAGCAAATTCCATATCAGGTGCCACTCTCTCATATTGCATATATTCAACTCGAGATTTCTTCCCTAGATGTTGTAGAGAATTATTTAGAGTGTTTCTTGTGTTTGGATCAAAACCAATTTCATTATCACTCTCCTCAAGGCATCCTTGAGTTCTCTGTTCCTCATGCTGTAGATCAAAGGATTCAACATAGGAGTGATGAAGGTGTAAACCACAGATACTACCTGGCCTCGCTCAGGAGAGTAGCTGGAGCTGGGACACAAGTAGATGAGACTTGTACAACCGTACTGCAGGAGGACAACCGTCAGGTGAGAAGAACAGGTAGAGAAGGCTTTGTGCCTCCCCTCAGCTGAGCGGATCTTCACGATGGCATTCACAATGAAGACATAGGAGAGAGTGATGAGGAGAAAAGGGATGGTAAGGACGATGACACTGACCACAAACAGAGTAGCTTCATGGACATGGGTGTCTGCACATGCGAGTCTCATGACAGGGAGGACATCACAGTAGAACAAGCTGATTTCCTTACTGCTACAGAAAGGTAGTTGGAAGATGAGCACAGTCAACTGCATGGCCAAGATGAAACCCAACAACAGGGACCCTAGGGCCAGCTGGACACACAGGTGCCAGCTCATGATGAGGGTGTAGCGCAGAGGGTGACAGATGGCCACAAACCGGTCATAGGCCATGACAGCCAGCAGAATACAATCGGCGCTGCCCAGGAAGATGAAGAAGAACATCTGGGCACCACAGCCTACCAGGGAGACCACAGTCCTCTCTGTGGACAGGATGCTGGCCAGAGTCAGGGGGGCTATGGTAGAGGAATAGAAGATCTCCAGGCTAGCCAGGTTGGCCAGGAAGAAGTACATAGGGGTGTGGAGACACCGATTGATCCAGATGGTGAGGACAATGGACATGTTTCCTCCAATGCTGATCAGGTACATCATGAGGAAAAGCACAAAGATCAGCATCTGCACCTCGGGGAGTTTGGAAAAGGGGCGGAAGTGGAAGAGGACCATTCCAGTCTGATTTCCTTTCTCCATGTACTTAATGCATTAGGTCTGCCACCGGCACCGGTAATGCCCCTGAGGATAGACAGAACTTAACTGGGGAACACTTGTCATTATTCTGGACATAACCTTGAGGCTGCCACATTTTTCCATATACCTAAGTTTTACCCTTTCTACACAGATAATGCTCTTAGCCCCTCTTATTTGTCTGGGATCCTGTTTCGTAAGGAATTTGCTCAGTTTCCCATATCTAGTACTGTTTTCCATTCTAGAGTAAACACACTTCCCATAATATAAATTAATTTCATCAATGTTATGTCATTGTTCAAAGCCTTTTGCTGTGTGTGACAGCCAGGGCCTGTAATCCCAGCATTTAGGAAGCAAAAACAAGAGAATCAGGAACTTAGCTTCCTCTGCAGTTACAGAGGGAGTTTAAGGACAACTTGAACTAAATGAAACACTTTCTCATAAATAATTAACAACAAAGTCTCTGTGTACTCTTTCATACCAACCATTTCCTCTCCTTTATCTCAAGTACGCTGTTGTGAATTTCTCTACTGTTTGAGACCATCTTCCTGAAGGTCACAAGGGATTTCTGAATCAAACAGATAGTTGTGACATCTGTGTTGCATCTAAACCTGTTGGAAACTCTTCACTTCTGGTTTCAGGGACACTGGCCCATCCTCCAACCTCTCTGGACATGACTCAGGCAAGGTTTTCTGACTACTCACCGACTGTCTTTGGATCCATGCTCTAGCTTCCCATGCCTTTTAGAAGTCTCTAAAGGCTGCATTAGATGACTCTCTCACACTCTGGCTTATTACTGTACTTGAACAAATTGAGGAATGGACTAGAGAGTGAAAAAGACACAAAGAGACAGAATGTTCAGCCCTCACACTGTGCACTGCATCCTCTCTGAGCTGGTGCTGCAGAACAGAAGGGTCATCTAAAGCAAGAGTGAGCCTCACCTCTTCTGGATCTCTGATCTCTTGAACAGAGGCCATTCTCTATGTATTGAGCAGCATAGAATAGTATTAAAGCTATTCAGATATCTTAGCTTGTACAAGTTAATTACACTGGGAGCCCAAAGCATAGTAAGATTTATTACATTGTTGTTTTTTTTCAAGGTCAGATAATTCTAAACAAGTCCAATACATAGTGTGCAAACAGAGAGTACGGAGTTCTACATGATCTCAAAGCATATTGTTAACTTGGTTCCAGTTTGAGTGAAGTGTGATTTGTAAAGCCATGCTATGAGAGGCCTTTCTCAGTAAAGCTACTTGTACATTTGTTCCTCTTTCTTTCCCTAGGTTCTGGGGCCACAGCTCTGTATGTGTAGGCTGTCTGCCATAGCTGGATATGCCTAGATTTTGCTGACATATTTCTCTTTCCTGTCACTTGAGGCACAAGGGTAAGACAGCTGTTTGTGATCATGGGAACTTGATGTCTCACCTTCCCTCACAGGTTCCTTGAGTTCTGCCCTTCTCTCTGAAAATGAATGCAACACTAACTCCTGTCCTCAGGGAATTACACACAGCAGACTGTAATGCATGCCAAAAGAATTCTAGAAGAAAATACAGAAAAAAATCCTGTATTTTAATTTGTTTTACACTTTCTTATTTGTTGAATTTTTCCACTGACTGTTACCAGTAGAAGTGAAGTTCCCTGCAAATTTGCATAGGCATGGTGTCTGCATTAATAAGTTAGACTTTCACAAATACACACAAGCATAATTACTCAATTAAGCATGCATATAATCACACATTAATATTCTACTTCGTGCAGAAGTGAAAATGGACATTGTTCTTTCTCTAGTGAATCAACCTTTGTCTTAGTATGGAATATTATTTAAAAATATACATTGACTGGATGACTTAGACCATAGATTTTTATTTCTCACAATTCTCAAGGCCAGGAATTCCAAGTTCAAGGTAGCCATAGTTTGAGACACAGTGGGTGCCCTTGTTCTGCATAGCAAATCACTGTCTTCTTCTGTATCTTCAAATAGCAGAGAGGAACCTGGACTCGTTTCCATGTTTAGAGAAATATTAATCCTGCCACAGGGCTTTGATGCCCACATCCTCCTCCAAACCTACTTCCTCCTCAAGCCCTACTAACTAACAGAATCATAGTGCAGAGTTTAGCACCTACATTTGGACAGGGCTGGATGCAGACACTCCATTCAAAAGCATCCATGGCAGACTGAATGCTACTGTGCATCTCACTCCCTGAGTTAGCAGTATAGCCCTGCAAGGTGTCAGGAACACTTCCAGAAGAATGTGTCTCCGCCCATATCTGATATGTTCCAATATGAAGACATGCCATGACCTTTGTGCATGTGAGTCATGAAAGGACATTGCTCCTTTTCCATCATGGAAAATGGGGCAAACAGTATTTGTATAGACTGCAGCTTGCCTTTTAAGTATTTGCTATATTTTCATATCCAACAAGCCAGAGCGCTTATCATATGACCCCTTACATTCATTAACAGTAATGTCCCTCTTTCTAAAGAGTTTCACCTTGTGCTGTCATCTGATAATCACTTACCTCTGGACAGGCTTACAAAATAACTCTGTTAGTGGCATAGTGGCAGACCAGTTTTCCTCAGCACTTTCCACTAACATGTTATTTTGTAAATAATGAAATGCCCTTCCTTGGGCTGTAGTAGGAACACACACTTCCCACTTGCTCTGTGCAAGATACATAATGATAACTAACACACTACTTAGACCAGGCATCTGATCTTCATGGTTAAATTCAAAGGTGACAGTCAGAGACTGAAAAGAGACCCAGGGTCTCCCTTAGTGATGTGTTCATTTCTGTGTTCATTTGTTTGTAGTCACTTCTCCATGGCTCTAAGATCTCTAACGACAGCAATTGACCTTGAGTTTTAGTCACGCACACAATTGAAACCAGTGTCTGGTTCTCTATAAACATGCACCCATCCATATACTGAAGACTTACTGGGTGACAGCCAGTGAGAGAGCTCTGCAGGTAAAGACACTTACCATAAGGACTAATGACCTGAGTTTACTCCCGGGTCCCACGTGGTAGGAGGAGAAAATCAACTCCCACAAGTTGCATGCATATACATGCACACATCCATGTGTATGCACATATACAAAAAACAAATAAATGTAAATAAAAACATTTATTGAGAGGTATTTATAGGAGCAGTGATGTCCAATGTCTATGAAAATGATCACCTTCGTTTTAGTACCCAGTTTCTATTGGGAATACTCCTTTTGTGGGAAGAAAATTATCTATTCTCCACAGTGTTTTAAAGTGTTAAATGCACTGAAAGAAAACTCTATGCTATCTCCTGAGAGGTTCTGCCAGAGACTTACTGATACATACAAGGATGCTTGTAGCCAACCATCAGACTGAGCACAGGGACACCAATGGAGGAGTTAGAGAAAGGACTGAAGGAGCTGAAGGGATTTGCAACCCCATAGGAAGAACAACAATATCAAGAGCTCCCAGGGACAAAACCACCAACGAATGAGTAAACATGAAGGGACTCACATATGTAGCTGAGGATGACATTGTCTGGCATCAATAGGAGGAGAAGCCCTTGGTCCTCTGAAGGCTCATTTCCCCAGTATAGAGGAATGCCCGGGCATTGAGGGGAAAGTGGGTGGGTGGGAGTGGGAGCATCCTCATAGAAGCAGGGGGAGGGGCATAGCAGAGGGAGTAAAGGGGATAACATATAAAATGTAAATACATAAAATATCCAAGGAAAAAAGAAAAAAGAAAACTCTATGCTAAAGAAGATATCCTAATGAAGTAGTCTAGAGCATGAAGCCAGCTGCATACATATGCAGTAATACATATATAATATATGCATATTATATGTATATATTATGCATATATGTATATATTATGCACATATGTATATATTATGCATATATATGTATATATATCCTGCATATATATATATATATATACACATATTCCTGCATCTGTCACACCATTGCGCTGAAAGGAAACTATGCATTCTCAAGGTTGTTTTTGAGAGAATTGAAAAATTGGTATTTTCCCTGTTTTTCTTTATTTTTATTTTATATATTTTTAAATATAAAATATTGACTGCTGAAATCCCATTTAAGGGGCTGGAGAGATGGCTCAGTGACTAAGATTAGTACTGCTCTTTCAGAAGTCCAAGGTTCAATTCCCAGCTCACAACTGTCTCTAACGCCAGTTCCAGCCCTCTTCTGACCTCAATGGACTCTGATTGCACATGGCATACAGACATACAAGCAAGCAAATACCCATACATATAAAGTAATAAAATAAAAGTAATTTTTAAATTCCCACTTAAGATGCCTGAGACCGAAATCTTCAATGAGTTTCATCTGTCAGAAAAGGCATGCTTGCCTTTGTTCCCCATGTACACATATCTACCAACACACAGTTTCTTTCTTTTTTATTTCAGTGGTTTAATTTGATTTTGTTATAGTTTTCATGCTGAGTTTTTGTTTGTTTGTTTGCTTGTTTGCTTGTTTGCTTGCATGCTTTGTAAATTGTTTTGTTTTGTTTTGGGACTAAAGCACAGCTAGCCAGTAATTCAATATGTAGCCCAGAATAGCTGCAATTTTGTGATCAGCTTTCTCAGTGCTGGTATTACCTGGACAAAAAAGTACTACAGCCAGCTTATTTTAAGATGTGTATTGGCTCCAGGGTGTGGTAATGTATATCTTTAAACACAGTAATTGGGAGGTAGAGGCCAGCCTGGTCTATACAGCAGTTTCTCAGAACATCCATGTTACACAGACAAATCCACACACACACACACACACACACACACACACACACAGAGAGAGGGGGGGAGGTGAGGGAGGGAGGAGGAGCAGGAGGAAGGGGAAGTAGAGAAAAAGGGAGGGAGGACAAGAACTAGCAAATCAGAAAGACATTGGCTATGTAGCTGAAGGTGGTCTTTGTTTTTCTTTAAGCTGGTCTTGAGCTCAGGGTTCTTATTTATTGGGTGCTGAAATTACATGTATGTATTGCACTCCTGAAATTACAGCATATTCCTAGGAATGGACATACATATGACATTCTACTTAGTTATGATTGTTATATAATTTGTATTTTCCCTTTTGTGTTAGCTGATAGGACACTCGAAATCAACTTTATACTCAAGTATTAAATATTCCTTAGCCTGGTGGTTCTCAATCTGTGGGTCTTGACCACTTTGGAAATCAAAGGACCCTTTCACAGGGGTCACCTAAGACCATCAGGAAACAGATATTTACATTATGTCACAATAGTAGGAAAATTACAGTATGAAGTAGCAATGAAAATAATTTTATGTTAGGGGATCACAACAACATTATGAACTGTATTAAAGGGTTGCAGCATTAGGAAGACTGATAACCATTTCCTTAGCCAATAGTTATAAAGAGATATTTCTATTGCCTTTACTTTCATCATTACAGTTGACTTTTATTTTTATTCTTGAGGTTTTATTTCAAATATTCTATTTTTTAAACATTTGAGTTACAATAAGTGAAGAAAAATATTACTGTTTCCAGTTCTAGGCATCTGGGGATGCTACTTTGTGCTTGCCCTTATAATGACTGCTACCCAACAAAACCAAGAAACATAGCTGGTCATTATTCCTACCTGCATTCTACAAATACAAAGAAATGAATAAAAAAAAATTTAAACTTACTCTTCTGAGGTTTGTCTTCATCTAAAGCATTGGCGGGTGAACAAAAAATTTCCCCATATTCACAGTGACAAGACTAGAGACCCCTCATTAGCTATAGGAAGCTAGGCTATGCTCCATCTTCTCTGTGGCTCAACACCAGAAAGACCTCTGGAGGTGCCAAGGTCAGGAGCACTCACTGATCCATCCCAGGAAACAGACCTCACAGCAATTCAATTAAGTCTCCTTCTTTTCTGCTACTCAGAGACCTGGCACCACATTTTCAGCACACGCTGACTGAAGCCCAAGCTGTGGTCCTCCTAATGGCTTGGCAACCATGGAGCTGAACCTCTGAGAACCTGCCTTCCTCTGAGGACAGCACACATTTCCGTGTGCCAGCTCTTCCCCACTGCCCCCTCACCAGGGAAGAACATGGGGATTGGGGATTTGTGGAGTTGGAACTCTGGTTGTTTCTCTGTTCTCACTCTTCATCTCATTTCTGGAGAATTCCCTGTCCACTTTGATTCCACCAAGCCCCAGGAGGCTGACTTGGCTTTCGACTGGACCTGCCCCAGTAGGTCTCTGAGCATAAATAGGAATTGCTTGGGGATATGATCTTCTAAACTGATTTAATTGCTACTAGATTTGGCTCTATCTTAGTCGCTGCCTTGTTTTTATTCTCTACATGTAACACAAATGGGCAAAGTGGCCAGTCATATCATCTCTGAATGACACAGAAGGCAGGACTTGGTGCCCCTCCACTCAATCCCTCTAGTTCTCTAGCATTTTTCCTACACTCCTATCATTTTATGTAGAATTCTTAGATTGTGTTTACTAAGAAAATATCCATCTTAAAAGCTTCAGGGATAAAAATCCATTCACTCCTTGGCAAGTAATATCAGTCATCTTCTGTCCTATCTTCTAATGTCAGACTCCAAGGAGTTCAGAAATGGAAATGACCATTGCATTATTCTCACCCAGGATAATCTCTTCAAATTCTCCACTTGTTCACTGAACTGTTCTGGATCACTCACCATTGTAATTTCTTTTCCCAAAATCAACTTCAAACCACAGTGAACACAGTACAAGAAGGTACTATGTGTGTATAACTTGATAGGCACCAGCCTATTATTTCAGTCAATCCTTAAGACTTTGATCAAAACCCATGTTTCACTTCTTCAGGAAGATACTTTAGTACCTGCTGTGTGGTCTAAAGATCAGTTTCCTTGTTAAGAACAGAGACAGAGTCTAGTGAGCACTACCAAAGGCCCATAGGATGGCTCAGACTTTGACCCCTGAAACCTACAAAAATATAAATGCAGTTGTTTTATCACAGTCCCAGCCCCTCTCAGGGAGGTGGGAGGCAGAGATAGGAGAATCATGCAAAAGTACCCTGGAGTGTGCAGAACAACAAGAGTTAAAGAAGCCTCGCTTTGACAAGGTGCAAAAGAAAACGGAGTTCTGAGAGGGTGCAGAACCAACTGGGAGGAGGAACGGGATGAGAAACTGTGAGGGGTGGTACTGGGGTGGGTGGGGCAATGACTGGAATGTAAATAAGTTAAATAACTTAAATTAAATAAAAAAGAAAATGGACTTCCAAAAGTTGTCCTCTGACTTCCACATACACATCATGGCATATATACCTAGCTAGTCTAATGCACACAAATCAATCTCTCTCTCTCTCTCTCTCTCTCTCTCTCTCTCTCTCTCTCTCACACACACACACACACACACACACACACACACACACACACACATACACACACACACACACTGATGATAAAAATAATAATTGATAATAAAATATTTTTGAAATACTAGATAAAATATTTTAAAAGAATACTAAATTTTGGAGCTAGAGATGGCTCAGTGGTTAAGAGCACTGACTGCTCTTCCAGAGGTCCTGAGTTCAATTCCCAGCAACCACATGGTGGCTCACAACCATCTGCAATGAGATCTGATGCCCTCTTCTAGTGTATCTGATGACAGCTACATTATACTTAGATAAAATAAATAAATCTTTAAAAGCATTCATGACTCCACCCCCAAGGTAAGAAATGCTAATTTATACTACAATAGGGGAATATACAGTGCAGTTTCTCATGGCATCTCAGCAATATTTTAAGAATTCTGAGATCTTAGTGCCACTGAAGCATGGCAAATGGGCCACCTTAGCTTTCTTTAATCTATCCTTAGAACTATAAATAAAGAACTCGGGATATAGCTCCATTGTTAGAATGCTTGCCTAGTGTGACCTAAAGCTTGGGGTCAATCTTAAGCATCACATAAACTGGATCCCTAGGACTCCACTGGGGAGGTGGACACAGGAAGACCCAAAGTTCAAGGTCATCCTCAGCTTCCTAGAGAATAGAGAGCAGTATGGGATACACGAGTCCTGTCCTACAAATGTAAACAAATTTTTGGAACATCAAAAACTGGATCTAATTTCTAGGGGAAAATAGAATCACAAGAGATCTATCTGATTTCCTGAGATCATATACTGCAGTAATATAGAACTTCCTATTTATGACGTCACTTGGTTGTCCTTTCTGCTGACCTCACAGACAGATCCCTTTAAAAGATTGTTTTTAGAGTCCCACACCCGCGGATCCCGGCCCGCAGCAGCTCTCTGCTCCCAGACCCGGTGAGAGAGAGTCCCAACCGCCTGGTCAGGTGGGCACTCCTGAGGCTGCAGAGCAGAAGAGACCACCAACACTGCTCACCCCTGCCCACATCCCTGGCCCAAGAGGAAACTGTATAAGGCCTCTGGGCTCCCGTGGGGGAGGGCCCAGGAGCGGCAGGACACCTGCCTGAGACACCGCCGGAACCTGAAAGAAACAGACCGGATAAACAGTTCTCTGCACCCAAATCCCGTGGGAGGGAGAGCTAAACCTTCAGAGAGGCAGACAAGCCTGGGAAACCAGAAGAGACTGCTCCCTGCACACACATCTCGGACGCCAGAGGAAAAAGCCAAAGACCATCTGGAACCCTGGTGCACTGAAGCTCCCGGAAGGGGCGGCACAGGTCTTCCTGGTTGCTGCCGCTGCAGAGAGCCCCTGGGCAGCACCCCACGAGCGAACCTGAGCCTCGGGACCACAGGTAAGACCAAATTTTCTGCTGCAAGAAAGCTGCCTGGTGAACTCAAGACACAGGCCCACAGGAACAGCTGAAGACCTGTAGAGAGGAAAAACTACACGCCCGAAAGCAGAACACACTGTCCCCATAACTAACTGAAAGAGAGGAAAACAGGTCTACAGCACTCCTGACACACAGGCTTATAGGACAGTCTAGCCACTGTCAGAAATAGCAGAACAAAGTAACACTAGAGATAATCTGATGGCGAGAGGCAAGCGCAGGAACCCAAGCAACAGAAACCAAGACTACATGCCATCATCGGAGCCCAATTCTCCCACCAAAACAAACATGGAATATCCAAACACACCAGAAAAGCAAGATCTAGTTTCAAAATCATATTTGATCATGATGCTGGAGGACTTCAAGAAAGACATGAACACACTTAGGGAAACACAGGAAAACATTAATAAACAAGTAGAAGCCTACAGAGAGGAATCGCAAAAATCCCTGAAAGAATTCCAGGAAAACACAATTAAACAGTTGAAGGAATTAAAAATGGAAATAGAAGCAATCAAGAAATAACACATGGAAACAACCCTGGATATAGAAAACCAAAAGAAGAGACAAGGAGCTGTAGATACAAGCTTCACCAACAGAATACAAGAGATGGAAGAGAGAATCTCAGGAGCAGAAGATTCCATAGAAATCATTGACTCAACTGTCAAAGATAATGTAAAGCGGAAAAAGCTACTGGTCCAAAACATACAGGAAATCCAGGACTCAATGAGAAGATCAAACCTAAGGATAATAGGTATAGAAGAGAGTGAAGACTCCCAGCTCAAAGGACCAGTAAATATCTTCAACAAAATCATAGAAGAAAACTTCCCTAACCTAAAAAAAGAGATACCCATAGATATACAAGAAGCCTACAGAACTCCAAATAGATTGGACCAGAAAAGAAACACCTCCCGTCACATAATTGTCAAAACACCAAACGCACAAAATAAAGAAAGAATATTAAAAGCAGTAAGGGAAAAAGGTCAAGTAACATATAAAGGGAGACCTATCAGAATCACACCAGACTTCTTGCCAGAAACTATGAAGGCCAGAAGATCCTGGACTGATGTCATACAGACCCTAAGAGAACACAAATGCCAGCCCAGGTTACTGTATCCTGCAAAACTCTCAATTAACATTGATGGAGAAACCAAGATATTCCATGACAAAACCAAATTTACACAATATCTTTCTACAAATCCAGCACTACAAAGGATAATAAATGGTAAAGCCCAACATAAGGAGGCAAGCTATACCCTAGAAGAAGTAAGAAACTAATCGTCTTGGCAGCAAAACAAAGAGAAGAAAAGCACACAAACATAACCTCACATCCAAATATGAATATAAAGGGAAACAATAATCACTATTCCTTAATATCTCTCAACATCAATGGCCTCAACTCCCCAATAAAAAGACATAGATTAACAAACTGGATACAAAACGAGGACCCTGCATTCTGCTGCCTACAGGAAACACACCTCAGAGACAAAGACAGACACTACCTCAGAGTGAAAGGCTGGAAAACAACTTTCCAAGCAAATGGTCAGAAGAAGCAAGCTGGAGTAGCCATTCTAATATCAAATAAAATCAATTTCCAACTAAAAGTCATCAAAAAAGATAAGGAAGGACACTTCATATTCATCAAAGGAAAAATCCACCAAGATGAACTCTCAATCCCAACTATGCCCCAAATACAAGGGCACCTACATACGTAAAAGAAACCTTACTAAAGCTCAAAACACACATTGCACCTCACACAATAATAGTGGGAGATTTCAACACCCCACTCTCATCAATGGACAGATCATGGAAACAGAAATTAAACAGTGATGTCGACAGACTAAGAGAAGTCATGAGCCAAATGGACTTAACGGATATTTATAGAACATTCTATCCTAAAGCAAAAGGATATACCTTCTTCTCAGCTCCTCATGGTACTTTCTCCAAAATTGACCATATATTTGGTCAAAAAACGGGCCTCAACAGGTACAGAAAGATAGAAATAATCCCATGCGTGCTATCGGACCACCACGGCCTAAAACTGGTCTTCAATAACAATAAGGGAAGAATGCCCACGTATACGTGGAAATTGAACAATGCTCTACTCAATGATAACCTGGTCAAGGAAGAAATAAAGAAAGAAATTAAAAACTTTTTAGAATTTAATGAAAATGAAGATACAACATACTCAAACTTATGGGACACAATGAAAGCTGTACTAAGAGGAAAACTCATAGCGCTGAGTGCCTGCAGAAAGAAACAGGAAAGAGCATATGTCAGCAGCTTGACAGCACACCTAAAAGCTCTAGAACAAAAAGAAGCAAATACACCCAGGAGGAGTAGAAGGCAGGAAATAATCAAACTCAGAGCTGAAATCAACCAAGTAGAAACAAAAAGGACCATAGAAAGAATCAACAGAACCAAAAGTTGGTTCTTTGAGAAAATCAACAAGATAGATAAACCCTTAGCCAGACTAATGAGAGGACACAGAGACTGTGTCCAAATTAACAAAATCAGAAATGAAAAGGGAGACATAACTACAGATTCAGAGGAAATTCAAAAAATCATCAGATCTTACTATAAAAACCTATATTCAACAAAATTTGAAAATCTTCAGGAAATGGACAATTTCCTAGACAGATACCAGGTATCAAAGTTAAATCAGGAACAGATAAACCAGTTAAACAACCCCATAACTCCTAAGGAAATAGAAGCAGTCATTAAAGGTCTCCCAACCAAAAAGAGCCCAGGTCCAGACGGGTTTAGTGCAGAATTCTATCAAACCTTCATAGAAGACCTCATACCAATATTATCCAAACTATTCCACAAAATTGAAACAGATGGAGCCCTACTGAATTCCTTCTACGAAGCCACAATTACTCTTATACCTAAACCACACAAAGACACAACAAAGAAAGAGAACTTCAGACCAATTTCCCTTATGAATATCGACGCAAAAATACTCAATAAAATTCTGGCAAACCGAATTCAAGAGCACATCAAAACAATCATCCACCATGATCAAGTAGGCTTCATCCCAGGCATGCAGGGATGGTTTAATATACGGAAAACCATCAACGTGATCCATTAAATAAACAAACTGAAAGAACAGAACCACATGATCATTTCATTAGATGCTGAGAAAGCATTTGACAAAATTCAACACCCCTTCATGATAAAAGTCCTGGAAAGAATAGGAATTCAAGGCCCATACCTAAACATAGTAAAAGCCATATAGAGCAAACCAGTTGCTAACATTAAACTAAATGGAGAGAAACTTGAAGCAATCCCACTAAAATCAGGGACTAGACAAGGCTGCCCACTCTCTCCCTACTTAATCAATATAGTTCTTGAAGTTCTAGCCAGAGCAATCAGACAACAAAAGGAGATCAAAGGGATACAGATCGGAAAAGAAGAGGTCAAAATATCACTATTTGCAGATGACATGATAGTATATTTAAGTGATCCCAAAAGTTCCACCAGAGAACTACTAAAGCTGATAAACAACTTCAGCAAAGTGGCTGGGTATAAAATTAACTCAAATAAATCAGTTGCCTTCCTCTATACAAAAGAGAAACAAGCCGAGAAAGAAATTAGGGAAAGGACACCCTTCATAATAGACCCAAATAATATAAAGTACCTCGGTGTGACTTTAACCAAGCAAGTAAAAGATCTGTACAATAAGAACTTCAAGACACTGAGGAAAGAAATTGAAGAAGACCTCAGAAGATGGAAAGATCTCCCATGCTCATGGATTGGCAGGATTAATATAGTAAAAATGGCCATTTTACCAAAAGCAATCTACAGATTCAATGCAATCCCCATCAAAATACCAATCCAATTCTTCAAAGAGTTAGACAGAACAATTTGCAAATTCATCTGGAATAACAAAAAACCCAGGATAGCTAAAGCTATCCTCAACAATAAAAGGACTTCAGGGGGAATCACTATCCCTGAACTCAAGCAGTATTACAGAGCAATAGTGATAAAAACTGCATGGTATTGGTACAGAGACAGACAGACAGACCAATGGAATAGAATTGAAGACCCAGAAATGAACCCACACACCTATGGTCACTTGATTTTTGACAAAGGAGCCAAAACCATCCAATGGAAAAAAGATAGCATTTTCAGCAAATGGTGCTGGTTCAACTGGAGGGCAACTTGTAGAAGAATGCAGATCGATCCATGCTTATCACCCTGTACAAAGCTTAAGTCCAAGTGGATCAAGGACCTCCACATCAAACCAGACACACTCAAACTAATAGAAGAAAAACTAAGGAAGCATCTGGAACACATGGGCACTGGAAAAAATTTCCTGAACAAAACACCAATGGCTTATGCTCTAAGATCAAGAATCGACAAATGGGATCTCATAAAACTGCAAAGCTTCTGTAAGGCAAAGGACACTGTGGTTAGGACAAAACGGCAACCAACAGATTGGGAAAAGATCTTTACCAATACTACAACAGATAGAGGCCTTATATCCAAAATATACAAAGAACTCAAGAAGTTAGACCGCAGGGAAACAAATAACCCTATTAAAAAATGGGGTTCAGAGCTAAACAAAGAATTCACAGCTGAGGAATGCCGAATGGCTGAGAAACACCTAAAGAAATGTTCAACATCTTTAGTCATAAGGGAAATGCAAATCAAAACAACCCTGCGATTTCATCTCACGCCAGTGAGAATAGCTAAGATCAAAAACTCGGGTGACAGCAAATGCTGGCGAGGATGCGGAGAAAGAGGAACATTCCTCCATTGTTGGTGGGGTTGCAGACTGGTACAACCATTCTGGAAATCAGTCTGGAGGTTCTTCAGAAAATTGGACGTTGAACTGCCTGAGGATCCAGCTATACCTCTCTTGGGCATATACCCAAAAGATGCCTCAACATATAAAAGAGACACGTGCTCCACTATGTTCATCGCAGCCTTATTTATAATAGCCAGAAAATGGAAAGAACCCAGATGCCCTTCAACAGAGGAATGGATACAGAAAATGTGGTACATCTACACAATGGAATATTATTCAGCTATCAAAAACAACGACTTTATGAAATTCATAGGCAAATGGTTGGAACTGGAAAATATCATCCTTAGTGAG
The DNA here is from genome assembly GCF_021556685.1 of Rattus norvegicus. NCBI lineage: Eukaryota > Metazoa > Chordata > Mammalia > Rodentia > Muridae > Rattus > Rattus norvegicus. The sequence goes on from NC_141534.1 coordinate 221,557,281, forward strand.
CTAACCCAATCACAGAAAGACATACATGGCATGCACTCATTGATAAGTGGCTATTAGCCAAAATGCTTGAATTACCCTAGATCCCTAGAACAAACGAAACTCAAGACGGATGATCAAAATGTGAATGCTTCACTCCTTCTTTAAATGAGGAAAAAGAATACCCTTGGCAGGGAAGGGAGAGGCAAAGATTAAAACAGAGACTGAAGGAATACCCATTCAGAGCCTGCCCCACATTTGGCCCATACATATACAGCCACCCTATTAGACAAGATGGATGAAGCAAAGAAGTGCAGACCGACAGGAGCCGGATGTAGATCGCTCCTGAGAGACACAGCCAGAATACAGCAAATATAGAGGCGAATGCCAGCAGCAAACCACTGAACTGAGAATAGGTCCCCTATTGAAGGAATCAGAGAAAGAACTGGAAGAGCTTGAAGGGGCTCGAGACCCCAAAAGTACAACAATGCCAAGCAACCAGAGCTTCCAGGGACTAAGCCACTACCTAAAGACTATACATGGACTGACCCTGGACTCTGACCCCATAGGTAGCAATGAATATCCTAGTAAGAGCACCAGTGGAAGGGGAAGCCCTGGGTCCTGCTAAGACTGAACCCCCAGTGAACTAGTCTATGGGGGGAGGGTGGCAATGGGGGGAGGGTTGGGAGGGGAACACCCATAAGCAAGGGGAGGGGGGAGGGGGATGTTTGCCCGGAAACCGGGAAAGGGAATAACACTCGAAATGTATATAAGAAATACTCAAGTTAATAAAAAAAAAAAAAGATTGTTTTTGGCTTAAAAGCAAAAGGAGACACATAGTAACAAAGAATAGCAAAAATTCCTAAAACGTAGAGGTCTTTCTTCTCTTAGATTCTTGCCCACTGTACAGTTTCCATGTGTAGCTATAACTCAATTGACTTCATACAGAAAGACTCATTGTATTCTGAGCAGCAAAAAAACCTTGCAATTCGAGGCTAGAGAGGTTAGTCCACAGTCAAGAGCATTTACGGCTCTTGCAGAGAACAGGGTCTAGCTGCCAGCATCCATATGGTGGTTCATGATGATCTGTAACTCCAGTTCCAAGGGAACCGTCACCCACTTCTGGCCTCCATAGGTCTAAATAACAAATGAAGTGCACATGCATACATTCAGGAAACATGCCCAAACGAATAAAATAGAAGTAAATAAATCTAAAAAACAAAAGGATCTTGCAATTTTATTCTTTCCCAGGAACATCCTTAGGCTCTGTTTCCCAAGCTGTAAGGGAGTCAGCAGAGGAGTGATAAATGTGTAACCCACAGAAATCACCTGGCCCTTCCCTGGAGAGTTGCTGATGTCGGACCCAGTACCAGAAAGTTGACCCATCTATACTAGAGAAGAACTACATTCTTGTGGAAGGATGGTGGAAGAGTGTGCCTCCAATTGCACAGCAGGTATCAGGGTGACGAACAAGATAATGACACAGATAGCATGAGAAGACAAAGGATAGTGAGGAAAATAATACTGTACTTATAATTTACTTGATAATTTTATGTTTATGAACTTCCATTTATATTTCATTTTACTTTGCAAAACTCTGCTGGATAAATTTGTTCAAGACTTCAAATGAGAAAACAACAGTTCACGGAAGTAAACTGACTTGTCCAAATTTACACAACTGTTCATTAGCTGACTTGGAATTTTATACCAAGATTATTGACTTTATGTCTTCTTCCACCAAACACAAAGATATGTCCATGAGAGCCTGTCTAGCGCTCTTCTAAAGCCTACCTGAAAATTTCAGTTAAAAGTCCCAGTTCTCATGTGTAGGATTGTGTATCCTGGGTCCTCTCTACCACAGGGCATGGCCACTTGGGAAGGTGGAATGTGTGGAGTTTGACTGTGTTTATTCTATGCTGCCACAGCCAGGGCTGGTGTTGGGCTGAAGGGAAGCACCCAGACACCACTCTGGGGATGGGAAAGTGCGTGGGAAAGATGGAACCCTTGGAGGCATGGGGGCAGGCCCGAGACAAGTCCCGGGATATGGGGTTCTTGGACATCCAGATGCTGTTTGGAGTTGAGGAAGAGCTGAGAACAGAATAGTGACTCAAGGACTGGGGACAGCATCTAGCCCGAGGCAGGGGCATGGGAGGGGACAGAGACTAGCTTGTTCCAACTATGATAGTCCTTGGCTTGACAGGGACAGTAAGCTTGGTGACTTTTGTGGCTTCTACAGGAGACTAGACTGTGGATCTGTAAGTGAAGGCCTTCTCCATGACTCCTCAAGGTGGATCTCAATGAAAAGAGACAGTCTATGGTTCCAAACTATTTATTGTCATTGTGGAAAATGGACGTGTAAAATGGTACCCCTTTCTGAGGGTAGGCCTGAGATTAAATACCTTTTGCAGGGAGGAATGTCTGGGAAGGGAAGCTTTGGCAATGCCCTTCAGGCCTCTAGGTGCCTCAGCATGGAAAACTCTGTTTTGAACCTTCTTGACTGACTGTGGTCGCATCCCTTTTCCCATTTTCTTGGTCTGAGATGTTAGGAATGCCCCATCTCCACGTGGAAGGGCTTCCTTTCACCCACTGTCCACTGACCTACACTCATGGAGAATAATGCTTCTTCCAGAAGCCATAGGTTATCAGACAAAAAGATGTGGGATACAGTCCTTTGAGTTATTGGTGGAGAGGGAGAATTCCAGAGACCTCCAAAACAATACAAGTTATTGCCACTGCTCTTGTTTGCCCACCAAAACTTGATGGTAAGAGACTATAGCTGAAGACACCATAAGCTTTGGTCATATAACCTGAAGAAATCAAACTGGTAGTGACCTGGGATCTTCCACCCTGCTGGCTGCCTTGCATAGTACTGAAAGGCTCTGTGCAAACTATTGGGGAAGAAAAGCCATCACTACTCTTACATAGTTGTGACTCTGTGAGCTATAATAATAATAATAACCAGATAAGCAAGATATGTATGTGAGTGCAATAATGGCATGAACATTATAGGTGCGGCCAACCATTTTTTTCATTAGACTTAAGTCTCAGTCCACAGAAGGAAATTTTATGCCTGCTACTATAAATCTTGTCAAGAATCCACAGCCAGGGAGCTCATAGGTCCTCGGAGTGAACCTACCACTCCAATTTTGCTGAATAGTTGCAGTACCAACCTGCCTTCTAAATACTTTTCTCCATATGAGTAGGTTACAACTCAAGTCCTCATCAGAGAAGCATTTTTATAGTGGATGACAGTTAATACAGATGCTTGTAGCTGATCAAAATCCAGAAAAAGTGTGTGTATGGAGTGCGAAGTGAGGAGTCTACATCACACGCCCTCTCCCCCAGTCTCAGGAACATCATAGAAAAGGGGCAGAAAGAATGGTAAGAGACAGAGGTCTGGTTAGCGTCTTCGGCACATTATATTCGTGAATTTGCAGCAGATTTAGTTGCTTGCACAACATCAAGCCAGGCAACACTTCCACATGGGACTGGGGAGGGACTCAGGATCCTCTACCCTTGGCCGAGAAGCTGTTAATAGTTGGTGGCTTCTGGGGGTTTAAGAGTCAGGTTTGTTTTGGGTTTGCTTTCTGGTAGATTGACCATGCTTCCATTGATATCCCAAAATATATGCATATGTAGGAAGCAATAAATTAGATTCTTTGGGTAATGTAACAAAAGAAAAAAAGGCATGAATTTGGGAAGTGGAACAAAGAGGAGGGGTGTACAGAGGGTGGATATAATAAAAATCCACTACACACACACACACACACACACACACACACACACACATATGAACTTCTCAGAGTACATAAAGATATATTTAAATTAAATAAACAAATCTCTATTTTCCATAAATAGCTACCTTCTAAACATTCATTAGCCATCTCTTTCACATAACTAATACCATCTCAAGTCACTCTAGCAGACTCAGACCACAATTTTTTACTTAATTAAAATAAATTAAATCAGAACATAATGTCATTATTTTATACTGTTCCAAATGTAAAGCCCACTAAAATTCCATTATGAAACTGGAGCATTAACAGGCCCATATCCCATAAGGAAATAGAAGTCATTTAAAACTTCCCAACTAAAAAAAGCCCAAAACTAAATGGATTTAGTTCAGAATTCTACCAGACTTCAAAGAAGACCTGATACCAATATTCCTCAAACTATTACATAAAATAGAAATAGAAGGAACACTACCTAATTCATTCTATGAAGCCACAATTACTCTGATACCTAAACCACACAAGAACCCCACCAAAAAAGAGAACTTCAGACCAATCTCACTTATAAATATCAGTACAAAAATACTCAATAAAATTGTGGCAAATGAGTCCAAGAACATCTCAAAACTATCATTCACCATGATCAAATAGGCTTCATTCCAGGGATGCAAGATTGGTTCAATATACAAAAATCCCATTAAGCAAACTCAAAGAAAAAAGTCACATGATCATTTTCTTAGAGGCAGAAAAAGCATTTGACAAAATACAACACCCCTTCATGTTAAAAGTATTGGAGAGATCAGGAATTCAAGGCCCATATCTAAATATAATAAAAGCAATTTACTGCAAACCAACAGCCAATATCAAATCAAATGGAGAGATACTTGAAGCAATTCCACTAAAATCAGGGACAAGACAAGGATGCCCACTCTCCCCATATCTATTCAATATAGTACTTGAAGTGCTAGCTAGAACAATAAGACAATAAAATGAGATCCAGGGGATACAAATTGGCAAAGAAGAAGTCAAAATATCACTATTTGCAGATATGATAGTATACATAAGTGACCCCAAATATTCTACCAGAGAACTTCTCCAGCTGATAAACAACTTCAGCAAAGTGGCCAAATATAAAATTAATTCAAATAAATCAGTAGCCTTCCTTTATACAAATGACTAACAGACTGAAAAAGAAATTAGGGAAACAATGCCCTTCACAATAGCCACAGAAAATATAAAATATCTTGGGTTAACTCTAACCAAACAAGTGAAAGATCCTTATGATAAGAACTTCAAGTCTCAAAAAAAAAAAAAAAAGAACTTCAAGTCTCTCAAGAAAGAAATCGAAGAAGATCTCAGAAAATGGAGAGATCTCCCATGAACATGGATTGGCAGAATTAACATAGTAAAAATGGTCATCCTACCAAAGGCAATCTACAGGTTCAATGCATCCCAACAAAATTCCTCACAGACATGGAAAGAGCAATTCTCAAATTCATTTGGAAAGGGGAAAAACAAACAGAATAGTGAAAACAAATCTTAGCAATAAAAGAACAGCTGAAGGACTCACCATCTCTGACCTCAAACGCTACTACAGAGCAATAGTGATAAAAACATGGCATTGGTACAGAGACAGACAGGTTAATCAATGAAATAGAATTGAAGACCCAGAAATAAAACCACACACCTATGCACACTTGATCTTTGACAAAGAAGCCAAAAATATAAATGGAAAAAGGAAAGCATCTTCAATAAATAGTGCTGGTCTAACTGGATGTCTGTATGTAGAAAAATGAAAATAGACCCATATTTGTCACCTTGCACAAAGTTCAAGTTCAAGTGGATCAATGACCTCAACATAAAACTGAATCTAATAGAAGAGAAAGTGGAAATAGCCTTGAACTCATTGTCGCAGGCAGAAATTTTCTAAACATAACTCCATTGGCTCAAGCTCTATGATCAAGAATTGATAAACGGGACCTCCTTAAACTGAAAATGTCTGTAAGGCAAAGGACACTGTCATTAGGACAAAATGGCAACCCATAGATTGGAAAAAGATCTTTACCAATCTTGCATCCAATAGAAGGCTAATACCCAATATATACAAAGAACTCAAGGAGTTAGACTCCAGAGAGCCAAATAACCCTATTAAAAAACGGGGTACAGGTTCCTGGTTGCTACCCCCGCGGAGAGCTCGTAGGCAGCACCCCACGAGCAAACTTGAGCCTTGGGACCACAGGTAAGACAAACCTTCCTGCTCCAAGCGACCTGCCTGGTGAACTCAGGACACACAGAGGCAAAATTCCTCTTGGACTAGACACTTCCGGTTTTTAGCAGGAGTCCCAAACCCCCAGATCCCTGCCCGCAGCAGCTCTCTGCTCCCAAACCCCGTGGGTGAGAGCTCTCACCGCCTGGTCAGGTGGGCACTCCTGAGACTGCAGAGCGGAAGAGACCACCAACACTGCCCACCCCTGCCCACATCCCTGGCCCAAGAGGAAACTGTATATGGCCTCTGGGTTCCCTTGGATAAGGGCACAGCAGCAGCAGGTCCCCTGCGTCTGCAACACCACTGGAACCTGAATGGACCGACCAGATAAACAGTTCTCTGCACCCAAATCCCGAGGGAGGGAGAGCTAAAACTTCAGAGAGGCAGACACGCCTGGGAAACCAGAAGAGACTGCACTCTGCACACATTACTGATTCCAGAGGAAAACACCAAACACCATCTGGAACCCTGGTACATGGAAGCTCCCGGAAAGAGCGGCATAGATCTTCCTGGTTGCTGCCCCCACGGAGAGCTCATAAGCAAAACCCCATGAGCAAACTTGAGCCTCGGGACCACAGGTAAGACCAACTTTTCTGCTCCAAGCGACCTGCCTGGTGAACTCAAGACACAGGCCCACAGGAACAGCTGAAGACCTGTAGATAGGAAAAACTACACGCCCGAAAGCAGAACACTCTGTACCCATAACTGGCTGAAAGAGAACAGGAAAACAGGTCTACAGCACCACTGACACACAGGCTTATAAGACAGTCTAGCCACTGTCAGAAATAGCAGAACAAAGTAACACTAGAGATAATCTGATGGCGAGAGGCAAACACAGGAATCCAAGCAACAGAAACCAAGACTACATGTCATCATCGGAGCCCAATCCTCCCACAAAAGCAAACACGAAATATCCAAACACACCAGAAAAGCAAGATCTAGTTTCAAACTCATATTTGATCATGATGCTGGAGGACTTCAAGAAAGACGTAAAGAACTCCCTTAGAGAAACACAGGAAAACATTAATAAACAAGTAGAAGCCTACAGAGAGGAATCACAAAAATCCCTGAAAGAATTCCAGGAAAACATAAATAAACAAGTAGAAGCCCATAGAGAGGAGTCACAAAAATCCCTGAAAGAATTCCAGGAAAACACAATCAAACAGTTGAAGGAATTAAAAATGGAAATAGAAGCAATCAAGAAATAACACATGGAAACAATCCTGGATATAGAAAAACAAAAGAAGAGACAAGGAGCCGTAGATACGAGCTTCACCAACAGAATACAAGAGATGGAAGAGAGAATCTCAGGAGCAGAAGATTCCATAGAAATCATTGACTCAACTGTCAAAGATAATGTAAAGCGGAAAAAGCTACTGGTCCAAAACATACAGGAAATCCAGGACTCAATGAGAAGATCAAACCTAAGGATAATAGGTATAGAAGAGAGTGAAGACTCCCAGCTCAAAGGACCAGTAAATATCTTCAATAAAATCATAGAAGAAAACTTCCCTAACCTAAAGAAAGAGATACCCATAAGCATACAAGAAGCCTACAGAACTCCAAATAGATTGGACCAGAAAAGAAACTCCTCCCGTCACATAATAGTCAAAACACCAAACGCACAAAATAAAGAAAGAATATTAAAAGCAGTAAGGGAAAAAGGTCAAGTAACATATAAAAGCAGACCTGACAGAATCACACCAGACTTTTCGCCAGAGACTATGAAAGCCAGAAGATCCTGGACAGATGTCATACGGACCCTAAGAGAACATAAATGCCAGCCCAGATTACTGTATCCTGCAAAACTCTCAATTAACATTGATGGAGAAACCAAGATATTCCATGACAAAACCAAATTTACACAATATCTTTCTACAAATCCAGCACTACAAAGGATAATAAATGGTAAAGCCCAACATAAGGAGGCAAGCTATACCCTAGAAGAAGCAAGAAACTAATCGTCTTGGCAGCAAAACAAAGAGAAGAAAAGCACACAAACATAACCTCACATCTAAATATGAATATAATGGGAAACAATAATCACTATTCCTTAATATCTCTCAACATCAATGGCCTCAACTCCCCAATAAAAAGACATAGATTAACAAACTGGATACAAAACGAGGACCCTGCATTCTGTTACCTACAGGAAACACACCTCAGAGACAAAGACAGACACTACCTCAGAGTGAAAGGCTGGAAAACAACTTTCCAAGCAAATGGTCAGAAGAAGCAAGCTGGAGTAGCCATTCTAATATCAAATAAAATCAATTTCCAACTAAAAGTCATCAAAAAAGATAAGGAAGGACACTTCATATTCATCAAAGGAAAAATCCACCAAGATGAACTCTCAATCCTAAATATCTATGCCCCAAATACAAGGGCACCTACATACGTAAAAGAAACCTTACTAAAGCTCAAAACACACATTGCACCTCACACAATAATAGTGGGAGATTTCAACACCCCACTCTCATCAATGGACAGATCATGGAAACAGAAATTAAACAGAGACGTAGACAGACTAAGAGAAGTCATGAGCCAAATGGACTTAACAGATATTTATAGAACATTCTATCCTAAAGCAAAAGGATATACATTCTTCTCAGCTGCTCATGGTACTTTCTCCAAAATTGACCATATAGTTGGTCAAAAAACGGGCGTCAACAGGTACAGAAAGATAGAAATAATCCCATGCGTGCTATCAGACCACCACGGCCTAAAGCTGGTCTTCAATAACAATAAGGGAAGAATGCCCACATATACGTGGAAATTGAAAAATGTTCTACTCAATGATAACCAGGTCAAGGAAGAAATAAAGAAAGAAATTAAAGACTTTTTAGAATTTAATGAAAATGAAGGTACAACATACCCAAACTTATGGGACACAATGAAAGCTGTGCTAAGAGGAAAACTCATAGCGCTGAGTGCCTGCAGAAAGAAACAGGAAAGAGCATATGTCAGCAGCTTGACAGCACACCTAAAAGCTCTAGAACAAAAAGAAGCAAATACACCCACGAGGAGTAGAAGGCAGGAAATAATCAAACTCAGAGCTGAAATCAACCAAGTAGAAACAAAAAGGACCATAGAAAGAATCAACAGAACCAAAAGTTGGTTCTTTGAGAAAATCAACAAGACAGATAAACCCTTAGCCAGACTAACGAGAGGACACAGAGAGTGTGTCCAAATTAACAAAATCAGAAATGAAAAGGGAGACATAACTACAGATTCAGAGGAAATTCAAAAAATCATCAGATCTTACTATAAAAGCCTATATTCAACAAAACTTGAAAATCTGCAGGAAATGGACAATTTCCTAGACAGATACCAGGTACCGAAGTTAAATCAGGAACAGATAAACCAGGTAAACAACCCCAGAACTCCTAAGGAAATAGAAGCAGTCATTAAAGGTCTCCCAACCAAAAAGAGCCCAGGTCCAGGCGTGTTTGATGCAGAATTCTATCAGACCTTCATAGAAGACCTCATATCAATACTATCCAAACTATTCCACAGAATTGAAACAGATGGAGCACTACTGAATTCCTTCTATGAAGCCACAATTACTCTTATACCTAAACCACACAAAGACCCAACAAAGAAAGAGAACTTCAGACCAATTTCCCTTATGAATATCGACACAAAAATACTCAATAAAATTCTGGCAAACCGAATCCAAGAGCACATCAAAACTGTCATCCACCATGATCAAGTAGGCTTCATCCCAGGCATGCAGGGATGGTTTAATATACGGAAAACCATCAACATGATCCATTATATAAACAAACTGAAAGAACAAAACCACATGATCATTTCATTAGATGCTGAGAAAGCATTTGACAAAATTCAACACCCCTTCATGATAAAAGTCCTGGAAAGAATAGGAATTCAAGGCCCATACCTAAACATAGTAAAAGCCATATACAGCAAACCAGTTGCTAACATTAAACTAAATGGAGAGAAACTTGAAGCAATCCCACTAAAATCAGGGACTAGACAAGGCTGCCCACTCTCTCCCTACTTATTCAATATAGTTCCTGAAGTTCTAGCCAGAGCAATCAGACAACAAAAGGAGATCAAGGGGATACAGATCGGAAAAGAAGAAGTCAAAATATCACTATTTGCAGATGATATGATAGTATATTTAAGTGATCCCAAAAGTTCCACCAGAGAACTACTAAAGCTGATAAACAACTTCAGCCAAGTGGCTGGGTATAAAATTAACTCAAATAAATCAGTAGCCTTCCTCTACACAAAAGAGAAACAAGCCGAGAAAGAAATTAGGGAAAGGACACCCTTCATAATAGACCCAAATAATATAAAGTACCTCGGTGTGACTTTAACCAAGCAAGTAAAAGATCTGTACAATAAGAACTTCAAGACTCTGAAGAAAGAAATTGAAGAAGACCTCAGAAGATGGAAAGATCTCCCATGCTCATGGATTGGCAGGATTAACATAGTAAAAATGGCCATTTTACCAAAAGCGATCTACAGATTCAATGCAATCCCCATCAAAATACCAATCCATTTCTTCAAAGAGTTAGACAGAACAATTTGCAAATTCATCTGGAATAACAAAAAATCCAGGATAGCTAAAACTATCCTCAACAATAAAAGGACTTCAGGGGGAATCACTAGTGATAAAAACTGCATGGTATTGGTACAGAGACAGACAGATAGACCAATGGAACAGAATTGAAGATCCAGAAATGAACCCACACACCTATGCGCACTTGATTTTTGACAAAGGAGCCAAAACCATCAAATGGAAAAAAGATAGCATTTTCAGCAAATGGTGCTGGTTCAACTGGAGGGCAACATGTAGAAGAATGCAGATCGATCCATGCTTATCACCCTGTACAAAGCTTAAGTCCAAGTGGATCAAGGACCTCCACATCAAACCAGATACACTCAAACTAATAGAAGAAAAACTAGGGAAGCATCTGGAACACATGGGCACTGGAAAAAATTTCCTGAACAAAACACCAATGGCTTATGCTCTAAGATCAAGAATCGACAAATGGGATCTCATAAAACTGCAAAGCTTCTATAAGGCAAAGGACACTGTGGTTAGGACAAAACGGCAACCAACAGATTGGGAAAAGATCTTTACCAATCCTACAACAGATAGAGGCCTTATATCCAAAATATACAAAGAACTCAAGAAGTTAGACCGCAGGGAGACAAATAACCCTATTAAAAAATGGGGTTCAGAGCTAAACAAAGAATTCACAGCTGAGGAATGCCGAATGGCTGAGAAACACCTAAAGAAATGTTCAACATCTTTAGTCATGAGGGAAATGCAAATCAAAACAACCCTGAGATTTCACCTCACACCAGTGAGAACGGCTAAGATCAAAAACTCAGGTGACAGCAGATGCTGGCGAGGATGTGGAGAAAGAGGAACACTCCTCCATTGTTGGTGGGATTGCAGACTGGTAAAACCATTCTGGAAATCAGTCTGGAGGTTCCTCAGGAAATTGGACATTGAACTGCCTGAGGATCCAGCTATACCTCTCTTGGGCATATACCCAAAAGATGCCCCAACATATAAAAAGACACATGCTCCACTATGTTCATCGCAGCCTTATTTATAATAGCCAGAAGCTGGAAAGAACCCAGATGCCCTTCAACAGAGGAATGGATACAGAAAATGTGGTACATCTACACAATGGAATATTATTCAGCTATCAAAAACAATGACTTTATGAAATTCATAGGCAAATGGTCGGAACAGGAAAATATCATCCTGAGTGAGGTAACCCAATCACAGAAAAACACACATGGTATGCACTCATTGATAAGTGGCTATTAGCCCAAATGCTTGAATTACCCTAGATGCCTAGAACAAATGAAAATCAAGAAGGTTGATCAAAATGTGAATGCTTCACTCCTTCTTTAAAAGGGGAACAAGAATACCCTTGGCAGGGAATAGAGAGGCAAAGATCAAAACAGACACAGAAGTAACACCCATTCAGAGCCTGCCCCACATGTGGCCCATACATATACAGCCACCCAATTAGACAAGATGGATGAAGCAAAGAAGTGCAGACTGACAGGAGCCGGATGTAGATCTCTCCTGAGAGACACAGCTAGAATACAGCAAATACAGAGGGGAATACCAGCAGCAAACCACTGAACTGAGAATAGGACCCCAGTTGAAGGAATCAGAGAAAGAACTGGAAGAGCTTGAAGGGGCTCGAGACCCCTTATGAACAACAATGCCAAGCAACCAGAGCTTCCAGGGACTAAGCCACTACCTAAAGACTATACATGGACTGACCCTGGACTCTGACCTCATAGGTAGCAATGAATATCCTAGTAAGAGCACCAGTGGAAGGGGAAGCCCTGGGTCCTGCTAAGACTGAACCCCCAGTGAACTAGATTGTTGAGGGAGGGCGGCAATGGGGGGAGGATGGGGAGGGGAACACCCATAAAGAAGGGGAGGGGGAGGGATTAGGGGGATGTTTGCCCAGAAACCGGGAAAGGGAATAACACTCGAAATGTAAATAAGAAATACTCAAGTTAATAAAAAAATTTTAAGGGGGTTGGGGATTTAGCTCAGTGGTAGAGGGCTTGCCTAGGAAGCGCAAGGCCCTGGGTTCGGTCCCCAGCTCTGGAAAAAAGAACCAAAAAAAATTTTTAAAAAAACGGGGTACAGAACTAAACAAAGAATTCACAGCTGAGGAATATCTAATGTCAGAGAAGCAACTAAAGAAATGTTCAACATCCTTAGTCATCAGGGAAGTGCAAATCAAAACAACCCTGAGATTCCACCTCACACCAGTCAGAATGGCTAAGATCAAAAACTTAGGTGACAAACACATGTTGGCAAGGTTGTGAAGAAAGAGGAACACTCTTCCATTGTTGGTGGGATTACAAACTGGTACAACCACTCTGGAAATCAATTTGGAGGTTCTTCAGAAAATTGGAAATAGACCTACCTAAAGATCCAGAAATACCATTCTTGGGAATATACCCAAAAGATGCCCCACCATGCCACAGGAGCACATGTTCCACTATGTTCATAGCAGCTTTATTTGTGATAGCCAGAAACTGGAAACAACCCAGATGTCCCATGACAGACGAATGGATACAGAAAATTTGGTTCATTTATACAATGGAGTACTACTCAGCTATTAAGAACAAGGACATCCTGAATTTTTCAGGCAAATGTATGAAACTAGAAAATGTCATCCTGAGTGAGGTAACTCAGACCCAAAAGGACATGCACAGTGTGCTCTCACTAATAAGTGGATATTAACCCAAAAAAAGGTACAGAATACCCAAGATAAGGTCCACAGAACTCAAAAACGCCAACAAGCTGAAGGGCCCAAGTGAGGATGCTTCAGTTTCATTGAGGAGAAGAAAGCTACCACAAGGGGAGAGGGAGGGAGGGACGGAGATGGAAAAGGGGTGGGAGTGGGGAAAGAGGAGAACAAGATTTGGTATTGGGTAGGGGGAAAGGACTGAAGCCCTGAGGGCCAACAGTAAGAATCTGTTGTACCTCTGGAGGAAGGAGGTTGTGAGGACCCTCTAGAACGTACCAGAAATCTGGGAACTGAGAGACTCTTTCAGGACTCAAAGGGGGGACTCTAGATAAAAGGCCCTACAATGCAGAGAAGGAACTTATTGAATCCACCTCCAGCAGAAAGACAGGCCGTCAAGCGAGGGATGGGGTTGCTATCCCACAGTCAAAACTCTGACCTATAATTGTTCCTGTCTGAAAGAACTGTGGGGATGGAATGGAGAAGAGCCTGAGGAAAAGGAGGTCCAGCCACAGGCCCAAAGTGGGATCCAACTCAACAGGAGACTCCAAGATCTGACACCATTACTGAAGCTATGGGGCACTCACAAAAAGGGACCTACTATGACTGCTCTCCAAAAGACCCAACAAGCAGCTGAAAGAGTCAGATGCAAATATGTACACCCAACCAATGAACAGAAGCTGCTGACCCCTGTGGTTGAATTAGGGAAAAACTGGAGGAAGCTGAGGAGGAGGGCAACCCTGTAGAAGGACCAGCAGTCTCAATAAACCTGGACCTCTGAGATCTCTCAAACACTGGATCACCAACCAGGCAGCATACACCAGCTGAGATGAGGCCTCCAAAATATACAGCAAAGGACTCTTGAGTATGGGTTCAGTCAGAGAAGGTGCACCTAACCCTCAAGAGACTGGAAGCCCCAGGGAGTTTAGAGCTCTAGTGGGGTGGGTGGTGGGATGTGGACATCCTTGTGAAGATGGGGTATGGGAGTGTGGGGGGATGGGATGGGGAGGAGGCATGGGATGTGGAACTCGGCAGGGGCTGGGGGGTTATGGACCGGGAGAGGAATAAAATCTAGAGTGTAAAAAAAATAAAAAAGGAAGTGGAGCATTGTAATGGATATCAAATAAAGGAAATGAAAACCAATTATATGTAAATCTTACACAGTGAATGTAAAACATGTTGGCTCATTATTTTTACAGAATATATATACTTAAATTTCAATATTTGGACAGAAATTGTATCCTGAGCTTTCTCTTTCCTATTGCTAATGTCACAAACAGGTCAGCAGTACTGTTTGTAGAGCACTTCCTGAGATAGTTACTGTCACATTCAATTTTAATAGTTTAGAGATATTTTCCTAAAATTTAGAAAACGTTTCACTGATTGTGAACCATCGCTAGACTGCATTTGGTGGGCCTCAGCCTGAGCTAAAAATCAATCCTAGAGAAAATTCATTTTGTCTTAAAGCCATTGGCTCTGGGATAAGATGGTACTGACTTATTGGTGTGACACGTTGGGAGAATTATTTAACCTCTTCATACCATGGTTCTTTATGTGAAACACGAGGGAGAGTTTGTGATAATCAAATGAGATAGCACTTACTAGGTAGCTAAGATATTGTCAGTTAAATAAATAAATAAATAAATAAATAAATAAATGCTCAATGAATATCAGCTAATGTAATGAATGTTGGTGTACTATCACACATTGAAAACTGTGGGAAATGTTCCTTTCAAACCAAGTGTTACCCTAGAAAAGTACTTTATGTCTCCATATAACTGTTTACTCTTAGATGAAAGCTAGTATCCTCAAATTCAATCATAGTCTATAATTTCCATTTGCTGTTAGGAAACCTGAAGAGTTGTAGGCAGGCATCCTCAGAACTGCAGAAATGCACATCGAAATGGCAATCTTATTACTGAGTTCTTCAAAATCCTGCTTGAATTTTATTTTTTAACCCAATTCTTTTGACTTTGTCACTTTAACTTTTGTGGAAGTATTTTTAAGCTGCTTCAAATCTTGTTTGAAAAGCTATTGAGGATATAGTACATGAAAATAGAATTCACTAATGCCAACAAATAACATGGCTAGTAGTAAACTACTCATTGTATGTCCTCTTCATTAGAGTTAATGAAAATAATTGTGTGGCCCTGTGCTTTACCATGTTTTCACCTGACCATGAACCTAGGAATTCTTGCCATTGGATGTTCACATTGTTCTTCTCTGTTCTCTGTTGTATATCAGAGAGAAGATAGGTCTGTTAGTATCTATGGCAATGTTTTTGGTTTTTGGGGGTTTCTTTTGCACGTCACGGATTTTTATTCATTCTAGGTGAATTTTAAATGCCCCTTTCCCATTTACAGCCCATCAAGGCTGCAGCAAAAGCAACACAACCACATACAATAAAAAAGGCTCAGGGGTTGAGGATTTAGCTCAGTGGTAGAGCGCTTGCCTAGCAAGCGCAAGGCCCTGGGTTAGGTCCTCAGCTCCGGGGGGGGGGGGGGGGACTTATACCTCTTGGTCCTGAGGATAGCAGGCTTTCTTTATGCCCTTCATATGGCTTATAAAAACAGTCTCCTGGTGTGTGATATTCAAGGAAAATGTAGCATGAGGCCATCAGATCTTGATCCATGAGATTGTTTTCTGGGACCTAGAAAAGGTGCTGGTGTTTCTTCACTTAGATTTTCACTGTCTGCGCCTCTGTATGCCGCAAAGGATTAGCTTGTGAAGTTTTATATTTTAGCCCATCAGTTGCTTTATGGTTAATCAGGTCAATGACTCTAACATACTTATGCAAAGGGAAAAGGGCCCCCTTTGACTGGCTACGTGGATTGTTCAGACAGATGCTTTCTGGTCAATGTTCTTAGGAAACTGCATGCTAAATAAACGAGGAAATGCAGATACCCACAGAGCAGAGCTCCCTCTGCCTTTTTTTTCTCCATCTTTATTAAATTGGGTATTTCTTATTTACATTTCAATTGTTATTCCCTTTCCCAGTTTCCAGTCCAACATCGCCCTAACTCCTCCCCCTCCCCTTCTATATGGGTGTTCCCCTCTCCATCCTCCCCCCATTACCACCCTCCCCTCAACAATCATGTTCACTGGGGATTCAGTCTTAGCAGGACCAAGGGCTTCCCCTTCCACTGGTGATCTTACTAGGATATTCATTGCTACCTATGAGGTCAGAGTCCAGGGTCAGTCCATGTATAGTCTTTGGGTAGTGGCTTAGTCCCTGGAAGCTCTGGTTACTTGGCATTGTTGTACATATGGGGTCTCGAGCCCCTTCAAGCTCTTTCAGTCCTTTCTCTGATTCCTTCAACGGGGGTCCTGTTCTCAGTTCAGTGGTTTGCTGCTGGCATTCGCCTCTGTATTTACTGTATTCTGGCTGTGTCTCTCAGGAGAGATCTACATCTGGTTCCTGTCGGTCTGCACTTCTTTGCTTCATCCATCTTGTCTAATTGGGTGGCTGTATATGTATGGGCCACATGTGGGGCAGGCTCTGAATGGATGTTCCTTCTGACTCTGTTTTAATCTTTGCCTTTCTATTCCCTGCCAAGGGTATTCTTGTTCCCTTCCTGCCTTCTACTCCTCCTGGATGTGGTCCTTTTTGTTCTAGAGCTTTTAGGTGTGCTGTCAAGGTGCTGATGTATGATCGCTCCTGTTTCTTTCTACAGGCACTCAGAGCTATGAGTTTTCCTCTTAGCACAGCTTTCATTGTGTCCCATAAGTTTGGGTATGTTGTACCTTCATTTTCATTAAATTCTAAGAAGTCTTTAATTTCTTTATTTCTTCCTTGACCAGGTTATCATTGAGTAGAGCATTGTTCAACTTCCATGTATATGTGGGCGTTCTTCCCTTATTGTTATTGAAGACCAGCTTTACCCCGTGGTGGTCTGATAGGATGCATGGGATTATTTCTATCTTTCTGTATCTGTTGAGGCCTGTTTTATGACCATTTATATGATCAATTTTGGAGAAAGTACAATGAGGTGGTGAGAAGAAGAAGGTATATCCTTTTATTTTAGGATAGAATGTTCTATAAATATCTGTTAAATCCATTTGGTTCATGATTTCTCTTAGTCTGTTTATGTCTCTGTTTAATTTCTGTTTCCATGATCTGTGAATTGATGAGAGTGGGGTGTTGAAATCTCCTACTATTATTATTATTATGTGAGGTGCAATGTGTGCTTTGAGCTTTAGTAAGGTTTCTTTTTTGTATGTTGGTGCTCTTGTATTTGGAGCATAGATATGTAGGATTGAGAGTTCATCTTGGTGGATTTTTTTCTTTGATGAACATGAAGTGTCCTTCCTTATCTTTTTTGATGACTTTTGGTTGAAAATCGATTTTATTCGATATTAGAATGGCTACTCCAGCTAGCTTCTTCAGACCATTTGCTTGGAAAGTTGTTTTCCAGCCTTTTATTCCGAGGTAGTGTCTGTCTTTGTCTCTGAGGTGTGTTTCCTGTAGGCAGCAAAATGTTGGGTCCTCATTGCATATCCAGTTTGTTAATCTATGGCTTTTTATTGGGGAGTTGAGGCCATTGATGTTGAGAGATATTAAGGAATAGCGATTGTTGCTTCCCGTTATATTTGTGTTTAGATGTGAGATTATGTTTGTGCTTGTCTTCTCTTTGTTTTGTTGCAAAACGATTAATTTCTTTCTTTGTCTAGGGTGAAGCTTGCCTCCTTGTGTTGGGCTTTACCATTTATTATCCTTTGTAGGGCTGGATTTGTAGAAAGATATTGTGTAAATTTGGTTTTGTCATGGAATATCTTGGTTTCTCCATCTATGTTAATTGAGAGTTTTTCTGCATACAGTACCTGGGCTGGCATTTGTGTTCTCTTAGGGTCTGTATGACATCTGTCCAGGATCTTCTGGCTTTCATAGTCTCTGGTGAAAAGTCTGGTGTGATTCTGATAGATCTGCCTTTATATGTTACTTGACCTTTTTCCCTTACTGCTTTTAATATTCTTTCTTTGTTTTGTGCATTTGGTTTTTTGCCTATTATGCAACAGGAGCAGTTTCTTTTCTGGTCCAATCTATTTGGAGTTCTATAGGCTTCTTGTACGTTTATGGGCATCTCTTTCTTTAGGTTAGGGAAGTTTTCTTCTGTGATTTTGTTGAAGATATTTACTGGTCCTTTGAGCTGGGAGTCTTCACTCTCTTCTATACCTATTATCCTTAGGTTTGATGTTCTCATTGAGTCCTGGATTTCCTGTATGTTTTGGACCACTAGCTTTTTACATTACATTATCTTTGACCATTGTGTCAATGATTTCTATGGAATCTTCTGCTCCTGAAACTCTCTCTTCTATCTCTTGTATTCTGTTGGTGATGCTTGTATCTACGGCTCCTTGTCTCTTCTTTTGGTTTTCTATATCCAGGGTTGTTTCTCTGTGTCCTTTCTTTATTGCTTCTATTTCCATTTTTAATTCCTTCACCTGTTTGATTGTGTTTTCCTGTAATCTTTCAGGGATTTTTGCATTCCCTTTCTATAGGCTTCTGCTTGCTTATTTGTGTTTTCCTGCATTTCTGTAAGGTGGTTCTTTATGTCCTTCTTGAAGTCCTCCAGCATCATGATCAAATGTGTTTTTAAATCTAGATCTTGCTTTTCTGGTGTGTTTGGATATTCAGTGTTTGCTTTGGTGGGAGAATTGGGTTCTGATGATGCCATGTAGTCTTGGTTTCTGTTGCTTGGGTTCCTTCGCTTGCCTCTCGCCATCAGGTTGTCTGTGGTGTTACCTTTTCTGCTATTTCTGACAGTGGCTAGACCGTCCTATAGGCCTGTGTGTCAGGAGTGCTGTAGACCTGTTTTCCTGTTCTCTTTCAGCCAGTTATGGGAACAGAGTGTTCTGCTTTCAGGTGTGTAGTCTTTCCTGTCTATTGATCTTCAGCTGTTGCTGTGGGCCTGTGTCCTGAGTCTACCAGGCAGGTCACTTGGAGCAGAAAAGTTGGTCTAATCTCTGGTCTCAGGCCTGGAGTCGCTTCTCAGAGCCGGGTTTCAGCTCCCTGTGAAGGCAGCAACCTGAAGGGCCTGCCCCACCTTCGCTGGGGACCCTGTGCACATGGGTCCAGATGGCACTAGGCATTTTCCTCTAGAGTCAGAAATGTGGGCAAAGAATAGTCTCCTCTGGCTTCCCAGGTGTGTCTGCCCCTCTGAAGGTCTAGGTCTCCCTCTCACGGGATTTGGGTGCAGGGAGCTTTTGACTGGGTCCCTTCAGATCTGGGCCGTGTCTGGACTGCAGTATTGAGTGCCCCTATCTTTCTGGTCCCAGAGGCCCTATACAGTTTCCTCTTGGGCCAGTGATGTGGGCAAGGGTGGGAAGTACTGGCAGTCTCTCCTGCCCTGCAGTCTTAGGAGTGCCCACCTGTCTGTCTCTAATAAATTTTTAATTACATCATGTAGTTCCCCAAAGTTTGCTAAAACACCATAAAGCAGCCATTTTGAGTTCTTTGTAAAGATATGCATTCATCTCCATTACCTTAAAGTCACTCACTAGGCCCTTATTTGATCAATTTAATGAAAAGTAGAGTTAGCAGACTGGAGAAACAAAGCAGGGACATTAGGGTGCAGGAGGAATGGAGAGTGACAGGGGTAGCAGGGTATAAAGAACTTCGCTCAGAGTATATTAGGCATGATGGAACCCAGAATAAAGAAATTCTAAAAGACTCTCCAATGAAATACATGATTACTTTTAGCAATTCCAAGATAAATTCCTCTCTATTTTCAGGTTAGCACATTTTGATGGATTTCTCTGATTTTTTTTTCACTATCCTTGACATCCTTGCTGTCATTCAGTCAGGACTTTTCTCAGTCTTACAGTCCATAGCAGAGAATTCAGCCTTAGTCACAACTTTTGGAATTTTCTGAGCAGTTTTCTTGGTTCTGAGTCATTAAAGTTAGATTTCCATTAGAAAAGGCAAATCTGGTGAACAACTGGTATGTTCCTAACCTCTATCTATCTATTTACCTCTACCTATATCTCATTTACAAATTTATATAAGGAATTCATAAAAAGGGAAACATGAGTGGTTCAGATGCACTGGGAAAGCCAAAATGCTCAATAATAGGAAAAATGACTTCATACATTGGGTGCAATTATCAAGTAGCAATTACCTAACCTAAAAGATGTCTGTGTCCTGAAGTTTAAGTGGCCTAACATCTTATCTACCAAGAGTTGTTTCTTCCCGTTTGCATCACAATTATAATAAAATAAGTATGAAGCATTCTGAAGTCAGATAGCTTGTTATAAGTCTTTGATGGATACAGAAATTGAATATCAAGGAACAGTAAAGAGCTGAAATGTAGAACAAGGTCAAGATTAAAAGGAGTTGATGTTTTAATAGATTACACAGATGCCCCTCAACTTACAGTGATGTTGTTCTACTAAACCTGACACAAGTTTAAAATACCATGTCATAATGAATTTATTATATCTAGCCCCCTTAAGTACACTCCGAATACTTACTTAACCCAACAAATTAACAATAGTCATCTGTTGTAAAAGCTATTTTATAGTGAAGCATTGGTTGTCCATACAATATATTGAATACAGTATTTTAAAGAATACAAAATTACCTGCTTTCATTTGCAATCGTGAAATGACATCATGCTGTTGGAAGAAGAGGATTCCAAAGTGGTAGCCTTTGTTATAGACCTCTTATCCTTCATGACTTTGTGTAATACTCAGAGAGGGTAGCTGTATGTCAGATCTCCTGAATGTTTTTCCTCAAGGTTTGGACCTGTATGTGATAGCTATTCTCTAGAATTATTTCCTTTGAGGTCTTTATTCCCTATCATCCTACTTCATTACCCATTGTGGATGATCTGGGTTACTTAATTCTGTCAGAAAATAGTGTAAATGAATAAACATATTGGAAATAGGGTTAGACTACATCAACAATTCTCAATGTTCTCTACACGATAGTAATTTTACAGTGTTCTCTCTGAACAGCATAGTGATTGTGATAGAGCTAATAGTCTGCTATTTCTTGTGATAAGCATTGTCCATGCATTATCTCAATCTATTTCTACAACTAGCTCATGAGGCGAGGAGCTAGTATTGCTCCCAATTTGCAGATTAGGAAAATGAGGATTAAAAAAAAAACTAACTTACTCAAAGCGTACAACTGATGGTAGATGAGCCAAAATTTTAATTCAAAAAAAAATGTCTGAATACAGATCTGCGCTCACTCGCTCTCTCGCTCTCTCTCTCTCTCTCTCCCTCCCTCCCCCTCTCTCTTTGTGTGTGTGTGTGTGACAGAAAGAGTATGTGTGTGTATGTGTGTGAGAGAGTTTGTGCGTATACTCGTAGAGAGAGAGAGAGAGAATGTGTGTGTGTGTGTGTGTGTGTGTGTGTGTGTGTGTGTGTTGCCCAGAGGTTAACATCAGATATCTTTCTCTATCACTGTCTGCCTTATTTTTTGAGACAAGTTCTCTCTCTAAACCTGAAGGTTTCCAATTTATCTAAACTGGCTAGCCAACAAGCAACCAAGATTCTCCTGCCTCCGCCTTCAGCACTGGAATTACAAGTGTTTTATCTCAATTTTTAAATGGGTGCTGGAGGTCTAAACGCTTTGCCGTCCAAACCATCTCCCCAGCATCAGGTCTGCCTGATCTTTTAGCCATTCTTGTGCATTGCTTCAAACCCCCATTTTGAATTTTATTCTGCCCAATTTTAACCCTTAAAAACAATGAGCAAATGACTTTTCAGGGAAGCCAAGTGGAAACAGTAATTTGTTTTGTCCCCCAACTGACCTCATCACTGAAAACATGAACAAGTGACTAAAATACAGTCCCTCGGGAAAATGCACCAGTGGAATAGCCCTGACACAATTTTACTCTTGTTTCTCATCTTGCTGATTTATGTTTCCCAAGCTGACCTCAGTCATCTCAGGGGACCAACAATGGTTTGTTAGCCAAGTTAGTTATGATTGTTGTTTTAAAATAATTTCAAGTCTGAATACTATTGTGACTTCAGGAGAATGTTCCAGTCTACCAAGATGTTGTAAGCAAAAGCCACTTGTCACAATGAACAAAGGAAAGGGTAGAATGGAGTAAACACTTAGAAGAGCTGATGGAATAGGAATTACGTCTGCTTTTAAGATGCTTTACCATCATGCTGTCAACTAGCAACATGTGTGATCTGGAAGCGGTCGTGATGCCAGCCTGGAGATTTGACAACACAAAAGCCTTGAAGCACAGCTGTTGAGGGTTCAGAGTTTTGCCAAGGACTCTTGTAAATTCATAACCTATTGAGGTCCAAATGAGTCCATCAAAAGGTAAGAATCTCATCCCTTACCTCAGATTTTATATTAGAAAAATCCTGTGCCTGTCATCAGGCCAAGGCTTGGGTATCCATTGGCCAGGGAGCAGAGGCTGAGGGTGAAGTTTTGCAAAGAAGCCACTGCTTAGTTGCTATTCTGAAGCCGCATTTGATATCAGGAAGCTTTCCAGGAACTCAAGAACTGTGAAAGCCATCCTTGTCAAACTGATGCCAGGCAGAGAGAAACCTCTGTTCCCAAAGAGTAAGAGGCCACACATCCAAAATTAGATAAAATACGCTCAACATTAAATTGGCTGTGAAACACACATAAATATATTCAGGGAGTCCTCTTCTTTTAAAAATACATAGCCACAATTTTAACTTCACAGCAGAAGAAAATAGACAATATCTACTTGTGTTATAAAAGAAATAATCAGAAGTTTGTTTTGCGTGAATCCTTCTTATGCATCAAGAAACAACTGCAATGGCACACATTTTGTTAAAAAGCCTTGCTTCAAACAGGGAAATGCCTGACAGCCGTAGCATCCCTTTAGAGTGTCCCTCATCTGGATTGGCCAGTGTGGTGCTTATTATTCTGTTCCTTATTCAGTGTTGCGCTTTCTTTTTTTCCCCCCTTCCCCCAGAAACTAGAGCTAGGACTTGTATAAGCTAAAGACTCAATAATATTGCCAAAATAAAGCCAGATACTGCAGTGCACACCTTCAATCCCAGCACTCAGAAGGCAGACAGGCTGAGCTCTGTAAATCTGAGGCCGGCCTGGTCTACATAGTGAGTTTCAGGTCAACCAGAAATACAGTGAGATCCTGTTCCACCACCTCTTTCCCTCCCTGCACCTCTCCTCCCCTCATGCATTTGTGTGTGCGTGTGTGTGTGTATGTGTGTGTGTGTGTGTGTGTGTGTGTGTGTGTGTGTGTGTGTGTTTCCCTGGAAACATCACCGCCCCCTCTCCAAAATATATAAAATAAATGTGGGGGTTGGGGATTTAGCTCAGTGGTAGAGCGCTTGCCTAGCAAGCGCAAGGCCCTGGGTTCGGTCCCCAGCTCTGAAAAAAAAGAAAAATAAAAATAAAATAAATGTGTATACACACACAGCGAGATTTAGCAAAACTATGAAAATATATATTAAATAAGTAGGTTAATGAAAAATGAGTGGAAAGGAAATAGAGATTCAAAATTACTATGATTTTTAAAATTTACTTGTTTTTATTATTTTCGTGTGTGTAGGTGTTTTGCCTGCATGAATGTATGTGCACAATGTGCATACTCGGTGCCCATGGAGGCCGGTAGAGGGCATCGGCTCCCTTGGGACTGGAGAATGATTGTGAGCTGTCATGTGTGAGCTGTCATAAGTGCTCTTAACTGTCCAGCCAATTCTCCAGTCTGTAAATCAACATACTTCTATGATGGGGTGCTGTGCACCTCTTTAAAGTGTCATAGTTCCTTAGTAAAAAGAAAACTGCAAGAGAGAATTAAACGACTGTCCCTGTCTAGGAGAGCTGTCGCTGGCTCCACACCCACGACACTGTACAATGAACTGTCATTGATTTGCTGATTTATTTACTTGGATCAATTTAATTCCAGGTTGATCTAAGCATTAACTCCTGCCCTGTCATTTACCAACTAGGCAACTTAGTTAAACTTTTAAACCTCAGTTTCTTCATTTAAAAAACTATGAGGTACTGAAGATATGAGCACTGACTACTCCCCCAGAGGACCCATCTCTGACTCCAGTTCCAGAAATCTGACTTCCTCTGCCCTCAGTGGTACCAGGTGTTCATGTGTTTTACATGTTTTCATGCAGGCAAAACACAATACATGTAAAATAATAATAGTAGTAATAGTAAGGTTTTTTTTTTTGGTTCTTTTTTTCGGAGCTGGGGACCGAACCCAGGGCCTTGCGCTTCCTAGGTAAGCGCTCTACCACTGAGCTAAATCCCCAGCCCCAATAGTAAGCTTTAAAATTAAATTATATCAACAATGAAGTCACATGTTACATAAAATTAGAAGGCCATTTTAAGTGAAACAACATCTTAAAAGGTACCCAATAAATGCTACTCATTTTTGCAATAACAGAATAACTTTTTTTGTGTGCCTGAATGCATCATGTGATGCCTTCATGGTTCACTTGTAGACGTATCATGTCAACCACATTAAGTTGCCCATATACTGTCATTGTTGAACTTCAGGAGAATGCTGTCAGTAAATGAGTTCAGTTTTGACTCTCTTTCCTTTCTAGATGCTACACACACACACACACACACACAGAGAGAGAGAGAGAGAGAGAGAGAGAGAGAGAGAGAGAGAGAGAGAGAGAGTCCTTAGGAGTTTCTGGGGAAAAAAACAACAAAGCATACATAACTGTTATTAAAGAATGGCATATCTAGTCCTGATGGTCCACACCTGTGAACCTAGCACTTAGGAGGCAGAGATAGGAGGAACTCCTTAAATTCCAGCCCAGCCCAGCCTACTCTACAAGTTTCAGGCCAGTGAAAGCTTCATAACTAGACTTAGTTTCAAAAACTAATTTCATATAAGGATGCGGTAGTTTTGTTGACATCTGACACTGAGACCTGTAGTAGTGCCAGTGCTGCTGCTGCATGGGAAGATCCAGTGGTTTTTTCCTTTATAAAAACTGAGGCGAAGGGGCTGGGGATTTAGCTCAGTGGTAGAGCGCTTACCTAGGAAGCGCAAGGCCCTGGGTTCGGTCCCCAGCTCCGAAAAAAAAAGAACCAAAAAAAAAAAAAAAAAAACCAAAAACAAAAACAAAAAACTGAGGCCAGATAAGTAAAGGGATTTTCACTGATACAAAAAATATTTTTACAACAAGATCATTATAAAGCAAAAGAATAA
Organism: Rattus norvegicus; assembly: GCF_021556685.1. NCBI lineage: Eukaryota > Metazoa > Chordata > Mammalia > Rodentia > Muridae > Rattus > Rattus norvegicus. The sequence continues at coordinate 221,582,659 of NC_141534.1, forward strand.
TTGAACAGGCTAATGAATAGTGAAAGGGGTCCAATTTTGTTTTATCTCCATTCTCCCAGGCTCCCCTCTCTTGCTATTAAGTAGATATAAGCAGCTCTTCCCTGACAGCTGCAGCCATTGTATCTCCAGAAGCTACCATGTGCTGTAATGCCGGCAGAGCTTTTGACCTTGGGATGTGGTGGTTATAATGTTGTTCCTCCATCTCTGCTCATCTCACAACCAAAATCCCCAAACTAATATTTTTACTCCCCTCTTTGGGTGAGTCCAGATTTATGCTAACATTTAAACATAGGTCAGTCCAGCCATGCAAAGGTGCCTAAAGTGAAACATTTGATCTGGGGCCTAGGGAAAATGGCTCAGAAAGCATGAGGATATGTGTTCGAATCCCTGACACCCACATGAAAAGCTGGGTGTGACCACACAGGGATGTGGCAGAGATGAGGATCCCTGGGACTTGCCAATTTAGCCTAGCCCAAATGGTGAGCTCCACACTCAGTAAGAGACTCTGTGTCTTGTAGTAAGACAGCGTGCACATGTGTTCCTACACAGCACAACACCACACCACATCACAACACACACACACACACACACACACACACACACACACAATTTTATATAATAGTATCTTTTAACAGTACAAGACGATACAGGAAACCAGAAATGGAACCAAGCGAGTCACAGAATCCTCCAGAAAATATGAGATAGGTTGTCACATATTCTGTGCACTCAGAAATTATTTTCACAGCCAAACAATGAAGGACTCAATAAACGTATCCACCTACTGAGCAATTAATAGATACTAGGCGTTCTAGATTATTTTTCTCATAGATGCAGTTTTTTTTTTAATTTTGGCACCCTCTTTTATTTATTTTGGTGAGAAAATTTATTTTCATTGATTGACTCCCATGAGATCTTCCATAAACATGTGTTAACGGATGCAGTCAGGCTCTGTGCAGGCAACCCTGGCTGCTGGGAATCTGAGTGCAGCGACTTTCTTTTTTTTTTTTTTTATTTAATACTTAATAATAATTCTTTGGTTTCCGGGCAAACATCCCCCTCCCCCTCCCCTTCCTTATGGGTGTTCCCCTCCCAACCCTCCCCCCATTGCCGCCCTCCCCCCAACAGTCTAGTTCACTGGGGGTTCAGTCTTAGCAGGACCCAGGGCTTCCCCTTCCACTGGTGCTCTTACTAGGATATTCATTGCTACCTATAAGGTCAGAGTCCAGGGTCAGTCCATGTATAGTCTTTTTTTTTTTTTTTTTTTTGGTTCTTTTTTTCGGAGCTGGGGACCGAACCCAGGGCCTTGAGCTTCCTAGGTAAGCGCTCTACCACTGAGCTAAATCCCCAGCCCCCCATGTATAGTCTTTAGGTAGTGGCTTAGTCCCTGGAAGCTCTGGTTGCTTGACATTGTTGTACATATGGGGTCTCGAGCCCCTTCAACCTCTTTCAGTTCTTTCTCTATTTCCTTCAACGGGGGTCCTATTCTCAGTTCAGTGGTTTGCTGCTGGCATTCGCCTCTGTATTTGCTGTATTCTGACTGTGTCTCTCAGGAGCGATCTACATCCGGCTCCTGTCGGTCTGCACTTCTTTGCTTCATCCATCTTGTCTAATTGGGTGGCTGTATATGTATGGGCCACATGTGGGGCAGGCTCTGAATGGGTGTTCCTTCAGTCTCTGTTTTAATCTTTGCCTCTCTCTTCCCTGCCAAGGGTATTCTTGTTCCCCTTTTAGAGAAGGAGTGAAGCATTCGCATGCTGATCATCCGTCTTGAGTTTCATTTGTTCTAGGCATCTAGGGTAATTCAAGCATTTGGGCTAACAGCCACTTGTCAGTGAGTGCATACCATGTATGTCTTTCTGTGATTGGGTTAGCTCACTCAGGATGATATTTTCCAGTTCCAACCATTTGCCTACGAATTTCATAAACTCGTTGTTTTTGATAGCTGAGTAATATTCCATTGTGTAGATGTACCACATTTTCTGTATCCATTCCTCTATTGTAGGGCATCTGGGTTCTTTCCATTTTCTGGCTATTATAAATAAGGCTGCGATGAACATAGTGGAGCACGTGTCTCTTTTATATGTTGAGGCATCTTTTGGTTATATGCCCAAGAGAGGTATAGCTGGATCCTCAGGCAGTTCAATGTCCAATTTTCTGAGGAACCTCCAGACTGATTTCCAGAATGGTTTTACCAGTCTGCAATCCCACCAACAATGGAGGAGTGTTCCTCTTTCTCCACATCCTCGCCAGCACCTGCTGTCACCTGAGTTTTTGATCTTAGCCATTCTCACTGGTGTGAGGTGAAATCTCAGGGTTGTTTTGATTTGCATTTCCCTTATGACTAAAGATGTTGAACATTTCTTTAGGTGTTTCTCAGCCATTCGGCATTCCTCAGCTGTGAATTCTTTGTTTAGCTCTGAACCCCATTTTTAATAGGGTTATTTGTCTCCCTGCGGTCTAACTTCTTGAGTTCTTTGTATATTTTGGATATAAGGCCTCTATCTGTTGTAGGATTGGTAAAGATCTTTTCCCAATCTGTTGGTTGCCGCTGAACCCCATTTTTTAATAGGGTTATTTGTCTCCCTGCGGTCTAACTTCTTGAGTTCTTTGTATATTTTGGATATAAGGCCTCTATCTGTTGTAGGATTGGTAAAGATCTTTTCCCAATCTGATGGTTGCCGATTTGTCCTAACCACAGTGTCCTTTGCCTTACAGAAGCTTTGCAGTTTTATGAGATCCCATTTGTCGATTCTTGATCTTAGAGCATAAGCCATTGGTGTTTTGTTCAGGAAATTTTTTCCAGTGCCCATGTGTTCCAGATGCTTCCCTAGTTTTTCTTCTATTAGTTTGAGTGTATCAGGTTTGATGTGGAGGTCCTTGATCCACTTGGACTTAAGCTTTGTACAGGGTGATAAGCATGGATCGATCTGCATTCTTCTACAAGTTGCCCTCCAGTTGAACCAGCACCATTTGCTGAAAATGCTATCTTTTTTCCATTGGATGGTTTTGGCTCCTTTGTCAAAAATCAAGTGACCATAGGTGTGTGGGTTCATTTCTGGGTCTTCAATTCTATTCCATTGGTCTATCTGTCTGTCTCTGTACCAATACCATGCAGTTTTTATCACTATTGCTCTGTAATACTGCTTGAGTTCAGGGATAGTGATTCCCCCTGAAGTCCTTTTATTGTTGAGGATAGTTTTAGCTATCCTGGGTTTTTTGTTATTCCAGATGAATTTGCAAATTGTTCTGTCTAACTCTTTGAAGAATTGGATTGGTATTTTGATGGGGATTGCATTGAATCTGTAGATTGCTTTTGGTAAAATGGCCATTTTTACTATATTAATCCTGCCAATCCATGAGCATGGGAGATCTTTCCATCTTCTGAGGTCTTCTTCAATTTCTTTCTTCAGAGTCTTGAAGTTCTTATTGTACAGATCTTTTACTTGCTTGGTTAAAGTCACACCGAGGTACTTCATATTATTTCGGTCTATTATGAAGGGTGTCGTTTCCCTAATTTCTTTCTCGGCTTGTTTCTCTTTTGTGTAGAGGAAGGCTACTGATTTATTTGAGTTAATTTTATACCCAGCCACTTGGCTGAAGTTGTTTATCAGCTTTAGTAGTTCTCTGGTGGAACTTTTGGGATCACTTAAATAAACTATCATATCATCTGCAAATAGTGATATTTTGACTTCTTCTTTTCTGATCTGTATCCCCTTGACCTCCTTTTGTTGTCTGATTGCTCTGGCTCGAACTTCAAGAACTATATTGATTAAGTAGGGAGAGAGTGGGCAGCCTTGTCTAGTCCCTGATTTTAGTGGGATTGCTTCAAGTTTCTCTCCATTTAGTTTAATGTTAGCAACTGGTTTGCTGTATATGGCTTTTACTATGTTTAGGTATGGGCCTTGAATTCCAATTCTTTCCAGGACTTTTATCATGAAGGGGTGTTGAATTTTGTCAAATGCTTTCTCAGCATCTAATGAAATGATCATGTGGTTTTGTTCTTTCAGTTTGTTTATATAATGGATCACGTTGATGGTTTTCCATATATTAAACCATCCCTGCATGCCTGGGATGAAGCCTACTTGATCATGGTGGATGATTGTTTTGATGTGCTCTTGGATTCGGTTTGCCAGAATTTTATTGAGTATTTTTGCGTCGATATTCATAAGGGAAATTGGTCTGAAGTTCTCTTTCTTTGTTGGGTCTTTGTGTGGTTTAGGTATAAGAGTAATTGTGGCTTCATAGAAGGAATTCGGGAGTGATCCATCTGTTTCAATTTTGTGGAATAGTTTGGATAATATTGGTATGAGTTCTTCTATGAAGGTTTGATAGAATTCTGCACTAAACCCATCTGGACCTGGGCTGTTTGGTTGGGAGACCTTTAATGACTGCTTATTTCCTTAGGAGTTCTGGGGTTGTTTAACTGGTTTATCTGTTCCTGATTTAACTTCGGTACCTGATATTTGTCTAGGATATTGTCCATTTCCTGTAGATTTTCAAGTTTTGTTGAATATAGGCTTTTATAGTAAGATCTGATGATTTTTTTGAATTTCCTCTGAATCTGTAGTTATGTCTCCCTTTTCATTTCTGATTTTGTTAATTTGGCCACACTCTCTGTGTCCTCTCGTTAGTCGGGCTAAGGGTTTATCTATCTTGTTGATTTTCTCAAAGAACCACCTTTTGGTTCTGTTGATTCTTTCTATGGTCCTTTTTGTTTCTACTTGGTTGATTTCAGCTCTGAGTTTGATTATTTCCTGCCTTCTACTCCTCCTGGGTGTATTTGCTTCTTTTTGTTCTAGAGCTTTTAGGTGTGCTGTCAAGCTGCTGACATATGCTCTTTCCTGTTTCTTTCTGCAGGCACACAGCGCTATGAGTTTTCCTCTTAGCACAGCTTTCATTGTGTCCCATAAGTTTGGGTATGTTGTACCTTCATTTTCATTAAATTCTAAAAAGTTTTTAATTTCTTCCTTTATTTCTTCCTTGACTAGGTTATCATTGAGTAGAGCATTGTTCAATGTCCACGTATATGTGGGCATTCTTCCCTTATTGTTATTGAAGACCAGTTTTAGGCCGTAGTGGTCTGATAGCACGCATGGGATGATTTCTATCTTTCTGTACCTGTTGAGGCCCGTTTTTTGACCAACTATATGGTCAGTTTTGGAGAAAGTACCATGAGGAGCTGAGAAGAAGGTATATCCTTTTGCTTTAGGATAGAATGTTCTATAAATATCTGTTAAGTCCATTTGGCTCATGACTTCTCTTAGTCTGTCTACGTCTCTGTGTAATTTCTGTTTCCATGATCTGTCCATTGATGAGAGTGGGGTGTTGAAATCTCCCACTATTATTGTATGAGGTGCAATATGTGCTTTGAGCTTTAGTAAGGTTTCTTTTACGTATGTAGGTGCCCTTGTATTTGGGGCATAGATATTTAGGATTGAGAGTTCATCTTGGTGGATTTTTCCTTTGATGAATATGAAGTGTCCTTCCTTATCTTTTTTGATGACTTTTAATTGAAAATTGATTTTCTTTGATATTAGATTGGCTACTCCAGCTTGCTTCTTCTGACCATTTGCTTGGAAAGTTGTTTTCCAGCCTTTCACTCTGAGGTAGTGTCTGTCTTTGTCTCTGAGGTGTGTTTCCTGTAGGCAGCAGAATGCAGGGTCCTCATTGCGTATCCAGTTTGTTAATCTATGTCTTTTTATTGGGGAGTTGAGGCCATTGATGTTGAGAGATATTAAGGAATAGTGATTATTGCTTCCTGTTATATTCATATTTGGATGTGAGGTTATGTTTGTGTGCTTTTCTTCTCTTTGTTTTGTTGCCAAGACGATTAGTTTCTTGCTTCTTCTAGGGTATAGCTTGCCTACTTATGTTGGGCTTTACCCTTTATTATCTTTTGTAGTGCTGGATTTGTAGAAAGATATTGTTTAAATTTGGTTTTGTCATGGAATATCTTGGTTTCTCCATCTATGTTAATTGAGAGTTTTGCAGGATACAGTAAACTGGGCTGGCACTTTTGTTCTCTTAGGGTCTGTATGACATCTGTCCAGGATCTTCTGGCCTTCATAGTTTCTGGCGAAAAGTCTGGTGTGATTCTGATAGGTCTGCCTTTATATGTTACTTGACCTTTTTCCCTTACTGCTTTTAATATTCTTTCTTTATTTTGTGTGTTTGGTGTTTTGACTATTATGTGACGGGAGGTGTTTCTTTTCTGGTCCAATCTATTTGGAGTTCTGTAGGCTTCTTGTATGCCTGTGGGTATCTCTTTTTTTAGGTTAGGGAAGTTTTCTTCTATGATTTTGTTGAAGATATTTACTGGTCCTTTGAGTTGGGAGTCTTCACTCTCTTCTATACCTATTATCCTTAGGATTGATCTTCTCATTGAGTCCTGGATTTCCTGTATGTTTTGGACCAGTAGCTTTTTCTGCTTTACATTATCTTTGACAGTTGAGTCAATGATTTCTAGGGAATCTTCTGCTCCCGAGATTCTCTCTTCCATCTCTTGTATTCTGTTGGTGAAGCTCGTATCTACGGCTCCTTGTCTCTTCTTTTGATTTTCTATATCCAGGGTTGTTTCCATGTGTTCTTTCTTGATTGCTTCTATTTCCATTTTTAATTCCTTCAACTGTTTGTGTTTTCCTGGAATTCTTTCAGGGATTTTTGCCTCTCGCCATCAGATTATCTCTAGTGTTACTTTGTTCTCCTATTTCTGACAGTGGCTAGACTGTCCTATAAGCCTGTGTGTCAGGAGTGCTGTAGACCTGTTTTCCTGTTTTCTTTCAGCCAGTTATGGGGACAGAGTGTTCTGCTTTCGGGCTTGTAGTTTTTCCTCTCTACAGGTCTTCAGGTGTTCCTGTGGGCCTGTGTCTTGAGTTCACCAGGCAGGTCACTTGCAGGGGAAAAGTTGGTCCTACCTGAGGTTCCGAGGCTCAAGTGTGCTTGTGGGGTACTGCCTAAGTCCTCTCCGCGGCAGCAGCAACCGAGTAGATCTGCGCCGCTCTTTCCGGGAGCCTCCGTGCACCAGGGTTCCAGATGGCGTTTGGTGTTTTCCTCTGGCGTCTGGATGTGCGCAGAGTGCAGTCTCTTCTGGTTTCCCAGGCGTGTCTGCCTCTCTGTAGGTTTAGCTCTCCCTCCCACGGGATTTGGGTGCAGAGAACTGTTTATCCGGTCTGTTTCCTTCAGGTTCCGGCGGTGTCTCAGGCGCAGGGGTCCTGCCGCTCCTGGGCCCTCCCCTACGGGAACCCAGAGGCCTTATACAGTTTCCTCTTGGGCCAGGGATGTGGGCAGGGGTGGGCAGTGTTGGTGGTCTCCTCCGCTCTGCAGCCTCAGGAGTGCCCACCTGACCAGATGGTGAGGTCTCTCTCCCACGGGGTTTGGGAGCAGACAGCTGCTGCGGGCCGGGATCCGCGGGTGTCATAGATGCAGTTTAATTTGCACCTAACAATAGTCTTATTGTGAAGTAGTCTGAGGAGATGAGGTAAACTGACTTGCAGGATTACAAAACTAGTTAGGTGATAAAGACAGAATTCTAACACACCCCATGTGATTCCATTTATAGTACTTTCTTCCACCTTTCCTAGAAATATCAGTCCCAAATGTATATAACATATACAATCATATATATATATATATATATATATATATATATATATATATCACACACATACAACTGGAATTACATTATAACAGTGGTTATCAACCTATGGGCTGTGATCCCTTTAGGGGCGACAGATCAGATACCCTGTGTATCTGATATTTACATTATTATTCATAACAGAAGCAAAATTACAGCAGTAGTAGCAGCAAAAATAATCTTATGGTTGGGGTCACTACAACATGAGGGACTGGATTAAAGGGACACAGCAATAAGAACATTGAGAACTGTATTATGTAATCAAGAAGGCAGTTTTATTGAGCTAACGCCACTGGAATTTTCTTTGAAATTTTTAGTAAAATAGGATTTTGTTCATTATATCCTTTTTTCCCTGTGATTAAATGTTGACTACAAATCAAATTGACAGGAACTGACAAGGTGAGATGTGTACAAAGATACTGAGAACAGAACTGGGCTGGAGAGATGGCTCAGTGGTTAAGAGCACTGACTGCTCTTCCAGAGGTCGCTGAGTTCAAATCCCAGCAACCACATGGTGGTTCACAACCATCTGTAAATGTGATCTGATGCCCTCTTCTGATGTGTCTGAAGACAGCTATAGCATATGCATATATATATATATATATATATATATATATATATATATATATATATATATATATATAATCTTTAAAAAAGAAAAGAGAACCAGAGTAAGAGAAGCTTGGTTAATGGAGCTGTCCCATTGATCCCTTGAAGGAAATAGCGACATTTTGTATTTAAGTGACTAATTTTTAAACTGATCCATTTTCCAATCTTGAACAAATCACTCTCTTCCTCATTAAGGGAGAGCAGGTAACCTGACAAATTCTCACTCTAAGACATCTGTCATTTCTAAGCCACTAGTCAGCTAGTACAAGGGTGAAATAATGGGCCAAAAACTTGTAAGCTGTTGTTCTTTGTTCATGCTGGTATATAATCTCAAGAGATAATAATATTTAAAAAAAGAAACCAGAGAGGCCTCTTGGGAGTTTTTCTAAGTTGTGTAGTCTCAGAAGAAATTGCTTGCTATTTTGATTGTTTTTTTTTTAAATAATAGGAGAGGAACTGTTTCAAGCAAAAATGCCAGACTTGAAAATGTCAGGGAGTTGTGCTTTGTGTCAGGTGGCAGTCAATCTATGTTCTAAATCAACACACCTAAAACTTCACATTCAGACGTCCTAATCAGCAGCAAGACAATTTATTTACACTCCTAAGAATTTAGTGATCATCCACAAAGGAGAAAGAAACAAAACATTTATTTGAAATATTATGGGTTTTTATCTTCTCGAATTCACCACAAAGTTTTCTCCTATCATGTTCTCTTTATTCATATTCACAAATATTCATAACCAATATTTGTTTTGATATAAAGAGTATTGCCCCCAATTTTTCAAATTAAAAATGACCTCCAAAAGGTCCTGCAACCTCAGTTTTTCAGGGACACAGCTTGTACAGCTTTAGATCCTAGAGTATAACGCATTCCTACTCAGGAAGGATGCATGGATTCAGGGTCGACCCAAGGTGTATGAGAAGAATGATGTCAACTCTATCTAGAGCTGTGTGTTTTCACAAGGACCAGTGTTTGGTATTTTGCCATCATATGGTGAGAAATCTGTGTAAAAACATTTTGGATGTTTCAAAGGCTGTATCTGCTTGGCCTCTTTGTTGCAATGGCAAGAGCTTTCCATATATGCTAAATTAATTCTGCTTCCATCTATGAACTAACTTACAGTTTTGCATCACCACTATCATAATCATCATGCAGGAGGGGAAATGATGACTGTGAAATACTTCACAAAGAAATGAAGATGGGTGTAATACCAACCTTTCGATGCTTGGGGTTTTGTTTGCTTAGTGAAGTGAATTGTCTTCTCCTTTCTTTAGACTTTGCAAGAAAATGAAAACTATATAATCATTGAAATACAACTATTTTGAAATTTAGATACACTTATGCCTAATCTAAATTGAGCCTAAGGAGGTTAAAGAGAACATGATAGAATGCACCACTGAGACCTCTCATCTCTAGAGTCTCAGTGAACTGCGTAGTTCATTGTGTATGGTTTGCATTAATTTTCAGATACTGTTCTGGTCTTTGAACTAGAGTCACAGCAACCAGGAGAGTTTCAAACTCTATGCCTAATAACAATTCTTGCAGCATTGCACAAGCCACCAGGTCCTAGCTCACAGACGACTCTTTCCTTTATTTCTATCTGTCTCTTAGGAAGGATAAAGTAAACCACTATTCTTCTACCTGGGAACAACATAGCCTTTAGACAAATGCTTTCTCCCTGCTCATTAGAAGACAAAAGAACAGAGGTTCTTTCTGCTGCATTGACAAGGCAGCACTTATTGGATAAGCCACAGTCTGGGTTATGACAGTACCTTGAGTCTAAAAACACTGTAACCTAACATTTTTGTCCTTAGCTCTATCTTACTTATTTTCCCCACAGTGACCACTTCTAGTTCTTCCTAGGGCTGAACAACAGTCAGTCACTCAGCAAAGCAACTTAACAGGTGAAGAATGAGGTAGAATAACATAACCTCAGGCTAAACAGAAATGCTGTGTAACCAAATTCATCAAATCATGGCTTTCCTATTTCATAGTTCTGTAAATTAAGAGACTTTCTTTTCTTTTTTTTTCTTTCTTTATTCCTTATATATTTATTCATGCATTCCTTCTTTCTTTCGGAAGTAAATGTAAAGACAGTTTATTGAGAAAGGGGAAGTACTCTTGAGAATGGAAGCGAGCTAGTGAACGACTTGGTGGGGGCACTAGCTCTTAAAGCGCAGGGACCCACCCCTCATTTACATGTCATTTACATAGTGCCTGTTTCCACCACCTTTGTTAAGTCCCTGGTTTTCCTTGAGTTTGCACTTGCATTATTCATTGTATGAAGTGCGGGTGGGGAAGGGCTTCCAGTCTTTTTCTGTCAACTGGCTTTGTTTTTATTTTCCTGCTACTTTCCTGCCACAACATCAACAGAAAGGAAGATAATAATTCCTTGGAAGATTTTTCCAGGGAATACTCAGTGAGTTTCTAGAGTGTGGTTACTGGTTCTTTCCTCTGGGAACAAGTTTCTATGGGGGGATCCCTTCAGGGTTACCATGTGTTACTAAGGAACTTGTGGTCACCTCTCAGTGTTCTTAGTCTTGCTAATAAAAGAATTTAAGAACAGAATCAGAAAGAAGTCCAAGGACAATTTCATTATGATTTATAAGAAAAATCTCAGGGGCAACAAACTTTAACTCTCAATAGCTAGCAGGAAGAGAAAGATGGAGAAGAGGAAGCAAAAAAGCCGTACTATTTAGAGTTAAAGTCAGCAAACAAGGAAGGTCAACCACAAGGCAGATAAGGGCCAGCATGACAAGGGGGGACTGGAGACCAAGAGAAAGCATAAGGAAACCCAAAGTGTCAGAGAAAGCATGTGTAGGAAAGAGACAGAAAGAAGGAATCTTTTCTCATTCACTGACTTCCTTAATCTCCTAAAGCCTACATGTGTCTTCATCTGGTAGATGGGCTTGGTGATTACACACGCCTACCAAAGTAATGTTACGGATTACATGTGCAATTGCTTAATAAAGCATGTTTCGTTATGCCTGTGCTCAGCAAAAAAGAAATGACAATTTGCCATATGAAAGAGCCCCTGGCCTCAGGACCCCAGCCCCAGTTTTGGAAAACTAAAAAATATAACTGGGTACAGGACATAATGATATAAGAAAAGGCAGAGATCATTGCATTAAGAAAACCAAGGCAGACGCAGAGGTAGGAATTTAACTTTTTTGGTAGAGTTCTTGTCTAGCAGGTCCAAAACCCCATCACCCCATAAAACTGAGCATAGGGCTCCACACCAGTAATCCCCAGTAATCCCAGCACTCAGTAGGTGATGGGGAAAAGGACAGAAGTTCAAGACCAGGGTCTGAGGCCAGCCGGGGCTACAGGAGACCCTTTCTCAACAACAGCAAAAGCAAAATGAATCAATAAAGACTCGGTTTTGAAAAACACAAGAATGTATGATGATATCATAAAATACCAATAGCCTAAACCATTCTAAATTATGACACATATCTGCTTTTACAGTTCAAACTTTTTTTTTTATTTTCAAGTTTCGCAGAATGAATCGCTATCCTGTTTCTTCATTTTGCAGCTTTGAGCTTTACGTTGATCTTATTCATTGATTTGTTCAGCACATACTTCGGGGAGCTCTTCTACACCTGGAACCGTGGGATGCTTGGCATTCATACGTCATCAAAGCTTGCACCACTGAGGCACTCTCAGTCTTTGATTCTTGGAGAGAAAGAAAAGAGAGACAAGGAGACCATATGTATAGGTTATATGTTCTCTGGCCTTCTTTAAAATAAACGATGCATAAAGTTGCTCGGTTATCTTGAAAGGTGTTCTAACAGTGCATGGTGGAATTAGGAAGACATCATATTTAATGATAGATACCTTGAGGCCGCTATCATTTTTCTTTCCAATAGGTCTTGTACATCCCCCATGGAAACAATAAATAAAACTGCCAAGATAAATTTCTTCTTTCGCCCATTCTCATCTGACCCTGGGGTGCAGATGGTGATTTTTGTGACCTTCTTAGTGATGTACCTGACCAGCCTCAGCGGTAATGCTACAATTGCTGTGATTGTCCACATTAACCATGCACTGCACACTCCCATGTACTTTTTTCTAGCTAACTTGGCAGTTCTGGAAATCTTCTATACATCATCCATTGCACCACTGGCCTTGGCAAACCTTCTTTCTATGGGTAAAACCCCTGTTTCCATCACTGGTTGTGGTACCCAGATGTTTTTCTTTGTTTTCTTGGGTGGGGCTGACTGTGTCCTGCTTGCAGTCATGGCTTACGACCGGTTTGTTGCAATCTGCTACCCTCTGAGATACACACTCATCATGAGCTGGTCCTTGTGTGTAGAGATGATGGTGGGGTCCCTGGTGCTGGGATGCCTGCTGTCACTGCCCCTAACTATTTTAATCTTCCATCTGCCATTCTGTCACAACAATGAGATCTACCACTTCTACTGTGACATGCCTGCAGTCATACGCCTGGCTTGTGGAGACACGCATGTTCATAGGACAGCCCTGTACATCATCAGCTTCATTGTCCTAAGCATCCCCCTAACTCTGATTTCTATCTCCTATGTCTTCATCATCACGGCCATTTTACGGATCCGGTCTGCTGAAGGGCGCCATCGAGCCTTCTCTACCTGCTCCTCTCACATTGTAGTGGTCCTCCTACAATATGGCTGCACCAGTTTTATATATTTATCCCCCAGTTCCAGCTACTCTCCTGAGATGGGCAGAATGGTGTCTGTGGTCTACACTTTCATCACCCCCATCTTAAACCCTTTGATCTATAGTATGAGGAACAAGGAACTAAAAGATGCTCTGAGGAAGGCATTGAAAAAGTTCTAGGTAAGAAGATCTTGATTTACTTAAATCAAGGCACCTGTGAAATTGAACCAGGATGCTAATACTACTTATGAAGGTACCAGGCATACTGGTGCAATCCTGGAGTGCTGTACTCAGGAGGCAGAAGCAGAAGGACTGCACATTGGAAGCCAGATTAAGTTCTATAGGGATATCTTGTCTCAAGACAAACAAAGCAACTCATGATAAGAATAACATAATGGTGGGATGGGGGCCTGGAGAGATGGCTCGGCAGTTAAGAGCACTGGCTGCTGGGGCTGGGGATTTAGCTCAGTGGTAGAGCGCTTACCTAGGAAGCGCAAGGCCCTGGGTTCGGTCCCCAGCTCCAAAAAAAAAAAAGAAACAAAAAAAAAAAAAAGAGCACTGGCTGCTCTTCCAGAGGATCCAGTTTCAATTCTCACACTAACACGTCAGCTCACAACTGTCTATAACTCCAGTTCCAGAGGTTTTGACATCCTCACACAGACATACATGCAGACAAAACACCAACGCACAGGAAGTAAAAATTAAAATTAAAAAAAATTAGATGGTAGGATGAAATATAAAAAATCAAGAATATCCTCAGCACATAGAGCCATGTGGTCTAATACGCTAGGTTTGACTTCCAGAGATAATTTATGCTTCTGTCTTTCTGAAAATAAAGCTATATCATGAGGCAATATTATGCCCTAAGCATGAATTGAGAGAGGCAAAGTAACATTAGTTGGACAGCTGTTATATACCAGGCACTTTGTATGATTAATTCATTTACCCAATGATAAATATCATGGAAATTCAGGAAAAAAAGTAAGTGGCTTAAAAATTATATATCCAGGATGAGAACACAAGTATTGACAAAGCTAAAGGCTGAACTCTTTCCATATGATTGTCTTGTGATTCTGGGCTTTCTTTGCCAATAGGACCCATATGTGATGCAGACAAATCTCCCTATCTCTGTGGGCCTCCATTTCTTTATTGTACAAGGAGGTCGTGGATGGAGAAATAATAAAAATGTTTAATTTAATAAATGAAAAGTGTGGAAATGATGAAAATGGGCATCACTGTGTCTTACACTTTTGAGAAAATGTTGAAGCTAGAGAGCAGCTTAGTGGATAAAGACACCTGTTCATCTTATGAGAATCTGAGTTCAGTTTCCAGCACCCACATGGTTCATAAACATCTGTAACTCCAGTTTTGGGGGAATGACACCCTCTTCTGCCCTCCTCGGGTACTGAACACAAGTGGTACACAGGCATGCAGGCAAAACACTCCTACACATAAAATAAATCTAAAAAGAGTCTCTCCTTTATCATGTAGGATAGTCATCGGGGTCTGTTCTGGTTGTCAGCAGGAGTGACCACTACCTTTAAGACGTATTATGTCCCACAGGACAACTCAAAGCTGTTAAACTTCATCTCAGGCTAAAGTTATCTACACTCACGTACTTCTCTTGCTTGTTTTCTTTTGTTCACCCCTCTAGAGGTCTCCTCTATCAAACAGTTCTTTAGACTTACTGGGGCAGATTTTGTATTTTATTTTCCACTGTACATAACTCAGGGTCTGGGAGTGTAACTTAGTTGCAAGAATCCCTGCCCTGGCGTGCATAAAGCTTGATCCCCAGCACTGTATAAGACCATATGCTATCCCTATAATCCTAGTGAAGTGAGGAGAATCAGCAGATTGAGCTCATCCTCTCTTACATAGAGAGTTCAAAACCAGCCTGGGTCAGACCTTGTCTCAACACCCCACAGAAAAGAACAACAAAGAAAATTAACTCAAGGAGATTAGGGAGTATAAGAAAGTACCATGGGTCCCCACAACACCCAGAGGAAGCCCTATGAATAGAATTGAAGACCCAGAAATGAACCAACACACCTATGGTCACTCAGGAGCCCCGCCCAGCCAGTGGGTGGGTTTCCTTTTGGTCTGAAATTGTGCCCTGAGCAAACCTTGAGCTCTGGTTCCACACCCATTTATACAACACCCAGAGGAAGCTGGTCACACAAGTGCTCTAACATACCTAGGATCACAGGTGAGAAGGACACACAATCTGTCCCAACACCCAGAGTAACTGGGTCTCCCAAGATCCAGGGATGTTGGAACTCCCACCCAGCCAGTGGCATGGGTCCCTTCCAATCTGAAATTGTGCCCTGAGCGACCTTGATTGTTAATTCCACACCCATTCCCACAACACCCAGAGGAAGCCCATACGTAACCCAGGTGCTCTAACATGCACAGGGTCACAGAGATGGGCAGGTAGATCGATGGAATAGAATTGAAGACCCAGAAATGAACCAACACACCTATGGTCACTTGACCTTTGACAGTGGAGCTAAAATCATCCAGTGGAAAAAAGACAGCATTTTCAACAAATGGTGCTGGTTCAATTCAACTGGCGGTCAGCATATAGAAGAATAAAACTTGACCCATTCTTATCAGCTTGTATAAAACTTCCATAAGGCAAAGGACAAAAAGGACAATAGGACAAAAAGGTAATCAACAGATTGGGAAAAGATCTTTACCAATCCTACATCCAATAGAGGACTAATATACAATATATACAAAGAACTCAAAAAGTTAGACTCCAGAGAATCAAATAACCCTATTAGAAATGGGGAACATGCCCCACATGTGGCCCATATATATACAACCACCAAAACTAGATAAGATTGATGAAGCTAAAAAGTGCATGCTGACAGGAACCAGAAATATATCTCTCCTGAGAGACACAGCCAGAGCATGTCAAATACAGAGGCGAATGCTACCAGCAAACTATTGAACTGAGAACAGGATCCCCTTTGGGGAAATTAGAAAAAGGATGGAAAGAGCTGAAGTGGCTTAAAATCCCATATGAACAACAATGCCAACCAACCAGAGTTTCCAGGGACTAAACCACTACCCAAAGACTATACATGGACTGACCCTGGGCTCCAACTGCATGTGTAGCAGAGGACGGCCTTATTGGACACCAATGGAAGGAGAAGCCCTTGGTCTTGCCAAGGTTGGACCCCCAGTGTAAGGGAATGTCGGGGGGCCATACGGGGAAGTGGATGGGAAGGGGAACACCCTTATAGAAATAGGGGAGGGGGAGGGGATAGGGGGCTTATGAACAGGAAACCAGGAAAGGGAATAACATTTGAAATGTAAATAACAAAATGTCCAATTTAAAAAAAAATGAAGTAAAAAAAAATATATGAAGTATAGAAAGAAGGAAGACCAGGGTGTGGATGCTTCCATCCTGCACTGAGGGGCAAACAGGGTGATTGTGGGGGGTGGAGGGAGAGTGGAGTGGGAGGAAATAAGGGAGCAGTATCAAGAACTGGAGGAGATGAGAGAGAGGTACAGAGGGTTAGAAAATCGAACAAAAAGACACAACAGGGCAGATGAGTTACTGGGGATTGCCACTAAAGGGTTTCAGAAACCAGGGAAACATGAGGTTCCCGGGACCCAATGGGGATGACTTTAGCTGAAATGGGCAGAGAAGCGAGAGATGGAACCTGTTGAGTCCACCTTCAGTAGACAGGCACGGAGCCTGGTTGAGGGATGGGGATGCCCACCGATCTCGAAGTTTTTAACCCAGGAATATTTCTGTCCAAAGGAAGAACAGAAACAACAACAACAAAAAAAAATGAAGCAGACACTGAGGGAAGGGCCAAATGGGGACTGCCCCACCTGGAGATCTATCATGTCTGCAGACACCAAACCCAACACTGTTGGAGTGGTCAAGAGGCACTTGCTGACAGGAACCTAATGTGGTGGTTCCTTGGGAGCTCCAGCTAGCAAAAGACCAATGCAGATGTGGCTGCTTGGAGCCAACCATCAGACTGAGCTCCGGGAATCTGGTGGAGGAACTGGCAGAAGGGCTAGAAGAGCAGAGGGGAATTGCAACCAGATTGGAAGAACAACATAGGCTGGCCTGACCAACAAGTTCTTCCAGAGTCTAGGCCAGCAACCAAGGAGTGTACCTGGAGGGATCCATGGCTCCAAATACATGTGTAGCAGGGGATGACCTTGCCTGACAGCAACTGGAGGGGAGGCCCTTGGTCCTGGGGAGGCTTGATACCCCAGCTTAGGGAGATACGGAAAAGGTAGGGCAGAAGAGGATGGGGGGTGAGGGGGCACCTTTATAGAGGCAAAGGGGAGCTGGGAAGGCAGATGTGGAATAGGGAGGGTTGGTGGATAGGGTAACTGGGAAGTGGAATATCATTTGAGAGATAAACAAATGGAATGTTTAGTAAAAAAGAAAAGAAAAAAAAAGAAATGGGGGACAGAGCTAACCAAAGAATTTTCAACTGAAGAATATTGAATGGCCATAAAGCACCTAAAAGAAATGTTCAACATCTTTAGTCACCAGGAAAATGCAAATCAAAACAACCCCTGAGATTCCACCTCATACCAGTCAGAATGACTAAGATAAAAAAAACTCAGGTGACAACAGATGCTCGTGAGGATGTGGAGAAAGAGAAACACTCCTCTATTGCTCGTGGGATTACAAGCTGGTACAACTACTCTGGAAGTAAGTCTCGAGGTTCCTCAGAAAATTGGGCATTGTACTACCTGAGGACCCAACTATACCACTCCTGGGCATATACGCAAAAGATGCTCCAAAATATAGCAAGGACACATGCGCCACTATGTTCATAGCAGCCTTCTTTATAATAGCCAAAAGCTGGAAAGAATCAGGATGTCCCTCAACAAAGGAATGGATACAGAAAATGTGGTACATTTACACAATGGAGTACTCATCTCAGCTATTAAAAACAATGACTTCCAGATGCCCTTCAACAGAGGAATGGATACAGAAAATGTGGTACATCTACACAATGGAATATTACTCAGCTATCAAAAACAACGAGTTTATGAAATTCGTAGGCAAATGGTTGGAACTGGAAAATATCATCCTGAGTGAGCTAACCCAATCACAGAAAGACATACATGGTATGCACTCATTGATAAGTGGCTATTAGCCCAAATGCTTGAATTACCCTAGATCCCTAGAACAAACGAAACTCAAAACGGATGATCAAAATGTGAATGCTTCACTCCTTCTTTAAATGAGGAAAAAGAATACCCTTGGCAGGGAAGGGAGAGGCAAAGATTAAAACAGAGACTGAAGGAACACCCATTCAGAGCCTGCCCCACATGTGGCCCATACATATACAGCCACCCAATTAGACAAGATGGATGAAGCAAAGAAGTGCAGACCGACAGGAGCCGGATGTAGATCTCTCCTGAGAGACACAGCCAGAATACAGCAAATACAGAGGTGAATGCCAGCAGCAAACCACTGAACTGAGAATAGGTCCCCTATTGAAGGAATCAGAGAAAGAACCGGAAGAGCTTGAAGGGGCTCGAGACCCCAAAAGTACAACAATACCAAGCAATCAGAGCTTCCAGGGACTAAGCCACTACCTAAAGACTATACATGGACTGACCCTGGACTCTGACCCCATAGGTAGCAATGAATATCCTAGTAAGAGCACCAGTGGAAGGGGAAGCCCTGGGTCCTGCTAAGACTGAACCCCCAGTGAACTAGTCTATGGGGGGAGGGCGGCAATGGGGGGAGGGTTGGGAGGGGAACACCCATAAGGAAGGGGAGGGGGGAGGGGGATGTCTGCCCGGAAACCGGGAAAGGGAATAACACTCGAAATGTATATAAGAAATACTCAAGTTAATAAAAAAAAAAAAAAAAAAACAATGACTTCATGAAATTCAAGGGGAAAGGATGGAACTAGAAAATATCATCCTGAGTGAGGTAACCCAATCACAAAAGAACACACATGATATGCACTCAACGATAACTGGATATTAGCCCAAAAGCTCGGAATACCCAAGATTCAATGCACAGACCACATGATGCTCAAGAACAAGGACAACCAAAGTGTGGATGTATCAGTCCTTCTTAGAAGGGGAACGAAATACTCACAGGAAGAAATACATAGATAAAGTGTGGAGCAGACTGAAGGGAAGGCCATCCAGAGACTGCCACTAATGGGGATCCGTCCCACATGCAGTCACCAAACCCAGTCACTATTGGGGATGCCAAAAGGTGCATGCTTACAGGAGCCTGATAAAGTTGTCTGCTGAGAGGCTCTGCCAGAGCCTAACAATACAGAAGCAGGTGTTCGCAGCCAAACATTGAACTAAGAACAGGGTCCCTAATGGAGGAGTTAGGGAAATGACTGAAGGAGCTGAAGGGGGTCTTCAACCCCATAGGAAGAACAACAATATCAACCAACCAGACCCTCCAGAGCTCCCAGAGACTAAACTACCAACCAAAGAGTACACGTGGAGGGACCCATGTCTCCAGCCACATATGTAGCAAATGGCATCAATGAGAGTCGAGGCCCTTGGCCTTGTGAAGGCTCAATGCCCCATTGTAGGGGAATACCAGGGTGGGAAGATGGGAGGGGTTGGGTGGGTGTGTGGGGAAACATTCTCATAGAGGCAGGGGGATGGGGGAAGGGGTTGAGGGACTCTAGAGGAGAAATCGGGAAAGGGGATAACATTTGAAATGTAAGTAAAGAAAATATTCAATTAAAAAAAAATAAAAGAAAAGAAAAGGAACGAGGACATCCTGAGTTTTGTAGGCAAATGGATAGAACTAAAAAATACCATCCTAAGTGAGTTAACTGACACCCAAAAGAACATGCACATTATGTACTCACTAATAATTAATATTAGCCAAAAAATAAAAAGTACAAAATACCCAAGATACAGTCCACAGAACTCAAAAATTCCACAAGCTGAAGGGCCCAAGTGAGGACAACTCAGTCCCATTTGAGAAGGAGAAGAAAGCAACCACAAGAGGGGAGGGAGGAAGGGAGCTGGGAGGGAGACAGGATGGAGGAGAATGAGGAGGAGAACCTGATCTGGTATTGGGAGGGCCAGCAGAAAGAATGGAAACAGGTGACCTCAGGAGGAAGGTGGTTGAGAGGACCCTCCAGAATGTATCAGAGACCTGGGAAGTGAGAGATTCTCAGGACTCAAGGGAAGGGAGGAACCTTAGATGAAATGCTCTACAGTGGGGAGAGCCCACCTCTAGCAGAAAGACAGGGCATCAAGTGAGGGATGGGTTTGCTATCCCACAGTCAAAACTCTGACCTATAATTGTTCCTGTCTGAAAGAAATACAGGGATGGAAATGGAAAAGAGCCTGAGGAAAAGAAGGTCCAGCAACAGGCCCAAAGGAGGATCCAGTTCAAGGGGAGGCCCCAAGACCTGACACCATTACTGAAGCTATGGGGTGTTCACAAAAAGGCACCTACCATGACTGATCTCTAAATGACCCAACAAACAGCTCAAAGAGTCAGATGCAGATAATGTGCACTCAACCAACAAACAGAAGCTGTGACCTCTGAGGTTGAATTAGGGGAAAGCTGTAGGAAGCTGAGGAGGAGGGTAATCCTGAAGGAGGACCAGCAGTCTCAATTAACCTGGACCCCCAAGATCTTTCAGACACTGAATCACCAGTGAGACAGCATACACCAGCTGATATGAGGCCTCCAACACAAATACAGCAGAGGACTCTGGGGTCTGGGTTCAGTGAGAGAAGATGCACCTAACCTCAAGAGACTGGAGGCCCCAGGGAGTTTAGAGCCTGGTGGGAAGGGTGGGGTGGGGACATCGGTGTGGAGATGAGGCGGGGGGGGAGGGGGTAGGAGGAGGTATGGGATGTGGAACAGTCAGAGGGTGGACCAGGAGGCGAATAAGATCTAGAATGTAAAAAATATTTTTAAAAAATACCTACAGGGGTTGAGGATTTAGCTCAGTGGTAGAGCGCTTGCCTAGCAAGCGCAAGGCCCTGGGTTCGGTCCCCAGCTCCGAAAAAAAGAAAAGAAAAAAAAAATACTTACAGTATTGTCTTTGTGGGGAATGAAGACCAAACTAGAGAGAACAGCTTATTTCCATCATCCTGAAAATGAAGATGTTCGTTTTCATGGGTTAGTAAATGGGTTAGCTGCTAATGTAATGCCAGTTACTGAAGGCCTGGGGTGAGTGGCTGTTCCACATTCTTTTCTGATTCCTTTCTGGATAATTTGGCAACTCTTAAACTCTTTTACTTTTCCACTGATTTCCCCAACACCCCAGGCTTTGCCCAACTTCCTAACCATGAGAACACTGTCTTTCTCTTTCAGACCTGGGAGATAAATGTTGTAGTCTTCTCACTTGCTCTCTGTGGACTTGCCCTTGGAATCCAGTCATTACTCTGAAGAAATTTGGGGACCATAAGCTATGGATGCGTAGCTGAGAACCTTGGTTGAGAACCTCAGGTCTCTCAGTTGACAGACTGCACCCACTTCCAAATATTAAATCAAATTCCCTCACTCCCAACAAATGACTGCCTCGCAACCACCAGGCAGTACCAGCTGATGGCCCATGATGTGGAAGTGAGCAGTTCCCATGACATGGTCAAGTCCTAGATTGATTAGTAAAATAAAACATCACTGCTGTTTTCATCCACTGAATCCAAATGGTGTGCTGTACACATTAGGTACTTAACTGTCCCCTAAGTTAAACATCAAAGTTATATAATAGGCAACTTAACTCAACAAGGAAGATACACAATGCTACATAAATATCAAACTCAATTTTAATACATAAATGGCACATGGCACATGCTGTGCCTCTATATAGTATACTACTTGACATTGTAGAAGAGATTTTGAAGTTAAAGCTCCTGGGATGGGAACTTTATTCAAAGCTTCTCAGGTATGCCCAGTATTACCCCAGAGTCTTCATAATACAGGGAGGCAAAAGGGTGGGAAGGAAAATGTGACAATGTTAGTTGAGAAAAGAGAGAAGAGTTCTGCTGGTGACTTTGAGGACAGAATAGAGGTAGTCTTTAACAACTACCAGAGTCTTCAAAGTAACAAGAAAAAGGCAGGCGTGTGGTTGCTGTGGCCTATTAATTTACTACTTAGGAAGGAGAGGATGAAGGGTCAGGACTTCAAGGACATCTCTAGCTTCACAGGGACTCTGAAGCTTCCACTTAGGCCTCTCTTACCCTTCACTGCCTCTCAATAAAGCCATCATATTTTGGTCAAGTAAAGTACACTAAGTACATCAATGGAATCCACAGCTGGGCAGGTAAATTGTTTTACTTCTCTCCATCATCTATTTATTTATTTATTTATTTAGCCAAATTTGAAATAAGCTTTATTAAACACAGGCTGGGACAATGGACACTGGCCTTGTCTATACACAAGAATATAGCACCAAATTACATTAGTCAGAGGCTTATAAAAGCAAACTCCACAAGGCCACACACTATCTGCCTTTGTCTAATCAGGGGCAAGCACACATCCTGGCATACTTCCTGCCTACATGCCTCATGCACATGTGTGATCAAGCATTTCCTGTGGAGTTGAGGCAACCACCATTCTTTACAGAAGCAAAAACGCATGACTACTTCTCCTACAGACAAAACAGCCCCCAGCACTCCACGAAGTTCTTTGTCTTTGGGCAAGTGAGGCTTACAGGTTAGAAGCAGTTTTGTTTTCTAATTTTTTTCATTTTTTTCATGGATATCTTATCTACATTTCAAATATTATTCCTTTCCCAGTTTCCGCCCTCCAGAAGCTCCCTGTCCCATCTGCCCCCCCTGCCTCCATAAGGGTGCTCCTCCACCAACCCACCCAGTCCCTCCCGACTCCCCTCCCTGGCATCCCCCTATACTGAACCATCTAGCATTCACAACACCAAGGGCCTCTCCTCCCATAGATGCCAACAAGGCCATCCTCCACTATATATGTGGCTGGAGCCATGGGTTGCTCCATGTATACTCTGGTTGGTGGTTTAGTCCCTGGGAGTTCTAGGGTGTATGGTTGGTTGATTTTTGATCTTCCTATGGGGTTGCAAATCCCCTCAGCTACCTCAGTCCTTTCTGTACCTCCTGCACTAGGGACCCCTTTCTCAGTCCAACGGTTAGCTGCAAACATCCACCTCTGTATTTGTCAGATTCTGGCAGAACCTCTCAGGAGACAGCTGTATCAGGCTCCTGTAAGCATGCATACCTCTTGGCAGACCCAACAGTGACTGAATTTGGTGGCTACATGTACGATGGATCCCCATGTGTGGCAGTCTCTGGATGGCCTTTCCTTCAGTCTGCTCCACACTTTATGTCTGTTTTTCCCCCTGTGAGTACTTTGTTCCCCCTTCTAAGAAGTACTAAAGCATCCACATTTTGATCGTCCTTCTTCTTGAATTTCATGTGATCTGTGAATTGTATCTTCGGTACTCCAAGCTTTTGGGCTAATATCCACTTATCAGTGAGTGCATATCATGTGTGTTCTTTTGTGACTGGGTTACCTCACTCAGGATGATATTTTCTAGTTCCATCCATTTGCCTATGAATTTCATAAAGTCATTGTTTTTAATAGCTGAGTAGTACTCCATTGTGTAGATTAACCACATTTTCTGTATCCATTCTTCTGTTGGAGGACATCTAGGTTCTTTCCAGCTTCTGGCTATTATAAAGAAGGTTGCTATGAACATAGTGGAGCATGTGTCTTTGTTATATTTTGGAGTATCTTTTGCGTATACACCCAGGAGTGGTACAGCTGGGTCCTCAGGTAGTACTATGTCCAATTTTCTGAAGAATCACAAGACTGATTTTCAGAGTGGTTGTGCCACTTTTTAGTCCCACCAACAATGGAAGATCATTCCTCTTTCTCCACATCTTTGCCAGCTTCTGTTGTCACCTGAGTTTTTGATCTTAGCCATTCTGACTGGTGTGAGGTGGAATCTCATGTTGTTTTGATTTGCATTTCTCTGATGACTAAGGATGTTGAACATTTCATTTAGGTGCTTCATAACCATCAGAGGTTCTTCAGTTAAAAATTCTGTGTTTAGCTCTGTCCCCCAATTTTTTCCATCTTTATTAACTTGGGTATTTCTTATTTACATTTTGATTGTTATTCCCTTTCCTGGTTTCCAGGCCAACATCCCCCTAGCCCCTCCCACTCCCCTTCTATATAGGTGTTCCCCTCCCTATCCTCCCCCCATTTACGCCCTTCCCCCAACAATCATGTTCAGTCGTGGCAGGACCAAGGACTTCCCCTTCCACTGGTGCTCTAACTAGGCTATTCATTGGTACCTATGTAGTTGGAGCCCAGAGTCAGTCCATGTATAGTCTTTGGGTAGTGGCTTAGTCCCTGGAAGCTCTGGTTGCTTGGCATTGTTGTTCATATGAGGTCTCGAGCCCCTTCAAGCTCTTCCAGTCCTTTCTCTGATTCCTTCAATGGGGGTCCCATTCTCAGTTCAGTGGTTTGCTGCTGGCATTCGCCTATGTATTTGCTGTATTCTGGCTGTGTCTCTCAGGAGAGATCTACATCCGGTTCCTGTCAGCCTGCACTTCTTTGCTTCATCCATCTTATCTAATTGGGTGGCTGTATATATATGGGCCACATGTGGGGCAGGCTCTGAATGGCTGTTCCTTCTGCCTCTGTTTTAATCTTTGCATCCCTATTCCCTGCCAAGGGTATTCTTGTTCCCCTTTTAAAAAAGGAGTGAAGCATTCGCATTTTGGTCATCCTTCTTGAGTTTCATGTGTTCTGTGCATCTAGGGTAATTAGAGCATTTGGGCTAATAGCCACTTATCAATGAGTGCAAAACATGTGTGTTTTTCTGTGATTGGGTTACCTCACTCAGGATGATATTTTCCAGTTTCATCCATTTGCCTATGAATTTCATAAAGTCATTGTTTTTGATAGCTGAATAGTATTCCATTGTGTAGATGTACCACATTTTCTGTATCCATTCCTCTGTTGAAGGGCATCTGGGTTCTTTCCAGCTTCTGGCTATTATAAATAAGGCTGCTATGAACATAGTGGAGCATATGTCTTTGTTATATGTTGTAGCATCTTTTGGGTATATGCCCAAAAAAGGTATAGCTGGGTCCTCAGGTTCAATGTCCAATTTTCTGAGGAACGTCCAGACTGATTTCCAGAATGGTTGTACCAGTCTTCAATCCCACCCTCCATGGAGGAGTGTTCCTCTTTCTCCAGATCCTCACCAGCATTTGCTGTCACCTGAGTTTTTTTTTTTTTTTTTTTTTTGGTTCTTTTTTTCAGAGCTGGGGACCGAACCCAGGGCCTTGCGCTTCCTAGGCAAGCGCTGTACCACTGAGCTAAATCCCCAACCCCGTGAGTTTTTGATCTTAGCCATTCTGACTGGTGTGAGGTGGAATCTCAGGGTTGTTTTGATTTGCATTTCCCTTTTGACTAAAGATGTTGAACATTTCTTTAGGTGTTTCTTAGCCATTCGGCATTCCTCAGCTGTGAATTCTTTGTTTAACTCTGAACCCCATTTTTAATAGGGTTATTTGTCTCCCTGCAGTCTAACTTCGTGAGTTCTTTGTATATTTTGGATATTAGCCCTCTATCAGTTGTAGGATTGGTAAAGATCTTTTCCCAATCTATTGGTTGCCTTTTTTCCTAACAACAGTGTCCTTTGCCTTACAGAAGCTTTACAGTTTTAGGAGATCCCACTTGTCAATTCTTGATCTTAGAACATAAGCCATTGGTGGTTTTTTTTTTTCAGGAAATTTTCTCCAGTGCCCATGTGGTCGAGATTCTTCCCCACATTTTCTTCTATTAGTTTGAGTGTATCTGGTTTGATGTGGAGGTCCTTGATCCACTTGGACTTAAGCTTTGTACAGGGTGATAAGCATGGATCGATCTGCATTCTTCTACATGTTGACCTCCAGTTGAACCAGCACCATTTGCTGAAAATGCTATCTTTTTTCCATTTGATGGTTTTGGCTCCTTTGTCAAAAATCAAGTGCCCATAGGTGTGTGGGTTCATGTCTGGGTCTTCAATTCTGTTCCATTGGTCTATCTGTCTGTCTCTGTACCAATACCATGCAGTTTTTATCACTATTGCTCTGTAATACTGCTTGAGTTCAGGGATAGTGATTCCCCCTGAAGTCCTTTTATTGTTGAGGATAATTTTAGCTATCCTGGGTTTTTTGTTATTCCAGATGAATTTGCAAATTTGAACCCCAATTTTTAATAGGGTTATTTGTCTCCCTGCGGTCTAACTTCTTGAGTTCTTTGTATATTTTGAATATAAGGCCTCTATCTGTTGTAGGATTGGTAAAGATCTTTTCCCAATCTGTTGGTTGCCGTTTTGTCCTAACCACAGTGTCCTTTGCCTTACAGAAGCTTTGCAGTTTTATGAGATCCCATTTGTCGATTCTTGCTTGATCTTAGAGCATAAGCCATTAGTGTTTTGTTCAGGAAATTTTTTCCAGTGCCCATGTGTTCCAGATGCTGCCCTAGTTTTTCTTCTATTAGTTTGAGTGTATCTGGTTTGATGTGGAGGTCCTTGATCCACTTGGACTTAAGCTTTGTACAGGGTGATAAGCATGGATCGATCTGCATTCTTCTACATGTTGCCCTCCAGTTGAACCAGCACCATTTGCTGAAAATGCTATCTTTTTTCCATTGGATGGTTTTGGCTCCTTTGTCAAA
This sequence comes from Rattus norvegicus, assembly GCF_021556685.1. Lineage (NCBI taxonomy): Eukaryota > Metazoa > Chordata > Mammalia > Rodentia > Muridae > Rattus > Rattus norvegicus. Next base: position 221,609,185 of record NC_141534.1, read on the forward strand.
AATCAAGTGACCATAGGTGTGTGGGTTCATTTCTGGGTCTTCAATTCCATTGGTCTATCTGTCTGTCTCTGTACCAATACCATGCAGTTTTTATCACTATTGCTCTGTAATACTGCTTGAGTTCAGGGATAGTGATTTCCCCCTGAAGTCTTTTTATTGTTGAGGAGAGTTTTAGCTATCCTGGGTTTTTTGTTATTCCAGATGAATTTGCAAATTATTTTGTCTAGCTCTCTGAAGAATTGGATTGGTATTTTCATGGGAATTGCATTGAATCTAGATCGCTTTTGGTAAAATGGCCATTTTTACTATATTAATCCTGCCAATCCATGAGCATGGGAGATCTTTCCATCTTCTGAGGTCTTCTTCAATTTCTTTCTTTGGAGGCTTGAAGTTCTTATCATAGAGATCTTTCACTTGCTTGGTTAAATTCACACCGAGGTATATTATTTGGTATTATTATGAAGGGCGTCATTTCCCTAATTTCTTTCTCGACTTGTTTCTCTTTTGTGTAGAGGGAGGCTACTGATTTATTTGAGTTAATTTTGTAACCAGCCACTTTGCTGGTTTCTCTCCACTTAGTTTAACGTTCTGTCCAATGCTTTTAACATGAAGAGATGTCAAATTTTGTCAAATGCTTTCTCAGAATCTAATGAGATGATCATGTGGTTTTTATCTTTTAGTTTGTTTATATAGTGAATTAAGTTGATGGATTTATGAATATTGAACCATCCCTCCATCCCTGAGATGAAGGGTACATGATCATGTTGAATGATCATTTTGATGTGTTCTTGGATTTGGTTTTCGAGAATTTTATTGAATATTTTTGCATCAGTATTCATAAGAGAAATTGGTCTCAAGTTCTCTTTCTTTGTTCGATCTTTGTGAGGTTTAGGTATAAGTACAACTGTGGCTTCATAGAACGAATTGGGTGGTGTTCCCTCTCTTTCTATTTTGTGAAATAGTTTAGAGTATTGGTATTATGTCTTCTATGAAGAACTGATAGAATTCTGCACTAAACCCATTTGGTCACTGTTTTTGTTTTTGTTTTTGTTTGTTTTGTTTTTTGTTGTTGTTTTGATTTGTTTTGATTGGGAGATTTTTTCATTGCTTCCTTGACTTATTCATTCATTCATCCACTCAGAACATACAATGTGAGTGTCTGTTAATAGAACAGATACTGGGAACCAAGAACATGCTCCCTTTAAGTTTACATTACAGACATGGGCAAGTCAGAAAATAAATACAAACATGAGATGGTATCAATTAGTGAGCAATGCCATGAAGATAATAAAGAAAGTAATGTGAGGGAAAATGACTCTTCACAAAGAAGGATGTGGTACCAAGGGAGGATGAGAGAGGTGCCATACATACATTCAATAATAAAACCTCAGATGAGGAAGAGATATTTGAATAAAGTCCTACACAAGATCTGCATGGAGGCAGTTAGAAGTTCAAAGCTTCAAGTGGAAATGAACTCGGGAAAATAGGACAAAAGCCCAAATATTCTGTGGGCCTGGTGTATGTTCAGAAAGGAAGCAAAAGATGAGGTCAGCAGAGAGTGCAAAGTAGTTTTAATTATGGCGTGTGTTTGTGTATGTATACCTGGGGGAGTGTGCATATGTGTGTAGACCCCTTAGAGGCAAGAATAGGGCATCAGATCCCCTGAAGCTGCAGTTACAGTGATGTGAACTGCTGATTGGGAGATTTTTAATTACTGCTTCTATTTCTTTAGAGGTTATGTGACTGTTTAAATGGTTTATCTGATCCTGACTTAACTTTGGTACCTGGTATTTGTCTAGAAAATTGTCCATTTCCTCCAGATTTTCCAGTTTTGTTGAGTATAGGCGTTTGTAGTAGGATCTCATAATTTTTTGTTTCTTCAGTGTCTGTTATATCTCCCTTTTCATTTCTGATTTTGATAATTTGGACACTGTTTCTGTACCCTCTGGTTTTCTGGCTAAGGGTTTATCTATCTTGTTGATTTTCTCAAAGAACCAGCTCCTGGTTTTGTTGACTATATAGTTCTTTTTGTTTCTACTTGGTTGATTTTGGCACTGAGTTTGATTATTTCCTATGATGCACTCCTCTTGGATGAATTTCCTTCTTTATGTGTTCTAGAGCTTTCAGGTGCTGTCAAGTTGCTATTGTATGCTCTTTCCAGTTTCTTTTTGGAGGCACTCAGAGCTGAGTTTTCCTCTTAGCACTGCTTTGTGTCCCATAAGTTTGAGTATGTTATGCGTTCATTTTCATTAAATTCTAAAAAGTAATTTATTTCTTCCTTGATCAAGTTATCATAGAGTAGATCATTGTTCAACTCTCATGTGTATGTGGCCTTTCTCTTGTTTTTGTTGTTATTGAAGTCCAGCATTAGTCTATGTTGATCTGATAGGATACATGGGATTATTTCTAGCATCTTGTATATGTTGAGGCCTGTTTTGTGAACAGTATATGGTCAATTTTGGAGAAGGTATCATGAGGTGCTGAATAGAAGGTATATTCTTTTGTTTTAGAAAGAAGTGTTCTATAGAACTTCAAATCCATTTCATTCATAGCTTCTGTTAGTTTCACTCTCTCTGTTTAATTTCTGTTTCCATGATCTGTTCATTGATGAGAGTGGAGTGTTGAAGTCTCCAACTATTATTGTGTGAGGTGCAATGTGTGCTGTGAGCTTTAGTAAAGTTTCTTTTATGAATGTGGGTGCCCTTGCATTTGGAGCATAAATGTTCAGAATTGAGAGTTCATATTGGTAGATTTTTCCTTTGATGAGGATGAAGTTTCCTTCCTTATCTTTTTTGGTAACTTTTGGTTGAAAGTTGATTTTATTTGATATTAGCTGGCTACTCCAGCTTGTTTCTTGGAGCCATTTGCTTGGAACATTTTTTCCAGCCTTTTACTTTTAGGTACTGTCTATCGTTGTCACTGAGGTAAGTTTCCTATATGCAGCAAAATGCTGTGTCCTGTTTACATGTCCAGTCAGTTAATCTATGTCTTTTTATTGAGGAATTGAGCCTATTGATATGAAGAGATATTAAGGAAAAGTGATTGTTTCTTTCTGTTATTATTGATGTTAGAAGTGGTGTTATGTTGGTGTGGCTATCTTGGGTTTATTGAAAGATTACTTTTTTCTTTTACTGTTTTTAATATTCTTTGCTTTGTGCATTTGATGTTTTGATTATTATGTAATGGAAGGATTTTCTTTTCTGTCTCAGTCTATTTGGAGTTCTATAGGCTTCTTGCATGCTCATGGGCATCTCTTTCTTTAGGTTAGGGAAGTTTTCTTCTATAATTTTGTTGAAGATATTTACTGGCCCTTTAAGTTCAGAATCTTCACTCTCTTCTATACCTATATCTTTAGGTTTGGTCTTCTCATTTCTTGGATGTTTTGGGTTAGGAGCCTTTTGCATTTTGCCTTTTCTTTGACTATGTGTCAATGTTTTCTACGGTATCTTCTGCCCCTGAGATTCTCTATTCTATCTCTTGTATTTTGTTGGTGATGCTTGTGTCTATGATTCCTGATCTCTTTCCTAGATTTTCTATCTCCATTGTTTTCTCTCTTTGTGACTTCATTGTTTCTATTTCCATTTTTAGTTCCGGGATGATTTTGTTCAATTCCTTTACCTGTTTGGTTGTGTTTTTATGTAAATCTTTAAGGAATTTTTGTGTTTTCTCTTTAAGGTTTCCTACATGTTTACTTGTGTTCTCCTGTATTTCTTTAAGGGAGTTATTTATGTCCTTCCTAATGTCCTCTATCATCATCATGAGATGTGATTTTTAAATCCAAATCTTGCTTTTCCTGTGTGATGGGGTATCTAGGACTTGCTGTAATGAGAGAACTGGGTTCTGATGATGCCAAGTAGCCTTGGTTTCTGTTGCTTATGTTCTTGTGATTGTCTCTTGCCTTCTGGTTATCTCTAGTGCTGTCTGCCCTTGATGTCTCTGACTGGAGCCTGTCCCTCCTGTGATTCTGGTTGTGTCAGAACTCCTCAGAGTTCACCTGTCTCTGGGATCCTGGGATCCTGACCTGGCTGTGTCAGAGCTCCTGGGAGTCTAGCTGCCTCTAGGATCCTGAAATCCTGGTTTGATCAAGCTCTTGAGATCCTGTTTAGTCAAAGGTCCTGAGAGTCAAGCTTTCTCGGGGTGTTGTAGGAGTGGCTGGGGGCCAGAGCCCTGTGTTTGCTCAGGGCACAGGTGCAAGGTAGATGGAACCCATACCTCTGGTGTGGTTTGGGTTTCCCAAGTTCTGTGTGGGTCCCAGGTAAGCTGGGTGTTGGGAAAGATGATGTAGCCTCAATTGTGATCTTGAGTGTGTCAGAGGCACAGTGCTAGTGGTTATGTCCCTGGGAGTCCAGCTTCCTCTGTGATCCTGTGATCCTGTTATCCTGGGCGTTTCAGAGCACCTCTGATCCTGGGCTCATTAGGATGACTGTGAGGAATGCTGACAAGAACTGGATATAGATCTCTCCTGAGAGACACAGCCAGAACATGTAAAATACAGAGGCGAATGCCAGCAGCAAACCACTGAACTGAGAAGGAGACCCCCATTGGAGGAATTAGAGAAAGGACTGAAAGAGCTGAAGGGGCTTGCAACCCCATATGAACAACAATGCCAACCAACCAGAGCTTCCAGGGAATAAGCCACTACCCAAAGACTATGCATGGACTGACCCTGGGCTCCAACCTCATAGGTAGCAATGAATAGCCTAGTAAGGGCACCAGTGGAAGGGGAAGCCCTGGGTCCTGACAAGGCTGGGCCCCAGTGTAGGAGATTGTTGGGGGTGGGGGCAGATGGGAATGGGAACACCTATATAGAAGGTGAGGGGGCTGATGGGCAGGAAACTGGGAAAAGGAATAACATTTAAAATGTAAATAAGAAATACCCAATTTAATAAAGATGGAAGGAAAAACAATGCCCTGAGTTGGGTTCCCCTGGTGTTGTGGGAGTGGATGCGGAGCTAGTGCTAAAGGTCTGCTCAGGCACTGCTCCAGACTGGAAGGAACCCTTGTTTGGGCATTGCCTGGATGCATACTGGGCTTTACAGCATTAATGGGATTGCCCTTATGTCATTAGTTGTGCTAAGGTCTGGGGGCCTCTAACAGCATGGTGATATCTGATACCCTTTCTCAGCTTTGATTATGTTCCTAAGGCAGGGTCTCTCTCGTGTAGGCCAGATAACTTCCAACACTTCAATAAAGTATTCTTTGACTCCTGATGCTCCTGCCTCTATCTTGGACTGAGTGTAGTAATTACGGCTGTACCACCACCATACCTGGCCCCTTCTCTTTCTGAGACAAGGTCTGTGTATCCCTGGGTGTAGGCTGGCCTCTTAACTCAGAGATTCACTTGCCTCTGACTCCCACATGCTGGGATTAAAGGTCTGTGCCACCATGCTCAACAAAAAAAAAAAAAAAAAAAAAAAAAAATCTTATTTGAAACATTTTTTCTTAAGTCTGTTTTTGTTTTGTTTTTCCAGACCAGGTTTCACTGTGCAGCCCTGGCTGTTCTAGAACTTGCTCTGTAGACCAGGCTGGCCTCTAACACTGATCTTCCTTCCTCTGCCTCCTGAGCAGAAGTGATTTCCATCACCATCCGACTATGTCTCTAGTTTCTGTGCCCCATTATATCTCTCCATGTACTTTCTTTGAATTGATCTTAAAGCTCACTTACATTTAGTATATGACAGTTAAGTTCTGGTTGTGAATGTGACTGGATCTCAGAGTCAACTAAAATGCTGGGCCCTGCTGTTAGGGATTTTTGTGGTCAGATTATTTGAGGTGCTGAAGACCCACCCATGGGTAGTCTTCGTAAAAAGTAAATAAAGATGAAACTGCATTTTGTTGGATGCTTTTACTCTTGTGGAAAAGTGTATCCCTTTGCTGATCTTAGAACCAGTTTCTTCATGCTTCTAACATCTGCTGAAGATCATCATCTCTCCAAGAATCCTCCAGGATGAAGGGCCAGACTGGGACTGAAAGACCTGCCCTTGTGGTCTGAGCAACTACTAAGATCTTGGGTTTCCCAGTGAGTTGACTACTGGAGTACTACAAGAATGGACTGCGTAAGTCACTCTATCACGTCCTCTTTTAACATATATTCACCCTGTGGAAGCAGTGGTTCTCAACCGTCTTAATTGCTTCTACCTTTAAAACAGACCGTGGTGAACCCAAAACATAAAACTTTCATTGCTACTTCGTAACTGTAATTTTGCTAGTTACAGGTCATAATATAGATATCTGATATGTGAAAGGGTCCCCTGACCCCCCCCCCAAAGGGTTTGTGACCCCCAGGTTGAGAACTACTGCTCCAAAGACTTCTAATAAGTAAAATCTCCTACTTTTTTGTAGGAAATTATACTTTCTGGTAGGTAATTTCCAACTTTGTGCTTTAGCTGTATCCTAAAACTGGTAGGTTTTGTTTTTATTTTTTGGGGGGGTGGGGGGAGGGGAAGCAGTTCGTGTGACCCAGCAAGTGAGGATGACCTTAAATTCCTGATTCTGCCCTCACCTCCCAAAGACCATATGCCTGCCTCTGATGGATCAATATGTTTATCATGCGGTTTTAAATCTTTTCTACCTTCCATTGCTTTCTCAGTTAGTTCACAAACTGGGTGGATCTATTTGGTTTCCAAACACAATTTTTTTGTTTGTTTACTATTTATTTCTAAATGACCGGAAAACATGATCTGGTATCACCAAATTTACTCTCTAAATGTGTAGACTAAATTGGACATGGTGGCACGCACCTTTAATCTGAGATTAAACAAATATAGGCAAACATAGGCAGATCTCTGTGTGTTTGAAGTCTACGTGGTGAGTTTCAGGACAGCAAGGGCTAACGGTATATAGAGAGAGTCTGTATCAAGAAACTAGAAATAGAAAAATAAATAAGATTTGACTAAACATTTTCATGCTTCAAGGACAAAAAGTCTTCTTTATAACCTCACAGACCTTTGACAACTCATTATCTTGACAGGATAAAGCACCTGCTAAGAGATTAGTGAGGCACACCTCTGGGTGTCAGAGAAAACTGGATCGTGAGCACTGTGATCGAACGAATAGACTAAAATGATTATAATGACTGATTCAAAATATGAGGACTGTAATTGTAATGCTATTCATTACTGGGAACTCCTGGAAGGTCAGAGGCCTAGTGGAGGAAGTGGAAGCTGGTGTCCCTTGAAAGCTGAATCTTAAATGTCTTCTATATCTCAGTTTTTTTCTTGTCATACAATAAACAAATAGCCTTTGCCACACACTCCCTCCCACTCCATGACTTGCTAGGAACAAGCACGGATTATACCCTCTGAAACCTGAGTCTAAATTAACTTTTTTCCGTTTATATTGTCTGCTCAGGATTTTGGTCACAATACAAAACTAATAAACAGTAGCAAACCAACAAAAGACATTTTGTAAATGCGGGCTGGCAGGCTTACAAAATAAGTCTGACCAGAGTTTGATAGCTCTTGGTCTAAATGGCCTCTTGGTACTTTGATAATCGTAAGAGCCTGTTACCTCACACGAAAGTTTCATAACTCTTGAAAATCAATTACTAGCTTACCTTGCCTTCTCTTTAAGAGTCAAGTGGATTGGGGAGGGAGGCAAAAAAAAAAAAAAAGAAAGAAAGAAAGAAAGAAAGAAAGAAAGAAAGAAAGAAAGAAAGAAAGAAAGAAAGAGTCAAGTGGATTTGCTCTTAAGTGATCCGATTTAGGAATTCAGACATTTTAGCTACCCAACCCTGCAACACTTTGCAGTGAGAGGCTTAAGGCTATCTACTTAGAGCAGAGAATGTATTCTACTTGGTGAGATAGATATAATTATACCCATTTTATGAAAGAAAACATGAAGGGTCAGATGTTTAGAAAAACATGCCCAGTTTCTCATAGCAGTGGAAAAACTGACATTTCCCAATCCAGAACTTCTATTTTCAAATCCAATGCTTATAGTAAGCTAGTTGATTAACCCAGTCCCGTTAACAGTCATGTGTTAAGGAATTAAAGTGCACCATTCATTCCCAGGTGAGACAAGAGCCAGGGGGTAGTGAGTGACATTGTTCCCCTTTAATCCAACACTCTGAGGCAAAGGCAGGAGGAGCTATGCTGCCTGGTCTACAGAGTGAATAACAAGACAGCCAGTGCTACACAGAGAAACCCTGTTTCAAAAATAAAATAAAAATTAAGACACCCACTCAGACGGACTCACTAGAGGCAATAAAGCACCAAAGCTGCTAGAACCAGGGTGCTGAGGCTTGCAAGCTGAGCAAACTCCTCTGGGCTTGATCCTGAACGGAAATGGTTGTCTACAGCGCACTCAAGCTCACTGACCTTGCTACGGTGACCCCAACCATAAGGCTGCGCGGCCCGTTAGGGCTCTCCCGCTTCCCAACGGCCTGAAGCGCCTGGCATCTAAAAATATCACTTTAAATAACCCTCTTTAAATGTGCCTTGTCTTTTTCCTGAAAACAGATGCTGTCAACACTTTGGCCTCTATTAATCACAGCCTTGGTCTCCCTGCTGATTCAGCCAGCGACCCGTCCCTTTCCAGAACACTGATTTTCCACACTATTCCCCCTCACAGATCAAGTCCAGGCACCCCGAGAAGGGCACTGGACGTTAGGTGAAACCACCCAAAAATAAAATCCCCGATTTTCTCAGCAGTCGCTTTAGGGTCGCATCCTGTGACATTCACAAGGCTTTTCTCCGCCCAGTCAGTGACGGGAATCTCGTGACTGAAAAGCACAGCGCAAGAGTGCCGCTGGGAGTACGGAGGAGGAGCCGCAAGCTCAGGCTCTCTGGTTCAGCCCCGACGGCCGCGCGTGCGCAGTGTCTTGCCTAGGGATCTCTTTCCCGCCGCTCACACTAGGAAGTCAAACGCCAAATCTGTCCCCGCGCAGCTGCAGCCGCCGAGGCGCCCGCCCAGCCCGAGGCGCGCCTGCGCACGTCCCCACGCACGCTCCGGCGTACGGCGGCGGCCAGGGGTCGCGAGCCGGTGGGAGACCCGCGCGCGCGGAGCAGCCCGGGGAGTCGGCGCTTTTTTTCCCTCCCTCCCCCCACTCCCCTCCCCGCTCCCTTCCCCCTTCCCCAAGAATGTTCCGCTACGAGGTGAGTGGCTGCGACCGGAAATGACCCCTCCCTCGCCCGCGCGCCCCCTTTTTCCTCTGCTGCCCGTCGCGCGGGTCTTGTGCGGCTGAGGAGGGGGCAGGGCGCGGACGGCTGGCGACCTGGCTTCGGCCGCCGGGCTCGGGTGGGGCCCGAAGCGCACCTCGGGGGGCGGGACTGGCTAGAGCCGGCCGCTGGTTTGCGGCTGGGAGAGCCCGTTAAGTGCGGTAACCTGACCCTTTCCTTGCGCCTCCGCTCGTGGAGCTGCCTTGGAGACCTGCATTGCTCCTACTCCGTGGCAAAATCCCCGGGGAATGCCCACGGAAGCGTTTCCCGCCCTGCACCCGGAACCCCTTCACCCGGATTACACACACCCGTGTGTACGCGGGCAGCGGTCAGGTGGAGGGTTAGGAACTGGCCCTTGGGCTGAGACTAAAGTCAGCTTGTAAGGAAGGCTCGGAGTGGGGAGGGGGCGTGTCCCCCAGAAGTTCCTTCTAGGTGAATGGAGGAAAGTGTGGGTTTGGTGACGCCTGGAGAATGTAGCTGTTTGCTGACGGTCATTTACTGCTGTGTGACCTTGAGCAACTCCTAATCTTGGGGCCAAACAGATTCCGGATTTATAGTTTAGGGACTGAGCTAGGAAAATCCTTACTGAGCCATCCTGATTTGGCCCAGTAGATCGTTGTGATATAAAGAGTTGCTAGAAGTTGCTTCTGGTATGGAGGCAGTTGCAGGACTGGCTCTTTAGGGGAGGAAGATTGGGTAGAAAGGCCCTTCAGAGTTCCCAGGTAAGTTATATCACAAGCTGTAACACTACTGTGTGGAATTCCATTTTGGAATCTTTGAACATTGAAAACAATAGAATGCTTGACTTTACATATGTGACTCAACTCACTTTGTGAAAAGATGAAGAGTGATGATGAGATACTGTGAATATAAGTTGCCAGAAGCAAAGAAAACTTGGTAAACTGAATAAATTTGAATTGGGAGAAATGATTGAAATTAGCATATACTTACTAAGCTTGTCTAGTGATCTTTACTCCCTGGAGGCTGAGGCAGGAGAATCAGGAGTGCTAAGCCATCCTGTACCTAGAGAAACAGTAACTAAAACAAAATAAAGTAGAACATACCCAAGATGTTATGGTGAGTCTAGCTAATATTCAGCTTTCTAAAATCTTTGCCTCCTTTGATCTTCACACAGATTTCTTTCATCAAGTTGTGTTTGGCTCAGAATTACAGTTTAAGGGACTGAGATTTAGTACCTAGTATAGAGTGTGAAGACATAGTGGGTCCTCAGAAGTTGTCTGGGAGAGTTGTCTGGGAGCCGGAGCAATGGCTGCTCTCCCACAAACCCTGGGTTCAATTCCCAGCACCCACATGGCAGCTCATAACTTGTAACTACAGTTCCAGGGGACCTAGCACCATCACATATACATGTATGCAGGCAAAACACCAATGCATATAAAATAAAAAGAAATTAAAATGTTTTTTCAAGTTTCCTATTAGGCAACTTTATAAGAGTAGAACAAGAAGTTGTGATTGTTTTTTTAATATTTAATCTGCATTCTGGCTGAAAATGATTGCTTTCTGCTTTCTGGCTAGAGTTTAGTCCTACCGGAAAGAGGAAGAAAGATGGACAGATTTAAAAGCATTGAGAAAACGACATGGATATAGTGAGGACGATGTAATTTTGTTGAAAAGGTTGCATGATAATAAAGTGTTCATTTATAATTACCACTATTTCAGACAGTTATATAAAGAAATTGTGTGTTCATCTACAATAAATCTTAAAAAATCATTTAAAGGGTCCAACTTTAAATGACTACATAAATGTCATGAGAAGTTAATCCTTTTTTTTCTTCCCGTAGTCTTTGGAGGATTGTCCTCTAGATGAAGATGAAGATGCATTTCAGGGCCTGGGAGAAGAAGATGAAGAAATTGATCAATTTAATGATGATACATTTGGATCAGGTGCAGTTGGTAAGTGACATCTTTTATTACTGTCTTCGTTGATCTCATCAAGTACTTTGGTGTTAGGTCAACCTCTAATGTGAGTTTTCTGTGTATGCACAAGTGTAGGTAAGTGTGTGGCATGGCTGTTTTGTGAAGGCCAAAAAAAGACCTCAAGAGCTGGAGCTCACATTCTACCTCGTTAAGACAGGATCTCTCTTGTTTCTTCCACAGTGCTACATATTTCAGACTAGGTGGCCCAACAATTTGGGTCATTCTTGTGTCTCCATCTCCTGTCCCAAAGTAGAAATACTGGGATTACAGATGTTGACCTGTGCATCCAGCTGTGTTCTAGGGATTGAATTCAGATCGTCAGACTTGTACATGAATTGGTTTTATCTACTCAGGTGAGCTGGGTATTCTTCCTGACCCAGTTTTGTTTATATAATATAGCCTTCACTAAGTCATAACAGTTCATCTTCTGTTCTGGTCACCTGGGCCTCTTTGCCTCACCTATAACAGGTATTCTCAATTCTCCATAGCTCTAGGTTGATATTATAAGGAAATAATTGGAAAAGTAAACATTTAAATGAGGTTGAAAGTAATCCTGGATAAAGGACGTATTTGTAAAGAATACAAGGAAAACTAATAGATGTATCGAATATTCTGATCTAGTATGTAAGACATTTTAAAATTCACTTTACCACAGTCAGATAGAGGAAAAACTTGAGTTCTAGGCTAGCTAGACTATATGGGGGAGTGGGGGAGGATCCCAAAAAAGGGAAGAAAAAGCCAGGCAGTGGTATATACGTTTAATCCCAGCATTTGGAAGGCAGAGCTCCCGGACAGCCAAAGCTACACAGAGAAACCCTATCTCATACACCCTCAAAAGTGGGAGGAAGCTCGTAGGCTATCACTAGCATAATAATTTCTACTGTCTCAGTTTTTTCAGTACAGTGGCAACACTATATAAAGTTGGGTGATAAAATATCTTCATAAATTAATAACTTGTCCATAGAACAAGTACAGAGAAAGTAGAATAACAAGATAGTTTATAAAGAACAAGTAGAGTACAGATGAAAACCTGAAATGTAGATATTCCTGCTTCAGCAGTAGCAGTGGAATGCAGTGTTTAGGTTGGGGTGTGTGTAACTATTTGTGATTTTAGGGGGAATTGCCAAAGTTCAGTCTGTACAACAAGTGTTTCAAGTTAAATAATGAAGAAAGCCCAGAAAAATACAGCACTAGTGGGTTATCCCAAGGTGTTCAGTACCAAAAGCCTTTTAAAATCCTAACAGTAGATACTGATTGCAATAATTTAAACAGTTAAGTCTTCAGAGCTCACAGAGTTAAGTGAAGTGGAAAAATTGGAAAGGTTTGTTCTTGTCTCCTGTTTGCAAAAATCAGTAGAAAACCAAAACTGTCCTGAGGGAGAGCAGCAAGAAATGCGCTAACAATGGAAGCAGTGCTCAGTAGAGAGAAGAGTTACGGAATCTTAGAGGATAGCCAGAGTTAGGAAATGAGATTGTTCAGGAGCATGGTACGATCCAAGATGCTGTCTCCATGGAGATAGCAAAGGAAGCTGTGTAGACTAGAATTACAAGCACTGAGAGGTGATACAAATTGCAAATTGTATTTAGAAGGTAGTTTAGCAGTAACCCCTAAAACACAGGAAAAGCTATAAACCGTATATACTTGTGTCTAGATTTCTCTAATAAAATACTGTATAGAATGTTCAGTATTAAAATGCATATGATTAATATACTTCACTAAAATGAGAGAGCATAGTATGTTCTCAATTTGAACCTTGACAGAATGGTCTTTGCCTTCTCACTGACATTCAGAGTTTTGAAAATATACCCCTATTGTGGTAAAAATTAAAAAGCCTTCTCTATCAGTTCCCTCAAGCCGGATCTGCTCACTCTGGCTGCTACTCTGCCACGCAGTCCGCAAACCGCTCTCTTCCAGCTGTCTCACTTTTAGCTGCCCTCTCTGTGTGGTCCCCTAGGCAGTAGTTACCATGTCTCTGTCTCTGTCTCTCTCTCTCTTTCTCTCTCTCTCTCTCTTACACACACACACACACACACACACACCCCTACCTCATTCTGTGGGCCCTGTGTGTTGTCACTCTACTCGGGCAACAGAACCAGATCCGCATGCCCCAACGGCCTTTCAGCTATTTCTTTTACACGCTACCCTCTTTAGCCCAGTAAAATCAAACTTCCAAAAAGTTGTAATTTAGCAATTAGATTTATATGTTAAATTCTCAATCCACAATTCACCCACATAAGAAATTCACTACCAATTGATAAAGATATAAACAGCCCACCTAGACAAGATAAAATCAAGCTAGTTCACCTAAATCTGAACCATCCTCCTCTGAAGACTGCATCTTAATCTCCTCCTTTATCCCCTCTCCTGCCTTACAAATCTTTGTCCTCGCCCCACTCTCTACTGTCCAATCATGTATCACCTTGACATCAACTTACATACCCCCTCCAGTGACATTTCTGTTTGTCATCACAAGCTAGGAACACTGACCTGAAAGGATACTAGGTTCTATAGACTCATTTATGTGATCAGGTAAAGGTCCTCGGTGCATAGTAAAGAAGAGTTAGTAAAATATAGAAGCAGCAAGGTAATGTGGCTCGCTTACTTTGCACCTGAAGCAGAAGAATGATTAAGGACTTATTTGCCTACAAAGATTATTATGGAGCAGTTTTCCAAAGGTCAACTTTGTAAATTGAAATTCTTCCTCTTTTTGTGTGTGTGGGGGCGGGGGGGAGTGGACAGGTGTTTGTTGTTGTTGTTGTTGTTGTTGTTGTTGTTGTTGTTGTTTTGATTTTGGGACAGGGCTTCTCTGTATGACCTTGACTGTCCTGGAACTCTGTAGACCAGGTTGGCCTTGAACTCAGAGATCCACCTGCCTTTGTCTACCAAGCACCATTGTTAAAAGTGTGTGGCAGCACTGCCAGGCTGGTAAACTGAAATTCTCAATTCCTTACATTTTTGTTATAGAAAAAATTGCCTTCTAAGTTGATCTGTAAGTTCCTTGGAAAACCATTATAGACAGACAGAGGGAATACAGAGTGTAAAATGTTGATTTGATGATTTGTAATTAGTAGGGTCAGCACCTTGAATAATACCTGTTAGCATAGTGGATACTTTAAGTCACTGGCTACAAAAGTTCTGATATCACCTTTCCCTAAGAAACTTAACTTTGCCTTCTCAGAGTAACAAATGGTGTTAGAGTAATCCCTATTCATTATCCGGAAATAAGTTTACACTTAAACAGTGCATGGAAGTCCACACCTTTATTCCCAGCATTTATGAGGCAGATGCAGGTGGATCTCTGAGCTCTAGGCCAGTCTGGTCTACAGAGTATGTTCCAGGATAACTAGAGCTATACAGAGAAGGGGGGGGGGGGTGCTTACACTTACCTGGTGATCATAGGCTCCATTCTCAATAATTAACATTTATTATTAATATTTATAGCAATTTTGTTTTCCCTGTATTAAAATTGAACTAACGGCACACAAGGCAAGTGCTTTACCACTGAGCTCCATCCCCAGCCCCAGTGTTATCCTAATTTTAACAGATAAGGAAGCACAGTGGCCGAGGGGTTCAGAGACTAAATACAATTAGTGTGAGCTACTAGCTGTAAGACAGATGTGTTTGGGGAAGTCTGAACCACTGTTATCTGAAAGAGCTCCATGTTCCTTCCTCCCTCTATTTTTTGTTTTTACTTAGGAATAGCCTGGAGATAGGCTTTAAGTGTGGTAAAAAGTTTATGGAAAGAGTTCATTGGGATATACTGGTTTATTGGGTGAAGGAATGTCTCCTTTCTTTTTATTATTTGACCAGTGTTATACTTAGGTCAAACATTGGCATATAGTTAAACAACTATTTTTAGTTTATTTGTGTTCATGTTTTAGTTGATTTGTATGTACTTGCTGTATGTGAAGAGTGCATATGTGTGTGGAGTTGTTAGTTTCACTTTTTGTCATATATGTTTGTGTGGTGTATGTGTGTGTGCATGTTCGCATGTGTGAGGATATGGAGGTTAATGTCAGGTGACTTCCTATCACTTTCCCACTTTTATCTACTGAGATGAACTGAATCCAGAGCTTGCTAGTCTATCTAGCGAACTTGGCCACAGGATTCCTCCCCACCAACCCCATTACCTCTAGGATTACAGATTGGACACCCACTCAGGTTTTTTTAATGGATTGCTAGAGATAGATTTGAACTCTTGACCTCATGCCTGTGTGGCTGAGCCATCTCCCCAGTTCCAGTTACCCTTTTTTTTTTTAAACAAATCTCTCTTTTTTAAAAAGATTTATTTATTATATATAAGTACACTGTAGCTGTCTTCAGACACACAAGAGGGCATCAGATCTCATTACAAATGGTTGTGAGCTACCATGTGTTGCGGGAAATTTAACTCAGGACCTCTGGAAGATCAGCCAGTGCTCTTACCCACTGAGTCATTTCTCCAGCCCTTTACCCTTTTCTTAATGTTTGGTAATTTGCCCTTGATATATATATATAGTTTCCTAAGACAGGGTTTCTCTGTGTAGCCCTGGGTGTCCTAGAACTCACTCTGTAGACCAAGCTGGCCTCAAATGCATGGAGATCCACTTGTTTGTGAGTGTGGGATTAAAGGCATGTTCTACTACTACCTGGCTAAACTCTTTAATCTCTGTCTGAAGTGTATGTTTCCCTTTTGAGTATAACAAGGTGTCTTCAGAGCTTCTCATAATAAAGTAGCTCCTTAAATTATTTTCTATAAGATGGACATTTCAAGAAAACGTGTCAGTTGACCATGCATTTGGTTTAAAACCACACATGAAAAATGACTTATGTGTATAAGCTTGGTTGTGTTTATAACTCTTGACTACAATCTTTTTGTAGTGATACAAAGTGATCCATTAATTTAAGGACACCTTAATGGGACTAATATGTTTTGATCTTTCACAGAGTTCTAAAGTAGCAGGCCTTAAGTCCTTTGACACCAAAATCTTGAATTTGGAAGTTCTATCTGCATAGTTTTTTTCAATCATTAGTATTATGTATGTGATACATTTCTACTTGATAAACAGTGAATTTTATATACATAGACTGGCCCTAAAATACGTAAGCCCATAAATACTTAAGATTCTAAGATATGCATCATGTTTCTTACAGTGTGCTTTTAAATCCTCTGAATGTTCTAGGAAATAAACCAAATTATAGTTTGATGATAGAATAGGTTCATATATAATAGTGAAAAATAATGAGAAAAAATTAGTAGTTATATCTTGTATTTATACATGAAAAGATATTCAAGATATATTATAGCGAGAGAGTTAAAATCCTGGTTCTGTTGTCATCTTCACAGTCTGACTTATCTTTGACCATCCATTTATTTTAATTTTCAGTCAGCCTTTTATTCCATGTTCCGTAAAATATTCTTCTAATGACAGTGTGTCATTTGCTTATTCGTTGTATTCATTTTCTCTATTTGTTTTCCTTTTCCAATGAGGGAAATGTGAGGGTAGCATCCTTGTATACACTGGATCCTGTGTTCCTAATACAGTGCTGGTCATATAATAGAGACTTAACAGATACTGAATGAAGTAGATTCAAAGACTTAGATTCCAAGTTCTCAACCTTTGTAATGCTGTGTCCCTTTAATACAGTTTCTCATGTTGTCATGACCCTCATTCATAAAAATTTTTGTTGCTACCTCATAACTGTAATTCTGTGACTATTATTAATAATAATGTATTTTTAAAGATAAAGGTTTGTCAAAGGAATTCCAACCCACTGGTTGAGAACCACTGGCTTAGAAGAAGTTGGCTATGAAAATTTAAAAGAAAGTCCTCTGTTAGTACTACATGTTTTTACTTTGTCCTAAAGTTTTTGCCTGAGACAAAATCTGAAAGATAATACATAATATTATAAAGCTCTGTCTTTAGTTTAGAAATCAGCTTCAGACTAGTGTTCAGACACCTTTAATTGATAGTGTAAACTGTTGGTTGATCCAAAAGCTTGGTTTTTAGGGGATGAATGGGAGGGAAGGTTCCCACATGTATGTCCAGGTGCATGCCTGTGTGTGTGTGTGTGTGTGTGTGTGTGTGTGTGTGTGTGTGTGTGTGTGTGTGTGTGTGTAGGCGAAGCAAGTGTCAGATCCTTGGAGCTAGAGTGTCAGACATCTTCAGGACCCCTGACTTGTTATGCAGGTGCTAGAATCAAAACCCCAGTCTTTATTATTACACAGCAAGTACCATTAGCCACTAAGCCATTCCTCCAGAGCCCTAGAACTTGTATTTTATTCCTAATATAATTTTCTTTTTTAATAACGAAAAGTTCAGTTTATGTATGCCAGTCAGCTTTCAGAAACTTAAAATACTATAACACGCTTTTGTTTCTGTAAGATAGATAGATGGATGGGGGATGAGGGAAGAGAGACTTCTTTGAGACAGGGTCTCATTGTGCTACTCTTGCTGGTCTGGAACTTGTTGTGCAGGCCTGGCTAACTCAGCGCCCACAGACATCTATCTGCCTTTGCCTCCCAGGGGCTGGATTAAAGACATGCACCATCCTGTGCAGCTGAGCTACATTTTTAAAATAAACTGACCTGTCTTACAGATGACGATTGGCAGGAAGCACATGAGCGCCTGGCTGAGTTGGAAGAGAAGTTACCTGTGGCAGCTGATGAACAAACAGGCAATGGAGAGAGAGATGAGATGGACTTGTTGGGTGACCATGAGGAGAATCTAGCAGAAAGGCTCAGCAAGATGGTGATTGAAAATGAGCTAGAAGATCCAGCTGTCATGAGGGCAGTGCAGACCAG
Source organism: Rattus norvegicus (assembly GCF_021556685.1). NCBI lineage: Eukaryota > Metazoa > Chordata > Mammalia > Rodentia > Muridae > Rattus > Rattus norvegicus. The sequence goes on from NC_141534.1 coordinate 221,627,065, forward strand.
GCCAGTTTTACAAGTAAGTTACTTTGATTTGGGACTCACAATAGCTCAATAACAACAGATTAATAATTAAAGTGCTGAGCTTTGTCATTTATTTTCCGTTTAATAACAGAATTACATGCACCATAGAAAATTAATTAGTCAGGTGGGATGGCTTACACCTCTAATCCCAGCATTAGGGAGTCTGGGGCATGTGGCTTGGAGCTAGCCTAGCTATTTAGCAAGTTCAAGGACAGCCTGAGCTCAGAATAAGACCCTATCTCCTAAAAGAAGACAAATCAAAAGGTTGATAATTCCTGATATTGACAACTTTGTAGATGAAGTTGGGGAGTCATGTGCATTCTGGGATACTGGTTTATTCCCCAGTAGTATAGTTCAAGTCTGAGAACCACACCATTCTAGACTCTTTGTGTTTTCCTTTTTTTGGCAGCCTCAACCAGGAAGTCTGAATTCCAGCATCTGGGATGGATCTGAAGTTCTGAGGCGAATCCGTGGACCACTGCTTGCTCAGGTATTGAGCATTCCTTCTCATGTGGATGACTCACAGCCACAGATAAGGTGGCTCCTCTTGTCGTCCTTGTCTTGTAATCATATACAAGTATGTATTGTTCATCAGTATTATCTTGACTGCTAATGCTCCCTTCCTCAGCCCTCAGGTTTTAAAAGCTGAGAAGGAGTTGGTAGAACTCGTAGGTGTCAGTGTATGATTTGAGTTAGTTAAAAATCTAGCCAAAACTGCATATCAAGGACTGATTGTTTGACAGTGGTGGGGCACAGGGCCAAATGCTGATTATAAAAGGATAATGCAAAGGAACTTTATGGGAGTGATAAATTTGGTGTTATGTATTTGGTCAGAGAATTATATACCAAAGAATGACTTTTACTGAGTATGAATTAAAGTTAAAATAATTTCTCAAGGTATCCTTGGCATCTGTGGAGATTATTAAAATATCACAAGTTAGCTAATATCTCTATCATTTTTAACCATTTCCTCAATTAGGAAATGCCTACAGTGTCTGTATTAGAATATGCCTTGCCTCAGAGGCCCCCACAGGGCCCAGAAGATGACCGGGACCTTTCTGAGCGAGCTTTACCAAGGCGGTCAACATCACCTATCATTGGAAGTCCTCCTGTTAGAGCTGTTCCTATAGGCACCCCACCTAAGCAGATGGCGGTTCCCAGCTTCAACCAACAGGTACCTTTCATTAATGTACACAGCCCAGAATATTGGGAATCTGGGCAAAATTATTTGGGGTTCTGGGAGGAGGGTGGACGTTGTGGGTAGGCATTAAAAGAATAGCCAATTAGAGAAGATAGTATAAATGAGACACATTCCCTAATTCCATTTGCTGCTGCTGCTCCTGCTGCTGCTGCTTCTACCTTCTAACTGGGGGAGAAAAGAGTAGTTAGCCACATTAGTACATATGTCCTTTTTTTAAAGTGTTTTGCTGGCTGCCGGGTACATTAGCAGAAAGAATACTGAAAGCTGGGGGGAGTGGGAACACTCAGCATTGTCCACATCCCTTTTTACCTTTAAGATATCCCTGCTTTCCCTAGAGCCTGTGCAGTCCTGTTCCATAGACTTTCCTCCACCTGAAACCAGCAGCTGAAAAGGAAGGCCAATTTGGAAGGTATGGGGGGAGGGTGGTGTTGGTATGGCCTAGTTAGGCTCAATATCCTAAGAAATGGTGGAGTCACAACATTGCTGAGCATGGCGGCCATATCACCGAGGCTTCAGAATAGGACTTAGTTAATCCTCCAGCTTTCTTATCATTCCTTCTCCCTTAATACAACCAAAACAGATCCTCTTGGAGAAAATTTTCAAGTCAGAATGTCTGCTGGTACTTCCCTCAGATAGCATGGAAGGGTGGGGATACTGGAGAATTAGCTAAATCATCTTCAGTTAAGATAAAGTGATTTATGAGAGGAAGTGACCAAAGGTTCTCTTTTTGAACTCATAGCCAGAGCAATTTGCTTAGAATCAGGGTTTTGCATTGAGTTCTGTGTCTCTACCAGTACTCGAGGGGAGGGAGTGTAGGAAGGCAAAAGACTGATTTCATTGAATGTAGTTGTGTATCTGTTTGTCCTAATAGATTCTGTGTCCGAAGCCTGTTCATGTCCGGCCCCCAATGCCACCACGTTATCCTGCTCCCTATGGTGAGAGGATGTCTCCAAACCAGCTCTGCAGTGTCCCGGTATGTCTCTTTACAACATAGCAGGATTGTTTAATGTGAACTTCATGTTCACCATTAGTATTTAGTAGAGCCGACATTTATTTCCTAGATTGTATGTATTCCTTGTAATCTCCATTTTATTTTCTAGAATTTTCAGTCCCAAGGTTAAAGGACAGAAGTTTACTCTGTTTCTTGACACCTTTAAGATTCTAAGCTCAGCTAGGCATTGCTATGTAATCCTAGCACTCATTAGACTGAGGTAAAAGCAATCTTAATTCCAAGCTAGCCTGGTCTATATAGTGAATGAATTAATTCCAGGCCAGCCTGGTCTACATAGTGAATGAATTAATTCCAGGCTAGCCTGGTCTACATAGTGAATGAATTTCAAACTGAGCTACTTAGCAAGTCTCGTCTCAACAAAAAGAAGCAGCACAGAAAGATTCTAATTTCCTTTTTAACCTCTGGTTTCTGCTGCCTGAGCCTTGGCTGTCTTTTTCCTGTTACATGGACATAGTGTTTTGTAATTTCTAGCATTCTTTTCTGATATTAGGCTCACGGGTTTGGGAGTTTTTAATATCTAACTTTATACCAAATTTATACTGAGTTTGCTTGACATATTGATGTTTGTTCCATAATATGAACATAAAATCCCTTTTTTGTGTCCTCAGAACTCCTCCCTCCTGGGCCACCCTTTTCCTCCTAGTGTTCCTCCTGTACTCAGTCCTCTGCAGAGAGCACAGCTTCTGGGAGGAGCACAAGTAAGCCTACAGTTTACTGAACCCATAAAGATAATCCTGTTGTCCTAAGATTAATTGCTCGACACCTTCTTCTTTCGCTGTTAGCCACTTTTCCCGCCCCCGTTTTGTTTTCTCAAGTGAAGTTATTAATGAAAACTGTTTACTTTTGGTGGTGCATGCCTATATTCCCAACACTTAGAAGGCTGAGTTAGAATTACGCATTTAAGGCCATCCTGGGCTATATGGGCATTCCCAAGCAGTCTGAAATACCTAATGAGTCCCGGTCACAAAGGTGGGTGGGGCCAGTGACGATTGCTAAGTCTACATCAAAGATCCCGTCCCTCTTTGCAGCTACAGCCTGGACGAATGTCTCCCAGCCAGTTCGCACGGGTCCCTGGATTTGTTGGTAGCCCATTGGCTGCCATGAATCCTAAGTTGCTACAAGGGCGTGTTGGGCAGATGCTTCCTCCAGCACCAGGCTTCCGTGCCTTCTTCAGTGCTCCACCCCCTGCCACGCCACCTCCACAGCAACACCCTCCTGGCCCAGGACCTCACCTCCAGAACCTAAGGTAGGGAGGGAGAGCATGCCTCTGCCTCTGACGAGCCACTGTCAGCTGTCCTTTAAAGTCCTGATACTTGCTCATACGGTGTTCGAGGAGTCGAGGATTCTTAGTTGTCAGAGAACTGCTTGAGCCTTCAGGCTGTACGCTGCTCTCAGGAGTGTCATGCTTCTTTGCACATGATAAATTGACTGCTGCTTTTACTTTTTCTGAAATTTCACTCCATACCATTTTATAAAGACTCGTGTAGTAAAATTATTACACAGTGCTGATGACTAAGGAATTGCCACAAACCTCAGGTGCAGACAGAAGCCAAGAAGCCAGCTGACCTCAGTGCCAGCTGAGTTGCTTGCTTCTGTGTTATGGTTTGATAAGGAAACAGACTTGGTTTCTGCTTTGGTAAAATTGTGTCTTATATAAGTCACAGCAGTTTATGTTCTTAAGAGAAAAATCAGTAAAGTATACATAAATGTGGGGAAAGTTAATTTTAGTCCAAGGAACTGACTGGCAAATTGGAAACCCATGTAGCAGACTAGAAACTAAGAGTCACATTGCAGTCTGTCTTTGAAGTATGTCAACCAGCAGGCTAGATACTCAGCAGAGCTTAATTTCCTGATAGAGGTTACTTCTGAGCGACTTCTGGTTTGGGCTATTAGACGTCCCTGATTATGGAAGGCAGTTTTTTAAAGTCAATGGATTATAAGTGTAAATGTCTATAAAATGCTTTCATAGCAGTTTCTATACAAGGATTTGGTTAAACTTTGGTCAGGTTGACATGTAAAATTAACTGCCACCATACACTTTCTGTCCCATTCACACACAAAAATTAAATACATTAAAGTATTAGGGATAAAAATTTGTATTGTTTTACTACTAGTGCACTGAGTTTCATAGTTACCCTCTTGGGTTTGAGAATTGGTCATTGTGGAAGAAATATAAAAATATGGCTTTCCCTTCTAAAAGTCTATTTATAATACACTGGCTATCCCTTGAGTGAACCTATGTGAAGTTATCCTGTATTGACAGCCTTTTTTAAAATAAAGTCAATTAAGATGAGATATCAAGGACCATTTTCCTTTTTTTTCTTAGACCTCAGGCCCCAATGTTTAGACCAGACACAACTCACCTTCATCCACAGCACCGGCGCCTGCTGCACCAGAGGCAGCTGCAAAGTAGAAAGTGAGTATTCATAGTTTTGTTTATGTGGCCCTAGGATACATAAAGCCTCTGCCTTTTATATAAAGCCATTTTATAATTATGTACCTAGATAAATTAGGGAAACTAGGTATAGTTGTGAAGAACTTTCAACATCCGCTTTTTCTATGTATATATGTGTATAATTCCTTCTCACTTCCAAAAATGTGCTAGTATATGTATTTTTGCAGGAGAGAAAAAGGAAACTAATGTGGACTTAAAACGAAAACTCCAAATATAAGCTATCTAGAGAAAGATCAGTACATGTTAACGGTTAAAAATAAAGCCTTGCAGGTGTTGGTAATACATGATTATAAAGCACTTGAAGGCATAGGCCTTAAAAAAGGAAGAAGACAAAAGTAATGAAGACAGCTAAAAAGGTTTTTGTTTTAAGAAAGAAACGCAAACACTAACAAAACATCAATTTTCTATTCTCAATAGAAAAAATTATTGAGTAGTTCTCTTTAGTTTTAAGAGATACTCAAGCATACATCAGAGATAAAGATTAAAATTAGTTAATAGGTTAGGATTATTAGTCAGGCAAAATTTGAAGTGTCTCAGTGCTCAATTTGGTGAAGTATTGAATAGAGTGCTCCTTTGAGAGGATTTAGGCAGTAGATAATAAAGTTCAAACCTGGCTGGGTCCCATCCTTGCAGGTCACTTTATAGCATTTCCCAGGGCACACTGTGATATGAAAAAGCAGGTTACTTCTATAACAGAAGTGTACAGAAAAGTACTAAGGCACAAAGAGGGAGGGAAGGAAGGAAGGATGGATGGACAGAAGATAGACAAGACATTCAAAGACAGATGCATGAGCAGAAACCATGTAAAGGCAGCATGCTGGTTCTTCTGTGAAGAGGAGCCTGTAAGAGGGCGGGAGACATGACTCAGAGGTAGCGGACACAATGGGAGTTGGGTCAGGCTGAGAATGTGTCTGCCAGGAAGACTAGAGAGGCAATTCCTCAGGCAGAACAGGCTGATTATAATCTCAGAGTTCAGTGTCCTAAGTCTCTCCAGGGCCCTCCCACATATTTCTGCACCAATTTATAAATGCCACTCTTTTCCAAGCAGTGCCATCATTTTGATTATAGACCTCCTTCAGGTTTGAGCATAGCTAATAACGTAAGGGTTTGTTAGGTCAGGATAGAATGTAGAGAACTAAATTTTACCTCCCCCCCCACACACACGTGGATGAGCCAAGAATCACCCTTCTAACAATCTCATGCTCTAGTCTCATGCCCACTTACCCAACACTCGGTGTCACACCTTCACAAAGGCCAGCAGCTTCTTTTGCTGCTGGGAGGGCAAGAGTCAACCACCCAGTTGGCCTGGTTAGAAGTCCTCCTCACTCCTTGGGAAGTTCATACTCAATAGTATGTTTTCTGTGTATTCCTTGCTCCTTTGGTACCAGAAAAGAAAGCATTTGTTAGTGCAGACCATTTTCAAATCTCTTTTACCATCAGTGTCAATATCAAGCCACAAGAGATTGGTGGTTTCTGAGAATAGATAGAATTACATAGGGGTTGGGGATTTAACTCAGCGGTAGAGCGCTTGCCTAGCGAGTGCAAGGCCCTGGGTTCGGTCCCCAGCTCCGGAAAAAAAAAAAAAAAGAATTACATGCCATTTCTGTGTTTTAACTAATGGTTTGCTGTAGATCTCCTTATAGCCTAATTCCTATGTCTTTCTAAGAAATCAGCTCAAGGGGCTAGAGAGATGGCTCAGTGGTTAAGAGCACTGACTGCTCTTTCAGAGGTCCGGAGTTCAATTCCCAGCAACCACATGGTGGCTCACAACCATCTGTAATAAAATTTGATGCCCTCTTCTGGTGTGTCTGAAGACAGCATACAGTGTATGCATATATAATAAATTAATTAATTAATTAATTAATTAATCTTAAAAAAATTCTTACAGAGGACCAGAGTCCAGTTCCCAGCAGCTACCGCCATTCACTGCGTAACCATCGATTACTCCAACTTCAGGAGATCTAACACCCTCTTCTGGCCTAAATATGCACAAATATACATAAAACATTTTAGAATAATCTTTAAGGCCTTCAGCTAACCCGTAGTTGGTTTTTGAAACAGAGTCTTACTTCGTAGTTAAGACTGGCCTGAAACATATATGTTAGTCTGTGCTCCGACCCATAGTCCTGAGTAAGCCTTGCATGCCAAGGGGAATGGTTGGGTGTCCGTGATTGGCTATGTGACTTAAAGTGAAGCAAATTGGCCTAAATAAATTTCTAAATCCAGATAGTTGGTATTTACTATAGTACTTGCTTGTGCTTCTGGCTACCTTTAAATGTTTTATGATTTTCAGTGAGTTAAAAAAATTTTTATACAGACTTGAGAATCTGATTGAAAATTCAAATCTTACTCTGCCACCTGGTAAATAGCTTTGCTTTTTTTCCTAGCCTCAGTGTATTATCTTAAATGGAGAAAAATCTCCCTGCTGTGTGTGGTTATAACTTACACAAAAGTTTATGTATGAATATTGTGTTAGGGCTTCTATTGCTTCGACAAAACACTGTGATCATAAAACAAGTTGGGGAGAAAAGAATTTATTTAGATTACACTTCCTTATTAGTGTTCATTATTGAAGGAAGTTAAGACAGGAACTCAAATGGCAGGATCCTGGGGGCAGGAGCTGATGTAGGGGTTATGGAGAGGTACTGTGTACTGACTTGCTTCTCTTGACTTGTACAGCCTACTTTCTTCTAAAACCCAAGACCACCAGCTCAGGGATGGTACTACCCACACAGGGCTGGGCCCTCCCCCATTGATTACCAATTGAGAAAATGCCTTTTGGGGCTGGGGATTTAGCTCAGTGGTAGAGCGCTTACCTAGGAAGCGCAAGGCCCTGGGTTCGGTCCCCAGCTCCGGAAAAAAAAAAAAAAAAAAAAAGAGAAAATGCCTTTTAGCTGTATCTCATGGAGGCATTTCCTGAGGCTCCTTCCTCTCTGACGACACTAGTTTGTGTCAAGTTGACACAAAACCAACTGGTACAGATGTGCTTAACATTGGGGAAAGTACTTAGATCTTAGTTCTATTTCTGTGATCATGTATCACATAGCTCTTGTCTCTTCAGCTGTGTTAGGGTACAGTTCCGGTTTCCTTCACAAAAAGCAAAGGGGGATATTTTTGAACCAGCCTGTTGTATTCTTGTATTTGTGAAAAAGTGTGACTAATATGCTGACTCGGCCTGAATGCAGCATGTTTTTGCCTTTTAGTCAGCATCGAAATCTCAATGGTACTGGAGACAGAGGAGGTCACCGGGTTAGTCATCAAGATCATCTCCGGAAGGATCCATATGCTAATCTAATGTTGCAGCGGGAAAAGGATTGGGTCTCTAAAATCCAAATGATGCAGCTGCAGAGCACTGATCCCTACCTGGATGATTTCTATTACCAGGTAATAGCCAGGCTGGTGTCCAGCACAGTCTGCTTATGCTAATGTATAAGCACTTAAATAATGGTAAAACTGAATGCTTGCAGAGTTTTCTACTGAGGTATTGTCCAGTGAATTCAAATGATAGCAGATTCTGTCCATTTTTTAATACTAGCTATTGTCAAGCTGTGTGCCTTCAGATTGGTGTTTTCATTTGAGCATTAATCTGGTTTTTCCAATTAAGAATATGGTAGTGTGGGGCTGGGGATGTAGCTCAGTGGGAGAACATTTGCCTAGCATGTGCAAGTCCCAGGCTTCAATCCCTAGCAGACCCCTATACCAAAAAAAGAAAATCATGTTGGCAGTCCAACTTATAAAGATATCTTCACTAATTCAGATTTTAAAAATACTTTTGAAAAAAAACATTTTGTGGGCAATGAGCACTCTTTTCAAGGTCTACAGGTGAATATTGGGAATTAGTTGGACTTTTTGGGGTTTTGTTTGTTTGTTTGTTTTGGAGGATTTGGGAGTTGGGGCTTGTTTTTCTTTTTACCATGTAGATCCCAGAGATTAAACTTAGGACATCATGCCTAATGACAAGTACCTTGCCCACAGAGCCATCTTACCAAGCCAGTTAATGCTTTTGAAGGCTAGGAGATTTGAAAGTGTGAGGGTGTCAGAGGTTTGTGGCCATCAAACCCTGGGCCTTGAACATACTATAGCTCACTTGGTTGTTGAGGTGAACCTGTAGTTCATAGGTTGGTTTTGAATAAAAGTCACGAGTAGGACCCGAGCATGGTGGCACATGCCTGTAGTTTTAGTACTTGTGAGGCCGATCTCTTGAGTTTAAGGTCTGGCCCGCAACGTGAACTCCAGGGTAACTACTAACTACTACAGGGAGAACCCCTGTCTCCAAAACAAAAGGAAAAAGGACAAGGGTAAGTGTGCACACCTTTAATCCCAGCACTCTGGAGGCAGAGGCAAGTAAATCTCTTGAGTTTGAGGCCAACCTGGTCTACGAAGTTATTTCTAGGATAGCCAGAGCACATTGAAAAATAAATTGTGTGTGTGTTGAACTACAGTAGTCTGTATTTGTTTTGCAACAAAATCCATCCTCTCTTACGGTAGAATTACTTTGAAAAGCTGGAGAAATCGTCAGCTGCTGAAGAAATGCAAGGTGACGGCCCTAAGAAGGAGCGCACCAAGCTCATCACCCCTCAGGTGGCCAGACTGGAGCACGCCTACAAGCCTGGTAAGGGCCCAGCCCGTCTGAGGGACACTGTTTGGTTAAACTAGAGGTAATTGTTTGTGGAGAGCATGACTAGCCTGACAGATAAACTCACAGGCCTTTGCCCTTTGAGAGCCCATAATTTTTAAAAATTTACTGTGATTTTTTTTTTAGTACTTCTAAATTGATAAAGATGAAATAATTGTTCTTTTGATAATTATATTAACAAAGAATAGAGAATAGATTATGCAGAGGAGTTGCTTTAGCTGGCTGTGGGAGGTCACACCTGTAGTACTGAGGAGGCAGAGGCAGAAGGATCATGAGTTCAAAGCCAGCCTAAGTGAGATACTGATGCCTTCTCTTAAAACAAACAACAAAAAGACAAAAAAGGGGGGATTGCTTTACTGTCTACAGTTCTGTGATGAAGAATAGAAAAAGCTTTCTGAGTGCTCTCTGCCATATTCCAAGTGTTTATTGGAGCCTTTTTTTGTCCTTTCAGTGCAGTTTGAGGGCTCTTTGGGGAAACTTACTGTCTCTAGTGTGAATAATCCTCGGAAGATGATAGATGCTGTTGTGACATCTCGGAGTGAGGATGATGTAAGTGCCAGCAAATGAAGTGTTTGTTCATTTGTGGTAGTCATTGGAAAGACATGAGCTAATCTGTCCGTTGATTTTCACCCTTTCACACCCTCGGGGCCAGCTCACCTGCAAAGAGGGCCAGCTCTACCCTGCTGCTCAGGCAAGATGTAGGGCCTGCTCTCCAGAGTGTTGTAGCTGGTGAAGGACATAGCCAGTTCTCCCACTCTCATGACCTTAGGGCCATCTCTGCCACCTGCCATAGATGTCAAGGGACAAGTTAGGGGAGGAGGATGGTATCTCCCTTGTTTATGCCACTGCCCAGCAGACGAGAGGCAGGGCCAGCTCTCCCATGCTCACACCCTTCGTGGCCTACTCACCTGCAGCCCCCATATTCAGGGCCAGCTCTACTGTGGTGCCCAGGTGGGGTGCAGGTCCCACTCTCTCAAGTGCTACAGCAGGTTAAGAGCCAGGGCCAGCTCCCACAGGCCTTAGATGACAAGGCACGAGGGTAGGGAAGGGCATCTTTCTCTTGCCCATGGTACCCCATGGCAGACAAGTTGCAGGACCAACTCTTCTCACACACCCTCGGGGCCAGCTTGCCTATGTCCCCACCACCAGGGTCAGTTCTAATATCCTGCACCTTGCCCACTCTAAGTACTGCAGCAGGTGAGGGGCAGGGCCAGTTCTTCTGCTCTCATGACCCTATAGCCAGGTCTCTCATCAGTCACAGTTGGTGAAAGTGAGGAGGGTAATCTCTCCCTCAGTGAATGGTAGGGCTCTACCCCACTTGTATCCTTATGGCCGGCTCACCCACAGCCCCCTGTGTTCCTACCCACTTTCCTATGATACCCCAAGTAAGGTGCAGGGTCTGTTCTCATGCCTCCGGGGCCAGTTCTACACAGCCCCCAACCCCCATCCCTGTGGCAGCACAGGCTAAGACCTTACCATGGTCTCAGGTGGCAACACTGACTGCTAACATCAGGCTGTTCCTCACTACCTTCAAGTCTCTTTCTGCCTGTCTTCATTGTTCCCACATCCCTTTATTTCTTTCTTTTCCATTTCTCCACCACTTACTTGCTCTTAGTGGTACCTGGGGTCTCTGAGGGTCTGGGATCATCTCAGGAGTGGAGCCAGTCTGGCAGTTGTTTCTGGCTCACTCCTGCCCCAGGGCCAGAGTCCCCGACAGGGTTCTTCAAGTTTTTGGCTTGCTCCCTATCTTGGGAGCCCATCTGGGCCTGCCTGGAACCTGATTGGTGGCCACCTCAGGCTAGCTTTTATTTCAAGCTGTGCATTGTTCAGGTGTTCATAGGTCAGAACACTGAGCATGAACCGTAGTCTCTTTCCTCTCTGCCACCTACTGACACATGACACACAGCAGCCACATTAGTAGAGATTCTTGGGGCAGAACATTTTAGTTCTACATAGAGGTAAAGAATTTTTACTGAGTAGTCTTCTTTCTTTCTTTTTTTCTTTCTTTCCTTCTTTCTTTCTTTCTGTTTTTAAAGGAAACAAAAGAAAAACAAGTTCGGGATAAAAGAAGAAAAACCCTTGTCATAATTGAGAAAGTAAGTTTTAAAATTTATTTTTATGTTTAGTTTAAATTTAAAGGACTATCAAATATATGTGTACTCAAGAAGTAGAAGAATGATCAGTAAATCAGTGTTTTGGTTTTTTTAAATAACATTTTATGTATGGAGTGGCATTGTGCACAAAGGTCAGAGGACAGCTTGTAGGACTGGGATCTTGCCTTCCGCCATGTGGGGTTTAGGTTTCAGACTCGAAACTGGCTTGGGTGTGTAGGTGCATTTTCCTGCTAAGTCAGCTCACAGCCCCTGTTCCTTTTTTTTTTTTTTTTTTTTTTCCGGAGCTGGGGACCGAACCCAGGGCCTTGCGCTTGCTAGGCAAGCGCTCTACCATTGAGCTAAATCCCCAACCCTAACCCCTGTTCTTTTATATTACCTAAGAATTGGTTTGCGGTAAGTGCTTGTTGTTTACCAGAGTATTTAGAAGTGATTGTGCTATACCTTGCCTATGGGATCCTGGAAAGAACACTGCACTGGGGTTTTGTTCACCTTTTTTGATACATAAATTTATATGTAGGTGTTGGTATGTGGAAATCAGATGATAACTTGAGGGAGGCAACATATGACTCCTTCCAACACAGTTGAACTCAGGCTGTCAGACTTGACAGCAAGCACCTTTACCCATTGCGCTTCTTATCAACCCAGGTCATCTTGAGCCTAATAAAAGTAGGAATAGAAGTTTCTCTGTTACATGAACTGATTTAGTTTTACATCATTTATTAGGTGCCTCTTGTGTAGTAAGGACGATGAGATATACATATAGATCATCTATAAAGCACACACCACATTGCAGGACTGTGGAGCACAGCTACATACAAACCATCCCTTTTTTGAGAAACTACTATAGTAGTTTTGTTTTGGGGTTGAGTTTGCAATGAGTTGAATTCCTGCAAAGTGCTTGTTAGACTACTGGCTGACACCGGTAGTAAAACTAATGTAAAGTTTGCCTGGTTGGTAGTGATGCACAGACTTTAATCCCAGCGTTCAGGAGGCAGAGTTTAGCTTGATACACTGAACGGAGTTAACAGGACAGCCAGGGCTACACAAAGTAACCCTGTCTCAAGAAACAAAACAAAAACAAAATTTGCTTGATTAGCAAAATATTTATCAGGACTCCAGTGTGATGGATTTTAGTCACAGGGGCAGTTTCATCTCATAATAGGGATTTTAACCCCAAAAGCGACTACATAGTGAATTCCAGAAGGACTACGTTTAGACCCTATCTAAAGACTGCCAGGGCTGGAGAAGATGGTAAAATGTTTGTTTTCTGTATAAGTTTGAAGAACAGAGTGTGCATCCTCAGCATCCACATAAGTGCCAGGCAGGTATGGCAAGCCAGTGCTGTAAGGAGGCTAGGGACAGGGTCCTTGAGGAACCTGGCTAGATAGGGAAGCCTACTTGGCTCCCTGTGGGTTCAGACGCTGGTAGGAGACATGGGAGACACTGCTTTGATAGAGTGTGAGAAAGACAGAAGAAAACACGTAACAGTCAAGCTCTGGCCTCCACACTCACACACCCTCACCACTGGGTGGCTTGATACAGGGATGGTTCAGCCTAACAGTGCGGCTAGGAAATTTGGGAAACAATCATTTGACTGTTTGACTATTTGACTAGCAGTTTCAGAGAGAAAGAATGATGCTTAAAGGATAATTATTTCACCATGTTTCCCTACATTTAAAGGAGCACCTTTTTAAAAAAAATTCCTCTTGTTTAAATTATATGCTGGCATTTTTTACTAGTTAGTCCTAAACTGTGAAGATGTTTATCTGATACTCTGGTCCTAACCTAGCATGTGGGCCTTCTCTCTCTCTCTCTCTCTCTCTCTCTCTCTCTCTCTCTCTCTCTCTCCCCTAGACCTATAGTTTACTCCTTGATGTGGAGGATTATGAAAGGCGCTATCTCCTAAGTCTAGAGGAAGAGCGGCCTGCCCTGACAGATGAAAGAAAGCACAAAATCTGGAGCATGTATGACAACCTGAGAGGCAAATTGCCTGGGCAAGAGAGGTAATGACTGTGCACTTAGAGAGAATGGGAGATCCTGTCCATTGTTAAACTAAACTCCACATACTTGGGGTTTGGATATATTTCTATAAGCTTAGCATCTATCTTGGGTTTGTTATTTTTGTTTTGAGAGAGTCACATTGTGTGGCCGTGACTGACTTTAATTTCAGAGATCCAGTTGCCTTCCAAACGCTGGTATTAAATGTGTGGGCCACCATACTATACTAGTGCCTTATCTTTTTGTACAGACTTTGGTGCTACTTCATGTAAAACTTCCCATAATTCCTTTGAGTTCTTTCTTGGATTTATTCAGCAATACATAGTCATTGTCTACAAGGATTGTGCTAGATGCCGGAGATAAAGGTATGTTACTGGAGTTTAGTTTTGAGGTGACAGCTTGTATCTGGCTTATGATTACTGTTGTTTCAGCTTTGTAGTCTTCATCTACAAAGATGGCACATCTACATTCGTACTTTCTTGGGGTTTCCACAGAGTATATGTGTGGAAGCCAGTCAGTCTTCAGGTGAGGTCTGAACTCTCTCTGTATATGTGTGGAAGCCAGTCAGTCTTCAGGTGAGGTCTGAACTCTCTCTGTGTATATATATGTGGAAGTCAGTCAGTCTTCAGGTGAGGTCTGAACTCTCTCTGTGTATATATATGTGGAAGCCAGTCAGTCTTCAGGTGAGGTCTGAACTCTCTCTGTGTATATATATGTGGAAGCCAGTCAGTCTTCAGGTGAGGTCTGAACTCTCTCTGTATATGTGTGGAAGCCAGTCAGTCTTCAGGTGAGGTCTGAACTCTCTCTGTGTATATATATGTGGAAGTCAGTCAGTCTTCAGGTGAAGTCTGAACTCTCTCTGTGTATGTGTGGAAGCCAGTCAGTCTTCAGGTGAAGTCTGAACTCTCTCTGTGTATATATATGTGGAAGTCAGTCAGTCTTCAGGTGAGGTCTGAACTCTCTCTGTATATGTGTGGAAGCCAGTCAGTCTTCAGGTGAGGTCTGAACTCTCTCTCTCTGTATATATATGTGGAAGCCAGTCAGTCTTCAGGTGAAGTCTGAACTCTCTCTGTGTATGTGTGGAAGCCAGTCAGTCTTCAGGTGAGGTCTGAACTCTCTCTCTGTATATGTGTGGAAGCCAGTCAGTCTTCAGGTGAAGTCTGAACTCTCTCTGTGTATGTGTGGAAGCCAGTCAGTCTTCAGGTGAAGTCTGAACTCTCTCTGTCATCTTTTGCCTCATTGTCTGAAGCAAACCTAATTGTGACGATGTTTAATAAATCCCAAACACTAAATGTAAAAGAACTCCATCAGCTAACAGCTCCTTTCTCTTTACTCAGAATCTCCTGAGCCACACCTTAGACAAAGATAGAGTAAACTTCTTTTCAATACCCTTTTTATAGTTTTGGTCTGATAAATATAATTTATGTTCTGTAACCATTAAATGCATTTAGTTGAATATTTATTGACATGGAAAAGTGTTGAAGAGGTTGACCAAAGCTGGAGATAACTGTAGCTTAGCAGTAGAACTCTTACCTAGCATACAAGAGGTTCTGGACTCAATACTCCATTCTGTGGGGGCAAAAAGCTAAATTACAAAGCTATGTAAATTCTATGTGCCCTAATAACACAGGTTAACCTGAGAAATACTGAATTTTTTCTTAAATTTGATCACATTTTTACATATAATATAGGGAGATGATTTTTATTTTTTATTATTTGGTTGGAATTAGAAAATCACCCTCGACTTGGGTAGTGTAGATAATCATAAAGATGAGTGTTGTATCGTTTTTTTTTTTAAAACATGGGTTTTCTGTACTACCTTTATTGACACTAGGTGGTATTCTTTTTGCAGGCCAAGTGATGACCACTTTGTACAAATCATGTGTATCCGAAAAGGGAAGAGAATGGTTGCCCGCATTCTCCCTTTCCTCTCCACAGAGCAAGCAGCTGACATTCTCATGGCAACTGCCAGGAACCTCCCTTTCCTTATCAAGAAGGACGCACAAGATGAGGTACCCACCATGTAGGGCAACTTTGCTTTTGGTTCTCAAGTTGGAAAACTTTGGCTCTTGGTTACTTTTGTGGATGTCTAATCTCCCTCTTTGCTCTGTTGTCAGTAGCTTCACATTAGCCTAGAGGTTTAGTTGAATTGTGCCCCACAGGATAATTCTTGACTAAAAGATCTCTGATTATCCTTGTAGTGGTTCTTGGAAGATTAGCAAAATTTGTTGTACTTTTTCAAGTTAAAGACAAGAAGCTGATAAAATAATAGTATTGGTAAGTACAGGACTCAGAATGAATAGAATAGGTATTCATAGAAATACCTATGAGGAAATTAATTGTAGTTGATTAAAAATTGAGAAGTAAATGGTCATTACCAAGGCTTTTAGAATGCAGTTTCTCATTTGCTGTGGACATGACCATAAAGAAAAATTCCCATTAGGTTTTCCATATGCTACTTGACTAGCAGTTAACATGTTGGGAACATTTTTTGAGCAAATCTTTATCCAGTTGTTACTTATATGTAGATGGTTCTAGAATGTTCATCCCATTACTCCCATGTTCTTATTATGCAGGGCTAAAAGCACAACTGGATGACCTTGAGAAAGGGCTATTTTCAGATGGCCTGGATGGACAGCAAAGAAATCAAACCTACCCCTTAAATAAAAATTTATTGATAATAAATAATTTTATACATTAAAAAAGAACCCTTAACACAATTTATAGGAAGTCAGTGTGTATTTTTGGCTTGACTTTTCCTAGTGCTTTCTGTAGAAAAACAGCTGTCTTTGTACTTTCCTCATGTACTTGCTTCTCTTTGTTGTTTCATCTCAGCTAACTGCCTCTGTAAGAGAAAATTGTGTAATTAGATTGGCACATGTAGCAAAACACTAAACGCCAGCAAATAAAAAAGGAAACCTTAGTGCCTTTTGGTGCAAAAAAAAAAAAAAAAATTTTGAGAAGTAATCACCTGAATTATCTGTGCAGAAGACATACCTATGTCCTTCAAAACATGAAAGAGCTGGACATGACTACTGTAGCATTTGAGATTTTAGTATTTACAGAAAGTTTAAGTCATCAGAAGAATGCATCATAGAAGTTTTTTAATGTATTAGTGTTTTTTAGTTTTATTTATGAATAGTTTGCCTATGTATATGTGCGCTGTGTGCATGGTTAGTGTCCATGGAGGTCAGAATGGGGCATTAGATCCCTACAGTTGGAGTTGAGGGTTATGACCCTCCATGTGGGTACTAGGAATTGAGTTTGGATGCTCTGTAAAAGCAAGTACTCCAAACGGCTGAACCCTCTCTAGCCTTGAAACTAGTACATTTTTAAGAGACTTAAGAATGAAAAATGGAGTAGAGAAAAAATTTAAAGATTCAATATTTATCCTAAAGAATAAAAGATCAGAATAAGGGGTTGGGGATTTAGCTCAGTGGTAGAGCGCAAGGCCCTGGGTTCAGTCCCCAGCTCTGTTAAAAAAAAAAAAAAAATCAGAATAAGAAGGTACTCCTATTTTGGAGCATAAATGCCAAAGAAAGTCAGAGGAGCAGTGAGCACACTGTCAGTTATGATCTCGTGGAAATCATGAGATCAACAGTGAGCAAGTGTGGGAGAGCCTCCTTCGTTTGGTAAGTACTCACTGAATACCACATTCCAGGCACCATTTTACATCGTAGAAATAAAGCTAGGAGTACAAAAAGGCCTTCATGGAGCTTACTTGCTAGTGAAGAATGATTAGTTAACTTTATAGAAAAGTTGTGTGTGGTAACTCATTCCTATTTTCCCACACTATGGTGACTAAGACAGGAGGATTGCTTTAAGTTTGATGCCAGTCTAAAAATATGTTTGTACAACTGTATTTCATTCTCTTTCCTCCTCCTCTTTGCATGTATGTATGTATATATGTATGCATGCATGCTTGTATGTATGTATACATATATATGTGTACACACATAATGCTGAGTTTTTAACCTATGTTAATTAAAAAGTAATAAACCATGTTCTAAACCACTTTCTTGAAGTAGTAGCTGGTTCCAGGAGGCATACTCATGGGAGTACAGATAATCCTGGTCTTACAACAGAGGCAAGAGGTCTAGGTTACTACTAGGGATGTACAAACCAGTTTGAAGGGACTCTTTGATCAATCATTTATGGTGAATGCTAGGCCAGGAACTCATCTCAAAACTGAAAAAGAAAGATAAAGTATTTATCATACATTTCCATTACAACCAGATGTCCTCACACGCAGTAGTGTAATGTTTTGTTTTGTTTTGTTTTGTTTTTGTGGCAAGCAGCCTGGATCATACCCACTGATGGGAGGTAAGTGAAGGGATAGCTTGCAGGATTTAACACTCTTGTTTGTGTTTTGTAGGTGCTGCCATGCTTACTGAGTCCCTTCTCTCTCCTCCTCTATCATCTTCCTTCAGTGACTGTCACCAGCCTTCTGCAACAGCTAATGAACCTACCTCAAAGTGCAACTGCACCAGCACCCTCTAACTCTCACCTCACTGCTGTGCTCCAGAACAAGGTGCTCTTGTCGTTTGTGTCCCTAAGGTTGTGTGGCATCTAAATTTGCCTTGGTAAAATTATGACTACTGTAGCTTTCTCCTACTCAGAAATTACACATTGGCAAAAGCTAGGGGGGAAATAGGTGGATTGAAAAATTAGTTTCTGATGGAATTGTAGAATCAAGTGACCAGTCTTCAACAGTTACTCCTGTCTTCTTTAGCAGTAGACTCCCATACTTGGAAGATTCTTGCTTCAAAACTGTCCTGAAAGTTAGAACTGTCTTGGCATGGGTATGGATGATTAAGGTGTAGATTGCTGCTTGTCCTCTTAGGACTTTTCCCAGAAATTTTCACAAGCTTTTATTGAGTAGCAGTGGCCAGGGCTTGGTCATATGGCGTGCCTAGCTACAGGGAAGCTACATGCAGCTTTCAGTTAATGTCATGTTAAAGATGTAAAGATTAAGACAAAACTCGATGCACTTGTGTTTAATCTCAGCACTCAGGAGGAAGGCTAGCAAGCAGATCTCTGCGTTTGAGGCCAGCCTAGTCTACATACCCAGTTTTAGTTCCAGGACATAAAACCTGCCTACAAACAAACTTCTTTCCTTTTTTAAATTCAAAACCTCTTAGAGGAAACCTAGTAAGGAAAGAGGATCATGGTTTCTAAACAGGCAAGTTTCAGTCCTGGCCTGCTCTTTCCCAGCCTTACGATGCTCAGCTAGTTTTCTTTCCTTCTTTTAATTATTTATTTCATTTGCATTGGTGTTTTATCTGCATGTATGTCTGTGTGAGGGTGTCAGATTTTGAAAGTATAGACAATTATGAGCTGCCATGTGGGTGCCGGGAATTGAACCTGGGTCCTCTGGAAGAGCAGTCAGTGAGCCATCTCTTCATCCGTCAGCTTGTTTTCTCACCTATGTTGTACAAGTGGTGATGCAGGCTTGCACAGTCGTCTTATTATTTAGATGATGTTTGCTCTGTAGTAGGTGCTTGTTTAGAGCCAGGATACACAATGGAGGTGAAGTCTCAGCACCCCTTTCTCCTTTGACTGCCAACAATAACAGGGTATCTGAGGCATAGAGCACACCTATATCCCTCAGGACATGTAGGTAGTTTCTCAAGTGACCAGTTGTGGTCTTCCTGTTATTTAGTCTCTGTATTACTTTTGATAAGAGCAGTAGAAAGCCAGGAATTCATACAGTATCATGAGCCTGGCAAAAATTTGCCTACAAATAGAATGAAGGGAAATTTTGTGGAAAAGATAGATTATCCTTTTTAGTATGAACACAGAAAAGTAGAATGAAATCCCAGAATACTGCCAGTGTCTGTTGGTGACCCGTTACAGATAGAACCTGCACATCTAACCTAGTACTGTTGGCATTTTCATTCGATGCTCCTTCAGGGTTCACGTTGCTGATTTTTAGACTTCTATTAACATCCTTTGTATGTTTGTAGGTCAGACAAGAAAATATTCTGTATGCATACACATGTGCACTGCTGTATGATGTGCATGCAGAGGCTATATCATCAGAGGGTGGCATCAGGTGTCTCTCCTCCACCATTGCTTTTTGGGATAAGTTCTCTGACTAAACCTGAAGCTCACTGATTTGGCTAGGCAGACTGGCCATTGTACATCAGGGATCTGCCAGGCTCCAGTTCTAGAGGTGGAGTCACAGGCACACACCACTGTCCCCAGCTTTTTGTGATTTCTTGGGATCCAAGCTCAGGTCCTCACTCTTGCCCAGCATGTACTTTACCAGCTGAGCTATCTTCCTAGCCCCAGGGGTATGTAATATTTTTTAATTTTCTTTGAGCTTTGATTTTTTTTAACACTTCGTGTATTTATATTTTTGTTAACTTGTTTTGTTTTGCTTTTTGAGCCATTGTTGTGTATTCCAGGCTGGTCCCTAACCTCCTGTATAGTCAAGGATGACATTGAGCATGTAATTGTCCTGAATGCTGGGATTATAGGTATGCACTGTCACACCAGGTTTATATGGTGCTGGGAATTAAACCTGAAACCTTGTGCATGCCACCAACTGAGCTGTATCTCCAGAACCCCGTAGAGCTCTTAATGGCTTTTTTTTTTCCTTAACAAAGTAAAATTTTTTCTTCTAATTTTTCATGAACTTTGACTTTTCTTATTCTATTTTGATTCTTTAAAAAAGGAGAAAGACAAAACCACTAGATTATCAATGACTGGTGTGGAAAATATTTTCACAAAAGGATAGGGTATACAGAAATGGCTGTCTATGCTTGTCATCTGCTATATGAGAAACAAAATTTACAGGAAAGACACACGCTTAATTCCAGGCTTGCCTGTCCTCTCTGTCCAGCTATACAAAGACTTTGGTATAGAGACATTTCCATTTGGTGCCATGGTCCAAGCAACTGACGTGTTAGAGGCTTAGGTGCACTGTATTGAGTTTTGCTGTTGCTTTTAGATTTGTTTTATGTGTATGGGTGGGGTTTTTGGTTTTGGGTTGTTTGGTTTTGCCTGCATGTGTACCCTGTGAATACCAGTGGATGGTTGTAAACTATCATGTAGTTTCTGGGAACTGAATACCAGTGATGGTTGTGAACTATCGTGTAGTTTCTGGGAACTGAATTTTGGTCCACTTTAAGAACAAGTGCTCTTAATTGTAGATCCATTTCTCCAGCCCTTTAGTTACATTGCTAAGTTTCATTCCATCTGATTTCTCTTATAGTTTGGCTTGTCACTGCTCCTAATCCTCTTAAGCCGTGGGGAAGACCTACATAGTTCAGATCCTACTGTAGAATCAACGCAAAATAACCAGTGGTCAGTATTGATTCCTTATCTCCTATCTTAATATTTAAAATTATCTTTGCTCTCCCTCTCTTTCCCTTCTACTTCTCATACTGTTTTGGGTTTTCTCTATCAGGACAGAGGTGATGTTCATGGCAACCCAAGAACTTCTACGGATCCCCCAAGCAGCCCTGGCCAAGCCAATCTCTATACCCACAAATCTAGTGTCTCTCTTTTCTCGCTATGTTGACCGGCAGAAACTGAACTTGCTGGAGACAAAACTGCAGTAAGTTGTGAACATTTCACTCCCTTGGTATCTCAGGCATCACACCATAGGAGGATGAAGCTGAATGAGAGAAAAAGATTGAGACATTAAGTGTGTGTGCGAAAACAAATCACTGTATTGTGTCCAACAGTACCTCAGAAAACGGCAAAAGCTGAGAGGCAACTAGGGTCTTGTATTATGAGAATTCTTATAAAGATATAACTTGAACACAAAAGATTCATCCTTTTTTAACTTATTCATACAAACAAGTCACCTTTCTCTTCATATTCTTAGGCTGGTTCAGGGGATGCGATAAAAGACCTCCAGAGTGTCCTGTATCTCCTTCTGGCTGCCACCTGCACTGCTGACATCACCAATGGAGTGGTTCTAATGAGAGAGGGGAGGTAGCTTAGGACCCAAAGCAAAGTCTTGTGGGATCCTTGCCTGTTTTCAGAAGTTAGCTCTGAATGCCAGATATTCCCTACTGCTCTGGTACTTCCGCTGGGTGGTACTTCTGCTGGTTTCTTTTACCTTCTGTGTTACACTTTTGCATGTCCTACTTTTACTCAATTCTTCTCAGTTTTGCATTTTCTTTGCCCTAGAGACACAAATATAATATCCTTTATCCCATCACCACTATTACAATTCAAAGTAGGTTGTAGTCTACCAAAGGGCTCCTCCTCCCTTTGAGTTCTTCATCTTCCCTTAATAATATGACTATAAGAGAGCCAAAATTAAGTAGAATTCAGGATATAAGTAAATATATACACACCCATACACAAACATTCATATGGTCTCCAGAGGGTCCTTAAAGAATGAGCTTTAGTTTGAAAAGTATTTAGTTAACATATACCTCTAAAAATAAACCAGCTGATATATTTTTACTCTGTTTCTGTTCCATCTTGTCATTTGGTGGATTCTACTTTTCTAATATATAAATACAGGGTACACAGCACATTACATTAAATCAAACTTGTTAATTGGCTGATGCCCAGCTCTAGGCTGAGAGAACTTTTCTTTCTCCCTTCCTGTATTTCCTTTGTTCTTCAAGACCATAATAGAAACAGCACACACACGGTTAAGCCTTTTCCTGTGATGACTACAGTGCTTGAGTCTGTGCCCTCAAGTCCATTCAGGAGTACCCAAGATGAGCCTCACCCAGAGCCTGCTTTCTGCAGTGCAGCTTCTATGCACCTGCACTGTCTTCCTGACGTGACTTCTGTAAGCCATGCTTCTGCTTCTCTTCCCCATTTTCATTTAGTGTCTTGGGTAGAAACCTCCAAATGTAATCATGGCTGCTAAGCTTGGGCTCTGCTCTTCAGTCTGCTCTACCCTGCAGCAGAACTGCTGTCCTGGCTGCTTAGTCTCACCTGAGCCCCATCCACTGGCAGCCAGTGGGGCCTGGGTTTGAATCTTAGGGACACTTCCCTTTCACTCACCTTTCTTCTCCTCAGCAGTCAGCCAGGATAAGGGACTCTGCTCCCTTGGGGTTGCAGTTCTGAAAACTAAATTGAATTTATTTTATATTCCCGTCCTGATCCTACTTTCTGCTGTTCTCACCTTTTTGAATGTAGTCGGGGGACAGGCTATGATATTTAAAGAGAATAAATGTTTTGCACATACCTGTATAACAGTGAAGCCCTCCGTTGCAACCAGCTATCTTTGTACTCATCTCCATTTCTTCTCATTTTGTGGCCTCAGGCTCTACCAGCTGCTCCCCAGTGACAGTCCCTAGCTTCCTTCTACCATCTGCTGACTGTCTCCACTGAGCCTTTCCTACCTTCCCTTCACACCCAATCAAGTAAACACTTGATTATTTTTTCTTCTTTATTGTGCTTTTTGTTCAGTTCTAATTAATAAAAATAAAAGTTTCTAAATTTACATTTTTATAGGGTATTGTAAATAAAACAAATTGTATACTTGAAAATGTCTGCTTGTTTTATACCTTTTTGTTTCTGAGTTCGTTTTTTAATGTTTTTCTATTATACTTGGATTCACTAGCAAAACTCTTAACGTTGGGGAAATACCACTTTGCCCTGAATAACTGATTCTAGATAGATGTCCATCTCTTTTTGCTTTTAAGAGACTTAGGTAGCCACTCTTGTGGTTTGTATTTCTCTTAGCTCTTGCCTTGTAGCTTTCTTCGTTTACTCATTAAAAAACAAAAATGTCTTGCTGCACACATACTGTAATCCTAGAGTGCAGGAGTGTGAAACATGAGGATCATTTATGTATACTCTCAAAGTGAGCATGATTGAAGAATCAGCAAACTCGAAAGGATAGAACAAGACAGAGAATGGAGAGATGGTTTAGTGGTTAAGGGCACTTACTGTTCTTTAAGAGGACCCAAGCTCAGTCCCTAACACCCACGTTGGCAGCTCAGTCATCTCTAACTCCAGTTCCACAGGCTCTGTTGGCCTCTTCTAGTTTCTGTGGACACAAGGGCATAATGCCAGAGTACACATACAGACAAAGCACCCATATACTTTTTTTTAAAAAAAACAGTGGGAAGAATAGTGGGAAGGGAAGTTAGATCCAAGAGTCGAGTATGGGATGTTACTGTCAAGAATAGTGTATAAAGAGAGATGGTTTGTTAAACTTAGCATAAACCCTGTTAGGTAGCTGATGTTGGGGAACATCCACAAGGCTAGATTCAAAATGTCCAGTTAGAGGACCCAAGAGAAATACTATGCCAACACTCCACAATTTAGAGACCTGGAAACTGAAGTTCTAGGAGGAACCAGGACTTGCTGGGTTGGCTAATGGTAAAATCCTAGGTAACTCCTAGTTCTAGGTACTTTAAAGGTTTTTTTTTTTTTAACCTAGCAGTAATGAATATCGACATCAATTAAAAGTTGTGTCTACAAACATGCAACCATGTGGGCCTATGGCCTACAGAGGCCAGAAGAGTTCTAGATAACCTAGAAAAGTACAATTATGGATGACATAGCCACCAATTTGGGTGCTGGGAACTGAACCCAAGTCCTCTGTAAGAGCAAAAACTGTTAGCCTCTGAGCCATCTCTTAAGTCCCAGAAAAATTACTACATGGGAAAATACAATAAAAGGATAGAGCATACCAGCTGAAAGATCAAAGAACCACTTTAATAAGTCTGAACTAGATCCCATATCTTAGTAAGAACCCATATCTACCCTAAATTGCATCCCCCCCCCCAACAACAACAACAAAAACAAACAACTATAGCTTTTGAATCACTAGAATTGCATTCTTAAACATTAGGAAGACCGTACAAAGCTTAAGTCCAAGTGGATCGAGGACCTCCACATCAAACCAGATACACTCAAACTAATAGAAGAAAAACTAGGGAAGCATCTGGAACACATGGGCACTGGAAAAAATTTCCTGAACAAAAAACACCAATGGCTTATGCTCTAAGATCAAGAATCGACAAATGGGATCTCATAAAACTGCAAAGCTTCTGTAAGGCAAAGGACACTGTGGTTAGGACAAAACGGCAACCATCAGATTGGGAAAAGATCTTTACCAATCCTACAACAGATAGAGGCCTTATATCCAAAATATACAAAGAACTCAAGAAGTTAGACCGCAGGGAGACAAATAACCCTATTAAAAAATGGGGTTCAGAGCTAAACAAAGAATTCACAGCTGAGGAATGCCGAATGGCTGAGAAACACCTAAAGAAATGTTCAACATCTTTAGTCATAAGGGAAATGCAAATCAAAACAACCCTGAGATTTCACCTCACACCAATGAGAATGGCTAAGATCAAAAACTCAGGTGACAGCAGATGCTGGCGAGGATGTGGAGAAAGAGGAACACTCCTCCATTGTTGGTGGGATTGCAGACTGGTACAACCATTCTGGAAATCAGTCTGGAGGTTCCTCAGAAAATTGGACATTGAACTGCCTGAGGATCCAGCTATACCTCTCTTGGGCATATACCCAAAAGATGCCCCAACATATCAAAAAGACACGTGCTCCACTATGTTCATCGCAGCCTTATTTATAATAGCCAGAAGCTGGAAAGAACCCAGATGCCCTTCAACAGAGGAATGGATACAGAAAATGTGGTACATCTACACAATGGAATATTACTCAGCTATCAAAAACAATGACTTTATGAAATTCGTAGGCAAATGGTTGGAACTGGAAATATCATCCTGAGTGAGGTAACCCAATCACAGAAAAACACACATGGTATGCACTCATTGATAAGTGGCTATTAGCCCAAATGCTTGAATTACCCTAGATGCCTAGAACAAATGAAACTCAAGACGGATGATCAAAATATGAATGCTTCACTCCTTTAAAAGGGGAACAAGAATACCCTTGGCAGGGAATAGAGAGGCAAAGATCAAAACAGACACAGAAGGAACACCCATTCAGAGCCTGCCCCACATGTGGCCCATACATATACAGCCATCCAATTAGACAAGATGGATGAAGCAAAGAAGTGCAGGCCGACAGGAGCCGGATGTAGATCGCTCCTGAGAGACACAGCCAGAATACAGCAAATACAGAGGCGAATGCCAGCAGCAAACCACTGAACTGAGAATAGGACCCCCGTTGAAGGAATCAGAGAAAGAACTGGAAGAGCTTGAAGGGGCTCGAGACCCCATATGTACAACAATGCCAAGCAACCAGAGCTTCCAGGGACTAAGCCACTACCTAAAGACTATACATGGACTGACCCTGGACTCTGACCTCATAGGTAGCAATGAATATCCTAGTAAGAGCACCAGTGGAAGGGGAAGCCCTGGGTCCTGCTAAGACTGAACCCCCAGTGAACTAGATTGTTGGGGGGAGGGCGGCAATGGGGGGAGGATGAGGAGGGGAACACCCATAAAGGAGAGGAGGTGGAGGGATTAGGGGGATGTTTTCCCGGAAACCGGGAAAGGGAATAACACTCAAAATGTAAATAAGAAATACTCAAGTTAATTTAAAAAAAAAAAAATTAGGAAGACCAAGCCATGGCCTATGGATTTTATAGCCTTGTACTTTGGGAGGACAGTGAGTTTGACTGTGTGGGAAGGCCAAAGTTTAAGAGCTCTTCCTTGTCTAGCTTTGCTTGACCAGTTTGGTATTGTGAACTCCGAGAAACAAGTGTGTAGGATTTCAGCAAGCAAGGCTTTAATCTGATAACTCAGCATCTTAAAATGATCTGAGAGCATTATTTTAACTTTCTTTCCTCATAGAGACAAAGTTATGAGTAGCCTGCAGGTCTCATAACTGCCTCTGCCCTTTAGTTTGCAAATGTTGCACGGAAGGCTATTCAGAGGAGTTTGCTCTTATTCAGTGCGACTCTCCAAGCTCCCACTTTTGTTGAGTTCATTCTCCCAAGAGATACTCACCAAAATTGGGCTCCAGGTCTCCAAAGTGTAGAAAGGAACCAACTGATAATTAATGTGTGGTTTTTCCTTTTCATTGTGAATATAATGTCTTTAAAGTTGCTTAGACTGTATCCATCCAAATAACAAAAGCCGGTGATACTGCTAGCCTAGCATACACAAATCCCTGGGTTTATCCCTAGTACTGCATTAAAACTGAGCACTCCCAGCACTTGGGAGGTGGGGCAAGATCAGAGTCAGTGCCATCCACAGCAGCAGAATCCCCAAACAGTCCATTCCTACTGCTGTTTGTTACCACTAGAACTAGCTAGGTTGTAAGAGCCTATTTCTGAAAATGACTTGGTGTCAAGACAAATTAAGCTGGAAGCTTCCCTATGTGTTACCAGGATTTCATAATCCTTGAAGATGCTGTTTAGTCAGCCAAGAACTGTGATCAGTTGTCTTAGTCAGCTGTGGACCCTCGCTACAGTACAGACCAGCTAGGTGAGCTGGACCATTGCTGGTACAATGTAGTGGGTTTATTGTAGGGGTATGCAACCACTCTCCACTTGGAATTGATGCTCCCACCACAGGAGGTATTTACATCTGATACTGTAACTCAGTCTGAAACTGTAAGCCTGTAACTGGGGAGGTTAGACGTCCAAGTCAGGAAACTACTGCTGCTGTCTTAATGGGTGTAATGTGTCCAAGTTGTCTTCTAAATAGCTATGTGGGTATGCCCGTAAACGAATGCTGCTGTCAGCTTTGGTAAGAGAAACTTTTAGCAGTAGTCAGTGGTGACTTCAGAGACTCGTAACAAGTCAGAAATACTGAGAGTAAATGACTGTTGAGTTAGTGGGGAATCTATATAGCTCCCTACAAGCCTCAGGGCACTATTGCAAGAAGGGTTGGGAAGAAGGAAAAAGACAGGAAGTGGGGAACAGGATAGCATATTGACTCACAGGACTGATGTGGCTGTTGTACTCTTGAAGTCACAGGTCTGTGCAAGGTTAGATCAACACCCTGTTATGGAAGGGAGGAGGCCTCATGGGGGGCACCACACCCCCTGAGGTTTTATACGTAGTTAATAGTTGATGGGAAATGGAGAGATTCTTATCTCAGTGGTGTAGTCTGGTAAATAGTCCCTGCTTCTGTTAAGAAACTCTACCTACATTCCTATAAGGAACCCTAATGAAACTTGAGTCACACACATACACAGACATGAAAATAAAAGAGGGACAAGTTGGGAAGAGGAGGGAGATTATAAGAAAGGGGAAGGAGAGAAATGGTAGAGTGAGTGTGATGTACATGTATAAAGATGCAATCAATTATTATATGGATTAGATGCTAATAAACCCCCACCAAAATCATGAAGCCAAGTGTGTTGCTCTTGACGTGATTCTACCATGAATAGGCACACAAAGATACAAATTAGACAGACTTTGCATTTACCTTTAATATATACCATGGCCATCTTAACCAGTGCAGAGAGCCACCCTGTTTATGGCTCTGTGTTCCACTGCACAGTTTTTAACTGTTGCAAGTCAATCTTCAGATACTTCTTGTCTGTCATCATTTCCTATGAAGAATAAGCAAAGATAAGCCTACATCACTTTACTTTTTTCTAGCTATTTTATAATGTAGAAAGAATACACCTTTTAAAAAAGGATTTGCTTATATACTGTATAAATGTTTTCATGTAGGTGTACCATAAGCCATATTTCCAACCCCAAACAAACTTTCTATTTTGATCCTCTAGCCGTTTGAAACAAAAGAGTCAACTATAATTGTACTGCATCAAAATGATCATCTATAGTCTAGATTCTCCACCATCTGGTGGTAAGGACTAAAACTGGAATTTGTGTTGGAAGATAGTTCCTGATCCTAGATCTTTGTGTGGAGACAGCTAGAAAACAGAATGGCTTGAAGGCCATGTCTGCAGCCTTCCTGACTGAGTTTTAATGTTTGTGCTTTTCAGAAGGCAAACTAATGCCTCTTGGGAATGTCCAAAAAAAGAACTGGGCTTGTGATAAGGATTAGAATCACAGGGATGGGTGTAGTGCTATAGATCTGGACCCTGGGAAGAAGCAAATGGAATTCCTTGCTTCCATTCTGCTGATGTTGTGAAATAAACAGGTCACAGGTGGCTTGTTCCTTCAGTGACTTCCTGTAGTCATTCACATGTGAGCTGCACAAATAGAGAAACTGTCTTGTTCACCCCAAAGCCCAGCACAGTGCTGACACAGCAGGTAATCAAAACAAACAAACACAAACACCATCTGACTGTGAAATGATTGAACTTTGATGAAACCCAGATTAAAGGTGGTATTCCAAGAACCACTTTAAACAGACACAAAATGTCCAGTTGGTTACCTGAGGCCTGTTTCTAAATCCATTGTCACTCATTTTATCAGCAAGCCAGGAACATTCTGACAATGTAAGTCAGAGCTTATGGTTCAGGTACAGCTTCCAGTCCTAGTGGGATACTTGTAGTAATAAGTACTAGAAAGAGACCAGCTGCGCTAATGACTTAGAATGAAGGAAGAGTTTGTACACGGGCTGGGAGTGGGGGAGAGGGGTTAAGTGGGTAATTTTCAAGAGAACAGCTACACAAAAGAAGTCCATGAAAACTTCAAGGAGCTAACAGGCATGGGGTCAGAAAGCCATGCAACTGGGGAACCTCTGAACATCTTGTCCTGAGACCGATAGAAGTTAAAACGGCTCCCTCCTTGCTGTGCATGTCCCAGTGCATGTAGCCTGGACAGCCCCTGCCTCTGCTACTCTTGATGTAGTTAAGTAGCCTGGAGGCCAAATTACAGCTTTAGCTTCCTCTCCCTATAAGGACAAAGTCCAGCAAGCACCTGGAATTCCTCCTCATGCAAATGAAGCGTTCTCAACACCTCAGCACCAGCTGATAATGTACCCTCATCTCCAAACCCCTACCCACTTTCCAAGGTCTACATAGCCCTTGTTACCCCCAATAAAAGAAAGTTGTTTCACTGAAGACCAGCTCAGAGAAGGCTGTTCTCCTGGCACTCGTGCCAGCTGAGATCCTGTGGAACCCACCCTCCCAGATAAGCTTCATTCCTGCCAGTCCAGCCTGGTGTGCAATGGTAAGTGGATTTCTGGAAGGCAGAAGCAGATCTGGCCAGCAAAAGGTGTGGTAATGCAAGCCTACGTGTAATCCCAGTGCTGGGGAGGCTGAAACGATAGAGTCGCTTACTGAATTCATAGCTAACCTGACTACAGAATGAGACCCTGTGTTAAAAAACAAAAACACCAAAGAAACCCTACAGAATCAACTAACTTAGGCTCAGAGAGCCTGAACCAACAACCAGGGAGCCTGCATGGGTCTGACCTAGGCCCTCTGCATATATGTTATGGTTGTGTGCCTTGGTCTTCTTGTGGGTCCAGGGGCTGTCTCTAGCTCTTTTGACAGCTTTTGGGACCCTCATCCTCCTACTGGGTTGATATGCCATGTCTGTTTGCTACCCATGGGAGGACTGTCCTTTCTGAGGAGAGACAGAGAAGGAGTGGAGGGAGGGAGGGTTGGAAGGGAAAGAGGGAGGGGAAACTGTGTTAGGGATGTAATGTATGAGAAGACTAAAACATAAAAATTAAAAAATAAATAAATAAATGTTAAGCAGCCACTAGAGGGAACTGGAGAGATGACTCAGAGAACTGACTGCTCTTGAAGAGGCCCAGAGTGGGTTTCCAGCACCCACATGCTGGCTTACACACATCCATAACTCCAAGTCCAGGGGATCCAGTGGCCTCTTCTGACATCTGTGGGTACTCAGCACACAAGTGGTCCACATGCATAAGTGCAACTAAACAGTCATGCAAATAAGAGGAAAAAATAAATCTAGAACTAAGAAAGAAACCACTGAAGGCCAACATCACTGAGCAAAGGGAGTAGGATCATGTGACAGGCATTAGAAAGGGAACAGGATACACAACAAAAGCTGGGAAGGAACCCAGTCTCACTGCTTTAGAAAGAACAAAACAAAATGAAAACACCTGATATCCTCCTTTAGAAATCACCACTACATAAGTGAAGAAAAAGACCAGAGAAAGTGACGCCTTGACCCTTTTTT
The DNA here is from genome assembly GCF_021556685.1 of Rattus norvegicus. Classification (NCBI taxonomy): domain Eukaryota; kingdom Metazoa; phylum Chordata; class Mammalia; order Rodentia; family Muridae; genus Rattus; species Rattus norvegicus. The sequence continues at coordinate 221,657,447 of NC_141534.1, forward strand.
GCTGTTATTGCTATAACAAAATTGTTAATGTAGTTAACTTCTAATGAAAAGAGATTTACTTTGGGCCATTTTGCTGGGAGTCCAAGAGCACAACTCCAGAATCTGCTCAGCTTCTGGCTCAGGGCCATGTGCTGCTCTCTGCACAGGGTGGGAAAAGCTCCAGGATGGGCGTGTGCAGAGCTGAGGAACAGAGCAACTGAGCCACGGCACGGCAGGCTCTCCTGATAACAAGCCCACTTCCACGGCACTTCATTAATCCCTTCATGAGAGTGGAAACCCTCTAACCTAATTACCTCTTAAAGGTCCACAGTCTCGCAATCACCTCACATGGGCAACCGAACTTCAGCCTAAGTTTTACTGGAGAAGTTCATACCCACAACAAAATGGGGGTCCTTATAAAAATCTCACAGTTTTCCCTCTCGTGACAGGTGCAGAATCTGCCCCTTTAAAAGGCAAGGTGACTGGCAGGGAAGGGAGAGGCAAAGATTAAAACAGAGACTGAAGGAACACCCATTCAGAGCCTGCCCCACAGGTGGCCCATATATATACAGCCACCCAATTAGACGAGATGGATGAAGCAAAGAAGTGCAGACCGACAGGAGCCGGATGTAGATCGCTCCTGAGAGACACAGCCAGAATACAGCAAATACAGAGGCGAATGCCAGCAGCAAACCACTGAACTGAGAATAGGTCCCCCGTTGAAGGAATCAGAGAAAGAACTGGAAGAGCTTGAAGGTGCTCGAGACCCCAAAAGTACAACAATGTCAAGCAACCAGAGCTTCCAGGGACTAAGCCACTACCTAAAGACTATACATGGACTGACCCTGGACTCTGTCCCCATAGGTAGCAATGAATATCCTAGTAAGAGCACCAGTGGAAGGGGAAGCCCTGGGTCCTGCTAAGACTGAACCCCCAGTGAACTAGACTATGCGGGGAGGGTGGCAATGGGGGGAGGTTTGGGAGGGGAACACCCATAAGGAAGGGGAGGGGGGAGGGTGATGTTTGTCCGGAAACCGGGAAAGGGAATAACACTTGAAATGTATATAAGAAATACTCAAGTTAATAAAAAAAAAAAAGAAAGAAAAATTAAAAAAAAATAAAAAAAAGGCAAGGTGACTAGTCAGCTGTGAAGACCTTTCCCTATATCTCAGCACTTGGGAGGTAGACAGAGGCAAGAGGTCAGGAGTTCAAGACCACTCGTCTACAGGAGACCCTGGACCCTATCTCAAAACAAAACAAAGAGCAAATAAATTTTAAAAAGGTAAAAACCACTGAGGAACTTACTTTTAAAAAAGGTTTACCTGCTCACCAGGGCTCAGTCCTTCTCTTGTGGTCCTGACCTGCCCTCCGTGAGCAAGAGAATCTGGACTGGTTGGGGGTGTCCGGTCCAAGTGGTCACAGGACTCCACGGTTTTCAGTACAACCACCCTACCATCTAACATAACTTGTAACATGAAGGTTTCCCTTTAAACAAAATGTTAGTGAATTTAAATAAAGCCCTAAAGGAAGAAAGAGCCTTTTTTGTCATAATAAAACCCAGCTTTCTAAATTAAAAAAAAAAAAAAAGGTTTACTCCTGGAGCTGAAGAGATGGGTCAGTGTTTAAGAACACTGTCTGTTCTTCCTAAAGGAACAGGGTTCAATTCCCAGCACCAACATGTCAGCTCATAACTGTCTGTAACTGGGATCTTAAATAACTTATTAAAAAATGTGCACAGGTCTACATGAGTGTCAATACCCATGGAAGCCAGAGGAGGGCATTAGAGATCCCTTGGAGGCTGGCATTAGAGGTGGTTGTGAGCTGACCAAGCAGGTACCAGGAGCTTAGTGTCAGAAGCTTCCAATTAAGAGAGAACATGAAACATTGTCTTTCTGGGTCTGGGATATGTCATTTAATATATTTTCTAATTCCATCCACTTACCTGCAAAGTTCATGATGTCCTCTCCTTTGCAGATGAGTGGTATTCCATTGCATATATGTACCACACTTGTATTGTCCATTTTTTTAGTTGTAGGGATGTGGTTGGCTCCATTCTCTAACTGGGTGAGCATAGAACAGCAATGAACAATGATGAACAAGGCTCTGTGGAGTATGATGTCTGTCCTTTGGACAGATGCCAAGGAGGGATAGCTGGGTCTTAAGGTATGTTTAACTTTTTGGGAATTCTCCACACTGATTTCCATAGTGGCTGCATCTGTGGGCAGTCCCACCAACAGTGAATGAGGGCTCAATTTCCCCTGAGTTCTTGAGAGAATCATTTTTGAAGATCACTTGGACAGCACTCAGGTAAGTGAGGTTGAGAGAAGGCTGCAGAAAGTTGGTTGTTTGGATTTCTTAGGCTGAGTGACGGACTGACTGGTGCTGGCTTTGTCTGTTACTGTGCTCCATAGCTTTCGTATATCCCAGCACTGAATTCATGATGTGGCGAAGTTGTATTTCCCAAGCTCGAAGTCCTAACAGATCCTCCAGTCCTAGCCTTGGGTACTTCAGAATATTACTGTATTTGAAGAATGAATTAAAATGAGATTATTAGAGTGGGCTCAAATCCAAGGGCTGGTGTCAAACAGGCAGAGTGGGAGATAGGGAGACACAGGCAACCATCTGAAAGCCAAAGAAAGAGACTTCAGAAAAAAAGTCACCTTGGTCTTAGAGTTCTGGTTTAATGAACTATGAAGTGGGGATTCTACTCAGTAAGTGGGTAAGCTACTCGATAAACCTACGGTTCCTTACAACAGCCCTATCAAATTCATTGCATAGGTACCAAGTTGTTGGTCATTAACAGTTTTTAGAATATTTGTAAAAAATAGTAAGGCAATGAAAGAACCCACACAAACGGTAAACAGTGATTATCTTTGTAAGGTATAATTATAATAAGCTTTCATATTTTGTATCTACATTTCTGAACAATTTTAGATCTTTTCTAATGGTCACATAATAGGTTTGTCCTTAAAGGCAGAGAAGAAAGACCCTGGACATGAATAGTAGAGAAAAGGAAACTCGATTACAACTACAACCACTGTCCAGCACATCTGCTAAGACTTCCCAAAATGCTCCTGAACAGGGCAGGGCTCCACCTTCCCCATTAGTATGCACTTCACAGGCACACACTTAAATATTTTGGTTGTTAAAGTATGAGCATAGGGGAAAGAGGGCAAGGGAGGACCGTGGGGAAGGGTGAGTGAGAGCAAAGTGTAATGATAATATATATATACAGTCGGGCTGGAGAGGTGGCTCAGAGCACTGACGGCTCTTCCAGAGGTCCTGAATTCAATTCCCAGCAACCACATGGTGGCTCACAGCCATCTGTAATGAGATCTGATGCCCTCTTCTGGTGTGTCTGAAGACTTATACAGTGTACTTATAATAAATAAATAAATCTTTAAACAAAAAGACAAAAAATGTTACAGTGAACCCCCTCATTCTGAATGCTAACTAAACAATTAACTTTTAAGAAATAAAGGCAAGTGGGGAGGATACATATAATTCAGTTCCCTATGCTTCTCTTGAACTTTGGGTTTCCCTGTGTACACATCCCCATTCATGAGTTCCATCCTTGCCCCCTTTTATGTGCCAACCTCTGATCGTCCCCAACCAACTTCTTTGCCTTCCAGTCCTCTAGTGTTCTCACTTTCTCCTGAGCTGTTTCATCCCTTCATTGCCAGATTCGATATCCATGGTGTACCTCCTGTTGTCTTGCCATGCCTTCTCTCGCTTGCTTATTTCTATCTGCCTCCTTTTCTAAGTCTTGAAGGGCCCATCCCACCAGTTTCGTGCTCCAGCCCCCTCTTCTCTGTGCTCCTGCTGCATAGACTTTGTCTTCTCTTGCAAGGCTTTTTGCAAAAATGCTCTGAGTTTTCTGGTTTTGTCTTCTGTGTCTAAAGCTTTTCTTTGATTCTACACTTGGACCTGTGTACTGTGCTACAGGAGGCAGACCTCCTCTCCTTCGGTTCACAGTTCAGCCTGCCTTTTCTCCTGGATGCTGGGGACTTGGGCCTTCAGCCCCACCTGTGTATTTCCTACCTTTCTGTCTCCTTTCTTTTGGGGCTTCTTGTTTTCCCTCGTTTAACCTGCCTTCCTCCCAGAAGAGCCTTGTAAACATCTGCTCTTCCACCAACTCTTGCTTTTCAGCTCCTTGCTAAATGCTATCTGGTGCTTTTCACTCCTTACCCATCTTTCCTCCCAGACACGAACCAATTCAGTATGAACATCTTCACAGTGTTCCCTTAATTGCTGGTCAAATTTTTTAGCCACAAAAATCCTTCCTCTCTTTTCCTTTTCTTCTTTCTTTCTTTCTTTCTTTCTTTCTTTCTTTCTTCCTTCCTTCCTTCCTTCCTTCCTTCCTTCCTTTCTTTTACAGTTGATTTATTTTCTTTCTTTCTTTTTTTTTTGAAAATGTTTGCATTTAATTAACCTCTGAAGTGGCTTTAAGCCACCAGAACACAGGCACCTCCAACACCCTTCATCTTCTCCTCAGCTCTTCTGCTGAAGAATTTGGCCTTCATGATGACAGGTTGCTTAGGGAGCTTCCCCTTCCCCAGAACTTTGTAGTAGCCTGATCGAACAACATCAATGATGGGAGTGAAGGGTTAAAATTTCTAAAAGTTAGTCATGAACAAAGTCCAGACATGCCTGAGAGAATTTGAGATAGGGCTCACTGGCCCGACTATCAACTCCCAAGGACACTGGCCATCTGGAGCCACCCCCTCCCCTTCCTTCATTCACTCCCTGAGGATGGGTCATCCCCCTGCTGCAGTGAGATGAGTTGCCCTGCCCACATTGCTGAGATGCTAGATTACACGTATGCTTTGTTGATGTAACTCCGTGCCAAAAGTAACTGTGCACCCTTTGTATTAGCCAATCATGTGTATTCACACGAAACCCCTGGTTTTCCCTATATAAGCTCCTGCCTAGAGAGGCTCGGGGCTTGACTCAATCTCCTGTGTGAGATACGTGTCAGCCCGAGATCTCGTAAATAAAACTGCCTCTTGTTGATTACATCAAGACCGGCTTCTCGTGTTTCCTGGGGGTACCTCAACCCGTGACTGGAGCGAGAGTCTCCCCAAGTCTGGGGGTCTTTCAGGAGCAGCTCCAGTCTTGTTTTTTGCTGCATTGGCCCGTGTCTGCTCACTGACCAACGTCCATAATTTATCCAGGTTGGCAGTTGGGCAGAAGCTCTGGTTCCTCTTCAGGTGGTAATGCCTCATGCCAGCTTTGCCGAAGTGACCCGGATGATGTTTGTCAGAGTTGATCCTGTGGTGATGCTCGCCTCCAGCATTCCCACGGCCTCCTGGGCGCTTTCCGTGCTTACCGATGCGACCGTGGCTGTGGCTCACGTGGCCCCGGAGTTTCCAGGTCTTCCTCAGTCTGGATGGCATGGTGGGGGCAGAAAGAAAGAGGGGATTTATTTTTTCTTATTCTATGTCTTTTCTTTTCAGTGGTTTCTTCTTTCAATTGCATTTTAAAAACTCATTTTTTTCTCTTGATGATAAAAGTTTATGTACCTTGAACAGGGCATAGTGGTGCATGCCTTTAATACCAGAATTTGGGAGAGAGAGGCAGGCGGATTTCTATGAGTTTGAAGCCAGCCTGGTCTATGAAGTGAATTCCAAGACAGTCAAAGCCACACACAAAACTCTGTCTCGAAAAACCAAAAATAAACCGCAAATTTATATAACTTATTACATCTCTTTGCAGCGTTAAAGATGAAACCTTGCATGGCGTCTTTGATTCTTGCTTGCTTGTACAAGACTATTCAAATACGTGGGGTCACTGTGCTGGCCCCAGTCACCTTCACTTCAAAGGGTCCTGTTCTTTGGACTTAATGAAAGCCGAAGCACTATGATAACTCTGGTAACTGAATTCTTCTTGGATGTTGCTCCATCCCTTGAGCCTTGGGAGGCGTGGTTATGGCTACAGAGAGTTAAGAGTCCATGCCTGTCATGGCTGAGAGCATGGCTGCAGGCAGGTAGACAATGGAGACTGGGTCAGGAGTTGGGAACTTACATACTGACACAACAATATAAGGCAGAGAGGGGCTTTTGCCTTTTGATCTCCATGTTTTCTTCAAGGTGCCTACTCAAAGTTAGAAAGAAAGGGAGCTCTGGTGGTAGCCACCTGGGGGCAAAAAGTAACCTTATCAGCAAAACAGTACAGGATGGAGGAAGCTGTCTGTCTAAAGACTTCAGGGAACCTCCACTGTGAGCCTTTATATCTACACAGAGCTGCTTTCCTGTACCTTTCTTTGCATGTGAAAGTGTTGTGTCCAATCCATTGCAAACTGGGCTTCTCCTACTTGCAAATTTAGCCGTTTACTGCAAAGGACTTTTGCAGTCATTTTTGCATTAGAATTTATTAAGTGCTATTAAGAAAAACACATTTTTTAAAAAAAGATTTATTTATTATGTATACAGCATTGCACCTGCATGTAAGCATGCAGGCCAGAAGAGGGCACCAGATCTCATTATAGATGGTTATGAGCCACCATGTGGTTGCTGGGAATTGAACTCATGACCTCTGGATGAGCAGACAGTGCTCTTAATCACTGAGCCATCTCTCCATCCCAGAAATACACATTTTAATTGTCACAGATTTCTCACCCGGAGCCTCCAATCTTCTCTGAAATGTAAAACATGCTTTTCTGGTGTGAACAATGGGTGCTGTGTAGCTTGAAGAGAGTCTATCTATCTGTGGGTCCACACATCATGACACAGTCATGCAGGTCAGAGGGTAACCTGAGGGAGTTTGTTCTCTCCTTCCATTCTGTGGATTCTGGGGAAGGAATTCAGGTCATCAGGCTTGGCAGCAAAGCTATCTCACTGGCCCTTGTTTGTTGGTTTATTATTTACCTATTTACCTTTCCATGTGGAAACAGGGCCTCACACAGGCCATATATTCCTGGTGCTGGAACTACAAGCATGTGCTATCACGCTCATTTTCTAACGTGCACATGCAAGGTGTCCACCTTACACGTGAGCCACATTCCTAGCCCCTGTGATACGCCTAGTTTGGATGTTTTCTGGAGTTGTTTTTCTTCCCCATCTTTAAGTTAGGGTAGGTGAGGTGGCTCAGAAGGAAAAGGCCCCTGCCACCAAGCCTGATTACTGAAGTTCAAACCCCAGGACCCACCAGGCAGAAGGAAAGAACGAACTCCCAAAAGCTCCCAGAAGCTGTCTCCTCACTTTCTCAGGAGCACAGTGGAATGTACACACACATACATAAACAAAAGTAACAGAATGGATTTAAAGAAGAAAATTCTGAAACAAAATTGTGAGTTAATAAAGGGCAAAAACTAAACAACTACAAAGCATGGTGACGTGTGACGTGTGACGTGCCCGGTCACATCCACGTCTGCACACAGAGGTTCTGCCTCTGCAAGGGACTGGACTTGTTCAGTCTCAGCTGCCCTCCTCATAGAAGTGAGCTGGATGTGATGGCACACGCCTTTAATCCCAGCACAGGAGGCAGAGGCAGGAGGATCTCTATGAATAGTCCAAGCCTGCCTCTTCTACAAAGCGAGTCCAGGACAGCCAGAGTTGTTACACAGAGAGCCCCTCTCTCAAAAAAAAATAAAATGAAATGAAATAAAAAACAGGCAGAACAGTGAGGATGGAGCGATACACGGCATGGTCCGTAAAGATGCTTCACACAAAATAATAATCAACTTCCGCGTCTACAAAGTTCAAGTGTTTGTAGCGTCCCTGCAGCATGTCTAATGCTCTCAATGAAAACTGAGCTTTTAGTTGCTGGGACAGCATATCTGTAATGAAACAACTTGGGGAGTCGTGGAAAGAAGACTCGGTGACAAGATTACTTGCTGCTCTTTCAGAAGACAGAGTGTCATTCCCAGTACCCTAACCGTGTAGTGCGTGACCCCTGTAAAACTCCAGTTCCTCCACAGACACTGACTGCATGTGGGATGCATACAGACCAGCAAGCATGCATGTATCCACACATAAACAAAAATAAATAAATGACATAAACAATAAGGACAGCCTAAGGCATGAAGGCTGATTTGGTCTCTTGGGCTCAGCCCACGCTCACTTGGTTCCGTTGCTTCTGGGCCCAAGCGTGATGACGCAGCATCAAGGCGGGGAGCATGCACCTCCTCACAGCAGGAGGAGGTGGAACAGCAGCTGAAGAGTCCAGAAGCAGAGGCAGCCCTACAAAACAGGCCTCCAGGCCCCATAAACCTACTTCCTGGAACTAGGCCCCATCTCCTGATAGCACCTTCAGCTTTGACCTTACAAAGGGATTAATCTTTGATGAGGCTAAAGCCCTGTGATCCCATCACCTCTCATTATGGCCACTAGCTAGGGACCAATCCGTCAGCATATGAGCCCGTGGGAAAGAAGACAGTTCAAATCCAAACCGCAACATGGGTTACATATGCTGGGCTCTAATGATCTTCTTGCAAAATCACTAATTACAGTTAGCACTTAGTACCATATATCCAGGGACATTCCCTGTGCTTTCTTTAATCCCTCCCAAATCCTTACGAAACAGTTTCTAAGATGGAGATGAGAAAATTGTTGAGCCATTGTATAAACAGCCCAAGATTGGACTTACTTAGCAAAACCAGGACTTGAGTCCAGGTTATCGAGGCCCTGGGACATCATAACTGGTGAATAAGTAGGTGAATGGTGCCTCCTGTGAGGGACACGTGAAGCTCTCCTTATTTAAAAACACATTGATTCCCCATGTGGCTAGACACAAAACACACCACATGTGGTTCTTGTACCTAATGATCCCCAAACAGAAGGCCCATTCCTTCCCTTGAGACTCTGTCAAAGGATCTGTTTGGATGAATTCACTTTGTGTCTCCTTAGTTTCAGTGAATTACATCATTCTCTTGCACAGACTTGAGCGAAAGAGGAAGGTTAGAATGGAGATAGCCTTTGCTCCAGAAAAGTTAGACAGCAAGCAAAGGAAATTAGACCAGTCCCCAGTGATCACAAAAATAGAACTCGTTCTCCAAGCTCTTTCCCACTCTGAATACAGAACCTAGAAGAGGTAGGCTTTAAGAATCTCACAGGGAGAGCAGGAATGAGTAGTGGCCCTCTGTCAAGCAGCAACAGGGTTACCCAGTACAGCTTCCATTAGCATCTTTTGTGGAGGTTAAGTGAACGATAAAAGTCTTGACCTGAGAGAGGGACATGCTCATGCAGTACGGGATGCTCTGGATAGAGGCCTACCTTAGGGACTGACACCGCCCTCAGCTGCAAGTGTTGGTGGCTGACAGCTCACAGCCGAGTCTGTTTCTCAGGACTGCCTACTCCCTGGACAATCTGCAGGGAAAAGGCTGAGCCCCATCTACTCTGAGGACGGAACAGCTAAGTAAGCTGACTCCAGTCCAGATAGTGCGGAGCCTGAGGGTCTCTGTAGCCATTGCACAGTGTTCTTTTGCCTCTGACCCTTCTGCCCACTGCTTTCAGCACAGAAGGGAGTGCCCCCCCAGGAGAGCCTGGGGAGAATTCAGTCTAAGACAAACCCAAATTACTTCACATTCATATTTAAAAAGAGACTCCTGCTGTCCCTCAAAGGAACAAATCAGTTGTTGGGGCAGGGTGGCACAGCCTGTAACACCAGGCAGATGGATCTCTGTCAGTTCAAAGCCTGCCTGGTCTACTGAGCAAGTTCCAGGCCATCCAGAGCTATATATGGTAAATAGTTTGACTGAACACACACACACACACACACACACACACACACACACACACACACACACACACAATCAAGAACTAAACTAAAATTTAAAAAAAAAAGCGGGGTTGAGGATTTAGCTCAGCAGTAGAGCGCTTGCCTAGCGAGGGCAAGGCCCTGGGTTCGGTCCCCAGCTGGGGGTGGGGGGAGACCATTACCTTTCCCAACAACCTTTTAATGACTCTGTAAGTGAAGTGAGGGTGAAATTGGGGCACCCACTTCCCACACTGCTTTATACTAACAAGGTTTACACCATCGCAAACATTCACACCATTAGCAAACTATCACACGGTAAAAACTGAGCCGTAGAGCAGCCACTGCCAACATGCATAATAAAACTAAGCTTAAAACTTTTTTTTTCCCCCCTTTTCTTTTTTTCGGAGCTGGGGACCGAACCCAGGGCCTTGCACTTACCACTGAGCTAAATCCCCAACCCCAGCTTAAAACTTTTACCTGACAAGTAGGAAACATGTTTTAATATAAAAACATGTATGCTCAGAAAAAAGAAAGAAAAAGGACTAGAAAGCAATGGAATATACATTACAGGAAATCAGAATGGAAGACTGTTTGGAGGGGAGAAAGGGTCCAGCCAGAGGGGAGGAGGGAGTATTAGGAACAAAGTATTTGCATGAAAATTCTATAACAGGGACTGGAATGATAATCATCTAAGGGCTTTGCTTTGAGAAAACAAAACAAAACAACACAAACAGAACAAACAAACGAAAAACCCCCAGCTCATTTGATTCGCAGAACCTTGTTTAAAAAGTTGAATGTAATCTCAGTGCTGGGAAGTAGAGATAAACAGATGTGTAGCACTCTCTGGCCACCCCGGGTAGCTGGATCAGGAAGCTCCAGCACAGTGAGAGGCCTTGTGATTAAAAACAGGTGAACTGCTCTGCAGACACGCTACCCAAGGCTGACCTCTGAGCACAAGCATACATGTATCCACACACATACCCACTGTACACACGTGCGGCGCGCACGCGCGCGCGCGCACACACACACACACACACACACACACACAGCTATAATAAAACCTAATTCATTGTATGTTAACTTTAAAAAAGCTTAAAAAGAAAGGGAAAAACCTGCCCACAGATCTTTCTTCAAATGTATACATTCCCAGCTAGGCAGGGTGGTGTGTACCTTTAATCCCAGCCATCAGGAGGCAGAGGCAAGTGATCGATCTGGATTCTAGAATGAAGGAAAGACTGACAGACAGACAGGCAAGCAGGTAGGCAGGCAGGCACACATGCTCGCTCCAGTTAATTTTTGACATGGCATGACTAGTTCAAAGGCTGGGCATTCCTAAACCTTCCCCTGCTTGCAAACTCCCCTCATGACCCCCATACTCCTGAGACTCCTAAACCTTCCCACGCTACCCCAGGCCCAATCAGGGAAGTGGCCAGTGGCCACTTACTCAAATTCTTACATGGCTGGTTGGTTTTCTCTCCTACAGCTCTGTGACCCATCCCTCTTCTCCAAATCATGGTGATTCTCCCTGTCCTTCCTTTCTCTGAAAATCTAAAGGTCCCTCCTCAGTCTACCTGCCCAACCATTGGCCATTGGCTCTTTATTAATGGATCAAAAAACAATTGGGGACAAATACCTTCAGCATATGGACAAACAGATTCCTGATTTGGGGAGTTGGATTAATTCAAAGCATTAGAATCAATCCCCAATAACAAAAAACAGACAAACAAACAACAAAGAATAACAAATCTAAACCAGAGGGGTATGTAAAAGGAGTCTTAAAGAAAATCACAGAGGTGACTGTCTGACTACACAGATGAGGTCAGGACTCCATAAGAACACTAAATAGTAATTTCAGATATTTATATTCATGCACGTTGATTGGGATGCACCAATCCTAATTCCAAAATGGTATGAAATCTGTCACCCTCTTCCCATATTTGTTGCTACACTATTCAGTGATCGGTTTCTGTTTGCTTTATTTTGTTTGCTGTTTTTTGTTTTGTTTTCTTTGTTTGTTGCTCCAGGCAGGATATCAGGTAGCACAAAATGGGTTGGAGTTTACTTTAAACTTTCGAGTCTCCTGTCTCCACATCTCAAATGCTGTATGCTGGGATTACAGATGTGTGCCACATGCTCAGTTTATGGAGTGTTGGGGTCGAGCTCAGAGCTTTGTGTATGCTAGGCAAGCACTCTTGTAACTGTGATACATCTTCTGTCCAGACGCTGGTAATTTTCAAACAAAAGTTGAGGTCATTTGCTTTAATTGATCCCCCATGCACTAAAAATGAAATCCAAACTTCACAAGAGGCCCTTCAGGTCTCCAAGTACCATGTTTTGTCTCCACCTGGGTCCACTGTCTTTTTTTCTTCCTCAGACCTTTTTACTGAATATCTCCATTATTTCCTAACTCTTCCTCAACTACCAGGACCTCTGGAAGAGCAGTCAATGTTCTTTTTTTTTTTTTTTTTTTTTTTTTTTTTTTTTTTTTTTGGTTCTTTTTTTTCCCCGGAGCTGGGGACCGAACCTAGGGCCTTGCACTTCCTAGGCAAGCGCTCTACCACTGAGCTAAATCCCCAACCCCGCAGTCAGTGTTCTTAACCACTGAGTCATCTCTCCAGCCCATAGTATTATATTTTTAATAAATCCCCGCATGGGGTTCCTACCTGTATCAATGGTTTATGTTCTGGAATGAAAGGCAGGCACACACACACACACAACCTATATATTTTAATATGTCTTAGGCAGCACAATAGCTGGGCAGCTGCCTACCCTCCATGTCGTTAGAATCTACCTCCCACTGATAACTCTGAGTAACTACTTACTAAATTCTATGTTCCATCTTGGCTACTCTGGGCCCAGTTGAACAGCCCTCTGGGCCCCTTTACATGGTGGCTTTGTATCTCTGTCCTGTACACTCCTCAGGCACTGTGTCTCTTCTCCTTCCCCTTCCTCCTCCAAGTCCCACACCAGGAAATCCTAAACTCTGCCTCTGTTTCTTCTCCCCAGTTATTGGCTGTTGGCATCTTTATTTACCAATCAGAATTAACCCGGGTCAGGTTACCAGGAGCTACTTGCAGACCTTCTACTGCAAACTGTTTTGGGGGACCCAATCAGCATAGAAATCAAGCAGCTACATTTATTCTTCTTTGAAACAAATTACACCCTTTACTCTCATTCTATTACACTCTTTGAGAACACTCCAGTTGCCATGCCTGTGCATGACTATCATAAATCTTTTCTCTGTACAAATGCTGTGTATGTTCATTTGTGTGTTCCCTATTGCGGATGCATCTGACCCTCAGATCCTTCATGCTTCATAAGGAGACAATCTACTTTTATATCGACTCTGATCTTCCAGAACATGGCTGAGACTTCAAGTTGATAACTTACGTGCAAGTAATACTGTTGAATGGGTTAATATGTAGGCTGTGCACTGTTGTGAGGAAATCAAGGATAATGAATAGTACCTTGGTGGGGGGGTACCCTCTAGTCCCTCTAGTGGAAGAGATACAGCTAAAACAGAAAATTTTATAAGGCAAGATACAATGATTAACCTTTTAAGAACTATTTTAACTTTTTTTAATTGTTAAGAACTATTTTAACTTTCTTTTTAATTGCTAAGAACTATTTTAACTTTCTTTTTAATTATGTGTGTGTGCGCGCACGCGCGCGTGCGTGTGTGTGTGTGTGTGTGTGTGTGTGTGTGTGTGTGTGTGTGTGTATGCATGGGAGTATGAGTCTATGACTTCCTTGGAGCCCTGAGGGTTGGATACTTCTGAAGGTGGAGTTACTATAGGCATTTGTAAGCCGCATGATGCAAGAGCTAGGAACAGAAATCTGGTCTTCTACAAGAAGAGTGCAGGATCTTAACCCTCTTCACGCTGAGATCCCCTCTCCAGCCCCACAGTGGTTAACCTTGGCTGTCAACTTGATTCGACCAATAGATAAATGGATCAGCGAAGCATACCTTTTAGGTGTGTCTATGAGGGCATTTCTATTGAAGGTTAACTAACGAATAAAAACAATATCCTCTGGAATGTGGATGGCACCGTTCCACAGACTACATAGAATAAAAGAAGAAAAAAAGAAAGAAACACGCCCACCCACCCACCCACCTCCAGTCACTACAGGCATATTGTCTCCACCCACTCCCTGCCTCCGCTCCCCTGTGACCTCTAGGTGAGCTTTGCCTTGCTCCCCACTGCTATGACTGAGTTCTAAAACTATGATCCAGAATCAGTGTCCTCTTCTTCAAGTTGTTTTCCTCTGGTATTTTGACTAACACCTAGAACACTAACATCATAGAGAAAGTCTGTGCCCTGAAGAAGGGAGATTGCTACAGCTCTGGAAATCAGGGGACACTCTGTAAGAATGTACTATCATCACACTGACCACTGGATGGACAGGAAGCCTACACATAGGCGCCAGGCAGAGGAAGCCCAGGGACCACCCAGAGAAGGTATGTAGATCCATTTAATGGAGCTGGGGACAAAAGCAGGATGAAAGTCAGAGATGCTGCATGAAAGGGCATCATTTGCCAGACTGAAAATTCTGAGTGCTATTCCGGAGTGCTAGTGTGGAGTGATATCAATAACTCAACTCAGTATTTTTTATGAGACAGTTCTCCACATAGTCCTGGCTGCCTTGGAAGTAGCTCAGTAGACCAGACTGGCTTTGAACTCAGAGATACCCCTGCCACTGCCTCTCAAGTGCTGGGATTAAAGTCACGTGCCACCATGCCCGGATGTTTTAAAATCTTTTTGAACAAAAGCAAAAACTGGAATACAAGCACTCATATACTCAGTATGTGAGAAAAACAATCAACCAATGACACAATGCTTCCTCCCCGCTCTGTGTTGGCTATATTTCCTTTTTAGGTAAACATATAAATGTACATATACACGTGTGCGCATTTTAGAGCACACACACTCCTATGATGATTTACGTATGTGGAATTGCTTCCCAAAAAGTTCCTTCCTAGAAAGCTTGGTTCCCCCATGTTGTGGATTCGGTCATTGAGAGGGAATTGATTGATGAGAGCTTTAAACTAATCAATAGACTAATCTATTTTTAAGATATATTTTAAAATATAAACATGAAATCATGTATAAGTATGTGAAAATCTATTTTTTAAAATGTGTGCACTCCTGTGTGTGCCTGAGTATGTGGGTACAGGAGCCAACGGAGGTCAAAGGAAGCATCAAATCCCCTAGAACCGGAGTGACAGACAGTTGTGAGTCACCCGATGGGTGCTGGCTGGGTGCTGAACCTCAGTGCTCGTAAGAACAGAAAGCACTCTTCCTGCTGAGCCATCACTCCAGCTCCCAGACTAAGCTATTTATTTGATGGAGTCAAAGTTTGAATGGACAGCAGGGAAGTGGTGGAAACTGGAGGAGGAAGTTGGCCCCTGGGGACCTTCCCCCACTCCCCCAGCTGTCTGCTGTTGGCCAACAAGGAAGGTGCTTTGCTACACTATACGCTCCCCATGTTTTACGTTCTAATCACACAGGCCCTGAATCACCCTGTGTAGCCCAGGCTGGCCTTGAATAATGGAGCAACAAGACCCTGAACAGGAACTTTTAATAAATTCTTACCTTAATTCGTTTCTGGGCTATTCTGTCTCACTGATGAAAACCAACAGTGATTAGGTGGCTGTCTTCCTTCTCCCCCCTCCTCCTTTTGTGTTGAATCATTTTGAAGAAAATTAATGGTTCATGTCTATATACTTTTCCAAGTTTTTTAGATCTCCAACATCAGCAACTGAGCTAATATAGTTACTGCCTAACAACAGGCTGGTAATACAAAACAGTTCGCACTTTATAACTGTGCTGGAAAAGTCTCAAAGTCCGTTTTGCGGAGCCAGAATCCAATCCCGTATTTATTTAATTGTGCCTTTAAGTCTGTTTGTTAATTAGCAAGCAGAATCACCCTATGTCACCCGAGGTGGTCTTAAATAAATCGAGTGCCTCCTGCTCCTGGTGTGAGTGGTGCTGGGGGTAGAATCCAGGTTCTTGTGCATCCCAGGCAAGCTTCCCACCAAGTGAGCTACGTTCTCAACGTGCCTATAAACCGTGTGTGTCTATGTGTATCTCTCTGTGAGTATGTTCACCTGAATGCTGGGGCCGGGGGAAGCCAAAGGCATTGGATCTTTGGAGCTGGAGTGACCAGTGATTGTGAGTTTGAGTTGAGTTAAGTATGTCTTGTGCAAGAGCAGTAAACACTACAGTCACAGAGCCATCTCCCCAGACCTCACATTCTCCATCTGGCTGTCTCCTTGGGCCTACCATTAAGCGGCTTTCTTTAGCTCCTATAAATGGGCTTTATTTGATTCAGTTTCAATTATTTTGGCAAGGCAGTTTCCTTCACAAATGACATTTGTACTCTGTGCTGCAATATCACAGGGACCTCATAAAAATGTTGTCTCTGGGTCAGTGATGTGAGATTACCGGGTTGAAACGGGGACAGTGAGATCTCCTGTGTTTCTCCTTTGTGGTTACACAATGAACTGAGGGTCGTGTGGCACCACAGCTCCCACTTGTTACAAATGCTTGGAGTTGGTCAAAACTCAAATGTACTTTCTTACAACCGCATGATAACAATTCCCTCTCTCCCTCCCTCTTTCCACTTGTTTTCTGTAAAGGTTTTTAACCAAAGTGAGAAGCCAGGCTTTCCAATCAGACTAGATTCACTTCCTTCCTTCCTTCCTTCCTTCCTTCCTTCCTTCCTTCCTTCCTTCCTTCCTTCCATTTGAGACAGGGTTTCCCTGTGTAGCCTTGGCTATCCTGGAACTCACTCTGTAGACTAGGCTGGCCTTGAGATCCACCTGCCTTTGTCTCTTGGGTGCTGGGATTAAAGTATGTGCCATCAACTCCCAGCTTAGACTTTCTTCTTGACATTGATGAGGAGAATAGTTTTTTTATAGTATCTAAAAGCAACTCCCAGGACTAGAGAGATGTTTAAAGATGCTCCCTGTTCTTCTAGAGAACTTGAGTTCTGTTCCCAGTATTCCTATGGGGTGGCTACCCACCAACTTTAGCTCCAGCTCCAGAGGATTGTATGCCCTCTTCTGGCATCTGCAAGTACTTGCACACAGGTGTACACACACACACACACACACACACACACACACACACACACACAAAATTAGAAGAAATTAATAAATTAAAGTTAAACCCTATTCTGCCAGGTCAAACTGCTACACTGTCATAGGTGTTTGATTCCCCAAAGTACAGGTTTTGGCAATTTTTGTAATAATAATTCACAATAGCCCAATGCTGCATTAGTTACTGAAATTTGTGACATCTAACACAGCTGTAATTAAGCTGATCAAATCTAATCATTCAATACCCAGTTCAAAACAAAACAACAAAGCCCCAACAATAAACAAGAGATTTAATTGTGTTTTTACCACACTAACCCTAACAAGGGTCTTTAGATTTGGAAAAAGAGATATAAAAGCAGGCAATAGGTCTTTGACAATCTACTCTCCCCGTAAACTAGAATAGCAACTTAGTCAGATTTAGTAGAAGTGTGCGACAATCTAGAATAAAGAGACAGAGGGTAAATCAAGAAAGGGTGGGGATTGGGGGAGTCCAGGAGGGAGCTGAGGAAGCTCTCTCTGGGTTCTTTCGGAGGCAGGACAAGAGAAGGGAATCCCTAAGAGACCCAGGAACCATCCATCTCTATTAAGGCCACCTGCAAATCTTAATTCAGAAGGAGGGAATTCCACAGCACGCCCACATCAAAGAACATTTACAGAGGCCCATCACTTCCTTAAAGCTGCAAACGTGCCTGCCCACTCGTGCATCCATGAATTTATTTGCTATCTCGGCCAACTTCAGCTTTCACTGACAATTTCCAGAACCAATCATCTCCAAACATAGCCCCGCCTCCCCATCGACAAGTGAAAGACAAAGGTGTCAGCCAATAAAAGATAAGAATGAGTATGTAAAGGCAGGACTCTGCCCCATTTACCTCGATGCGCCCAGTAATTGGTAGAAAAGCTTGAGCTGCTGATGCCAACCACCAATCCGTAAGGGCGGAAGAGGATGAAGGGCAGAGTAATGGGCGGGGGGTGACGTGGCAATGACAGAAGCATAAACTGTAGTGACTGACGGAAGTACTAGCCATTCGGAAGCCAAACCGACCAGGCGCTCGGCATTCTCCCGTCCTCGGACCTCGCAAAACCACCAATGATTTGGTAGACCTGCCTGATTGGCTTTCCTTTTAGCCAATCGGAAGCAGGCCTGGAGGACGCGTCGCGTCTTGCGCTTCTCACTGGGCGGAGTAGCATGACAGGCCCGAGAGAAATGCCAATGTCCGCGGGGTCTTCCGCAAGTGACACTTGGCGGCACCAATCGCCGCCCTCCTTCCCGGCGGCCGAGCCCTCCTTCCCGCGGCGGGGCTGGCGGGGCGGGGACGCTGCGCGGCGGCGGCTGAAACGCTAGCCGTGTTGGGCGCTCCGGGCGGCGGCGGCGGAGCTCGTAGGCGGTTCCGGTCCTGTCTCTCCGGGCGGCGGCGGCTCATGGCGGCGACCGAGCTGAGAGGAGTGGTAGGGCCGGGGCCGGCAGCCATCGCGGCCCCGAGCGGCGGCGGTGCGGGTCCACCCGCTGTGGGAGGCGGCGGCGGACGCGGGGACGCGGGGCCCGGCTCTGGGGTGGCAGGCGCGACGGCTGCGACGGCCGGCGGCCCGGGCCCCGGGGCCGGAGGAGTGGCGGCAGGCGGCCCGGGCTCTGCACCGCCAGCCGCGGGCTCGGGCGGTTCGGGCGCCGGGGGCTCGGGCTCGGCTAGAGAGGGCTGGCTCTTCAAATGGACCAATTACATCAAAGGCTACCAGCGTCGATGGTTCGTGCTGAGCAACGGGCTCCTGAGCTACTACAGGTAACTGCTTCCGGGGCGCCGCGCTCACCTGGCCTTCCCCTGTGCAGCCCACAGACCCGCGCTGTCACTCTCCGCCGGCCGGCTTCACTGCCAAGGTCGCCCTGGGTCGCTGTCTGTCACCTGTACAGGTTGACAGCTTGCAAAAGTCAGAACCTGCAGATTTGACACACTGCTCCTGCCCCTGCTGTCGCCCGCCCCTAGTGCCTCATCTGCCTCCATCCCTGGGTCTTTCCTGTCAGCAATTGTTTGGAGAGCATCTGCTCTGCCTTTGTATTTCTGCTACCACGTGGGTGCAATCGCTAATTCTGCAAGTAAAGCACTGTTGTAAGGCTGGAGGGGCACAGATAGAGCCTGGTCACTGTCCCTCAGGAACTTACAGTGGAAGTTCCAACTCCTAACTTTTTGTGTTCCAGTCTCAAAAATTTAATATTTCTGATACACCCTTGATATATCTGCCCATGCTTGGTATACTCAGTCCACACATTCAGACATCAGAATACCAACACACAGGGAGACTTTGGGTTTCTGTCCACCATATGTCTTACCTCTCCAAGGGTGAGTTTACTTTCTCGGTCTAGACAGTCCAGAATGTATACTCTACCATAGCTTTTACTTTTGCTTGCCCCACTTCCTCTCACTGGAATAATTGTCTTATCCAGCAGTCACCATGCACCTTTTAGTTTTTACTTAAGATTAAGTTTTATTAAAGGAAGAGTACATGCTTTTGAAACAATTCACAGTGCTTCTTTTGGTATGGTTAATGTATACTTACTGTGACTCATAGCATGGTCATAAACATGTCACACACTTTGGGGCTTATATTACTAGGCAGGTGTTGTGGGAGGTGATTTGGGGATAGCTTTTCCAACGTCTGTGCATTGTGGCCTGATGTCATACATGCAACATTTCATTCAGTGCTCCTAGATCTCCTAGCTCCCTGGGAGTTAGGACATGTTCCCATGTTCTTGACAAGGAAGCAGACTTAGCAGGGTCTTGGAAAAATCAGGATTTGAAACTACTCTTCATACTTTGAAACCTAAAACTTAGGTTAGTGTTACAAGGACCAGTTAGCTACAGAGATAATTACCTAAAACATGGTGTTACAGTGTGTTTCATGCAATAAAGTACAGAAGTGTATTCTAAGAGGGCTTTGCTTAGTATAATGACATTTCTGGTTGAAATCTCTTCCCAGAGGCCATCCAGTATGGGAACCCAAGACCCTGGTGCGGGGAGGGGTGGCTCAGCCTGTATTTCTTTTCAGTTTCACCGGGTTACTCTACTATCAGGAGGTCCAGGAGGAATGAATAACTCCCATGAACACCGTTGGCTTGGCTCTCAGAGAGTTTTAAGGAAAGCTTGAAGACAAGAGGTGGAGGTTGTTGGGAACATTTTTATTGCTCTCCACGTAGAAAATGCCTTACCTCATCCTTGACGCTTAAGCAACATTAGTTGTTTGATAGGTGTGACATTTTCATTATTGTATTCTGAATTAGTTTTAATATAACCCTTTCTCCTACTCATTTAGAACTCATTTTAGGATTATAACACACATTTAAAGTTTTAGTTTGACTCAGAGTTTTTTCCATCTATTCAAGCTCATGTCTTGTTTTAATTGACTATTCTAATGTCCAGTTGATTCATAGCCTGACTTGGTTCATAAATCTCTAATAACATTGATTCCGTGTATTAAAACTTGTATATTGAGGGCTAGACATAGTGATAACAAGCCTTTAATCTCAGCAAAAGGCAGAGGCAGGTGGATCTCTATAATTTTGAGGGATCCTGGTCTACATACCAAGTTCTAGGATAGCCAGAGCTACAAAACAAACGAAAAACAAACAAAAAAACCAACTGTATTATCCAAGGACTTTAATAATATGTGGTCTTGGGTTGGAGAAAAGCACTTACTGTACATACATAAGCGCAGGCAAAAGACACGTAAAATTCAGTAAAGTTAAAAAAAAAATATTCCCTGATTGTTTTAATCCAACCAAGTTCTTACATTATTTATTTTGCAGGATACCTGATTGTTTCATCATTATAAATCTTGATCAGTGTTGACCTAGGATATTAATAACTTAACCTGTTGCTATTTCTTCATATTTGTTGCTGCTTTTACCTTTTTTCTCACAGTAGCTGAGAAAAAAACACCTTCCAAAAACATAGCAAAATATGCCATTAGCCTGCTGTTGCCAAGAAGGATGGTCCCATTCACAAGCCAACCAATCAACAGGGCCTAGTTTATCAATCTGTTCATTACCCCACCAGCCCCAGAATTTCAGTGAAGTACATCCTTTCTACTGCATTGGCAGTTTATTCTTAGTAGGGTACCTTGTGATCCCCATCTTCTTCCTAGAATTACTTAGCTATGTTATTATTCCTCCTCTGAATGTCATATGTCTAAAACCTACAGTCTCTGATGTATGCCATTTTCAAAATACATGTTTCCTTCATAGACTCCATCCTCTGATGACATAGAACAGTCATGAGCAAACCTTTTTATCTTATGTTTATTTACATAGATGCCCCATAACTTACTCTCTTATACAGAATCCCATATCTCTCAAAAACACCCATGGCAGGCTATAGTAGGTTTTCCTTCTAGGTTCTAGAGATTAAATTACTATTTCATCTGGCCTTTTGAGGCAAGAACTTTCTAGCCAGAAAATAACCATGTAATACTGTAATGACTGAAGAACTTCAATGCAGACTCTTTCCTATCTCTGTTCTAAACATAACCATAGGTATGTTTGCCTAAGAGCTCTGTGGTCAAGCCTCCCTTCCTCCTCTGAGGGTTTCTTAGTGTCTGTTAACCACCTATAGACTTTATATTATCTGAAAAACTTCTTTGGTGCAAGAAGATGGTGGAGCCAGAGGAGATCCTAGGAGGCAGTTAGTGGAAAGTGTCAATAAGGAGGTCTGTGATAGAAGGCCCAAGTACTAAGGGTAAGCTGGCCTTCAGCTGTGAGTCTGTAATTCAGCCTGCATTATTCATAATGTAACCGAAACTTGGGGTGGGGGTGGGGGGAGGTAAGAATAGAAAAAGCAGGGATTCACATTACAGTGTGGCAGGTGCAGGGCATGGAAAATGGCCAGTCCTTTGAGACCCTCACCCCCACCCTGTGATCTCTTATTGCTCACTAGTACATTTGAGAAGTAGAAAAAATTGTTAACACATGATAAAGTAAACAACAGCGAATCTGTCTTCTTAAGGGGCAGTAAACAGACGTTCTCAAACATATTAAATCTTAGTGTCTAGGAAGGGTGTGTGCCATTTCTGGCATGTAGGAATTCTGGATGTGCCAGGTGTGTTTGGCTGCTTGGCTCTACTGCTTTGTACTGTGGCAGAGGACTTTGACCTCTTTATGTTCTGAGTTGGACAGGGAAAACTGAAGTTTGAACGTGTGACATAATAACCAGCGCTAGGAAGAAATGGGCAGTTTTCTCTGTGTGCTCAGTAGTTCTGGGATTTTGATGTTTAATGTGAATTTGGGTATTTTATGTTCAGTGCTTCATAGCTTGTTGTCACCAAGTAGTGTAAAGTTCAGAAGTTAGTCTATTAATAGTACTGTCAGTAGAGATTGGGGGAATTTTTACACCCAGCACTCTTGAGTACAGACCTGCTGAGTCTTTCCTGGCTATTAATAGGATGGCTTAGTAGTTCCCACCAATAAAAACCTGGAATTTAGGAAACTGCACTTTCCAAAAGATTAAAATGCCTGGTGATTCTTTCATTTTTATTCTTTATTGTAGTTATTCTTATTTCTCGCGTTTGAGCCATAACCAATATTTAATAGTCTAATCAGGTCAGTTTGCCTTTTATACATTTCTTTTTCTTTTTTCTTTTTTTTTTTTTTTTTTTGGTTCTTTTTTTCGGAGCTGGGGACCGTGAACCCAGGGCCTTGTGCTTCCTAGGTAAGCGCTCTACCACTGAGCTAAATCCCCAGCCCCCCTTTTATACATTTCTGCAGTGTAATCCTAAGCATGGCATGCCCGTTCCCATTTGGGCTGATTTACAGTGAGGGGGTGGCCAGTGTATAAAAAATGGAGCTATTCTTAGAGAATGAGAGTGTCAAAAATTTTTGTTGCACAAGGTTATAAAGTGTTTTATAACTTGCTAAGTAAAACGTAGTTTGCGACTGCAAATGGGCCTGAGGAGAGCTAGGGGCTGTTCCACACTTGGATTGTGGTAGTGATGCCATGATTGCATCCACCTTTCCACCCTCCAGAACTCAGTCGGTTGTATTTAATTAACTTCTGAATTCATATTTTATGCGATTCTAGCTCAGTAAAGACTGTGTTCTTAAAAGCTAATGGTAAGAGGAACAGTTGGACAATAAACTCCAACTCGCAAATAATGCTTACAAGCTCCAAAAGCAATTTCCCACTGCTTAAATCTCCAAGAGTTGTTTGAGGAAATAAAACAAGAATTTGTTTCCTAAGACTACTTAACTTCGAAGCCAGAGTTATGAAAAGAGGCTAAAAGCAGAGCAGGGCAGATGTGTGGTCTGTTACCTTCTGTTTAGCCTTTTTGTCTTGCTGTGGCAGGTCCAAGGCAGAGATGAGGCACACCTGCCGAGGCACCATCAACCTTGCCACAGCCAACATCACTGTGGAAGACTCTTGCAACTTCATCATTTCCAATGGCGGTGCTCAGACCTACCACTTGAAGGCCAGCTCGGAAGTGGAGCGTCAGCGCTGGGTGACAGCCCTAGAACTGGCCAAGGCCAAGGCTGTGAAGATGCTGGCTGAGTCAGGTATGGAGCAAAGGAACACTGGCCTGGGAAACAACCTTTTACAACTACAGTGTGTGTTTTGATTATGTTCTATGCATTAGCTGTTCCAAGCTTCTTGTATGCTATTTCTCTTGAGTAGTGATTCTAAACTGAGCTCAGACCTGCAGATACACACACGACATTTGATATTGTCTGGAGATATATTTAGTTAAAAGAAGCTAGGGTGTTACTGGCATATAGAGACTAGAAGTTCAATGCCCTGTGAGGTACAGAATAGCATGTCCACCCTCCAACAAAGAACCAGCTGGCCGAAGTTGAAAACCCCTGATCCTAAAGATATGGCATACCACTTATGCTTAACAATTTTTGTTTTAAAGTTTTTGATTCAGAGTCTTACTAGTAGCCTTGATGGCCTGGAACCCCATGCTTCCTGAGTACTAGGACTAAAGGCATTCTCCACTATGACTAGTGCCTAGCCTGTGCTTTTATTTGTAATGTCAGTTAACTTTCTTAAATATTTGAGACATAGTTACTTTAGCTCTAGCTCGTTATTAGGAATCTTACAACCCATAATTTGAATCTATGCCAATTTCTCTTCTCTTGATTTTTTTTTTTTTTTTTTTTTGACAGTCATGTCCCAGGCTGGCCTCAAACTCACTCTTGTCTGTAGTTTAAGTTGACCTTGAACTTCTGATCCTTCTGCCTCCATCTCTCAAGTGCTGGAATTTTAGGCTCAGCCTCTGATAGCTTCATATCCGCTAATAAAGTTGTAACAGTCATGATAGATGACCTAAAAAACAGTCTTATCAGGCTGCAAGAACCCTGTTCTTGCGGAGGATGAGATTTCAGTTCTCAGCATTCATGTCAGGAAGCTCATCAACATCTGTGAGTTTAACTCCAGGAGGATCTGCCCACCTTTGACCCATAAGGGCATAGGCACAAACACAGTTTAAAACAGTAAAAAAAAAAAAAAATCTTTTTTTAAAAAAATTGTTTTTTTTCCCCTAAAGAGAACAATAGGATTTGCCCTCAAGATATTAATAATCACACTGAGCTTGCACACTGGCAGCAAACTGAGGTGTCAGCTTGAGTTTGCTTGTTGCTTAGCTTAGTGCCTAATACCTGTTAAGCCATGAAGGAAACTTCATTGCTTTGTCAGTTTGTAGTGACAGGTTATGTTTTGACCTTGGCCCTACCTCTGTCCAGCAGAGAGGACAGGTCTTTCTTGTTCCTTTTGTTTAAGTGCTGATATTAACTCACAAAGGAGTGACATTGCTGGGAAGACGGTCTGCAGTGGCAAACTGTTAAATACAAAGCAGATAGTGAGAGGTACAACCCAGATTCCCACTCAATTTATGATTTGAGAGCTCTCTTGTTTTGCTTTTGGAGTAGGGTCAATTAAGTTCATCATGAAGTTTAGCTCTCCCTTGGAGAAGAAAATTTTTAATAGCTTTTAGTGAAAAACTTTATCTGAAGAAGCTACTCTGCGATTCTCAACCCATTTTGCAGAGGGTCTGCGTGCCACCTCAAAGGTAATGGTGGATTTGCAATACTAATTTGGATTAGATTGGAATCTTCAATGTTTAAAGGCTCATTGCAGTTCAGAGTGCTCACCTCTTGTGCATGAAGGCTTTGATTCCCCAGAACTGCATAACTAGGTATGGTGGTCATACCTTTCAGGAAGTGGAAGCAAGAGGATCAAGAGTTCAGGGTCATCCTTGGCTACATAGGAGGTTCAAAGCTAACCTGAGCTACATAAGAAGCTGCCTCAAAAAAGAATTGAAAGATCTAGTTATATGTTCTTAATTCTAAGAGCCATTCAGTTTTCCATAATATCCTCTCTATCTTAAACTTCAGTGTACATTAGGACTACTTTGGTCACAATTAGAAACAGACTCTGGGTCTGGAGAGATGGCTCAGGGGTTAAGAACACTGACTGCTCTTCCAGAGGTCCTGAGTTCAATTCCCAGCAACCAAATGGTGGCTCAAAACCATCTGTAATAGGATCTGATGCCCTCTTCTGGTGTGTCTTAAGACAATAACAGTATACAGTGTACTTACATAAAATAAATAAAGTCTTTAAAAAAAAGAAAAGAAAGAAAACAGACTGGTCCAGTGAAGTGTCAGGCACTTGCTGCCTGACAGCCTGACGACCTGAATTCCATTTCTGAGATTTGCACAGTGGAGGAAGAGAACTGACTCCAAAGGTTATTTTCTGACATGCACGTGTACCCTGTAGCACACATCCCCTACCCCCACCCATATATATAAAATTATAAGTAAATATAATTTTAAAGGAGAAATTCAGGTTCCCAGACCTTGCCTCTCACCATCTGAATCTAAATGTCTAGGAGTGTGACCGGATCCTTTGCATCTTTATAATGTACTTCAAGTCTGCATAGTGTAGGTCTTGGGCCACACTGTAGAGCAGTGGTTTTCAAGCTGCCCAATGCTGCCATCCTTTAATACAGTTTCTCATGCTGTAGTGACCCCCAACCATAGTTATTTTTGTTGCTACTTTATAACTATAATTTTGCTACTGTTATGAGTCATAATGTAAATATCTGTGACTCCTGTAAAAGGGTTGTTTAATTCCCAAAGGGTTATAACTCACAGGTTGAGAACCACTGTTTTAGAGGAATCCTCAGGAAGGACAAGCCCTCAGTTGCTCAGAATGCACATTGTAAAGCATAGTCTTGCTAGACAGACAGACAGACAGACAGGACTCCAACTTTTAGTCTTGATCCTAGAGGCAGAACTTAACCTTGGCATCCCTACAGATGAATCAGGAGATGAGGAGTCTGTCTCACAAACTGACAAGACTGAGCTCCAGAATACCCTCCGGACACTCTCCAGCAAAGTGGAGGACCTGAGCACGTGCAATGACTTGATAGCTAAACATGGCACCGCCCTGCAGCGTTCCCTCAGCGAGCTGGAGTCTCTGAAGCTGCCTGCTGAGAGCAATGAGAAAATCAAACAGGTCAATGAACGAGCCACACTCTTTAGGATAACATCCAATGCCATGATCAATGTGAGTAAAGATGGTGCCCTCTGGCTCTTTGACACTTCCTCTTGGAAATGTAGTGCTTTCCCAACCCCTTTGTACTAACTGAGAAAACACGAATATACCAGGTCTTGCTTTCACCGTCAGGTGCTTACATTGTGCATTGCATGCCTTGGAGCAGCTGCCCAGGTGGAAGGGGTGTTCTGCTCACATATCAGAAGGGCATTTCATCCTCTGGGCTGTAGTAAGGAGTGCAGTGGTGCAGCCTTCGAGTGGCAGGGCATCTGAGGTTCTATTAGTTGGGTTCGTTTGTGGTTTTGCTTCTTTACTCTGTCTTTCTGGCCTAATCTGTCCTCTGAGTCCTTTGCACTGTTGTATTCTTTGCTTGCTTCCTCCTTGGAGTCAGACTCGACACTGCTAGGGCATTCCCCATGCCGGATGGTGAGCAGGACCTGGCTCAAGCACTGTCAGAACTTGTAATTCTAGTTAGTTCAGTGTGGGCCTTTGATTCTAGAACACTCCATGTGGGCACTAGAGACTGGGTAAATACAGAGCAGTGCTGACTTTACTGACAAATTGCTAGGTATATGAAAGGAATACCAGGTTTTACAGTGCTGTTTTTCCTCTCCTGCTAACTGATTCTCACTCAACGGGTTATGTTAGCTCCCTTCACATAAAAACACTGAAGGACATTTTGTAAGTGAGACAAGTATTCTGTGAGAAACGGTTTTGCAGAGCTTCTCCCTCTTCTAATTAAATGGGTTAAATTACCTCATGAGTGCCAGATTTCCCTTGTTTAGAGAGTGACCGTGAGAAGTAGTTTAGTTCCTATGGTGCCTGAACATCAAAGACCTTTTTCTGTGATGAATTTTTTTCTCATTTTGTTGCTTTGTTAGGTTATGGTAGTTGTTTTAACTTTTAACACTTTAACTTTTAAGTGTTGAACACCTTCAGTACTCTGAATTACCCCAGTCAGAAAGAAGACAAATTCGTTTTTTGCCTTTAGGATTTCAGGAAGGTTAGCCACTTCCTAGTGTTAGTTAGCCACCAGCAGGTCAGTGCTAATGTGGGTGTTCAGTGACCAGGAAACCCGATAATTCCACAAACCAGTGACCCATGATAAGTATGTAGACTTTACACTTTGTATTTTGTGTGTATGAGTGTTTTGACTACATGTGTGTCTGTCCACCTCTTATGTGCCTATGGAGGCCAGGAAAGGGCATCAGATCCCTGGGATTCTTACTGGTGGCCACAAGCCACCCTTATAGGGGCTGGGGAACAAACCCAGTTCCTCTAATTGTTGTCAACTCTCTGATAGTCTTTTTTATTTTTCTTATTCTAGTATGATTTTTTTTTCCTAAATAAAACACTCCTGCTCTATAAAGCCAAAGCCTTTTTTTTAACCTTTTCTCTTGGAAATTGCCTATCTTTGTTCTTTGGGAAATTATACATCTCCAAGGTCATGTCAGGGATGATCTCTTGGAAGTCAGAGACAAACTTTCAGGGGAATGGAGTTCTGTGGTAGAGTGGTGGGCATAGCATGCTCCAGGCCCTGGGTTTGATCCTTAGCACAACACACTGAAATGTTCAACAACTTGATAGAGGTAAGCCGTCCACTGCCAGTGTCCCTGTCATAGTCGCATTGTTGCCTGAGCTGTACTTTTTAATCCCTGTGTTGTTATAGTAGCAAGGCTTTCAAAGTTGTGTACATACTAAAAATAAGCCAGATGTGGTGACACATGCCTGTTAATCTCAGCATCCTGGAGACTTAGGCAGGAGAAACGAGATCAAAGTCAGCCTGAGCAGCTCCATGTGTGACAGAGTAGACGTAGGCAGTGCTGTGGAGGTGTTCAGCACGTACCAGGAGGGTTAAAGAAGTTAATGCTTCAACTAATGCTGAGGGAGAATGGAAGTCTGCCTCGGAAGAAGGCAGTATAGATGTGGACTCCAACCAAGTCCTTCATTATCTGCATAACCAAGGGAAACCCTACCCATTCTGTGACCTCTTTCTTATCTGTAAATGGTTTGATACTAGTAGGTCCTTCATGGTAGTGCTGGAAGACTTTAGGTAATATATTTGAACTGCTCAGCAAAGTGCCTGACTGTGCTACTGCCGCGTGATAATTTCTTTTAATAAATTTTGAGACCGGGTTTTTCTGTGTAGCTCTGATTGTTCTAGAACATGGGATGTAGACCAGGCTGGCCCTCAAAATACAGAGATCTGCCTGCCTCTGCCTCCCTAGTGCTCAGATCAAAGATATGTACCACCATGCCAGTAGTTCTTGCCAAATTTTAATTATTATCAGTATTATGAAAAGAGAATGAAGGAGAGGAATCGGTGGAGGTAGTGATAAGGCATATGTAGACCTGGTCTCCACTCAGTCTGGGAACTGCTGAAGACTGTTGGAGAAAGGAGCTAGCTAGAGGTGAGGCTTGATGAGTGGAGGCACAGATTCAGGTGAGTGGACTTGATGGTAGAAGAGAGGCCAGTCTCAAGAGAGCAGGCTTTCTTAGTGCCGCCTTCTTGAATGTGGTGTTCTAAGTGTTCTGTGTGGAGAGTGATGCTCTAAGGGGGTCTCTGTTGTTAGTCTTTGCTCATTCACAGACAAAGAATGTGAAGCATAGAGTTCAGTAACTAACTAGATAACAGGAAAGACCTATGATTGGAGGCCAGCCAGCCCCATCCAGATGTGCGCTGAACTGCTTCTCCTGTGGAGGAGTGGAAGGAGACTGCAGACTAGTAAAGGAGAGTCACTAGGACTTGATATTTGGATGTGGAGAAGGAAGGAACACTGAAAGAGAGACATTCCATAGGCTTGGGCAGCTTGAAAGGCTCGAGAACCACTTTGGGACGGAGAAATTCAAAGAAAGAAATGAGGCAGTAAGAGAATGTGGTGAATCAAGCGTGAGATCTACTGATTTTGAAGTTACTTAGAGCCATTGAATAGGCACTTGGATATTCTGGTCTGAATCTCAGAGAGTCCAATTTGGAATCACTGATTTAGTAGCCATTGGTGGACCTGTAGGCAATTGTTGAAACCATGGGAGCAGACATTCTAATAGAACCTTTTAGCTTCTCTGTACCAGGGAATACAGTTTTAAGCTTAGATTGGTTCCTTCCTTCCTTCATTTATTTATTAAGCAAACTTTATGAGGCTCCTGCTCTGTATTAGGAGCTGGAGACCTATATATGAATAAGCTGTAAAATGTGTTTTTAAAACTGCTTGTGATCCCTTTGGAGAGAAAGAAACTCAGTCATGTGCATGTGTTAGGTAGAAGTATGCTGAAGCTGGTAAGGAGATGGAAGAAACAACTGGCTGCTTGGGGGAGTGGGTGCCACAGAAGTGTCATTTGTCTTGGGTCCTTAGAGAGTTGGGAGAAGGAAGAGCAGTGCAGGCGGAGTGAGTAGCATGTGCCTAAGTACTTAGGGCTGGAAGAAAGCTGTGTGCCCAAGAAATGATGTGTTCAGTGTGGCTGTGTTGTAGGTACAGAAGTATCACCTGCCGGGTCTCAGTCCTCAGCTTTGGGTTACCTGCATTCCGTTGGTTTGTTGAAAGCTGCTGTCATGCCCTTTGTCTTTAATCCAGGAGCCCTCTGGGTGCAGTTCGCATGCCCACTCTCTGTGCTGCTGCCACAAATGCCTTGCTTGGGTTTGCTGCTCACTTGGTATTTGCTTGGTCCTCGTGACCAGGAAAGTAGGAGAACTATGACAAAGCTGTTCACTCTTTCCTAAGTCTGACCTTGATTGCAGCAGACAGCTGGTTGTCCCTGATACTGTGGAATAGCAGGAAGTAGTTAATCGTCATATGCCTTCTCATGCTCCCAGAGTCAGGTGACGTCATGGGGAGTCTGACTAGGTGAGGTGGCATAACTAATACTCTGTCTGCTCAGGCCTGCAGAGATTTCCTCATGTTAGCCCAGACGCATAGTAAGAAGTGGCAGAAGTCCCTGCAGTATGAACGGGACCAGCGTATCCGACTGGAAGAAACTCTTGAGCAGCTGGCGAAGCAGCACAATCACCTGGAGAGAGCCTTCCGGGGAGCCACAGTGCTGCCAGCAAACACTCCGGGCAGCACTGGGTCTGGTAAAGGTAGGACACTCAGCTCTTATATAGTGTTCTGGTGTGATCAGGACATTCCAGCAGTTGACAGAAAAATTTCTCCAATATTGGTGGCTCATAGATGCATTTGGAGCTGTTGATCTCTTTTTCCTTTTCCACTTCTTCCTGCCATTGTTGCTGTGTTTGTGGTCAGTATTTAAAGAACCCACTATGCAGGCCTTTATAAGTATAACACAGAGAACAAATGAGGCTTTTCTTTTTGTAGAGCAGTGCTGTTCTGGCAAAGGGGACATGAGCGATGAAGATGACGAGAACGAATTCTTTGACGCACCAGAGATTATCACCATGCCTGAAAACTTGGGCCACAAGTAAGCTGTCCTTGACTGTTGCAGAGAGTTAACATGTGTTTGCATGATGAGATCTTTCCCATGACACTCTGAGAAAGTTAACATGTGTGTTTGCATGATGAGATCTTTCCCATGAGACTCTGAGAAAATTAACATGTGTGTTTGCATGATGAGATCTTTCCCATGAGACTCTGAGAAAGTTAACATGTGTGTTTGCATGATGAGATCTTTCCCATGACACTCTGAACTGGCGATAGTCACGAAGATGTGGACTTTTTGTGTTAAGTAGATGGGAAAACTGTTAGCACTTACATTGAATTTTCCAGAGATCCCAAACTCATACCCATTCTAAGTATGCGCAGTATATTTAGTATTGTGCTTCATAAAGAGCTGGTGAGGACCAAACTTTAGTTCTGGTCTTTGTTCTAATTCTTCTCTGTTTTTCCTCCACGAAGACGTACTGGTAGCAATATCAGTGGAGCCAGCAGTGACATCAGCCTTGATGAACAGGTAACTCTTATTTGGAAGTTGTCAGAGTCGAGGGACTTTATTTTGATTCCCAAGGACTTGTCTGTGAAGTGCTAAGAGAAATAAAACTCCTGTTGTTTGTTAAGCATGGGGGAAGGGTAGGTTATAGATAGCAGATTTTTTGTTCTTTGTGGCTGATTGAATGGCTTTGTTTTTGCTTCTAGTACAAGCATCAGCTGGAGGAGACCAAGAAGGAAAAGAGAACCAGAATACCATATAAGCCAAACTACAGCCTCAACTTGTGGAGCATCATGAAGAACTGCATTGGAAAAGAGCTCTCTAAGATCCCAATGCCGGTGAGGTCCTCAGCTACCCAGACTGATATCCTCTCCAACTCACCGTCACTCTTGCCATACTGTAACATGTTCAGGCATAGTCTTTATTAGCTCGCTAATCATAAACCATCCCTTTGAGTCAACTCAATTAGTTCTGGCTATGGATCTGGTATGTTTCTAGATCAGCTAGAGTTAGCTGCTTAATGTTTAGTAACACTGCAGTTCTTGTGGCAGAGAGGCAGGCAGGCAGGCAGGCAGGCAGGCAGGTATTGGGGATGCACAGATAACACAGTATCAAGGCTGTTTCTGAGAAGTATATAGTGGGGCTGGGAAGATGGCTTGGTCAGTAAAGGCACTGCCATGGAAGCTTGAGAACCCACATAAAAAGTCAGCATCACCAGTGGTGGCATTGATTGATGTCTGCCTCGGTGTGCACATTCATTCACCACATAGATACACAGCTACCCAAACTGAAATGAAAGAAAGAGTATAGTAGTTGGGAGAGGTAATCCATGCCTGTTGACACCAGCACCAGGAGGGATGACCAGCGTTTGAGACTAGCCCAGGCTGCATACCTCCATGCCAGCCTGGTAGGCCTCCAGCCCTTGGTATATTTTTTCCTAGTAAAACCCTTTTGTTGGGGGGATTTTGGTGTAGTGTCTCTTTAATAAGTCTCTAGCATATCTAATCAGGGTGAGATAGTGATCCCTGAACTCCAAGAAGGTCCACTGTTTGTGTCTGGCAGTGTTCTGCTTGCTTATTCATTCCACAAGTATTTACTGAGTGTTTCCAATTTGCCCTGTGTAGTGCCATTGTGCCTCTTAGACAGATAGATGTTCAGTTTATAGAAAGAAATCCCAAGCTACCTTAATTTGAACCAGAGGTCAGCAAACTAAGGCCCTTGAGCCAAATTTGGCTGCCTTCAAAGCAGCCATAAGCTAAGAATATATTTTTATGTTTTTATTAAGATTTATTAAATCTAGAGGAATGCAAAAGAAATAGTTCATGAGGTTAATGTCCACAAATAAAGCTTTGTGGAGACATAGATTCTCCTTCATTTATTTCTGTTTGTGCTTGCTGTCTTGTCAGAGCAGTATTGAATAATGTGACAGAAACCACCTGGTCCTGAAGGCTTAAATTTTACTCTGTAGCTCATTACAGAAGAACAAAAGCAAAAACAAAACAGTGGCACTCACCTCATTTTGAAATCCAAAAGTAGATTGTTGGGGCTGATAACCTAGAGTCAGGATTGAGTTTCCTTTTGTTTTGTAAAACGTCTACTTCTGATTAGGAGCCTTAATCCGTAGTAGTGCAGTGGCTCCTTGGGCCGTCAGAGGGATACTCTTTAGTCAGCTGGAGGATGGGCAAATAAGAGCAGGCTGTGCCTTTTAAGGGCATTTCCTGGGAATTGCATAAGCCATTAATCTCTTGAATCTCTGTGGCCACAGCTTATGTGACCATAGCTACCTAGAGAAAAGGCTAGAGACTAAGACTTAGGGTGTGGGAGCTGTGTGTTGTGTCCATAGCCAGGTACTTGGAAGCAGAAATAAAATGCCTTCTTCAGCCTCTCGGCACTCAGGCTTCTGTTCACCGACTGTTTCTCATAGGGAGGAATTGTTGCTCTGTATGTCCTTGATGCTTAGCACACTGCCTGGCACAGGCAGTCATTCAACAAATGCTGGAGGGATTAATTAATTGAGCCTTGGAAAACAAATAGGTTGTTTTTTTGTTTGTTTGTTTGTTTGTTTGTTTAATTTTTTTTTATTAACTTGAGTATTTCTTATTTACATTTCGAATGTTATTCCCTTTCCCGGTTTCTGGGCAAACATCCCCCCTAATTCCTCCCCCTCCCTAGGTCGTTTTTATATACATGCATAACGTTTAGTTTTTAAAAGGAATAATTCCCAAGAGTAGAAATGTAACTCAGTGATAGTAGATAATAGATGCCTGTCTGGAATGTTTAGGGTCCTACATTCCATCTCCAGTAATGCAGCATGATGATGATGGTGGTAGTGATGGTGATGATGATGATGATATGATGGGATAGTAATAGTAGTAGTAATTAATTAGTTAATTAAAATAAAGTGAAGGTTGACATAGAGACCAAAAAAGGGGGGGTGAGCATATATTGGAGAAACCCCCAAATAACTGGTGTTTGGGGAACTTAGAGAGCCCACTTGTTTGAGCATTGGGTGCCTTATAGAAAGCAGTAGAAGATGGGCTGGAAAGGCAGTCCATCACTGTCTCAGAATATAAACCCTACTTAGAGACAGTGTCTGGGCCTAGGTGACCTGTGTCTTCATTGCACATTCCTTATTGGCATCGCCGTTAGGAATGCACAGTCCTATACCTGCCTCCAGATAAATTAAGTCATTTTCTCCAGCAGCATTACATCACAGGAAAGCTGGTGTAGGCTGGGACTCTTAGACTTATATTCCTGCTGGCATTTAGCTGGGGGCACTGCCAGTGTAAGACACCAGTAAGAGATCAGAGCTCTCTCTTAGGCAGTCTTCTGGCAGGATCTGTGTGATCCTAGTTTTCACGAGTCATGCTTTCCCGAGTGCCTCAAGATGTTAAGTTTCTGCCAGATTTATTCTCTCTCTTTCTACAATTTATTTTATTTTAGTTATATATATGTGTGTGGGTATGTGCATGTGAGTTCAGATGGCTAGAGGCCAGAGTGGGCGTTACAGGTTGGAAGACAACTGAAGATGCTGCAAAGGGAACTCAAGTCCTCTAGTAGAGCAGCAAGTGCTGTTAACCACCGAGCCATCTCCCTCTTTTTCTCTCTTTTAAAATTATTTCTATTTTTGTGGGCTGTGGGGGACTATGCATGGAGAGGCCAGAAAAGGACCTCTCTTGGTACTCTGTTATATATCATCTTGAGACAGGGTCTCTCACTCTGCTTGAAGCTCTCCATTTTAGCTAGGCTGAGTTCTTGGGATGTGCCAGTCTCTACCTCTGCCTCTCTCTTCCTCCCTCCCCTGAGTGCTAGGGTTATAAGCATAAGCAGCCATGCCTTGCCCTTTTAATATAGGTAGTAGAGTAGGTAGTGGGGATTTGAACTCAGGTCCTCATCCTCACAGAGTAACAGTTCCTACCCCTGTTTTTTTGATACAAGGATCTCTGATGTAGCTCTG
This sequence comes from Rattus norvegicus, assembly GCF_021556685.1. Classification (NCBI taxonomy): domain Eukaryota; kingdom Metazoa; phylum Chordata; class Mammalia; order Rodentia; family Muridae; genus Rattus; species Rattus norvegicus. The sequence continues at coordinate 221,692,092 of NC_141534.1, forward strand.
GCTGTTTTGGAACTTACTATATAAACTGTGCTGGCCTCAGACTCACAGAAATTCACCTTCTTCTGCATCCCTGAGTGCTTGGTAAAAGGAACGTGCCACCATACCTGGCTTTAGAACATTTTTTATGTTTTTGGTTTTTCAACAGTCTTGGCTGTTCTGGAACTCACTCTATAGACCAGACTAGCCTCAAACTCACAGGGATCCACCTGCCTCTACCTCCCAAGTGCTGGGATCCAAGGTATGCAGCACCATGCCTGGCCACAAATTTTAAATTAGCAAAGTTATATAAACTTTCAAAGTAGCTTCTATCTTCTTGAGGAGGAGCAGTGTGAGCAGTGTCTGTTGTTCACTCCTCTACCAAGTGGGCCACATAGGCCCTGGCACACAGGGCTCAGATAGTGTTTTTGTGATGAAAAGGCACACATCTCCCCTAGCAGAAGTGCTCTTCAACCCCTGGCTCCATCTCCACACAGTGTCATCTAGTGATAAGTGCTGTGAGTCAGCTGTAAAATCTGAAAAGTGAGAGCATGACCTGCTTCATTCCTTTTGTAATTCATTCACTCAGTGCCTGTCTGATGAGGTCACTTCTGGCTGTTGTTGGATCTGCAGTCCTGCATAGAAGAGGCATGGTTTCCATCTCCAATAGGTGACTGGGTTACCTGACATAACCACAACTCCTTCTCTGAGAATCTGAGAGCCACAACTTCTTTTCTCTCCCTGGTTATTTGCTATATCACTTCAGTGTCTCAGCGTCTTCTCCAACTGCAGAGAGGTTCAGCTGTCTCCTATCAATGTCTGGGGAAAGGTTTTAAATTTCTCTCTTTCTTTTTTTTTTTTTTTTGGTTCTTTTTTTCGGAGCTGGGGACCGAACCCAGGGCCTTGCACTTCCTAGGCAAGCGCTTTACCACTGAGCTAAATCCCCAGCCCCAATTTCTCTCTTTCTTACAGGTAAACTTTAATGAGCCCTTGTCCATGCTTCAGCGCCTTACTGAAGATCTGGAATACCATGAGCTGTTAGACCGAGCTGCCAAGTGTGAGAACTCTCTAGAACAGCTCTGCTATGTGGCAGCCTTCACCGTTTCCTCCTATTCCACTACTGTCTTCCGAACCAGCAAGCCATTCAACCCTCTCCTTGGGGAGACATTTGAACTAGACCGACTGGAGGAGAATGGGTATCGATCCCTCTGTGAGCAGGTAAAGAGCCCAAACTGGAGACACTTTTCCCTCTTACGACAGGCTAGTTTTTGAGAATCCAGTTCCTTATCAGCCCAGTCTGTCTTCTTTTTCTTCAAGGTTCAATATACTAGGCCTGTTATTCACCTGCTGTTGTGGATGTAAAAGTATCAAGGGAGACTCTTGGGTGTTTACCTCCAATTAATAGGCTCTAGCTTTCTCTTCTCTACTCTTCTTGGTTAACTCACACCTAATTTCTTAAAGGTGAGTCATCATCCCCCTGCTGCTGCGCACCATGCTGAATCCAAAAATGGCTGGACATTGCGTCAGGAAATTAAAATCACCAGCAAGTTTCGAGGCAAATACCTCTCCATTATGCCCCTTGGTAAGGCCACTAAGTTTGTTCTAGTACAGGTGTTCTAACATGATGGAGGAGGCCAGTGGTTCAGGCATCAGATGGGAACTCTAATTCAGGCACCAATATCACTAGATAGCACTGGGCAGTTATTTCACTTCCCAGCTATCAGTGAGTTAGGGGGCCAGGCACTCTTTTAAGACCCATCTGGCATAATTCCTTGTTTCTTTAATGTATTTACTTTTTGTCAATAAGTACTGCCTTAAAATGTAGATTCAAGCATGCCTTTAAAAAAATTTTTTTAATGGTGTTTCCGCATTACTTTAGTAATCTGGTTCTGTCTGTATGTAGAACATTTAGGATTACAAGATTAGATTTCTTGGCTAGTATCTCTCCTCTGGTCCTCTCTCCTCTGATGGATTGTGTGTCATTTATGTAATGACTGAATCCTGGGTAAGATGAAACTTCATTTTATTGGATTACAAGTTATTTTTGTATCAGATCAAAAAGATGAAACCTGGGAATAGGAACCCTGATGTGTAGAGTTGGAAGCACGCCAGAAATTTTAGCTGCTGCCGTTTCTTACTCTGTACTGATTTTCTTTTGTGCACGTGTGTGTGTGTGTGTGTGTGTGTGTGTGTGTGTGTGTGTGTGTGTGTCTGTGTGTGTGTCTGTGTGCAGAAATGTATATATCAATATACATTTTTCCTGGATGTGGTGGTGCAGGCCTTTAATCCCAGCACTCATGGAGATAGGGGCAGGTGGATCTCTGTGAGTTCAAGGTCAGCTTGGTCTACAAGGTGAGTTCTAGAACAGCCAAGACTGTTACACAGATAAACTCTGTCAAGATTTATTTTTTATTTGTATGTGAGTGTGTACATGTGTTTTCAGTGCAGTTCCCACCAAAACCAGAGGTGTCAGACTCCCTGGAGTTGGTGTTATATAGACAGTTGCGAGCCAGCAGATATGCATGCTAGTAATCAAACTTGGGTCCTCTGGAAGAACATTTAACCACTGAGCCATATCTCCAGCCCCTGAAAATTGTATTGTTTTACTTCATCACATAACTTCATATTGTTTACTTTTGCAGATACTTTACAAATTTTATAGGAGAAAAAAGTTACTATCTTGGTCTCTTAGTTTCCTGGTGAATTAAAGTTACTGACTTGTGTTCTATCCCAGTGTCTTAGACAGAGTATTTCAGTTTTGTTGATCTGGGAATGACTCGAGTTCTTGCTTATTCAGGATAGTGTTACTGGATATAGAATTCTGCTTTTAGTAGTCTTTTTACCATCTGAATCTTCTTGTTATTCTAAACATCTTGTTATTCTGCTGTCTTCTGGCCTTCTGTATTTTTTCCTCAAATATTTTACTGTAAATGCACACATAGATGTCACACATGTTATGTGTATAGTTCAGTATTGTTTCCTACATTCATAAACGTATTTGAACACTATCAACCATCCAGCTGTAAGATCCTTCGTCTTGTACAGCTGAAGCTTTCTACCCATTTAAAAAGTAACTGCTCATTTTGCCCTTTTTCCAGATGCAGAAAACCACTGATATTTGTTTTGTCTGCCTAATTTTGACAGATCTTTGACTTAAAGGTATTTGTCAGTTCGGGGTCCTTTTCTTTAGATTTCAGTGTTAAAATTACTCTTTTTAAGCTGATTATTCCTATTACGTGCATCAGCTTTTTTTTTTTTTTATATGTCTACCTGTTGATGATTACAGATTGCTTCCATGTTTTAACTATTGCATATAAAATCTTCTGTGAAACCGAGTATAAATCTCAGAGTTCTTGCTTTCTTTTCTTTAGAGTGTATACCACTAGTAGAACTCCGGGTCACATAGTAATTCCCTTTTTAATGTTTTGAGAAATTCCACAGTTTTCTACAGTGTGACTACCATTTTATATCCCTCCTAACAGTGTACTTAAGCTGTAGTTATCCCCTGTCCCTGTTGTAGATTCAGTCATTCATTGATAGTAGCCACCTCATTGTTGGCGAGTGTATCTCGGGTGCTTTTTTGACTTAATAGTGGTGTGGAACATGTTTTCGTCTGCTTTTTACTGACTTGTGTATTTACTTTAGAGAGGTCTGTGTAAGTCTTTTGCCAATAGTTTTTAGGATTTTGTTGTTGTTGTTGTTGTTGTTGTTGTTGTTGTTGTTGTTCTGAGATTTTGTAGCTCTGGCAGTCTGGATCTCAAAACATCAGCCAGGACAGGCCTGGACCTTACTGAAATGTCTGGGATGTCAGGAGCAATGGTGCACACCACCATGCAGGGACCTTTTGACAGTTCTTGTTGCTTCGTTTCTTTGAGACATGGTCTTACTATGTATCTCTGTTTGGCAAGGACCAACCATCAGAGATCTGCCTGCTTCTGTCACCTGAGTACTGGGATTAAAATTGTATGCCATCGGTCTAGAGAAATGGCTCCGTGTTTAAGAGCACTGACTGCTCTTCTAGATGTGTCCTGAGTTCACTTCCCAGCAACCACATGGTGGCTTACAGCCATCTGTAATGAGAGCCAGTGCCCTCTTCTGGTGTGTCTGAAGACAGCTACAGTGCTACAGTGTATTCATATACATACTGAGGTAGCTGAGGGGGTTATCAACTGACCAGATACCTCAGAGCTCCCAGGGACTAAACCACCAACCAAAGAGTACACATGGATAGACCTATGGCTCCAGCTGCATATGTAACAGAGGATGGCCTTGTCTGGCATCAATGGGAGGAGAGGCCCTTGGTCCTGTGAAGGCTCTATGCCCCAGTACAGGGGAATTCCAGAGTTGGGGGGTGGGAGGGAGTGGGTGGGTGGGGAAGCACCCTCATAGAGGTAGGGGGTTGGGGGATAAGATGGGGGTTTGCCAGAGGGGAAACTGGGAAGGGGGATAATATTTGAAATATAGCTAAAGAAAATATCCAATGGAAAAAAGAACTGTGTGCCATCACACCTAGCCACCTTTGCTAGTTGTTAAATTGAGTTGTTTTGTTGAATTTTGAGAGTTTTATATGTGGTCTGTGTATAATTCTTTTTATCAAAAATGGGATTTTTAAATACTTTCTTGCATTCTGTGAATTGCCTTTTTACTCCATAGATGCCCTTTGATGTACATTTTTTTTTTCAGAGCTGGGGACCGAACCCAGGGCCTTGCGCTTGCTAGGCAAGCGCTCTACCACTGAACTAAATCCCCAACCCCCAGCCCCCCCCTTTTTTTTTTTTAATTTTCAAAAAGACCATTTTGTCCTGTTTTTCTTGTTGCCTATACTTTTGGTATCATTTCCCAAAAGTCATTACTAATCTAATGTCTTGAAGCTTTTGACCCCAGGGTCTCTCTGTGTAGCCCTGGCTGTCCTGGAACTGATTGTATAGACCAGGCTGGCCTCAAACTCAGAGATTCACCTGTTACCGCCTCCCAAGTGCTGGGATTAAAGGCAAGTGCTACCACTGTTGGGCTTCTTTTGAGTTTTATATAGTTTGGTGTATTTAATATTTTCTCTCTCTTAGCCATCTTTTCTATGTAGATCTTAAGTCATCAGGGTCAGGTAATTCCGCCTTTGATGTTGTAAGTCTCTTCCACTGTGGTACTACTGTCACAACTCCATTTTGCTTTCTCTATGAGAATACCTTATGGTAACATTTGGGTATTTGCCATTTGGGGTTCATGTTTATGTATACTGTTAAGAAAAGGTCCAGGTTCATTTTACATGGAGATTGAAGACTGTCCTTTTTCTATTGAATGGTCCTGGCACCCTCATCAACATCATTTGGGAGTGTATGTAAGGTCTTGTTCTTGGGCTTTTGATTTACTCCATAACCTGTTGTCTTTATGCCAGTTCTTCATTGTTTTGGTTAGTATGGTTTTATGATAAATTGAAATCAGAAAGTATGAATCTTCTAGCTTTATTTTCAAAATTGTTTTAGGTAGTTGAGTTCCCTTGTAATTCAACCTGTAAATTCTTCCTTTTTTAAACTGTCTTTTTCTTATGTGTATATTTAGGTAAATTTGTGTATGTGTATGCCTGGAGACCAAAAGACATTGGGCCCCTGGGTCTGGAGACAGAGGCAGTTGGGAGAACCTGACTTGAGTGCTGGGAACAGAACTCAAGTCCTCTGCAAGAACAGCAAGTGCTCTTAACTATTGACATGCACACATGCATGCACACATGCATGCATTGAGTCCTCAGAAACTGTTTTTACCTTGAATTTTTATTTAGTATTCATTTGGGAAGCTATACCTACTAAACACCTGTTACATGCTAAGCACCTTAGTAAGCAAATAAACAGGTACTTACTGCTGACCAGGATGTGTTTTCCCAAGTCTGTAAATGATAAAAATGACCAAAAGAAATTAGTCTGTATACAGTAAACGGAATCCCGACACTCACCACCCATGGAATTTATGGACTCTATAAGTTAATAGCATAGTCCCCAACAAGATTGCCCTTGCTTCTGATATAAGGCACAAATTTGGGAGTGTTAAGCCTCCTGTACTTTGGATCAACAAGCTATAAATTCCAGGGATCCCCCAGTTCTCTCAGATTTTTCTAGATATGTCTATCTTATTGTATGTGTGTTTTGCCTGCATGTGTGTATGTGTACCATGTGTGTGCCTGGTGCCTTCAGATATCAGAAGAAAATGTCAGACAGATCCTCTGGACTTAAGAGTTACAGATGGTTGTGAACTACTGTGTAGCTTCTAAGAATTAAACTGTGGGTCCTCTATAAGAGCAAAAAGTACTCTTAACCACTGAGCCATCTTTCCAGCCCCATTACTTTAGAAAACTTGCTAGAATGCCTTATGGAACTCAGGAAAGTGCTATACATACGACGAGTTGTCTTTTAGTGTACAAGTCAGGGTTATAGAATGAAGAGGCTGAAGCTAAAACCATAGCCTCTCTCCAAGGAATCAGGATATATTACTCTTGAATTTTGGCCTCCAGAGATTTTACTAGGATTTCATTATATGAACTGATAAATTGAATTCCGTAAGGTTTAGTTTTTCAGTATCTGTCTTCTCTTCTTGATGATTAGTAGGAATGATGATAATAGGTGACTCAAAACCTCAACTCTCCAACCACATGGCTGATCTTTCTAGCCTGGCTTGCCCTCATCCTGAGTTATCTTATTTACAGTAACTATCAGTGACCCACTGAGTCATCTCAGTAGCATAAAATATCAAACCCTACAAAGATAATTTCTCTTCCACTAACCACAGCAAAACTAGACAAGTCAAAACCAGGCAAGTTATGTAACATAGGATGGTACATCTAATGAGTGGCGAAGCCAGGATGGAGTCTAGTTCCAATTCTGAACTCCCCTGTCCCTGCCTCTCCGTTCCTCCTGTGTAGACCCATAGATAAGTGGTTTGTTTAAGGTCTTAGAGCTCATTACTAATCTTGGCTGCCAGTACATGTTCCTTCCACAGTGCAGTGCTATTTTCCTGATGATAGGGCACATTTGCCTTCTTTCTGTAATTTTGAAATTGGAATTATAAAGTACAGCTCCGTAGTTAAGATGTATCAATTGTCATTATCTGACATCATCTGGTTGTATTTTATTCATATACTTAAAACCAAGTAAACAAAAGTAAACCAACAATTAAACCATGTAAGAATGTTGTGCTTTTTAACTTTTTTTTGACTTGCTGTTTTTTTTTTAAATTAAAAGATATTAATAGAAGGACAGCAGTCTTCTTTCTAGTATGTATGATGCTGTTTTTCTGATACCTTGCTATATACTTTTGCTTCCAGGTACCATCCACTGCATTTTCCACGCAACTGGGCACCATTACACTTGGAAAAAAGTTACCACAACAGTACACAACATTATTGTGGGCAAGTTGTGGATAGATCAGGTGAGCAAAGGTACCACCCAAAGCACATCTGAAGTTCATAACACTTCTTCAGGAGGTAATCATCCCAGACTTTTTACTGGATCACCAGTTTCTCCTAAGGATTTTCTTTTGAACAGTAATGCCACCTCCATAAAGATCTAACTACAAATTATTATATGTGAGTGACCAAATGGTAGCTCCTACCAAGGGTGAGTAGGACTCTGTTTGGCAATATACAGGACACAAGGCGAGGCTCCACGGCTGCATTATCACCAAGCAGTGTCCTGAGTACTAGGGTTACTTCCCTTTACTTTTTTTATTTTTATTTCTATGTGAGTCCACTGTCACTCTCTTCAGACATACCAGAAGAGGGCACCAGATCCCATTACAGATGGTTGTGAGCCACCATGTGGTTGCTGGGAATTGAACTCAGGACCTCTGGAAGAGCAGTAAGTGCTCTTAACCGCTGAGCCATCTCTCCAGCCCAGTACTAAGGTTACAAAGTCAGAGAAAAGTTTCCAGGAGTTATTGCGACATTGGAGAAATATGACATGTGTAGGTAGAAAAGTAGGTAGCAAAATACCCTAGTACAGGAGATGTGCTGAGAGATTTTCCAGTTAACTTAGATTTGACGTAAGACTGGTTTAACTGCAGTCAGAAAAGAGGGAATACTGTCTTCTGGAAAAGGGCTTCACGGAAGATGTGGAATTAAGCTGAGTCTTTGAAAGGTAGAAAGGAGAGAAAAAGGGAAAAAAAATGAAGTTTATACGAAGATCACAAATGGAATCTATAGGAAGATCTGTCATGTACAACTTTGAAACTGTAATTGTGGTAAGCAAAGAAATTCTAGAAGGGTCCTAGTGAGGGACTTGTTCAGGAGGTAATTTATTTTTTATTGGATATTTTATTTACACTTCAAATGTTACCCCCTTCCCCAGTTTCTCATCCATAAACCCCCTATAACACCCCCTCCCACTTCTTGTATGAGGGTGTTCCCCTACCCAACCATCCACCTCTTCCCGCCTCCCCGCCCCAACATTCCCCTACACTGGGGGGCCCAGCCTTGGCAGAACCAAGGGTTTCTTCTCCCAGGAGGTAGTTTATTATGTGTGCATTTCAGTAGGTATACTGAAGGTCAAGCCATGTTACCAACCTGTGACACACAAAAGAAATGCTTATGTAAAACTCATGTCAGTCTTCGTAAAGCTAACCCATGATTCTTTTCACTTTACAGTCTGGTGAGATTGACATTGTAAATCACAAGACAGGAGACAAGTGTAATCTTAAATTTGTTCCTTATAGCTACTTCTCTCGGGATGTAGCAAGAAAGGTAAGAGAGATTGAAATTAAATATTTTTTATTTAGTGTGCATTCCTTAGAAGGGCTGGTGTGTGTGTGTGTGTGTGTGTGTGTGTGTGTAGAGAGTGTATAGGTAAGTAAAAAAGTTGTGTGTGTGTGTGTGTGTGTGTGTGTGTGTGTGTGTGTGTGTGTAGAGAGTGTATAGGTAAGTAAAAAAGTTGTGTCCTAAGTTTGCAGATCTGAAAAGTAGAGGTAAACAAAGAAACTAGAAAAGAAACCAAATACATTACTGAACCACTTTCCACTTTCTTTTCCTGAACATGAGGAAGTGAAAGAGAAGTTCAAGGGCTGGAGAGAGGGCTCAGTGGTTAGGAGCACTTACTGTTCTTCTAGAGGTCCTGAGCTGAATTCCCAGCACCTCTATCTGGTACTTCACAAATGCTGTTAACTCCCACTCCAGGGCACCCGGTGTCCACTTCTGCCTTCCAAAGTGGTGCTCGCTCTCTTTCTCTTTCTCTCTCTCTCTCTCTCTCTCTCTCTCTCTCTCCCCCTCCCTCCCTCCCTCCCTCCCTCCCTCCCTCCCTCCCTCCCTCCGTCCCTCTCACACATGCGTGCGTGCGCGCGCGCACACACACACACACACACACACCCCTAAATAAAAATAAAGAGATTTATTTTAAAAATAAAGACAAGCACAGTGGGAAAGTGGAAGTGGGAGGTGGAGGAGAGGAAGAAGGTGGACAGTAGTATCATTGACGCAGAGGAGAGGTATCTGCTCCAGCACAGGTGCTGCGTGCACAGACTTTCATGGAGGAGTGAAGAGTCCAGCCATGGCGGTGCTCCCTTTCAATCCCAGCACTCAGGAAGTAGAGACAGGCAGATCTCTGAGTTTGAGCCAGCCTGATCTGTAGAGTGAGTTCCAGGACAGCCAAGGCTACACAGAGAAACTCTGTCTTGAAAAACAGAAATTTAAAAAGGAAAGGTGAAGACTAGTTGTAGATTCAGATGTATTTGTGAATCTGTGTAATTTCTAGAATAGTTTTAAGTTTCAGTCAGGTGCTTTTCCTGCTTTTACATCCTTGCATCAGAAATTCCTGTGCAATAAGAAACTTTGATCATAAAACCACCAATTCATTGGTCTTGCCTCACATAGTATTTAAAAATCAGTAGCAACAGTTGTGTCTAACTTCTTAATGTTTATGATAACTGGATTTAACCAGTGTGTTCTCCATCCTTGTAGGTGACAGGTGAAGTGACAGACCCATCAGGAAAAGTTCACTTTGCCCTCCTGGGGACATGGGATGAGAAAATGGATTGTTTCAAAGTACAACCAGCCTCTGGGGAAAATGGAGGTGATGCTCGGCAGAGAGGCCATGAAGCAGAAGAAAGTAGGGTCATGCTATGGAAGAGGAATCCATTACCGTGAGTATAGCATGCCAGCTTCCTTTGCCTTTAACTCCTGAGTGGTATGCCAGTGCTCTGCCTGCATTCTTGGTGACTGTCTGTGGGACTGACACAGGGAGATGAGAACCTTTGAAGAGATGTACATGTAACTGGAGTTGAAGCGTCCTTTGTTCGAAGACTTTCTCTCACCAACCATGTGCCAAATTGGTTTTCTCTTTTCTAAAGTTTCACTTGACTCATGGCTCAGAGGAACCTCTATAGTTTAATGTTCTATTTTTGAGACAGGGTCTTACATAGTCCAGGCTGGTCTCACTGTGTACTTGAGGCTCTCTTTGAAGTCCTGATCTGATCCTTCTACTTGTACCTTCCAATAACTGGGTTATAGGCATGTACCACCATGTCCTGCGTTCTCATTGCAATTCAGAGCAGAGCTTTTCAAAAGCAACTGGGGAGAAAGGTGCTTTTTACCTGCTAACAGTTTCACCCACAGGCCACTGAGGTAAAGCACAGCACTTAGGAAACAAGTGCAGGTCATCATCTTATATATCATTTCTACAGAAGTAGCCAGATTTTCCCAGAAAGGTCTAGAAGGAAGCAGAGGAAATAGGCATGAGGCCGCTTTAAAGATTTCATTCTTCCTGATAAATGTAGATAATTCTGAATGCAGACGCTGCAGGCAAACTGTTTGAAATGATGCTGAGGAAGGTGGGAGTGGTACAGTTTAGCTTTCTTTCTTGGGGATTACCTGGTAAGGCTTTAGACTTCCTATGTGTGGGAGGGACACTTAGGTACAGGGCAGTGTTCTGAGCTGTTGTTCCTGGGTGAGACTGAGGCAATAGCCCTGCTTTTCCTTTGTTTTGTTTGTTCTTAGGAAGAATGCAGAAAACATGTACTACTTCTCAGAGCTTGCGCTCACTCTCAATGCCTGGGAAGGTGGCACTGCTCCTACAGACAGCCGGCTGCGGCCTGACCAGAGACTGATGGAAAATGGGCGCTGGGATGAAGCAAATGCTGAGAAGCAGCGTCTGGAGGAAAAACAGCGACTTTCTAGGAAGAAGAGAGAAGCAGAAGCTATGAAAGCCACAGAAGATGGTAATGACCTGTCCCCTGCTCTGATTTTTGATGTGTGGTATGTGTCAGCTCTAATCTTGCTTTTCATTTTCTTCCCATTTAGGCACACCATATGACCCCTATAAAGCACTGTGGTTTGAGCGGAAGAAGGACCCTGTCACCAAGGAGCTAACCCATGTTTATAGGGGCGAGTACTGGGAATGTAAGGAAAAGCAGGACTGGGGTTCTTGCCCAGACATTTTCTGAAGCAGCTGTAACTCAAAGGAAGAGGGCTGATCGGAGAAGACGGCAGAGGATGTCCGTGAAGGCTGGCAGCTGGGACTCTTACCAAGTGCTTTCCTCAAATTTGTCTGTCTTAACCAATCACTTTTTCCAAATCAATCACCAGAAGCAGACACCCATGGTGGTGATTGGCTGGTTGCCTTAGCTGATTGATGCTGAAATCGACGTAGTAGATACCCATGTGTATAAGGGAGAGGTTTAGTGGCTGAAAGTTAGTGTTATTCTACATCTGCAAAGGCAAGTAAGTGTTCTCCCTCTGCCTCATATGAGATGGTGTCATCCACCCTTACCTTGTAGTATCCTGCCCAGCCAAGATCTGCATACGATTGTGATTCATGAGCATTTGGTGCTGTTCAGAGCAAGAACTGATTTTAAAGTTCCTTTCAAAAGAAACACGTAAGATTTAACCAGCAGAGGCATCGTGCACAGGTCTCAATGTTAGGAAATGTACTCCCACGTGGGCTTGGTTTAACAGGGCATCGTGTGGTAACTAAGGTTTTGGAGCATCTGCAGGAAAGATTGTTCTCTAGGGCTTGAGTATTGAGTTACTTTCCGGGAGACTTTACCTTCACTTGCATACAGTACCCTCTGTGTTCTGTCTGCTTTGACAGCAACCAGAGGCCTCTGTGGTGGTTGATAAGAGGGTGACACTATCCTCAGAAAGGGGTTTATGGACTCCCTCAGGTGGAGAACCTCTGAGAACACAGGCAGGGTGGAAGAAGACTGCTACTCCTTGTACCTTCCCAGTCCCTCCTTGTCCTGTCTCTCATTGCCTTTCTGGCTTCTCTTTCCTGGCACAATGCCATTTGAGTTTGTGCCACAGTCTGGAGCAAACATTGCCTGACCCATTCTGCACACTTCAGAATATGGAAGAAGTTTCTCTGCAACAGATGTTTTCATCTTGGAAGTCCCAGTAGAATGGAGCCACTTCTGGAATAATGTGTTCAATCATCTGTATATTATATATATATATATATGTGTGTGTGGAGAGAAAATCTAATTTTTTTTTTTTTTTTTTTGGTTCTCCCCTTTCTCATGAAGAATCTTGGTTTTTTAATATCACCTGTCTCCTGGGACTCTCAAATGCGCGTTAATATGGGTTGGTGCACCTCTGCTTTCCATGTTTGAGGGGCGTTGCAGCCCCAGGCAGGGTCATGTGTGGCAGTTGCTGAACAGGGATGAGGAGAAGGGTTTTGTCACCTACCTGCTGCTGCCTCAGCTCAGCTTTTCTGATCACATGCGGCTCTTGGAAAGGAAGTCCTAGTCTTTTTCCTGCCTCAGTTTCCTTCCCTAGGAGGAGTACGGGTAGAAAGTCAAGAGGGTGATTTCTAGCTTCCTTATATCCCAGCCAGCTCAGGCTAAATCCCAAAAGAATTTTCTTCTAAGGATGTGAGCTAAGAGCCCTCATGCCCTGTGGGAACTGCTCCTGCTGGCGCTGGCATCCTTCAGTTTTTCTTTATGAGTTCTAGTGTCCTGTTCAGAAATATAACCCTTGTGCAACCCACTCTTGGTTGAGGGTCATAAATTGAGGTGCCTTCCTTGTGTACTTTTTGTTAGTGTTTTTGTTTTTGTTCCTTAACTGTTGAGCCTCAGCCAGTGTGGGTCCTTGGGGAAAATACCATTCCAGAGGACGCTATCCCTCCAGGGAAATTGGATTTTACTGGGTAAATTAGTATTCTCAGTCCTTCCCTACCGGCTCTCCTTCCCTAGATAAAAAATGATCAAAGAATGAGCACTAGGGAATTTCCTCCTAAGAAGACTTTCCCCAGCACAAGGGGTTACTCCAGGGAGGCCCATAAAATGGGCACCATCTCTGGAGGCTTTGGATAGAGTGGAAATTTCCCAAGGAACCTCCTTGCTTTAGCCCCTTCCCCTCTATCTGCACTACATTTCTAGCTTGATTTCCCAGATCCCTGCTAACGGAAGAAGCTTAGAAGTCATGAAGATGGAATAAAGTCACATGAAAGCAAAATAAGACTATATATATATCTATATATATTTTCAGTTTTTTTGCCTTATTGCTTTTTTTCAAAAAAAAACTACTAAATTAAATAATTTTTAAAAATCTATATTGTCTGATTTGCTTCTACTCCTAACAGTCAGGAAATAGTGGTGGACAGAGAGAGACTAGGCCAGTGGTGATTTGTTTTGTTTGGGGATTTTTTGGATATGAGTGTTTTGCTGTGAGTATGTATGTGTACCACATGCATGTCTGGTAGCCACGGATAACCAGACGGTGAACCACCACGTGGGTCTGGGAACTAAACTGAAGGTTTTTTGCAAGAGCAGTAAGTGCTATTAAAGACTAAGCCATCACTCAAGCTCCTATATTTTAATTCTTCAACGTCATTCCAGGTTCATGAGCCAAGGAATGGCCTTAACAGCCCTAATACATTTCAGTGTGACTTTTGCCATTGTCCTGTCTTAGCATAGAGAAACATAACTAATGTTTCTGATTCTGGGCCTGCTTCCCTTCAAAGGAAAATGTAGGGTGGAGGATATGACTTAGGGGTAGAGGGTTTACCTACCATATTACTGCCTGGCCTCGCTTCAATCCCCAGCCCTGAGAAAGAAAATCTAGTCAAAGCTGCATTCTCAAAATTCTTAGCTGTTTGATGTATGGGTTCAAAGACCTTTCATTTAAAAGGGCACACTTGTCATTCCAGCATTCAGGAGGCTGGGGCAAATTCCCCATGTCACCCAGGAGCTTAAGTCTGGGTAACTTGGAGAAGAGTCTCAAAAGAATAAAGGTGGTGTAGGCAGTCTCGAGGAGGCAGGGCAATTACAAGCTCCAGACCAACCTGAGATACATAGATCCTATCTCAAAAGCAAAAAAGACTTTTTTCAAGCAATGACACCATTTTACTTTTTCTCTGCAAAGTCCAGGCTGGGGAAGAATAAGGTGTAGGCCTAGAGAGCACTCCAGTCAGAAAATACAGCAAAGGATCCTGGCCATGAGGAACCCTGAGCCTGTAGTATCGAGAGCCCTGGGCCACATAGCTTTAAAGAGAAAAATGTTAGGACCATTTTGACAGTTAAAAAAAGGCACTCAGAGAAACTAGATTTGTTCGGGGTCACACAGCTGATTGGTTGGTCAGTGTTGGAATTCAAAAGCTGGGTGTAGCTAACCGGAGTTTCTGACCTCTTAAGCCACCCTGTTTTCTCTCGTGTTCTCTGACTGTCACATTCTGCTGCTGAAGTGCTTGACTGTCTGCACAGGCTTATTTGGACTACCATTTCTTTTAAAGCTCTACCCCAAAGACTGGGTTTTTCAGACCTCAAGTCAGTAAAACAAGCTGTTATCAGCGATTGTTTTTGTACCAGGTTCTTGGAGAAACCACCTCATTATTATTAGAAGATTGGATGTTAAATTGCTGTGAAGTTTTGTTACTTTGTTCTCGAGCAAGGTGAAAAGCACAGCAGTAGGTATGAGGCATTCCTGATAGTCCTATTAGATCTCAAGCACCATCACAATTTAATTCCAACATTAGGGGCAATGAAACAGCCACAATGTGTAATGATCCCTCCTTGATCTAATAACGACGTGAGTTGGAATGTGGATCCTGAGGGTCAGGGTCCAACATGATTCAACACTTAGGACTCAGCAAAATTTCAAATCATTACATTCAGAGACCTTTAAAGTCCCACAAACCTAGAGAAACAGTTTCACCACAGATGGTTCACCATGCTGTCTTAGGCAAATAAGAGTGAGTTTGTCGGTTCCCATTCTGTTTGAATTCCCCAGCCTTCATTTCCACAGAGTCGAAAAGCAGCAGAGATTTCCATCCTGTGGGGAAAGAAGAGATGACAGTGAGGAGGAAGAGAGCCATTGTTCCCTACATTCGAGGAGGAACAAGGACAGAGCCTTCCAGAGCTTTCAAACTGTGGAATGTCAAGCAGTGATAACAAAAGGAACCACAGCAGTATCAGTAACCTCAAGCGAGAAAGTGTACCTAAGCGCAGCTTGCACCACAACACTGCTGAACTTCATACTCCAGTATAATGTCCCTGAGTTCTCCCATGAGGACTATGCACCGTGCAAAGGCCATGGTCCTTACTCCTGCAGTATTAACCAGATCTTGGGGGCATTTTTCTATAGCTTACTACAGAGTACTGTCTCCAACGTGATGACCTAGGTGCTTCTCCCTTGTTTATAAAAAGCAAACACATATGCACATCCAACAAACTTGTTCAACCCGTACACTTCAGGGATTTGCTCTATAGGGTCAGTAAAATAAAGTCTCAAAAAGTGGCATAGAAAATATTCAGATTTTGTTCAATATAGATGTACATTTTTTGGAACAAAATTCAGAACCACCAGGAATGGTGAACACCTGTGAATCTTTTGTGCCTTTAGGACGTGGAGATGGGAGGATAGTTCAAGGTCATTATTGGCAACATAGTGCATTTGAGGCCAGCTTGGGTCTCATGAGACCCTGTCAAAAAAAATTATGAGAGACACTTGTCCACCCTTCTTTACTCACTGGAAGCATTCTGAGCCTTGTGTCGTTTCTGAAGTTCCTATTGTAAACCATAGTCCCATTACCCTTTCAGATCTATACTGATTTGGTTCATTGTTCCTTCAGGGAAAGAGCTGAATGGTCACATGAGAGGTCTTCAAAGGACAGAACCTAAAGAGCTCCAGGGATGTGGGGGTAGCTCTAGCATGCCAGAATGTGTACATGGCTTCGGTTTGATCTCCAGCACTGTGGTCAGTTACTTAGAATCCTCCATAAATAGCCTACAGAGGTCATGTCCTCTGAGCGTGACCAGATGATTTTAGAAGTTACTAAACACAAGTTCATTTTAGAATATGGCTAGGAACATTTTCTTTCATTCACTCAGCCTCACTCATTAAGCATTTACCCAAGCCTGATAATCTAACTGATTGGGAATACAAATAGATTAGGTAAACAGCCAATTGCATTCAAGTTTGACAGGTGGTGCAAGGCACTGTAGCCTGTCGGGAGCTGGGAGAAAAGTGGATGGAGACAAGTCAGAGAAGTCTTCGAGAACCCGAAGAGCTTGAGCTATGATTTGCAAAGCTAAGCAGACATTAGGGGAAGGGTGATGCAAGTGTGTTGCACAGACAAAAGAAGAGCAAGGTCCAGACAGGTGTCCTTGCAGTGACCGCATGTATTGCTAGTTTAAAGTCAAGGCATTCACCAGCCTTAGGGCTTTTTGCTCAGCTCACTAGTCCATTTCCACTCCTGAGTGCTCTTTCCTGGTAAGCTTTTTCTATAGCTATACCTTG
This sequence comes from Rattus norvegicus, assembly GCF_021556685.1. Taxonomy (NCBI): domain Eukaryota; kingdom Metazoa; phylum Chordata; class Mammalia; order Rodentia; family Muridae; genus Rattus; species Rattus norvegicus. The sequence goes on from NC_141534.1 coordinate 221,708,770, forward strand.
CCTAGCTTCTGTTTGTTTTTTGAGACAGGGCCTCCCTGTGTAGCCCAGACTACATAGAGTTCTCTATGTAGTCCAGGATGGCCTCAAACCCAGAGATCCTCCTGCCTCTTCCTCGAGTGCTGGGACTAAAGGTGTTTGCCACCTCCTCACCACCACAAGTCTTCTGAGGCTAACTTAACAGTGCATGACTTTTCATTCTACCTCGTGGCAGCTGCTAGTCTTCTCACCTAATTCCTCAAGCTTAAAAAAAAAAAAAAAAAAACACTGAGCTAGGCACTGAAGAGGGGTGTGGCCCCACCCACAGAAGACTCCAAGTGCCTTTAGAAGCCTCAGCTTTTGTTTTTAACTAGTAAGTAGGATATTGAATTTCAGGTAGAAACAATTTATGAATAAGACCAGTTAAGAGGCTGGAGAGGAAAGATGAGAAGCAGAAGAATTCTAATTGGGATGAAGAGTCTATGGGATGAAGACTAGAAGGCAGAGAGGGGAAGGTTTTGCAAGTGTCTGTCCTAGGAAACTTAGATGGAAGGTCAAGTGTCCTGGGTAGTTTTATGTCAGCTTGACACAAGCTAGAGTCATCTGAAAGGAGGGAACCTCAGCTGAGAAAATGCCTCTGTAAGACCCAGATGTAAGACATTTTTAAAATTGGTGACTAATGAGGGAGGGTGCAGCCCATTGTGGGCGGTGCTATCCTTGGGCTGGCAGTCCTAGGATCTATAAGAAAGCAGACAGATAAAGTCACAGGAGCAAGTCAGTAAAGGGCATCCCTCCATGGTCTCTGCATCAGCTCTTGCCCCTATTTCCTGCCCTGTTTGAGTTCCTGTCTGACTTACTTCAATGATGAACAGTGATATGGAACTTTAAGCCAAATAAATAAGCTCTTTCCTCCCTAACTTGCTTTTGGTCATGGTGTTTCCTCACAGCAATTGAAACCCTAAGACAGTAATAGGAGTTTTGAAAAGAGAGAAATGGCTCAGTGGTTAAGAATAATGCTCTTATAGTCATAAAAACTGTATGGTATTGACACAGAGAAGGCAGATAGACCAGTGGAATAGAATTGAAGACCCAGAAATGAACCCACACACCTATAGCCACTTGATCTTTGATAAGGGAGCTAAAACCATCCAATGGAAGAAAGACAGCATTTTCAACAAATGGTGCTGGTTCAACTGGAGGTCAGCATGTAGAAGAATGCAAATCGATCCATTCTGATCACCATGTACTAAGCTTAAATCCAAGTGGATCAAAGACTTCCACATCAAACCAGATATACTCAAACTAATAGAAGAAAAAGTGGGGAAAAGTCACGAACACATGGGCACTGGGGAAAATTTCCTGAACACCAATGACTTATGCTCTAAGATCAAGAATCGACAAATGGAACCTCATAAAACTGCAAAGCTTCTGTAAGGCAAAGGACACTGTCATTAGGACAAAACGGCAAAAGATCTTTACCAATCCTCCATCTGACAGAGGACTAATATCCAAAATATACAAAGAACTCAAGAAGTTAGACTCCAGAGAGTCAAATCACCCTATTAAAAGTGGGGTACAGAGCTAAACAAAACATTCTCAGCTGAGGATTATTGAATGGCCAAAAAGCACCTAAAGAAATGTTCAACAACCTTAAGTCATCAGGGAAATGCAGTTCAAAACAACCCTGAGATTCCACCTCACACCAGTCAGAATGGCTAAGATAAAAAAATCAGGTCACAGCAGATGCTGGCAAGGATGTGGAGAAAGAGGAACACTCTTCCATTGTTGGTGGGATTGCAAACTGGTACAACCATTCTGGAAATCAGTCTGGAGTTTCCTCAGAAAATTGGACATTCTACACCTGAGGACCCAGCTATACCTCTCTTGGGCATATACCCAAAAGATGCTCCAACATACAATGAAGACACATGCTCCACTATGTCCATAGTAGCCTTATTTATAATAGCCAGAAGTTGGAAAGAACCCAGATGCTCAACAGAGGAATGGATTCAAAAAATGTGGTACCTCTACACAATGGAGTACTACTCAGCTATCAAAAACAATGACTTCATGAAATTCATAGGCAAATGGAATAAACGAAAATATCCTGAGTGAGGTTACTCAATCACAGAAAAACACACTTGGTATGCACTCATTGATAAGTGGATATTAGCCAAGAAGCTCTAATTACCCAAGATGCAATCTACAGACCACAGGAAGCTCAAGAAGAAGGATGACCAAAATGCAGATGCTCCCACTCCTTCTTAAAAGGGGGAAAATAGGGGTTGGGGATTTAGCTCAGCGGAAGAGCGCTTGCCTAGCGAGCGCAAGGCCCTGGGTTTGGTCCCCAGCTCCGAAAAAAAGAAAAAAAAAGGGGGGGGGGATATTCATAGGAGGAGATATGGAAGCAAAGTTTAGAGCAGCAACTCAAGGAATGGTCACTCAGAGCCTGACACACATGTGGCCCACATGTGTACAGCCACCACAACTAGATAAGATTGATGAAGCTAAAAAATGCATGCGGAAAAGGACTGGTTATAGATCTTTCCTGAGAGACACATCCAGAGCATGTCCAATACAGATGTCAATGCTAGCAGCAAACCACCGAACTGAGAACAGGACCCCCTTGGGGGGTATTAGAGGAAGTATTGAAAGAGTTGAAGGAGCTTGCAACCCCATAAAGACAACAATGCCAACCAACCAGAGCTTCCAGGGACTAAACCACTACCGAAAGACTATACATGGACTGACCCAGGGCTCCAACTGCATATGTAGCAGAGAATAGCCTTGTTGGGGCACCAGTGGAAGGGAAAACCCTTGGTCTTGTCAAGTTTGTACCCCCAGTGCAGGGGAATATGGGGGGGGACAATAAGGCGGATGTATAGGGGGAATACCTGTATGGGGGAGGGGGAGGGGAGGGGAGGGAATGGGGGCTTATGGACAGGAAACTCGGAAGGGGAATAACCTTTGAAATGTAAGTAAAGAAATAAATTAAAAAAAAAAGAAAAAAAAAAAGAGGGCCAGAATTCTATTCCTAGCTTATACCTGCCTAGAACTACATACACCTCAGTACATCTGATGTCCTTTGGCTTTTGTAGGAACCTGCCCTCACATGAATGCTTCCACACACAATTACAAACATGCATACATAACTAAAGTAAAACAATTTGGGAGATTGTAACACACACTTAATCTTAACATTATGAAAGCAGAGACGATCAGAGTTCAAGGTCATTCATCCTTAGCTAGTGAGTTCAAAGCCAGCCTGGTTTATATAGTTCTGGAATTTCAAAAAAATAAATAAAGAAGGAAGGCAGGAAGGAAAACCTTTGAGAGAAAGCCAATTCATTTTTAGGTTTGCTTTGTTGTAGGTACCTGTGGTGATATCAAAAACAAAACAAAACTTTTTTTGTTTTTTTGTTTTTTGTTTTTTTTGAGATAAGATCTACAATTGCCCAGGCTGCCTTCGAATTCACAATATTGCCAGTGATGACCTTGAACTCCTGATCTTCCCTCCTCCACCTTCCAAATCCTGGTATTATAGGCATGTACCCTGGTGACCTGCTTTGAGAAACAATTTTAAACATGGTTCTTCTATGTAGTCTGAGATCTAAGACCGAGGGAAACCACAGATCATTTGGCCAACTCTAAGGACAAGCAAGAGTATATACATGCAAATACACACACACATACATACATACATACATACATACATACATACACACACATGTAACCTGCAGAGATTCCGATTCAACTGAGGAACTGAGGTTAGGCTAGTATATATGTAACAATTGTACTATATAATCTATATAATCTTAAATATGACTATGAAGGAACGGACTCACCCTGAATCCCAGGCAAGCATCTGGTCAGGCTAGGATTTAAGTCACCCTTTGTCATGTATACACTAAGTCTACACAGCAGGTAGTGGCTCTTCATTGCTGCACACCTAATTCCCATATATATGCCTGGTGACTTAAAGCACGGCCTGTCTATGCTCAGTCCCGGAGGTGAGGAGTCCACACGGCTGCCTTCTTTGTTCAGGGTCTCATGAGAAGAAAAGATTTGGTTGAGTTCTTACTAGGCATATTAGGGATGTCTCCTTTCAAATGTATCCTTGCTGGCATCCTTTAGCTTCTTTTGTGGTAAAGGGTCAGTTTCCTTGTTAACTGTCATGGAGGAGGTACTCTCATCCCAGGGGCTACAGGCAGCCCTTATCACATGGTCTCCAGCCTCAAGCCCAGAGAGCTTCTTAGGTTTAACGAGTTTCTTCCACAAGCAGCTGGAGGAGCCCATGCTGGCCAGACATTCTGTTGCTGAGACAAATACCAGAAAGAAACAGTTAAGGGGAAGAAGGGTTTATTGTAGTTCATGGCTTCAGTCATGTACTATATATATATATATATATATATATATATATATATATATATATATATATATATAGTGGAACAAGGTCACCAGGAAGTGTAGAGGAGTGACAGGAAGGACCAGGGTTAAGAAATGCCTTTTTATCCCCTTCCCTGTGTGATGCCCTTCTTCCAAAGGCACAACTTCCATAATTTACCACCACCTAATTACCTGTTTAAATTTGGAATCTTTAAATTGTTTAAAGCAGTGATTAGGTCACCGCCCTGGTGATGTCCTGTGATATCCTGTGGAAGTAACCTCACGACTCACTCAGAAGTGCACTTACCCTGTGGGGTCTTTCAATAGACTCAAGCTGAACAGCAAGATTAACCAAACCTGTTTCTCTCTGATCCCGGCGGTGGGTCTCTCCCTTTCTGCCCTTCTCTGTCCTCTGTTCTCTGCTTTCAAGGCTCTGCTCCTCTCTACCTCTACCCCTTATCTGGGAAAAAAAATTCTCCATGACTAATAAATAATGGAACATTTTAGAGTCAGATGTGCTGTTTAGGATAACCTAACCATAAAAGGGAAATCCTATCATATTAATGGTCCTATTGACTATGTGGTTTTCTTTCCTGGGGGTGGTATCTGGAGGGTTGGGAAGGTGGTCATTATTTTAGGATTTTTCCTACTACAACTATGTAGAGAAAGCAAAATGATGATGTTTAAACAAGACTTCTGGGTCTGCAAAACCCTTGCCTGCATCTAGTTGAGCCGTGGCAGCTCTATACTGGATGGGGCAAAAAAAGGAAAGGAAAGGAAAGGAAAGGAAAGGAAAGGAAAGGAAAGGAAAGGAAAATAAAGGAAAGGAAAGGAAAGGGAAGGAAAAGAAAGGAAAGAAAGGACACGACTCTTTCTAGATATAGTGAGGGAGAAAGTTTATTATAGATAAAAGGGAGGCATAGCTAGAAGCAGACATCTGGGAGAATCCCAGAGTGGATATGACTCTGAGCCTTGTGAGGAGAGGGGAGAGGAGTGGGGCATTGGTGGTGGTATGCAAGCCTGGGGAATCTGGTAACAGGCAGGGACAGAGAGATGCTTTGAAAACTTGGAGGCCAGTGTCTACTTTGATATGTGAAATCTATCTCATTTTGTCCCAGGTTTGAGACCTAATATGGACCTGGGATGTACTTTTCCCTCAGTCTCTTGAAAGAGGCGATCTGGAATCACTCCCTACTTACTGTAAGTCCTAAACCAAGGTCATCTGTTCACTTCACTTTACAATAAGCTCATGGTCTCCCTTCTTAGGAATCAACTTATTATGAAAAACTGGATTATTCTTGATAGCTGTAGGGAACTTAAGACACTTTCAAATTAAATGCATGTGAGGAATGTCCAGTTGTGAAATGGAAGACAGGTGGGAGAGAGCCAGTGTGTTAGGGATATCATTAATCCAGAGCTGACTTCCTCCAGTTTGAAAGGTCCTGTAACTACTATTGTGGTGATATGGAAAGTCTACATCATGTGAAGAGTTTGCAAATGGCTAAGTGTGTGTGTGTGTGTGTGTGTGTGTGTGTGTGTGTGTGTGTAACTAGCTTCTGTTAAGCATGTATTTGTAACGACTACGAATTACAATCTCAAAAATTCATGAATCAGACTGTGTCTGTAGCTCAGTGTCAGTGCACCGCCTAGTGTATATGAGGCCCTAGGCAATACTCATTACTTTAAAATACTTTTTGAGTTTAATTTTTTTTTTAAATTAAGTATTTTTAACGGAGTGAAACAAATTGCTGGACAATAAGAGACATCACTTGAGAAGTAATGGGTTGGTTCTAGGTAGTAAATAAGGTCCTAAATAAAGATAAATACATTAGTAAAGGAAACTTTATTACTTTTGTTACATTCTTGGCTAAATTTACTTAACTTAGTAGCACAAAAATGTATTTCCTCATTATAATTACACAGGTTAAAAAACCTTCATAAGCACAGCCGAAATAGCTCAGTTGGGAGAGCGTTAGACTGAAGATCTAAAGGTCCCTGGTTCGATCCCGGGTTTCGGCAGTGGTTTTGTAAGCAGTGCAACCACGTGTATGTAATTGAATTTCCTTTGTGAACTCCACCCGTAGTGGAACTTAACACTTAGGAACTTATTCCTTTCCCTCACTCTATACATCTGTGTCCTTTATGTTACTTCCCCTCTGAGGTCATCATGTGTCTCCGTTTTATTTTTGTATAGTACAGAGTTAGTGTGCCTCGATTTGCATTCAACGGAGCTCAGCTCTCTTCTTGATTACCTCACCCTTCTTTCGGGCTTCCTATATGTTGCCTGCCAGCTAATAACTTTGGAGCTCCGGCTCAGGCTGGTCACAGGGTGTGGCTGAGCTGGGTCCTACAGCCGGATGGTTCAGAAGCCCAGGTCACAGTCTGGCTCCTTTTGGCGCAGAGGCTTTGTCCGTCTGAGCTAACAATAACCAGGACCGGCAGACAGGTCGTGGGTGCAGGCAAGGAAGGAGGCCTTTTCTGGTTTAGAAAAGACACTAGCGTTGTCATTCCAAATGCAGCACTCGCGATTAAATGTGGATTTCAGCGACGTCCCAAATTTTGCGAGGAACATGTAAAGCAGGTATCATTGTTTCCGTAGAATTCGGCTGTAACTCGGTGCCCTGTATTCTAGTTTACCACATTGAAAACCACTATTACACAGCCTCCTGTTCATTCACCTTGTGTCCCAGCAAATATACCCGACTCCAAGAACTCAAGATAAACTGAACTTAAGATGGCCACAGTTCTACTGTACTGTGGTATTAAACAAATATTCTGAAGGCATTGGATTGGATTTTAATACAAAACAATAAACAAACCCAAAACGTGCTAGAGTGATGTGTCAAACAATGAAGCAATGCTCAGTGGAGTAAGCAGAGCCTCCCATGCAGCCTGGTGCCAGGTAGAAACGTGGTCAGAGAAGAGCGAGATCCAAATCGCACAATCTAAGGACACACATTGTGCTAAAACAAACCCCGAAGCTTTCGGCAAACCGACTCTTAAACTTCCCAACCTGTTGGTCTGCCAAGCGGCTATATGATAAGACGCTTTATTCACCAAATCATTCGGTTCTTGGATGGAAAGATGAGTTTTGGTCAGAGACTCTTGAAACTCAAATGATGACCAGAACAAATCAAAATGGCCATCCAATAAACTGACCAGTTCAAACTTTGGATGATGGATGTCACATGAGTCATGAGTAATTTTGTGTCAAGTTGGCTGTGTGATACTGGTTGGTTATTTGGTTAAACACCAGCCTACATGTTAATGTGGAGTGTGTGTGTGTGTGTGTGTGTGTGTGTGTGTGTGTGTGTGTGTCTGTGTGTGCTTTTCAAATATATAACCAGGGTCAGCAAAATGGCTCAGTGGGTAATAATAAATCAGCCAAGCCTGATGATCTGGATTTATTTCCCAGGTTCTACTTGGTGGAAGGAGAAAACTGTCCTCTGACCTTCACAGAGGCACTGTGGTATGTGTGCACCGCCCCCCCCCCCATACATGCATACATAAATGTAACCTAAACAAGTACAAATTATAAATAATATTCAAATCAGCCCACTTCCAGCAAGGCCAATTATTCTCCATATGTCGTTTGCTCCATGCAATCATTTGAAACCCTTAAGAGCAAAGATGACGTTCTAATGAGAAAGGAATTCTAAAAACTTGGGTTCAGGAATCCCTGCGTGTGTGTCTGGTGGACTGGCCTGCCCCTGTATTTGGAATTGGGCCTGCTTCATTACACCCAAGGACTTGCATCTATTTACACCCTCAGCCTGTCCTCCAGGGTTTTCCTTTTTTAAAAAATTTTTTTTGAGGATATCATATATGCACGCAATGAAATATGATCATATCCATCCCCGTTTCCCTCTCTGACTCTACTCATATCCCTCCAACACATCCCCACCCAAGTTTCCACGCCCCCGCGCACCCCAGTGAGTGCAGTGGATTATGTGCATGGGTGTGTAGTGCCATGCACTAGGGCTTGGGAAACTTCCCAGTGACCACCTCTCTAGGGAAGTTTGATTTTCCCTCCTCCAGCCAGTATCCAACGCTGATAATTTCGGTGTGCTGTGGGGCCTGAAGATCACCTACCTGTCCAGCATGAGATTTTAGGCTGGCTTGATTTTGAGCAGGCCTCGCGTAGGTAACCACCGAGGCAGTGAGCTCATGAACTTGATAGCCAGGTCATGTTCAAAGGATAGCATTCGGCAGCAAGGATAGCATTCGGCAGCAAGCCTCATCTTTCAACTCTTACGTTCTTTCTGTCTTCTCTTCTGCAGCGTTCTCTGAGTGTAAGTGGTGGTGGGGTTGATGTAGACGGTCTGTTTAGCTGAGTAGTCTCCTACTCGCAGCCCTGTGGTCAGTTATGCATCTCTCCGGAAACGGCTCTAATCAGGCGTAGGTCTGTCAGTGCCAGCTGCTATCCGGACTGAGGAAATTTGGGACCCTACTGGTTTTGAACTTAAAACTACCACAGCTGTTTGAACTAAACTCTTTTTTTCTCTCCATCTTTATTAAATGGGGTATTTCTTATTAACATTTCAATTGTTATTATCTTTCCTGGTTTCCGGGCCAACATCCCCCTAGCCCCTCCCCCTCCCCTTCTGTATGGGTGTTCCCCTCCCCATCCTCCCCCCATTACCGCCTTCCCCTCAACAATCGCATTCACTGGGGGTTCAGTCTTGGCAGGACCAAGGGCTTCCCCTTCCACTGGTGCTCTTACTAGGTTATTCATTGCTACCTATGCAGTTGGAGCCCAGGATCAGTCCATGTATTGTTTTTGGGTAGTGGCTTAGTCCCTGGAAGCTCTGATTGGTTGGCATTGTTGTTCATATGGGATCTCAAGCCCCTTCAAGCTCTTTCAGTCCTTTCTCTGGTTCCTTCAACGGGGATCCCGTTCTCAGTTCAGTGGTTTGCTGCTGGCATTCGCCTATGTATTTGCTGTATTCTGGCTGTGTCTCTCAGGAGCGATCTACATCCGGTTCCTGTCAGCCTGCACTTCTTTGCTTCATCCATCTTATCTAGTTTGGTGGCTGTATATGTATGGGACGCAGGTGGGGCAGGCTCTGAATGGGCATCCCTTCAGTCGCTTGAACTAAATCCTTTTTTTTTTCTTTTTTCTTTTTTTCGGAGCTGGGGACCGAACCCAGGGCCTTGTGTTGAACTAAATTCTTAAACTATCTCTGTTTCCAAATCTATTTACATCTTTGGTCTAACCGTATTCAGTCAGTTCTCTTTCTCTGAAACAACCTGACAGCTTGCTTCAGCATCTCTTGCTGAATACACAGGTTCAGGGAAAGGTTGGGATCTTTCAATAAAATGGAGTAATTCATACCTAGGGAATGTTGCACGTTTGCCCTGTCCATGTTTCAGCCAGAGGTGGAGGGAGGAAACCCGCGAGAATCACATGTGGCCCAAACAAGAAGGGCATAGAAGACAGCTGAAAGACCTCGCTCAACTAGCAAGGCATAGTTCAGATACCTTCATCCACCCACTCTGCACCATGACGCTTTGCCAGCTGTCACAGGGAGCACCCCAGGGAAGGTGGCACTTCAACTACATTCTCTAGTGTGTAATAGGGAGGAGACCATGTCGCGCCCAAACATGCTGCTTTGGCATAAAGGTATTTTGAGTCACAGGAAATTAAGTAACCAACACAACGGAAAAGTTCTCTACCTTTTCTTCTAATTGAATGCAAGCAGGATATACATTGCCAAATCTCGAAGGACAAAGGTTGAACAACTAAAGATAAGCCCTTATTGGCTTGTAGATTGCACCAGAGGAATCTACTCAGCAGACCTTCCTTAGCTACCTTTATCTACGGTTAATTTCCTATGTATCTACTTTCCCATTATGTGCTCTTCTGGAGACACGAAGTCCTTTCCCTTCATCTTGTCACTCATCCTAAAATATTTTTTATTATTATTATTATTATTATTATTATTATTATTATTATTATTTTATTTTTATTTCTTGGAACTTTGGGCTGTTTCTTGAAAAATCACCTACTCTCTGGGTATTACTCCTGTGTCTCTGTGAATGTACGTGTTAATGCACTTGCTTGTTTTCTCTTGCTTTTTCCTTTTGTTATAATAACGTCATCTGAGAACGCAGCAAAACAGGGATTGTTTTTCCACCTTCCCAGATGTTTGGGAATAAGGAAAGAACAGAAAGGGAGGTCACATTCTATTTGGTAAGAGAAGAGCACCCACCAGCAAAGGCCCAGCGGACTGAACGACTGTAGCAAGATATTCTATAAAAATAAAATGCTGGGTTATCAGAGAGGAGGGGGTAGGTGCATCGAGCCCTCGGCGTTGGAGCTGCGCGTGCGCAAAGCCTCCAGGCGCGGCAGGTAGTCTGGGTGGGGGTGTGGGGGTATGCAGCTCGGACTTCTGGTATGTTAGGTCGTCTCTTTTCGGCTGTTGTGCTACATACTTGTATTTTTTTGAGCTGGGCACCCAGGATAGGTAGGAGGAATAGAAAATTGTTGAAAGAAAGGGCGTCCTGATGGCATAACCCCTGGTTTCAGTTTGGGTTTAGGGAAAGAAATGTGTAGTGTGGCAATTGTTAGCAAATGGCTTCTGCTCAGTTCATGCACTTTTGCAGAACTCGGGGTTCACAGTTAAGGGAACAAACTCCTAAGTGAAAGGCATGTTTGAAGAAGTCTGTATCCAGTTGATAGGCAAACGCACCACTCTGTAATCCACTTTGTTTTCTTTTCACTTTCACGTGATCTCTGCCCAGAAATTATATGAGACGCAAAGAGTCTAGTAATCCTCTAACATTAATAGGTGCTCAGAAAAAGACGTAGGACTCTTCACGTACAGAACTGAGACTGTCGCTCACGAGCCCGGATAGCTCAGTCGGTAGAGCATCAGACTTTTAATCTGAGGGTCCAGGGTTCAAGTCCCTGTTCGGGCGCTGCTGTTTTGTTTTAGAAAGTAATCAGGACAATTAGGTTAAGGTTGCTAGACACGTCTGGTTAAAGAAAAAAAAAAAAAAAAAAAAAAAAAGTTAAAAATCTGGCGAGCACAACACAAGCTCGTTTCTTCTTAAGAAGGAGCTCGAAAGTTCGGGAGACACGCCAGCAACCGCTTTGCCTCGGCCTCGTGCGCTGCTGGCTCTCGGTTTCCCTATACTGTCCCACCCGGTTCTCAGGAAAAGATGCTTCCCTGGGAACTGAAACCCCACACAGAACAGCTTGCTTCTTCACTCCAGGTCCGATTTCTCCTGCTCTGAAATGTGCTCCGGGAGATGCTGAAGTCGAGGTAGAGATGTCTGTTAGTGGGAGAAAGGGGCACGACATAGGGGCGTGCATTCAAGGGGCTGAGACAAATTTAAAAATGTCAGTGCACATCCACGTCAAACCCATACACTCTCATCCATATTCTTGCAGGATTTTAAGAACTTGGCTCGTAAATACAAAAAGTTCGCAAGCCCCGTGGTGAAATAGTTTTCCCCGGGAGAAAACGCCGCTTGTTTAAAACAGATTGAGTTTTCCTTGGTTCAGGCGAGCCACAGAATGAAGCTGGCCCTCCGTATTTGATGGGGATGCGTAGGGAATGAGACAGGCGCCCTCTAGGGGCGACAAAGATGGAGGTGGCGTTTGAGGCCGGGTCTTCTCCCTGCTCACAAGGACGCTTCACGTAGGGTCCGTAACGATCCCACAGTGACCTCCTCTTCCTCACTAACAGCAGCTTCCTCAGAGGTAAAGGAATAACTATCTTGGCTTCCTGTGATGACCAAACGAGACCAGAATTCTCTCACATTCTTAGTAAAGTCCACAGGAAAGCAGGTGTGTGTGGTAATTATTAAGAGATTTTACTCTAGTGATGAAATCAAGTCTCAAATCAAATCAAAACAAAAATATATGCGGAAACAGGCAAGGAGCCGTTTCAAAGAAACACATACACTCAAAATCACAGGCCTAAGGCCCCGCGACTTGGTTGGTTGGTATTTGTTAAAGGAACAGCTCTGGTCACTCAGCCAAAGAAAAGGGGACAGGAGGGTGAGATTGGGCTCTTCGAAAATCACCATCATCTGGATTCTGGGCGAAGGGACATTTATTGTCTTCAGTTCTGTAGCCACCGAGGCGCCCACTAAATTGTAAAAGATAGTTAGTTCTACATCCATGGTCACACAGATAGCCCTGGTTAAAGTCAGTAGGTTTCAAAACCCGCAACCAAACCGAAACACAGAACAACAAATTCAGAATACGTGAATGTGGGACAGAGGTTAGTGGGATGGGAGGGAGACTAGAGAGGCTAAGGGGGTTCAAACAATCAGAATGCAGCTCACATATATGTGAAATTCAAACATATCTAACAAAAAAGTTCTACAAAGTCATTATTATCGCTCTTCGCGGGCCGGTGCAGAGCACTGCTTCCACTTTACCCTCCTGCTGCGTCCTTTCAGTTATAGTTTGCCTGCTGAAAGGCGACAGACCGACCAAACATTGAAGTCTGTCCCGACCCTGACCTTTCAGGCTTCGGGCAGATCTGGGTGATTGAGGGCAAATTACGTCGACCTTCCAGCAGATGTGAGGGATGAATGGGACGGGGGACCCTAGATAAGAGTAGAGAAAGCGTAGAAACGAAAGGAAGGTAACTGGGGACGCGGCAGGAAACATCTTGACACGACAGGAATTAATTTTGTTACTGCTCTTCAAATTGCAGAACTAAAGGCAATACACTTCTAAAAGTGAAATTAAAAATTCAAAAATTGAAAGTGAGGTGACCTGAACTTATTTATTTTTTTTACCTTAAATTTCCTTTGAAGCGGGGAGAAAGGACCACCATCTTCGCTGAAGTAGCTCAGTTGGGAGAGCGTTAGACTGAAGATCTAAAGGTCCCTGGTTCGATCCCGGGTTTCAGCAAGTCTCTGTTTTGTGGGTATTTCTGTCTCTTGGAATTTGACATTCCTTTCCCAACTCCAGTACAATAGCCATCCTTGCGAAGACACAAAGATCCTCTTTGGAAATGTGAGGCAAAACACAAGCAAAGGATTTTGCTGCTTTTGCTTCTTTTTAGTTACCATATATATATATATATATATATATATAGTTACCAGATATATTACTAGCTGTGATATATGGCTCAAAATCTTATATGGTGAAAGCTGACTTCGACAGAGTATTGGCCCCGGGAAAGTGGGAGCAGTCAAGGTGTATCTCCCGTCCTCATATTGTTCCAATGGCAAACGAAAAATCGTTTGCATGAAAGTTCACCACGGCGAACCAATGAGCTTATTAAGGTTGTTTAGGACGGACGAGGAGCATGGGTGACCCCCAAAGCAGCCGCATTGTTTGAAACCCAGCCTGGTTCCTAAATGGCCCTGCTTCCTCAATGGCCCTGTTCCTCTAGTCTCCTTCAGCTGTATACTCCAGCTTCTCTCTGAGGACATGCACAGAGTTGTATATGAACGATCGGGTAGGGTGATTGGAAATTCAAAGATACCTTGACCCTCTCCGGCCCCGTGTTTTAGGAGAACATCAACAGTCAACAAGCCCAGATGTGATGAGGTACAGTTGAACTCACGAAGATGGTGGCAGCTTATCTCGGAAGATATGCCCATACGACACATGCCTGCTGCACCAGCTGGCGTCTTGGGTCTTTCTCCAATCGCCACCCTATACTGTCCCTTTGCTAAGCCTGAAAGTTTCAATGGCGGGCTTGTAGATAGTCCCGTAAATGTCTACACAGCCAAGTCGGGGCCCATCAGAGGCGCACAGGGAATCTGGTCGTGCTCCTAGCTGGAGACTAAACATTCTGTGTCTTCATTTGAAATACAGTTTTAGTAACCTGGTTTCCAAGCCTCGCCTTTAATAAGCGGCATCAGAACCCATTCTTTGTGATGGCAGGTGTGTCGTGATTTTTGGTTGTATAAATATCGATGTTTTGAATACAAAAATCGCACACAGCAACATGTAACAAAGACTTTGCAAGCAAAGTGCAGCCTTATGAGGTGTGTTCTCATTTTTGTAAACTCTTTTCCACGTAAGGGTAAGGCAAACACCTGGGTCTTACTGAAGATAGTCTTTCATTTGTTCGGTCCTGCCGATTTATAGGAACCTAAAACAACTTCCGCCCGAACAGGGACTTGAACCCTGGACCCTCAGATTAAAAGTCTGATGCTCTACCGACTGAGCTATCCGGGCTCTTGAGGAGTGTTTTCTTCCTAGTCTATCCACAGTTAAAAGTAGGCCTAGAGTCTTAAATTCTTTCCAAGTACTTGAAAACCTTTAGTCTTTTGCTAAAAAATCGTGATAAGTAGGCTTGTGAGGAAATCAAGTATGTTTTTCTCCCTCTCTCTCATCACATGTAGCCTATAAGGACTAAAATTATTGGAGGTTCCTATTTTGTGTATTTCACGAGAGGAACCTATATTTTGGACCCCTGTCAGGCCTCCCGAGCTGGTGGAGATATTTCTGATTACAGGTTTGGTTTTTTTGTTTGTTTGTTTGCTTCGTTGTTGTTGTTGTTTTGTTTGTTTTGTTTTTTTCGTTCTAGAGCGCCTTGTGGATGCATCGTTTGGGTTTAGGTTTGCATCCGACATTTCTTGAGCGTACGCTGAGTTCCAGGATCTCGGCAAGTTCGTGAGGCTGCCAAGACCCAGGCTTGGTCCTGTGTAGGGTAGAACCGACCTCATTCCTAAGCCCCCAGTAGCTCTCTGAGGGACATTTGCTCCTATTGGATAACCACAAACGAGTTAGGTACTTCTTACAAGGAATTTATGGGACCCTAAACATCTGTTGTCGAGTCGAAGTTCCATTGAGCATGCTAACACCATGACTCCTGGAGAGGGGCTACCTGGCAAGGCGGTCAGCCTCAGGGGATTACGAGCCTCGGGAGTGTTGCCCTGCGAACCTCTGGACAAACCTCCACCTCCTGCTGGAGAGCTTGATTCACAAAGGACGAGGAGTCAGCGCTGGGAGAAGCAGAGCAGGGCTGTCTCTAGCGCCGACCAGTGTTAGGCTCCAGAGCACAGAGGTCATATGGCTCTTTCGGTGTCATCAAGGGTTACGCGTGTGGCACACCCCTGTTACCCGTAGAGATGTAACCTGAGCTGCGTTCCATTTAGCCGCTCCCCATCCCACTTTGAATGCCCCGTGGTTTGTCCAAGTCTGGTTTGATCCCAACAGATGGTCCGCAGACAAATACATCCTGAGTCTGTCTTCCGTCCCAGCATGGTTCTGCTCAGAGGACAGTAACTACTGTTCTAATAGTGTGACTAACTGAGGGGCTGTCCTTGAACGAAGGTAGGGAGGAGAGACTTCAGTGGAGAAGCGGCAATATTGGCCCCCGAAAGTAAATGTCCAGATGATTGAGCCTCCTTATTTATTTTTCTGCTGTTTCTCTGTCACACCTTGTAGTTGAAGACCTTGCTTTTTATTTTTTCCTTCTTAAATATTTTACTTATAAATTTTAATTTTTAAATTCTCCGCATCCCAGTATTCTAGCTATCAGAAAGATACTCGGTATATGGCTGGGTCTGGAGCGGTAAGCTGTTGTGCAATATTTCTTTACCTCTTGTCTTCATCTCTTTGCCTCGGTCCCAACGTCATAGGTACTGGAGGGGAGAAAAGGAAAAAGCAGATTTACCAGAAGTGGGGTTCGAACCCACGCGGATATAAATCCATTGGATCTTAAGTCCAACGCCTTAACCACTCGGCCATTCTGGTACTTGAAGGGACTAGATTTTATTTATCAGCAACTGGAGCAATACTGAGAGATTCAAAAGTTTCCAAAGAACCGTAAAATTCATTTTTTACTCATATAAGATAAAAGAATGAAGAAATAAAGCAACAGGGGAGGAAGATTAGTAACCCTGGTCACGCCTAGATCGTTACTTCATTTCCGCATACAATAGCAATGTGATTGACGCTGGAAAGTGATTGAGAAAACACGCCGGTGGTAGCAGCAAGATCCCTGATATTTCCAAGGGGACGGGCACAGGAAACGACAGCGATAACTTCTCTTTTTCATTCTAATGGGTACGCCTAGGAGGGCGTTTTAATAGCCATGGACTTTGGCTCACTTTTTGTTTTTCCTCACTTTGGTATTTCGTTCCTCTGTTACAACTCTCTTATTAAAATAAAAGCGACTCTGGTGGGACTCGAACCCACAACCTTTGAATGCCTTCATTTATCTAGAAGTCCAATGCGCTATCCATTGCGCCACAGAGCCAGGTGTGTTTTTCTTCCCGAACTGTCTACATCAGATCAGGAGCGTCGATTCGAGGGGTGGAGTTCTCTTCCTCCATTAACAGTGGAGAGTGCAGCAGTGAGCGAGCAGAGCGGCGGCGCTAGAAAACCCCAGATCCTGCTGGAAGTTCCCCGCTCAGGGAACAAAAACATGTTGGTCCCAAGTTCCGCTGTCACCATAGCCCCACATGTAGTTAGTTGATCTGGCACCCGCTGCACCCGCCCGGTTCCATAGTGTAGCGGTTATCACGTCTGCTTTACACGCAGAAGGTCCTGGGTTCGAGCCCCAGTGGAACCACGTGGTGTGCTAGTTACTTTTTCTCAGGTACTTATTTCTTCAGCCAGCCTGGGTTTTTGAATTTTGCTTATAAACGCATCTTAATGGTACTTTGGAGCCTCTTTTTGAAACCACCGTCACCCGTTTTTTTTGTCCGGTGTTGAAAAATATGGGTTTATTTTGAAACATTTTCTTTAAGAAAAGATTACAAATTTTTAGTCGTTATCAGGTTCTTTTTATCAAAACATTCTGTTTTCATTACCCAATCTGAGAGCCACAGTGCAGCACGTGGTTCCATAGTGTAGCGGTTATCACGTCTGCTTTACACGCAGAAGGTCCTGGGTTCGAGCCCCAGTGGAACCATTGGAATTTTTTCTTTGTTATTAAGGCTATTTCAGTTTAATTTTTTTTCTTCCCGAGAATCTGGGTTTTGTGCGCCAGCTGTTGGGTTCGGTTATCTATGGCCGGTCCGCTGGCGTTCTTGGTAGGTTTCCTCCAGCACCCGGAGCCGGTGAGACTGCCCCCTCGTGGCTTCTTCTGGGACGTGCTGGTGAGGGGATTGCGTCTCCTGGAGCCTCTGTGCCTGCGTGGCTTTCAAATAGTAGGCTTTAGGTGTCTGACTCGTCTTGGGCCACTTTTAAAGGTTGCTTCCATTGCGAGATGGAGCACGCCTACAACCGCTGCTTTTAAATAATAAAAACGTTGCTACTAAAAGTGCTGATTAATTACATGCCTACTGGCTTCATATTGATCTTAGTAATATAAAAGTACGTATTGAGATATTAATGTCAGGCACAAGGGAAGCGATTAAAAATCCTTTCATTTTTAATTGTCAGAAGTTTCTCTTGTGACTCCTAGAAGTACCCTATTACTGTTCTGCACAAGTGCATCTCCTTACGGTGCACTTGGTAGCAGAAATTTCACTTGGACCGAGGATTTAAACATTAGAAATGCTTTGTTACGTGGCCATCGGGAACAAACGGCACAATTTTTAGAGCGTAATTTCAAAAATAAGAGCAGAAAAAAAAATTAAAAGCATGTAAATGATAACTAAAAGGATAGCAAATTTAACGGTGTAAAAACATTCAATTTCCGTATTGGCACAGACTGTCAGAAGTATATTGCAAAGACAAAGGTAAGGGTGGGAAACGTGTTTGTTTGCAAAGCCTGTCCTAACCCGGGACTGGGGTTGGGGTGGGGAGGGTCTCAGTGGTGCAGTCCAGGCAGGCGGTCTCCAACTTTGGTAAAACTGCTGTGATCGCAGTGACCTTTACGTGCAGAAGGCGTCGTCGTCATTTGTTCTTCCTGCTCCAGTTTTAGAGATGGTTCCTGCACCCTGGGGTGTGGGGGGTCGATAGGTAAAGATAACTCGTGGACATTTATTTCAGCACTTGGCTGGTCAACTTCTTTTGGCCCGGGGACAGAGTCCCTAAGCAGAGTCTGGAGTGACTCTTGGGGGAGTTGCCTTTCTGTTGTGTCCCTGTTTTCCTCTCTGTAAAGGTGGGGATAGCCCCTTGTATGATTCTCAAGAGGGTTTGATGAACTGACGCTCTCCACAGAGTCAGCGCAGACGTAATATCGTTGTTATTGTTTTGGCAGGCACACTGCACAGTTTGAGATCAACACTGGGTCTTTTACCCTTGTAGACTTTGTTGTTGTTGTTGTTGTTGTTGTTTGTTAATCTGCTAGCTGCCAAATATGTCAGTATTGGTGTGGTGGTCTGACTTTTTTGGTTTTTCTTTCTTCTGTATACTTACATCGTTTTTTTTTTTTTTTTTCCTTTTCGTGAATTTTCTTTTCCTTTTTCTTTTTGCCAATACAGGGTAGCTAGCTCTCTGTAGAACCCTGACTGTCCTGGAACATAACTGTGTAGAATAGGCTGGCCTCAGACTCAAAAATCCTCTTGTCTTTGCCTCCTCGGCTGGGATTAAGGGCGTTCACCAGCACGTCCCCTTTTTGTGAAATTTGATTTAAACTATAACATTACCTCTGTCCTTCCCTTGTCATCCTCCAGCCCCTCTCATGTCTCTATCCTCCTCACTTGTTCAGGAATTGATGGCCTCTTTTTTTTTTTTGCAATTTTTATTCTCTCTCTCTCTCTCTCTCTCTCTCCCTCTCCCTCTCCTTTTCCCTCTCCCTCTTTGTCTCTCCATCTCTCTCTGTCTCTCTTTCACACACACACACACACACACACACACACACACACACACACACAAGATATATTTGCACATAATGCATAAATATAATGCTGAGTGTGTTTACTGTTGTTTACATGTATATCATTTCGGGGGTGACCACTTTGTGCTGGATAAGCAAATACAGGGAGACACTTTCTCTCTTTCTCAGTAGTCATTAGTTGCTTATAGTTTTCTGTTTAGGGCTAGAACCCCAATAGCTTTTCCCTACCAGGACTAGTGAGATCTTGGATTTTAGAGGGGAATCTAATGCTACCATTTTACTAGCCCAGCACGATTCCTAACCAACTCTAAACACCTGTCCTTGTAACTGCAGAGTTCTCACCCTTGTCAAAGATGCTTCTCTTTGCAGCAGATGGAGACGCTTACAGAAAACCACAACCGGTCAAATACAGTGATTAACTACAGGGACCCCAGGGCCAGTGGATGCATCTCCCACACAGCTCTTGCACCTGAAGTTCAAGGAAATCAAAGAAGAGGAGACAGAAAACTGGCAGAGGACAAGGGACCGGGAAGTCTGCTGGGAGACTGTACCTCCTAGAAATGACAGGGTACCACCACAATATACCTCCCTACACAAGCTGTGAACAGAGAGATGCCAGTTAACACCGTCTTTCCTTCAAGTGTGTCACTGTGTCCCAACTTCCCTTTTTATAAGGCTACCAGTTATATATAATGGGTCAGAGTCCATTTTAGTGACTACATCTTAACTTGGACACCTTTCTTTTCTTTTCTTTTTTTTTAGATCATATTTCTTTTTTTTAATCTTTATTAACTTGAGTATTTCTTATTTACATTTTGATTGTTATTCCCCTTCCCGGTTTCTGGGCCAACATCCCCCTCCCCTTCCATATAGGGTTCCCCTCCCCATCCTCCCCCCATTACCGCCCTCCCCCCAACAATCACGTTCACTGGGGGTTCAGTCATGGCAGGTCCAAGGGCTTCCCCTTCCACTGGTGCCCTCACTAGGCTATTCAATGCTACCTATGAGGTTGGAGCCCAGGGTCAGTCCATGTATAGTCTTTGGGTAGTGGCTTAGTCCCTGGAAGCTCTGATTGGTTGGCATTGTTGTTCATATGAGGTCTCAAGCCCCTTTAAGCTCTTCCAGTCCTTTCTCTGATTCCTTCAATGGGGGCCCGTTCTCAGTTCAGTGGTTTAATGATGGCATTCGCCTATGTATTTGCTGTATTCTGGGTGTGTCTCTCAGGAGAGATATACATTGGACACCTTTCTAAAGGCCCTCTTTTCCAATAAAATCACAATTCAGGGTCTAAGAGTTGAGATTTCAACATATGATTTGGGGGTGGAAATAATCCAAATCATAGCAAAAACCATCCAACATGGGCTGTCACTGCCATCTTCTTGAGAAACTCTGTAGCTTGGCTACAAACATATTGATCTTTTCTCCTTATTCGAATCACCCAGACCATTGCCAGAGCTGTAAACACTTTTGTAAGCAGCAGATTCACTGAGCACTTCTCAATGACCCCATGTCTGGTCTTGCCCTACTCCAGTCAATACTTGACAAACAACTGGAGTAACTTCTCAAAGTGTAGGCATCACACATCTCCTACCCCCTGAAAGCACCCTGAGACTTCTTCCCCGTGGCTACTGTATTTCTTGCTTTGCTTTCTCTCTTTTCTGGTTGCAGTTTAATCTATCCCTAAAGTCCACATGTTTGAAAATTGGTTCCTAGTGCAACGGCACTTCAAATATGGGGTCTACTGGGAGATGTGCAGGCCTGAGTGATACACCTTCTGGACCAGATAACATTGGTTATAAAGGGTTTTGAAACAGTCAGTCATGTCACTACATGGGACACCTGGATCTTGGGCATCCCGGCCTGTATCTTCATGCGCCCAATACATTTTTGCTCACTGAGAATTATCCAAGGTTGAGGCATTCTGTCACAATAGCATAGAGTGAACTCTGATGGTTGCTTTTGAGCATCAGTTTGATGGGATTTAGAATCATCCTGCAAACACCTGTATGAGGGGGTTGATTGAGGGTGTTAATAATAGGTTAATTGAGGGGAGAGGACACACCCTAAATATGGGAGGCATTATTTCATAGCTGGAGTCCTGAGCTGAATAAAAAGGAGAAAGTCAGCCGAGCCGACATTGACGGCTCTTGATGTCCCGACTTCAAGTGCATCGTGGCTGCTCTCCTCAAGCTACCGCCATCATACCTGCCCTACCAGATGGACTCTACTCTTGCACTGCAAACCAAAACAAGCTATTTCTTCTTCAAGCTGTCCTTGCCAGGCACTTTGTCAGCACAAAGTAATGAATACACAAACTAAGGTACCTGGCACTACGATCTCCAGTAAGCTAGTTGTTCTTCCTCCTCCTCCTTCTCTACCTCATTTAAAAAATATCCTTTCGGTCCCCAGCTCCGAAAAAAAGAACCAAAAAAAAAAATATCCTATGCAGTATCAACTTTGAAAAGATTTATTTTCATTTTAAGTTTTGATTCTTTCTGTCTTGTGCATGCAGCATGTGTACAGTTGCCTGTAGACTGACCCCCCTGGAGTTGGAGTATGGGTGCTATAATTGAAACTCCAGCCCTCCTGATAAATCAGTAAGTTTTTACTGCTGAGCCATCTCTACAGCCCCACTGTCATTACTTAAAAATTATTTATTAATTTATATTTATTTTACATGAATGAAATGTGTTGACTGGAAATATGTATGTGTACCACATGCATGCCTGGTGCCTGTTGAGGCCAGCAGTTGTCATTGGATCCTCTGGAACTGGAGTTTTGGACGATTGTGAGCTTCCCTGTGGCTTCTGAGACCTTAATCTGGGTTCTCTGCAAAAACGACCTAACAATTGGGCCATCTCTCCATCTGTCCTTCTTAAAGATCTCTTATCCCCTTCTCGGGCTCTTTGACTTCCCCTGAATGATTTCTTTTTCTTTTTCTTTTTTTTTTTTTTTTTTTTTTTGGTTTGGGGAAACACTTTTAATCTTCACTGTATGAGGAATTACAAGAACAATAAATTAAGTCGCATGCTGACCCAAAATTTCCTTTATACAGGGTATTAAACTACAATTGGCATTTCTAAAATGAAATCATAGGTATACAGTTGTAGTCATTAAGTAAGCTAAGTTAAATGCTATACATTAAAGAGAAACATCAATGAGGCAAATGTATGAAGACGTTCCTCAACTCCCCTGTTCCATCGAGCATCAAAAACCATCAATCTCTTAGTCCTTTTCTTGTACATTATTCTGTATCCACATTCTTTGCATCTGATTGGATCCCTGGATTTTATTTCATTTTCGGTGTGACACTCTCCACAAATATTTATCATTGGCTGCTGCTTTGATGGTTGAACATCTTTCTGGGTGTCCACTGTTCGTGCCTCCGCAACTCCAGAAAGCGTCCCTCCTCTGAGCACGCAAACGCCGTTTCCCCTGAATGATTTCTTGACTTCCATCCCTGGGTTGCTAGGCTGGGTCACTCCTTCGTTCCAGTTCTCATTCAGTCTTGTGTTGTCAAGGATTGAGGCCTATTGGAGAAGTGACTTGAGAAGCCTGACTAGAATTCAGACAAAGAGACAGTCGGCTAATTCCTGAGGCCCGTCGTTCACTTACTTGAATCAAATGTGTTTCTGAGGCAATATACTTTTAAATCGTGTTATTGTAAAAAAAATTGATATTCTTATGAAGTAATTTCTATTCAAGTTCCTTTGTAATTCGGTTTCATTGATCAAATGAAGAAAGGGCCTTTTTGGATCTTGTCTTTGAAGGTTTTTCCAACAAAGCACAAATGTACTTGTGGGAGAATGCCTTACTAGAGAATGTTTAAGCTTCAAAAAAGGGATTTATCATAGAGAAAGATGTAAAATCAGAAGCTTTCAGGTATTAAGAAGGTACAGGAGAAAAATCTTCATGGTTATTCGTCAGGCAAAAAGTGTTAAATAGTACACAAAGATATGACCTATATACGAAAAAACTCCTTTTTGTGTACATGAAAAATTCTATCACCCTTCAGGGCATGGTGAAGAGAAAGAAGGGAAGGAAACAAAGATTCACTGATGACCCAAGGGATCCCCAGGGTCTCCAAAGACTGAAGCGTCTGGGAGACCCTCTTGTCTCCTGGGTTCTTCACAGCAAGTGTAGTGTGGCGGTTGGAATGAGAATGGGCCCCACAGGCTCCTGTATTTGAATGCTTGGTCCTCAGTTGGTGGAACTCTTTAGGAAGGATTAGGGGGCTTGGCCTGGTGGGCCGGGGTATGTCACTGGGGGGCGGGCTTTGAGGTCAAAACCCAAGTCATTTCTAGTTACTCCCTCTCTGCCTCCTGGTCATTGTCTCAACATGTAACTTCTCAGCTCCTGCTCCAGTATGAGTAGCCCCATTTCTGTCTTCTGTCATGCTCTCTGCCATGATTGTCGTGGACTCTAACCCACTGGAACCATGTGTCCCAAATTAGATGATTTCTTTTATAAGTTTCCTTGGTCCTGGTATCTTTTTACAGCAATAGGAAAGTAATTAAGACTCATGGCCTCTACTCTGTTAGCTGAGTTCTAGCAAGAATTCTGTAAATTTGGTTCATGTACTGTTCTCCCACATCTTAAAAATAATTCTATGTGCCCCATTTATGTGCAGTACCCATGGAGGCCAGAAGAGGGTGTCAGATCCCCTGGAGCTAGAATTACCGGTGGTTGTAGTCACTTGATGCGGATGCTGGGAACCTCTGAAAGAACAGCAGATGGTCTCAGTCACTGAACCTTCTGCCCCCTTTATATCTGAACACCTTGCCCTGCCTTCAGCAAGGATTCTGTTAAGTCACAGAGTGAAGTTGTTGGTCCCGTTGCACCCTGAGTCACACAGAAGAGAGCAATGCTTGGTGCTCAGCTTCTTTTCTCCTTTTATTTGTTCTGAGACTCCACTTGTGACATGGCGACACCCATAGTTAGGGTGATTTTTCCCAAATCATCTAGAAACCTCTACATAGATATCCCTGAGGTTTGTCTCTTAGATGATTCTAGATTCTGTTAGTTTTAGCAATGTTGCTCACGTCAGTCAGCTCAGTCAGAATGCCTTGACCTTTAATGTCCCCTCCAGATAACTGTACCCATTAGCATCCTTCTTCAGTTCTGCTCCTTGGCTACCTTTTCTGTCTGTGTTTACTTTGTTCGGAGTTGAGTCCATTTTGTATGCTCTGCTGTGGCAATGATGACATTTGTCCTTACAGTTGTGAATAAGGTTTTCAGCATTCTGTCTGTGTATGAAGAGGGTGGTAAGGGAGAAAGAATTCACTGCAAGAAGACACAGGGAAAGCATTTGAAGTGATGGGAGCAATCTGTGCTTTGATTATATATCTTTCAGACTCTATTGAATTCTATATACAAAAAAGGGAAAATTTTATTGTATGTAAATTGTACCTCAGTAAACAAGAACATTGAAGTCAAAGGCATCATTTTACTTTTTTAAAGAAATGAAGATTTGCTTGAGACTGTAACCTTGAGAGTTAGTTATTTTTATGTTCTTTTTGGTATACAAATTATTCAAAGAGGAATGATACTTGAGGCAGTCAGTGAGCAGGACAAGTGATCAAATGGTGCCAACAAACCAAGTGGTAACCATGTTTACTTTGTTCAGAGTTGAGTCCATTCTGTATGGTCTGCTATGGCAATTGTCATGTTTGTCCTTACAGTTGTGAATAAAGTTTCCCAGCATTCTCTCTGTGTGTGATGACTCCCTTCAGATGTGGCATCTTTCTCCTCCTCCTTTTTGTTTTCTTCTTCTTCTTCCTCCTCTCCCCTTCTCTCCTCCCTTCAATATTCAATTATGGATGGATATGCTAGCTACTTTTCTGTCGCTGTTACAAGACACCATGACTGAGGCAATGCATAAAAGAAAGTGTTTAATCTGAGTCCATGAGAGTGGAGCAAAGCCATGGAGCATGGAGGCAGTAAGAGCCACATCATGATCCACAAGTAGGAGCGGGGGTCAGGGGGAGAACACTTCAGATAGAGCATATATTTTGAAATCTCAAATCCCACTCCCAGTGACACAGCTCCTCCAAGGCCACACCTCCTAATCCTCCCCAAACAGTTCCACTAACTGGGAACTAAGTATTCAAATATATGCCCTGTAGGGGCCATTCTCATCCAAACCATCACAATCAGGGAGGGCCTTGGGAGAGCCCACCCCTCTCCTTGAGAGTCCTTTGGTAGTTAATGGCTACCTGGAGAGGGGAGTCATTTTCTTCAGCGGTGCAGTCAATATGTGAGTAACTTCCATCTATGTTCTTGCAAACAGTGCTAATTGAATTGAGAGGGGAAGAGAGAAAGAGAGGGAGGGAGGGAAATATCAAAGCAGGGAGAGAATGTGCTGAGAGGAAGTGGTTAGTGGGGCAGGGATAAGAGACACTAATGGGAGTATGTATGATGAAAACACATTATATTATCATGTATGAAATTGCCAAAGAATAGTAATTGTGGTGGTTTGAGTGAGATGTCCCCCTAAATTTTTGGGCCTTTAGATACTTGGTCCCCAGTTGCTTACTCCATTTGGGGAGGTGTAGGAGGTATGACCTTGCTGGAGGAACTATATCACTAGGAGTGAACTTTGAGGTTTCACCATCCCTGAGCTCTGTCTCTGCTTTCTGTTTATGGGCTGAGATGTGAGCTCCCAGCTGTTTCTGCCACCATGACTGGTGGCTGCCACACTTCTCTGCTTTGATGGGGATGAACTTGTGTTTCTCAGGAACCATAAACTCCAAATAAACTCTCTCTTCTTTGAGTTGTTTTGGTGGTGGTGTTTTATCACACTGATTCAAAAGCAACTAATTTAGTAATTAAAAAAATAACCCACAACACAGGTTTTGAAATGTCTACCGAAAGGGCTTAGAGGGGTTGGAGGGATGGCCCAATGGTTAAGAGCACCTTGCAGGGTCCCTGGGCTCAACTCCCAGCATTCGTGGTAACTCACAAGCATCTGCAGGTCTAGGGAATCTGATACACTCTTCTGACCTTCCAAGCACCAGTACCAATATAATACACATATGCATGTGGGCAAGCATTCATATGAATCAAATTAGTACATCTGACCCCCCCCCCACCATGTTTAGCTATATAACTAACAACTAAAGGTTGCTAAGGTGTTTTTTGAGACAGTCTTACTCTGTAGCCTTGGCCAGTCTCAAATCCACTATGTAGACCAGGCTGGCCTGGAACTCATTGGAATTTATTGCCTTTGTCCCTTGAATACTGGAATTAAAGGCAAGAACCACCATGCCCAGCTTTAGAGTTAGATCTTGTCCTCTATTTCTTCAGACAAAGACAGCAGAGTGAACAACAGACTTGACTGGTGAAGTGGAAAACGGACTCTCGAATTAGTGACAGTTGTGAGCTGCCATGTGGGTGCTGGGAATTGAACCCAAGCCTTCTGGAAGGGCAATCAGTGCCTCTAGTTTTCAGAAAGGTTTTTTGTTTTGTTTGTTTCCTTAGCTTCAATCTCTTGTACATCAGGCACGCTAAGGAAATATGGACAGGGTAGGATTTCTTTCTTCCCGGAAGGCTGGTTAGAATTGAATGGCTGTAAAGTGACAAGTTTTGCAAGTACCAGAAACAGTACATACTGTTTGGTCAGATAAGGGCAACCACATACCTTTCATGATACTGCAACAGAGAAGCGTGTTCCCCCTCCCCTCGCTCTTTCATTTTTTGTGAGTTTGTTTCAGATCCCACACCTGCGTCTGAGATAGCTGGGGTAGTGGAATGTGTACTTATCTAAGAATCAGATATCTCAGATCTAGCCGTGCCTCCAGCGTTAATTAGATAGGACATCTTTAATGAAATCTGAATTGCCTTTTGAAAGGGGCAGTTTAGAGGCTTCCTTAGGAAGATGGAGTGGAGATCTTCCAAAGGAAAACCAGCTCCATTAGTTCCAAGTGAGGAGAAGTGGCTGGGTTTTATTAACTTTGCTCTGGGTTCCTGGGAGATCATTTTATTGATTATTGCCTGGACAATATATTGTGTAGCCACAATTCAAGAATCAAGTTATGGCTACAGAAAACTTCTGTGGCAGAGTACTTGCCCAGCGTGTGTGAGGTCATAGGTTTGCTGGAAAAGAATATTTCTTGGTGTCACACAAAGTACATGTACAAAGTGAAGGTAACCCTGAAAGGCAATTTCCTTCTGTAAAAAGGGTACGCTGTTGCAAACTATAAGTGTGCCATAACTGAAACCCTGCAAGCAAGCACACTGGGGAGGGAAACTCAGTTGTGATGTAATTGTGGTTGGCTGTGTCTCATCTCATTGGTGGGAACACGACTTCACAATAGGATGTGATTGCCTAATTCATAATCAGCTTAAAGGGAAGGATGGGACAGTAAAGTCTCAGGGTTGTTGGGCGAAAAGACAGATATATAGGGATTTCATGAGATGGGGGATGTTTATGGACTATTGGCCCTTGGTATGTTAGCCCCTTTTAATAGGGAAAAAATCTCACAAGTTCAATTCCTAGCACTACACATACAACAATAAGCTAACTAACCCAGCAACCAATCAAAAACCAGCAATCCCAAAACGAAAACAACACCCTTATCAAATAGGACCAAATTTTCTCTTGGACTCTGTTTTCTTATGAATAAAACATGGTGTTTGAGACTTAGAAGCATTTGAGTTTCTAAGAGCTAACTAACATTTTATCTTTTGTTACATGGATGTGTGTCTCTGGGCCTGTCAGAGGCCTGAGATGTCAGATCCTCTGGAGTTGGAATAATGGCTGTTGTGAGCTGCCTGATGTGGGAACTGGGAATTGACCTCAGGTTCTCTGCAGGAACAGCAAGGTTCTTAACTGCTTAGCCATCTCTCCTGGCCCTGGTGGGCAGCTTTGTCCACTCCATCGTGCAGATCTCTCTCTTGCTCCTGCTCCCTTTCTGCGGAGCCCATGTTGTTGGTGGTTCTACTTTGATGTCCCACAGGTCCTCAAGCTCACCTGAACCAGCACCTTTGCTCTTGAGGTCTTAATGATGTCTACCAATGGCTTGATCTCTACCCTGTGGTTTGTCAAGAACCGGCGATTTATATGTTTAAGGTTCTATGTTGTCAGCAACCTCCTCACCATGAGGAAGCCCTAGAAAGACGACTGTCTCTAGAGTGTTGAGGATCCCATTGTGCAGTAAGGATCAACACCAGCAGATAAACATCTGCACCACCAAGCAAATAGAAGAAAATGGAAGAAAAACACTGTCTACTGATTAGACCTCCTTTTTGGAAGGTCCTAGTCTTTTCCTGAGTCTCCTCATGACTGACTTCACTTCTTGGTTCCTCAGGGTACAGATCCTGAGGACAGGAATGGTGATAGTGAATGTGATGGAGACAGTTCTATCCATGGGGAGGGCAGTAAAGGGCCTGGCATAGTCATAAATGCAGGGCACAAAGTACAGAGTGACCACAGTCATTTGGGCACAGGTCGAGATGGCTTTTCTCCTGTCCTCTCCTATGTGTGACTTTAGCATTGTCAAGTTTGCACTAGCAGAAAGACAAACCACAGCGTAGACATCAAGCTGTTGGTTGAAATCATTAAGACCTCAGAGCAAAGGTGCTGGTACAGGTGAGCTTGAGGACCTGTGGGGGCATTACGGTAGAAAGTATCAAGAACATTGGGTCCACAGAAGGGGAGTGGGAACAAGAGGGAGATCTGCACAATGGAGTAGGCAAAGCCACCCACCCAGGAGGCCGCGATGAGGGCTGTGCACCACCTACTACTCATGATGGTCACATAGTGCAGGGGCTTGGAGATGGCCATGTATCTATCAAATGCCATCACAGAG
Organism: Rattus norvegicus; assembly: GCF_021556685.1. NCBI lineage: Eukaryota > Metazoa > Chordata > Mammalia > Rodentia > Muridae > Rattus > Rattus norvegicus. Next base: position 221,737,598 of record NC_141534.1, read on the forward strand.
AGAGAGAAAATGTCTGTACCACCAAGCAGATGGACGAAAAACATCTGCATGATGCAACCATTTAAGGAGATGGTCTGTCTTCTTGAGAGAAGGTCCATTAGGACTTTTGGAGCAGTGATAGAGGAGCAGCAGATGTCTAAGACAGAGAGGTTGTGAAGCAGGAAGTGCATGGGAGTGTGGAGTCGGGACTTCCAGGTCACAGTGACCATGACGAGGAGGTTGCCCAGCACAGTTGCTGTGTATACCAAGAATGAGAAGAGAAACAAGACCAAACTCAGCTCTTGGGTCTGCGTCCATTAGTCCTTCAAAAACAAATTCTTGCACCCGGCTTTAACATGTTCTGCTCCATTGGCTCAGGTTTCCTCTACTTCTGTCACCTGAGGAGGAAATATTTTTGTTATGGAAAAGTACAACATCAAAACCAAATGGAATGTGGACTGTGCTTTGGGTATTATTTTGTTCTTTAAATTTTTATCACATTTAGTGTGTGCATATGTGAATGTCCTTGCTTACCACAGCATGCTCCTGGGGGTCAGAGGACAATCCATGGGAGTCAGTTCTCTCTTTCCACCATGTGAGTTCTGGGAATTGAATTCAGATTATCAAATTTAGTGGTAAATGCCTTTCCTCATGGAGCCCCCTTGCAGGTCCTGGGTGAGGTAAACTATTTCTCCTTTCTAATTATGGTTGCCTACTTTCATTGTTCATGTGTCTTTATACTCCCCCAACTCCATAGTCTGTCCTTCCTGCAGCTGACCTCTGACCCCTCTCTAACCACTGAACACTCTGGATTTTACAGGACTTTTTTCCATCAGCATTGAATTTCTATTTTGCCAATTTTCCTGCTTAAGTGTCCTTCGAGGCTGAGGCCACGCAAATCTAATTCTCTAGTTTTACTCACAATTATTTGTTAATCTAAAATAATTGAGAAAACTTCATTGTTTACAAACATTTGTAGTCTATAAATGGTCAGGTATTTTCTTCAGTGTAAAGAATTTACAAGTCTTACAGAAAATCATGCAGCCATTTAGGAAATGCATAAGGAGGTCTTTTTTTTTTAAAATTTAAGTTTCCAAGTGTAATAAAGAATAATACAGTAGAGAAAAAAGATAACAGCTTGAGAGACATGGGCTTTGGTGTCTACCTCAGGGCTTGCTGGAGCAATGGTACAATGTTTAAAGGCATGTGAACTCTGGGGGCTTAGTCACTCATCAGTGTCAACGAGGGTGTAGAGGGTACCTGGAAGAGAATGGGGGACAAGAGAGGTGAAGAAGGATGCCAAGACAAGAGTTTGACCAAGGTGACAATTTACCATAACAGGGGTATCAGAGGGAAGGGGGAAGTGTGAAACATTTCCACAGGCCAGAGACACAGTATTCGTGTGGTCAGCTGATGTTGACAGGATGTCAGAAAGGTCACAGGTTTGTCATATCTATTAGTCAGCAGGATGTTGGTTTTTCAGAAAGGTTCCAGGTCATCACATTGGGCATCTCGATGTCAGATGTATTTCTCAGCAAGGTCACAACTTTATCATACCATTATTCATCCTGACCACCAGATTTGTATTAGTCTTCTGCAGCTGGCTGGGGATTTTCCATGAACCCAGTCATACTTAACTCTAACCATAATATTAACATCAATAAAGGAGGGTTTCAAGGGCATCACTCCCAACACATCAGTGACATTTGAGCACTAACAATCTCAAGGATGTAAAGTCTTCATAACCCATAAGCAACAGTAGATGAACTTGTCCTAGCCTTTCCAGCCTTTGGGGGTTTACTATTAAATTGTTTTCAGTTGTGTTGTTCTCAGTTACCTGGAGAGAAAGCAGGACTGTATTTTGCCAGTAACTTACCAGCACTTAGCCCCCAGGTTGGTTATAAACTTCAACTGGCCTGGTTTTATTCCTGACAGCGAACTTGAGGTTGACTGATATTAGTAAGAGAAATGGCTGAGATCAAGAATTCCCAGACATAGCTTGTAGTTGTAGAAGAAAGGCCTTTATCATCACAGTAATTACTTTCCATGACAATGGAGCCTTCAGGAGGTAGAGTTGAGTGATTATTGGGACCCTGGCCCAAGCCTCTCTCTTGCTGCTTCTTGGCATCCCCTAGGTGAGCTGCCTCTCTGCTGTGTGTCTCCCCTGTGTAATTAGTTGCAGTGCCGTCATGGCAGAGACTCACTGAGCTATGTGACCATGAACTGAGTGAAACCTATAAAGCAGTGAGCTGATTTCTGGATGTTTAATAATTTTTCAGCCACTCTGCATTTCTACATTTCTCTACTTGGAAGCAGAGGAAATGAAAATCAAGTGCCATTAGACATGGTAATGAATCTTCCTCAGTGGATGCTATCTCTGACCATTACTGTAGGCAAAATTCAGACAAATATATCCTACTACTGAGCCAATCTCTCCACTATCATCTAAACATATCAATAGAACAATTATCATAAACATTATACATATCACAGAAGTGTTGGTATGAGGAGAGACAGCCAGAACAGATACAACTAAATAAACAAAGAATGGTTTAATAGAGGTGGGCTAGGTGACCAGTTCATGAAAGTAGGTCTCTATTCAAGGGGTTCTTGTTCTGGAATCATAATTTAACTTCGGTAATTTTTTTAAAATTTTATTTTATTTTTTACATATTCACTTTCCATCCTGCTCGCTACCACAATTCTTCCTCCCTCCCCCTTCCCTTTTCCTCTGGGTAGGTGGGAGCTTCCCTGGTATTCTCCCCCCAGCCTCCTATTTTGGCAGTTCGAGTTTCTGCTAGGCAAGACTTTTTCTCTCCCATTGAGCCCAGACAAGGCAGCCCAGCTAGAAGAACATTTCCCACAGACAGGTAATAGTGTTTGGGATAACCCCTGTTCCAGCTTCAGGGGCTGTTAGCATTGAAGTTAAAGTCTTGTCTCTTACCAGTCTTGCTTGGGTTTCAGGAGTAGCCATGCTCATTGAGGAGAATTTCTGAGACTCTGAAATCCCTCTTGAGAACATTTGTCAGGCTCAGAGGTTTCTGGCCCATTGATATTTTGTCATGAGAACTCCCTGCTTCTGGACTTACATATTCTATTTCTTGGTGTCCAGAGATAGACAATGAGAACAGATTAAAATTTAAAAATAATGTTTATAAGGATGTTTATTTCACTCTTTTATAAGATATGATACTGCAATAGAAAATGTCCAACTACAGAGAACTGCTTAAATATAATTTCAAAATCTATTCAACCAGATATGACAAGGCTATTGAGAAGATCTAGGGTGTTTTATGTTTATAAGGGTAGAGAAAATGTTCATGACATATTACTTGAAAGAAACAAATCTAATAAAATTATATATAGAGGATTTTTTATAGGATGAATTAATTGTTTAAAAACGTTTTCAAGACTGATTAAAAAAATGGAATCTTTTAGAAATCAATTAGTATTGAAGTTAATATTGAATTAGTAGTATTAGTTCCATGTTGTAAATCCACGTATATATATCTCCCCATTGTTTATTTAACAATGACATACTTAACAACATTGTTTAAATATATACACATATAAAAACAGTATCAGAAAAGGAAATAGTAACAAACAAAAAGAACATTCTTCATTTTTTTTGTTCTTTCAACTGAGAGTTGTTGGTTAGGGATTAAATCAAACAGAAGAATGTATTTTTCAGGAGACTCCTACCCCAGGTTCACAAACTGACCTCAGGGCTTCAGCATGCTAGAAAAATGCTCTACCAATGAGCTGAGCCCCTCTCGGTCTCTTTCTGTTTCTGTTTCTGTTTCTGTTTCTGTTTCTGTTTCTGTTTCTGTTTCTGTTTCTGTTTCTGTCTCTGTCTCTGTCTCTGTCTCTGTCTCTGTCTCTGTCTCTCTCTCTCTCTCTCTCTCTCTCTCTCTCTGTGTGTGTGTGTGTGTGTGTGTGTGTATTTATTATGCAGTATCTAAACCACCATAGTTATACTTAAAAAAACTAGCTTATTTGTATGATTCCAATTATGTCTTATTCTTCACTTGGTCAGACATATAAACTGTTACTGAAGAGATAACTACAGAAGGAATAGGAATGCAGAAATATAAGGTTTAATGAAAGGCAATTTTAAGACTAACACTGAAGTCACAGTGAGAGCTTACAGGGAGGAGGGATGAGTAAATTCTCATTAACAGCCAGGGCCATCCAAAGGAAGAAGGGCAGACGGGAAGCTTGAACACTGTTTTGCAGATGAAGAAATGGAGGTCAGGAGAAGTGTCTGGGGCCCCTCCCCCTTAAAGTTATGTATCCTGTGGATTTGGATTATTTGGAATTTCATTTAGTTTTGATGGGGAGTCTCCAGAATGGACACTTCCTTGCAACCTCTTTGCTGGGTGTTTGGGGCCATTCCGTTGAATTGGGCAAGGAAGAAAGGCAAATGAGAAGGCTTGGCTGAGCTTGAGCATCAGGGAATTGGGAAGTAGATAAAACTTGTATGGTGGGATGTGTGTACTTGCATAACTGCACATGAGAGAGAACTGGGGGTTGGATTTAAAAGCACTCCCTTTGCTTACTCTCTTAAAAAGTGCACAAGACCCGCAGCCTGAGGTTCTGTAAAGAAATCAAGTCTTGGGCTGGAGAGATGGTTCAGTGGTTAAGAGCACTGACTGCTCTTCCAGAGGCCCTGAGTTCAAATCCCAGCAACCACATGGTGGCTCACAACCATCTGTAATGAGATCTGATGCCCTCTTCTGGTGTGTCTGAAGACAGCTACAGTGTACTCATATACACTAAATAAGTAATATTTAAAAAAATCAAGTCTTGAAAGTGATCAAATCACCAATTAACTGACAAGTAGTAAGCTGATAACCTTCTGAGTTCAATGATGGACATTGAAACAAAGGCAATTAATGAGAGGATGTGTGTACCATTGGAGCAGAATAATGAAGCCAGGTTTAAAAAGCTTTCCTTTGTTTTTGGAAGGAAAAACTCAAAATCCCTAGTACTTTGTTACCATTCTGTCTGAGAAAATACATTGTAATGAATTAGGCTTTTGAATGCTCTAGTCCCTGATGAGGAAAACCCCCAACTCCATTATCTACATCTTCTAACAATATTGAACTTTCCTGCACCCTTCAAGTCATGTTCCTTATCTTGAACAACAAATGTTGTGTGCACTGTTTTGGCTTTTAGAATTAGTAATCATCGCTCCCACACCTACAGAAAGCATCATTGACGTATTAACCCTTTCTAGTTCATCCATAGGAAAATTTCAAAGTTGGTTGAACATGGACACATGTGTCCAGACACATGATTAGACATACAAACTACTTACTCTCCAATGCCTTAGGTTAGTAGGGTCACCTCATTAGAAACCCCCAACCTCTAGTTTCTACCCAAGAAGCAGATGTGGCTATTTGGTTGTTTAAACTGACATTAGACACGAGTAATTTGACAAGGCTTACTTCTCCTTAAGGAAGACACATGTCTAAGTGTTAGTAGGTCAGTATCTTCTCTCTTAAAATCTCTTCTACACGACTTTACTATGCATCTCTACAGCAAGCCTGCTCTGAGTGCCACTTCTTAGCCTCAACTCCAATAGAAGAATTACAAAGGCAATATTGTTGGGCTTGATTATTGAAGTTCAGTGGCTAGACTTTTACTTTTGGGAGCAAACTCTGTTGGAAATTATTATAAGAGGTAAACCAGAAGATGTGTGCAAACAAACTATTTGGCTTTGAAAGGCTCTTCATGTAGGCAGGGGAGGTCATGTCTCCTTATAGATCCTGCTTCCAGAGCCCAGGTACATTTGCTTAATAGGCTCAGAGGGAGCAAACAAGTCTCTGTGTATAAGACATAGGTGTAGCTTTAAAATTTTCAAACTATTTTTAATAAAGGTTCTTAAATGCTTTAGTCTCCCTTCTAGCCCACCACCCACCAGAGGTAGTGAAAAAGAAAGGTTGTTAGGATACAGAGGAAGTGGACTTATTTAGAAATTGTTCTTTGGGGCATATCCCATCTGCGTTGTCAGGAAATCAGCAGTTCAACTCACAGAAATCAGCAGCAGCAGCTCAATCTACTAGCAAGCATTCCTCAAATATATCAGTAGCCCAGTTCAGTAGTGTGGGGACAACACCCGTGAGTCTGCAGCGGTAGCAGGACCCAGCAGAAACACCCAGGCCTCAGTTGAACAGGCAAAAGTCAGCAAGAGTGATGAAGACCTCCAGGGATGCCAGGAGAACTTCGTTGTAGTGCCTCTCTCAATGAAGTGAATATCAGCAAAGACAAAAGACTATAAGTGTTGCAAAGCTAGATATGCTAGCTCCTGGTCACTGTCAGTTGAAACCTGTTTATACTCCTTCCAAACAGCATGAGTCCTCCCTGGGTCTTGCCTCACAAGATGTTTTTGCCTCAGCCCATCATCGGACACAACTGACTTTCCAAAGAAGCTCTAAGCTTCCACTTCAGGTAGGAATTTAGAAAAGTGGACACAATTCCTCCTGTGGAGTATTTCATCATATCTACTTTTTCTTGTTGATCTATTACATATTCAGAGGCATCATAGAGACCAAAAAACCACCACAATCTTCTTCGTTCTTAAGGTTAACGTTATCGATTATTTATTTGTTTTTATCTTTCCTGTGTGTGTGGGAGTCCTTGTTCCTATGCATGTGTATGTAGGTGCCTGTGCCCATGCTAATGGATGTGGAGGCCAGAGGTTGCAGCAGCTGGGTATCTTCCTTGATTGCTCTCCACCTTACTTTTTGACATATGATCCTTATGGCCAAGAACTAAACACTTCCCTGTGTGCTGCTAACGTGCTCCGCTGCCCGCTGCCCCTTTTTCTTTGTAAATCGTCCTGATTACATTGCTTTCAGATTTCTTTCTTATTTTGCAATAGATTGTCATATTTTTCTTCTAGAACTTGTGAGCTCTTTTGGTATCAGGAGAGGTAGTTGAAGAATATATAACCAAATAAACAAAAGGACAACTTAATAGAGGTAGGCTAGGTAACCAGCTCATGGAAGCACGTCTCTAGTGAAGGGGCTTTTTTTCCCCCCATAAGATGGAAAAAAATGGAAATGTGTCTGGGTGACTGGGTGACAGCCACTTCAGGAGATGGCTCTCTTCCTGAAAGACTGATCACAGAGTGTGATGAGAGAGAAACACTGTGGAGCAGGAAGTTCTGGGGGATGTGAGAGACTCATGGTGATGGTTGAGGCTTCCTGTCGGAGGTGTCACAGCAGAAACTAGGCAGATAAGACCTAGCTCAGCTCTTGGGACTGAGCAATCTCCAGAAAGACAAATTCTTTCACTGTGACACAACTTCCCTGATCCTTCAGGTCACATACCCCTTTGCAAGTGCATGCTAGGAGAATAACAGTATAAAATCTATATAATATGGTCGAAATTTTAATGTGGTCTTTTCAGTGGAATGTGGTTTGGACTTAAGGAGGGAAAATTTCTCTCTCTCTCTCTCTCTCTCTCTCTCTCTCTCTCTCTCTCTCTCTCCCTCTCCCTCTCCCTCTCCCTCTCCCTCCCTCTCCCTCTCCCTCTCCCTCTCCCTCTCCCTCTCTCTCTCTCTCTCTCTCTCTCTCTCTCTCTCTCTCTCTCTCTCTCCCTCCCTCTCCCTCTCCCTCTCCCTCTCCCTCTCCCTCCCCCCTCTCTCTCTCTCTCTCCAGGGTTTCTCTGTATAGCTCTGGCCATCCTGAAACTTGCTTTGTTGACCTGACAGGCTGGCTTTGAACTTAAGAGATCCTCCTGCCTCTGCCTCCTCAGTGCTTGGATTAAAGGTGTATAGCACTCTCTATACCTTTTTGCCTGGCAAAAGTTCTTTTTAAATGCATGTGCTGTGATTGCCATTTAGGATGCAGATATCCCTTGAAAGATTACCCCGAATTCCGACTCAGTCATCAAGCAAGTAGATTCTGTTACTAACTCAAGGCAGCGGCGGAGACAGAGAGCAACTGTGCACAAGAGAGGAAATCAGCAAAGGACACATACTCCCCTGCTGAGGACAGAAAAGACAGTGCTAACCTGACCCAGCACACAGCAGCAGCAACACTGGTGAACACTGCAGCAGTATAGCGAACTCCTCAGACACTGTTTTCTTAAGTAACCTACATACCAAAAACTAAACATTCTTTTGTTTTATTAATACAGATGCAATTGAAGGGAGCTTGGGCGAGGATCCCAAGGAGGTCACAATGTGTCAACCTGGTGCTTGTTACAAAGGCATTTTCAATTTGCATACGAATTTAGCGAATCGTGCATGCAAGTGCATTTTTATAAATGTAAGTGGATTCTATTTCAAGGAAAAAAATAAAATTAAGAAACATGCAGTAGGGGTAGGAGGATATCTTTGAGTTTCAGATCAACCAGTAGTACATGAAACCCTGTCTCAAAAAGCATTAGTAAACGTATGACTATTTCCTCTGTAAAATCTTAATGGAATGTCTAAAGAGTGACTTCTGTCTGGATAGATGACTCAGTGTTTGTCATGCCATGTAGTGATCAGCTCTTGATTAGACCGTAGTAAGAAGCTGGGGAGGTATGGTATAGACTTCTGGTTATCCTGGCCATCAGGAAACAGTGATGGGGGAGTTCCTGGGTGAGTTCCAGATCAATCAGGGCTACACGATGAGACCCTATCTCAAAAAAAGTTAGTAAATATTGACTATTTCCTCTGTAACACCTTAATGGCATGTCTAAAGAGTGACTTCTGTGGTTCTGGATGGATGACTCAGTGTTTGTCGTGCCATGTAAAGATCAGCTCTTGGATCCTAGTAAGAAGCTGAAAAGGTATGGTAGCCTTCCAGTAATCCCAGCCACCAGGAGTCAGAGATGGGGGAATCTCTGGGCCAAGATGCTTAGTCTAATTAGAACACTCTGGGTTCAGAGAGATCCTGTCTCAGAGAATAAAGTGGAGATCAATCAAGGAAGACCCAGATGTTAACCTCTGTCCTCTGTATTGTATGCAAGGTGTATTTGTGGTACCGGCACACATATGTGCCTCTGTCCCCATTAACAAACTTTATATAAAAAATGTAATGGATCCTCCACTTTGGTAGCCGTTACTTTTCCTGTTGTATAATTATAGTCTTCACCTTTCAGTTTTTAGCTTCCAGATGGATTCCAGGTCTTCTCTTTTGTTATTTGGCTAACCTCACTTATGCACACATAGATTTTTTTCTTCTGAATCTATCTAGTTTAATTTTTCTGATTTGATTTTACTTTGTTATTCTAGTCTTGGGGGGTTATTAAAAGATCACCCTTTTCCAAGAAACAGCCTCTTGTTTATTCACTCATGGAAAACTAATATCTTCTTGTCTCTCTCCACTGGCCTTAGTTCAGGACATCTTTGTCCTTCTCTGTGTAGCCTTGGTTGTCCTGAAACTCACTCTGTAGACCAGGCTGACCTTGAATAAAGAGATTCATCTGCATTGAAAGACAAACGAAACAGGAGCAAGGGAACTGTGGTAGTTAGTTTTATGTCAAGTTGACATAAGCTAGAGTCATCAGAAAGAAGGAATGCCTCTGTAGAATCACCTCTCAGCCAACTTGTAGGAGGAAATTTAAATTGGTGATAGAGGAATACAGACCATGATAGGTGGTACTGTCTCTGAACTGGTAGTCCTGGATTCTATAAGGAGCGGGATGAACAAGACATGAGGAGCAAGCCAATAAGCAGACTCCTTCATGGCTTCTGCATCAGCTCCTGCCTCCAGGTTCCTACCCTGTTGAGTTTCTGTCCCAACTTCTTTCAAAGATGAACGTTCTGTGGAAATGTAAGTCAAATAAATGCTTTTCTCCCTAAGTTACTTTTGGCTATGGTGTTTTATCACAGTAATAACAATCCTAACTAGGACAAGAATGGATACAGAACTATAATTCCATGACTCTTCAAAAACTTGGGTTGTTGAAATAAAAAACCACCCTGTGGCCCATGACAGAGCGTTTGTTGGAGACAAACATCATGGAAACCTGCAAACCAAGAGCTCCCTGTTGACTCAGTGTCCCACTGAGCAAAGAGCGTCTCATTGTTTGCATTGAGTTCAGGTTCTAAAATGTTCTTTATGCTGAGGTTTTTCTGTTTTTTAATTTTGAAAATATTTTACTTTTTAAAAATTTACATTATCAAGGTCTATAAAGAATTATATTGGAATTCTGATGGGAATTGCGTTGAACTGGAAGATTGCTTTTGATAAGATGGGGCCATTTTTGCTATGTTAATCCTACTAATCCACAACCATGGGAGATCTTTTCATTTTCTGATACTTTCAATTTCTTTCTTCAAAGACTTGGAGTTCTTGTCATACAAGTCTTTTGTTTGCTTGGTTAGAGTTATAACAAGATATTTTTATATTATTTGTGGCTATTGTGAAGGGTGTTTTTTTCCCTAATTTCTTCTTCAATCTGTTTATCTTTTGTATAAAGGAGGGCTACTGATTTTTTTTCGAGTAAATTTTGTATCCAGTCCCTTTGGTGAAGGTGTTTAGCAGCTGTAGGAGTTCTCTGGTAGAATTTTTGGGGTCACTTATATATACTATCATTTTATATATATATATATATATATATATATATATATATATATATACTATCATATCTTCAAATAGTGATATTTTGACTTTTTCCTTTCCAATTTGTATCCCCTTGATCTCCTGTATTATTGCTATAGTTAAAACTTCAAGTACTAAGTTGAATACACACAGAGAGATGGTGGGCAGTCTTGTCTTGTCCTTGATTTTAGTGGGATTGCTTTAAGTTTCAATTAATTTTATATTGGCTATTAGCTTGTTGTATGTTGCCTTTCTTGTGTTTAGGTATGCGCCTGTATCCCTGATCTCACCAAGATTTTTATCATGAAGGGGTGTTGGATTCTGTCAAAGGCTTTTTCAACATCTAATGAGGCGATCATGCTTTTTTCTTTCAGTTTGTTTACATGATGGATTATCTTGATGCATTTCCATATGTTAAACCATCCCTGCAACCCTGGGATGAAGCCTACTTGATCATGGTGGATGATGTTTTTGATGTTTTCTTGGATTTTGTTTGAGAGTATTTTAGCATCAGTATTCATAAGGGAAATTGGTGTGAAATTCTCTTTCTACTGTGCTGGCTAGTCTTACATGAACTTGACATACAAACTGGAGTTACATGACAGGAGAGGACAGCAATTGAGAAAATACCTCCATAAGATCTAGCTCTAAGGCATATTCTTAATTAGTGATTAATGTGGGCAGGCTGAACCCATTGTGGGTATCGCCATCTTTGGGCTGGTGGTCCTGGGTTCTGTAAGAAAGCAGACTGAGCAAGCCATGGAGATTAAGCCAGTAAGTAGTATCCTTCCATATACTCTGCATCAGTTCCTGCCTCCAGGTTCCTGCCCTGTTTGGGTCCCTGGCTTCCTTCAATAATGAACAATACTCTGGAAGTGTAAGCCAAATAAATGCTCCCAAATTACACTTCTCTCTATATATATTTATTTGTTTATTATGTATATTTATTCATGTTCATATGACTCAGCTCACCTGTAGAGGTCAGAGAACAACTTGCAGAAGTCAATTCTATTTTTCCATCATGTGAGTCAGAGGGATGGAACTTAGGTTGTTAAGGCTTGGTAGCAAGTGCTTTTACCCACTGAAGCATCTCACTATCCTGCAAAGTACCTTCTTTTTCATTGAGTCCTAAAGCTTTAGTAGCATTATACATCATTGGTGGCACATGATCATATGGATAAGTGAGTCACTAGAACACCTTACTTGGACTAAGGATTTGATTCAGCAGTAATGTTTTTGCCTAGCATGTCCAAGGCCCTGGGTTGAGCCCCAATACAATAAAAATGTCTCACTCAAGGCTTCTAAACTCCATTCCTGACCAAGGAGTAAAACTCATTAGACTCCACATATGAAGGTAGGAGCCACTGCCTTAGAGTCCTACAGAGTGAGATGCAGAGACAGCCTTCCCATCCTGGCTACACTTATTCTGTGCTGTGTAAGTTACACTCTCTCTCTTCCCCAAGAGAGAAATCATCACTTCTTTTTGTTGCTTTGAGACTCTTGCTTTGTTTGAAGCATTCTCTACACTTGTAGCATTTCTGAAAAGTCAACATTAGCAGATAATGGTTTCAGAAGTTCAATGCTGGTTTAACTGTCAAGTGGGAAATCAACCTTATAGTATTTTCCAATACTTTGAGTGTTGGACATCTGCTTGCTGGAAATTCTACATGTAAACCTAAAGCCTATCTGTCTCAAGACCACTGATCATATTTCTTTTATATTGGGAGCATGTAGGTATAGGGGTAGAGGGTAGGAGGAAGTGTGGATCTGAGGTGTAGGGATACAGGAGGCTGGGAAACAGAATGGGTCTGGTGAGCAACCTTAGTGACTCACAATGTTCTGACTCCTCTTCTGCTTTGCAGTGTCTGAGCTGCCCCCACCAGTTCCTTAGCTTTAGTCCATTAAAGGAGATAGCAAAGGGAATATAGTGGGGATCAATGTGATGCAGTGTTGTCAATGTGATGGAACTCCCATGGGAGTCATTAAAATGTCAGATGTCAGCAGCTCAGCCCCACTTCCTCCTGTCACCTCTGTCACCTTTACACACACACACACACACACACACACACACACACACACACACACACACAGACAGATAATGTATGTGTCAGTGTTCCTTTGGAATGTGGCTTTTCTTTGGGAGGAGGCACAGGGAAACAATTTTCTTCACTTCAGGAAGAAAATGCTGTGTTTTCTCTCTTGGTCAAAAGTTACTTTGCCTGAAATCAGCTGGGAAATGGAAGTAAACAGAAAGTGTAGTGATGGCAAAGGCAAGGGCTCTGTGGCTGAAGTTCTCTGAGCTGCATTATGCAGATTCATACACCTAATTTATTTTTTTAATGTAGGATGTACATGGTCCCTGGGCAGCTATTTTAATCAACATAGCTGAGATTCACAAATTCACTCAGAATCTAAGGAGGCAGCACGGTGACAGGTTTTGATATTCATCAAGGTACTTACTCTATAAATAAACATATATTTCTTTTTCATGGGCACTCAGAGATGTTGATCATCACATTTGAGTGAGAGAACATCGCAACCAAAGTATATTTAAAAAGTGGTGTGTGCACGGATTCTCTTGACCCTTCTGAGGTTCTTCAGAATGGAACAAAAACCACCGAAACACACATTGCAGTAATATACTGAAAATATGAATAATTTTATCTGATGAGTATATCTCAATGGATCATGTGAAAACAAACATTTTTTAAATAAAAAAATTCAGTTCAACTTGAAATTTGCATTATTCCAATAAATGTTTGTACTATCCGATGAAATGGCTATTTCCTAGAGTAGTAACTCAGGTCATGTTGTGTGCTTAGACACGTTTCATGGGAGTCACTAGACATAAACGTATGGCGAGGTTTCAGGATCTCTGACATCTTAGAGCTCTAGTCTGAGATATAATGACTCGCATGCTCAGACTTTTATGCTGTCAGATTCTAACAGAGATAAAGGCATTGGTTTGAATGAATTGCAAGAGATAGGGAAATAAAGGACACATTGGTGAGAAATGGGCAGTTATGGTTGTTTGGTGTGTACTTTTCTTTCTCATTCTTTTCTTTTTTAAAAAGACTTATTTATTTTATGTATCAGTAGTCTATTTGCATGTACACTTGCGTGCCAGAAGAGTACGTCAGATTACATTATATAGATAGTTGTGAGCCACTATGTGGTTGCCGGGAATTGAACTAGAGACCTCTGGAAGACCAGCCAGTGCTCTTAACCACTGAGCCATCTCTCCAGCCCTAGTGTATACTTTCCTTAGTCAACTTCATAAAGAAAACCCTGGGGCTCAGACATGATGGCATATTGGTTTAATCTTAGCACTTGGGATGCAGAGGCAGAGGCAGAGGCAGAGGCAGAGGCAGAGGCAGAGGCAGAGGCAGAGGCAGAGGCAGAGGCAGAGGCAGAGGCAGAGGCAGAGGCAGAGGCAGAGGCAGAGGCAGAGGCAGAGGCAGAGGCAGAGGCAGAGGCAGAGGCAGAGGCAGAGGCAGAGGCAGAGGCAGAGGCAGAGGCAGATGGTCTAAAGCCAGCTTGGTCTATGAGTTCCAGTCCAGCCAAGGCTGCTATAGACACCAAAAACACTAGGGCAAGGTAGCAGGACCCAAGATCAGTAATCTGGAGAGTGTGAATGGTTCCTAGAACTTAGAATTTCTATGCTTAAGGACATAAGTTAATAGTAAAAAGACTTAGATGTGGTCAATCAGATGATGGGGTCAAGATAAAGCCAGTGAGGAGATGGTCTGTCTTCCACACTCACCCTGTTTAGGAGAACTCTCCTTGGGCTTGCTTTTCTCCTTTTGTGTTCTTAGGTGATATCCTCAGGAACTCCACCCACCTCCTTTAAGACAGGTTTCCCACTGGGCTGGAGATCACCAATTGGGCCAGACTGGCTGGTCAGTGATCCCCAGAAATGTTTCTGTTTCTGTCTCCCCAGCTCTGGGATTACAGATCCTCCATCTTACAAGGTAAGTTGTTCACTTATTGAGGCCCCTAGTCCTGAGGGCTTATCTATAATTCATAGTTTTCTTTTAGATATAAAATTCTCCTGTGATGTATATTTCATCAATTTCGGGATATCTCTTTTAAAAAGACATATTTATTTTACTTTTTATCCTCTTTCTCTTCCTCTCCCTCCCCCCTCTCCATATATATATATATAAATTTATATATATATAAATTTACTTTTTATATGCATATGTATCACTTACATGTTTGGTGTCCATGGAGGTCAGAAGAACGCATCCGATTTTTTGGATCTAGAATTACAGATGGTTGTGAGCCATCATATGGGAGCTGGGAACTGAACTTGGGTCTTTTTCAAGAGCAACAAGGGATCTTAATCACTGAATCATCTCTATAGTCCATGGTGATGTCCCTTAGAGTTTCATAAATGACAAGCAAGCCTATTGTCATGTTTTGATGCTAAAGAGCTGGTAATTTTAAGATGATATAAATATTTTGAATTCATCATGCTTTTCAATTCTTTATACTCTGTCTTTAGTAATGTGGGAGAATAACATTTAGGAGAGTGACAGGTCAATGTGTGTGTGTGGGGCACAGAAGTTTGTTAGGTAGAGAAATAGAGATGACACTATAGTGACATTTGCCTATTACTGAGGATTAATTATGTGATATAGTTATGTTTCATACATATAGTATTATTTGAAACTTAAGACTTTATGAGTTGGAAAGTGGTGGTGGATGCCTTTAATTCCAGCACTTGAGAGGCAGAGGTAGGTGACTCTTTGTGACTTTGAGGTCAGATTGGTCCACAGAGCAAGTTTCAGGACAGCCTGAGCTACACAGAGAAGCCCTGCCTCGAACAGAACAAAACAATACTCTCCAAACCACCAACTCCACCACCATTCACCACCATCACTAAAACAAAAAATAAAACAAAACCTCTATGAGGGGAGATCATAATCATTTTCATGTAAGTGAGCAGTGAATGACTTTTGGAGAGAAGGTGTAACTTGCTCAAGACCTCATAACTGGCAGGTGGCAGGTAAAGGACTGGTGACTCTGTCTTGTAACTTTGAAGCTAACACTTTCAGTTGCCTGTCAGTACTGTATTTCTAGACATTAACGCTGGTCTATCTGCCTTTCTGTAAATGCTGACAGATTCAAAAAAATAATTAGCTAAGGGTTTTTTTTTTTTCGTTTTTCTTTTTTTTTTTTCCCCGGAGCTGGGGATCGAACTTAGGGCCTTGCGCTTGCTAGGCAAGTGCTCTACCACTGAGCTAAATCCCCAGCCCCAAGCTAAGGGTTTTATGTTCTCTTTCTCTCTCCCTCTTGCCCTCATTGTCTCTCCTTTTCCAATCCCTTGCCACAGGCCTCCAATCCCACACAGCAGGAAACACGAATAGTGAAACCAACCTAGTAAGTTGACAACTGAAAAGTCACTCAGATGTTGGGGATGGATTGGTCCCTGTAAAGGATCCTCCTCCTGTTTAACCTCATTACAAGAATGCCATAGGACAGTAAGTCTTACTATCCTAAACTATCCAAACTAGTAAGCATTATCCTAAATACCTTCATGCCATAAGAACTCTTGTCAAGCTTCATTCATGACAGGAATCCAGGAGGGTGATCATTATGATCTGGGAACATTTTCACAAGCCCACATCTATTAAGGGTCGAACTAAGTAGAAACAAATTACCCAACCTGTGGTAAGCCAGTCACACCTATGAAGGTGGCCCTCAGAGACACTGAACATGAGAGACTTCTATAACAGGAGTATAGTTTTGTATAGCAGACCAAACAATGTAAGAACTTATAATCAGGTGATAAAAAAACCAATACATTGGCTGTTAAAGACATTTCGGTGCCTAACTTGGCTAACAATCTTGAACAAACAACTTTAAATCTCTGGAATGTTTCTTCTTCCTTTTTAAAAAATTTCTTGGTATTTTAAGATAGGTTCTCAAATAGCCCAGGTTGGCTTCAAGGTGGCCTTGGGTTCCTGATTCCCTGCCACTACCTTCCAAGTACTGGAATTACAGGCAAAACCACCAGTTCTAGCTAACTTCCTTTTGAAATAAAGAGTTGAGGTTAATAACAGCTGTTTTGATTGATATATCTTAACTTTGATCTTTGATTGAAAACATATTAATAAAAGGTTGACAAGATGGATCAGCCATTAAGAGCACTTGCTTGCTATTGCAGGTGATCAAGGTTTGTTTTCTAGCACTCACATAACAGCGCACAACCATGTGTAACTCTCTCTCTACAGGATCCAGTGCCCTCTTCTAGTCTCCACAGGCATCAGGCATAAATATGGTGCACACACATACATCCTGGCAAACCATCCATACACATAATAACAAACAAATTATTATTAAAAAAGAAGAAAACAGGCCAAACCTGGTGGCTTATGCCTTCAATCCCAGCATCTGGGATGCTAAAAAATGTGGATCTGTATGAGTTTAATGCCAGCCAGGGAAACATGGTGAGACCTTGTTTCAAAGCCAACCAACTCAGTAACATATAAACCAACCAGCCTGATCCTGTAAGATTATCTACTCTGTGCCATACAGAAATTGGGTTAGTAATTACTACTAATATAAATAGAAAAGCAAATGGTTTTCTAAAAAGTGTAGTTGGTTAATTGACAGTATGTGAATATTAAACGTACAGAAAACATAATGAAAACAGTTCCTGGTAACAGGAGTTGGGGTTTCTTCTTGTATTACTTTTCAAGAGGTGCGAGCTTTCTCTTTAGCCTCTTCATGGCTGACTTCATTTCCTGGTTCCTCAGAGTGTAGATCAATGGGTTCAATAGAGGGGAGATGACTGTGAAGGTAACAGAGATGGCTTTATCTGTAGGGAGGGCAGTGAAGGGCCTGGCGTAGACATAGATGCAGGGTACAAAATGCAGGGTGACCACAGTGATGTGGGCGGTGCATGTGGAGATGGCTTTTCTCCTGTCCTCTCCTGCCTGAGACCTCAACATCGTCAAGATGACCATGTAGGACACCAGCAGGAAGATAAACCACAGGGTAGTGACCAGGCCGTTGTTTGAGATCATCAGGAGCTCGAGAACAAAGGTGTCTGTGCAAGCGAGTTTGAGAACCTGTGGGACATCGCAATAAAAAGTATCAAGAACATTGGGTCCACAGAAGGGGAGTGGGAGCAAGAGGGAGATCTGCACGATGGAGTGGACAAAGCCGCCCACCCAGGAGGCCGCGATGAGGGCTGTGCACCGCCTACTACTCATGATGGTCACATAGTGCAGGGGCTTGGAGATGGCCACGTATCTATCCAATGCCATCACAGAGAGAGAGAAAATGTCTGCCCCACCAAGCAGATGGAAGAAAAACATCTGTGTCATGCATTCTGCATAGGAAATGGTCTTTTTCTTTGTTAGAAGGTCCACCAAGACCTTCGGTGCTGTGATGGAGGAGAAGCAGATGTCTAGAATGGCAAGGTTTCGGAGCAGGAAGTACATGGGCGTGTGCAGACGGGACTCAAAAGTCACGATGATCATGATGAGCAGATTCCCAAGCAGAGTTGTCACGTATACAAAACACAAAACAAGAAATAAGACCAGGCTCAGGTGTTGCGATTGAGTTAGACCCAGAAATATAAATTCTTTTACTCTGGTGTTATTTCTCAACTCCATTGAATCACGATTTTCCTTTCTTGTATATCTTGGAAAAATTAACAGTATTATTTTAGCAAGTGTTAATTTTTCTTTAGTAAGCTCAGATTCTTGGAGGCAAGTATCAGAACCGAAAGCACACAGGCACTACTGACTGCCACATGGCTTGCTATCTCAAGTTATTATAATATGTCTAAAATAACATTTTATTATACAAGCATGCTTTCAGTTATTTGCATCTGTAAGTCACGAACATTTTTTGAATGTATAAAATCAATGTTCTAATTATAGAAGCTGTAAGTATTCCAGGAAAACAGGTAGATAACAAGTATTCTGTTATCCATAGTGTGAGAGATACAGAATAGCTTGTGTGTGTGTGTGTGTGTGTGTGTGTGTGTGTGTGTGTTGTGTATAATAAAGCAGTGACTATTTTGTACAGCTAGAACATTTTATATTTCTTTTTTATTTTGGTTTTTCAAGAAACATTTTACATTTAATGAAGATTTTTTTCTAGGTTGGATACTCCAATTCAATAGTTGTAAGAACCTCTTCTCGCTAAGCAATACCCTTTGAATTAAATTCTACAGAATTAATCATGAATTTCATTCCATGATAAATTAGAAACATTTAAGGTCATTATTCTTCTTTATTCCCATCTTCCTTAGGAGCAATTCATTATTTACACTTTTCTTTTCAATTAGCTTAGATGGTAAATTAGCCCCTCAGCTATGGAAGACTGATATTCTGAGTTTTCTTTTGTCCATTACTTTCGCCTCTTTCTTGTAATCAGTTCTTTTCTTGGTGTGTCATTGCTGCACAGTGGCCTGTACATGTTCGAGGTGTACGTCTTGGTAGGTTTTGATCTACATATATTGCCATGTCACGATCACTATAGTTAAGACAGTGGACATATCTGCAATGTAACCTTTCTATAATCAGTCTCTTTCTCTTCTACTTCAAGCACTGTGCTCTGTTGTTATACAGTAGTCTGCACTGTCTAGAAATTTTTGTAAATTGAACCCACCATTTGTATCAATTTTTTTCTGGCTTCTTTCGCTCATGACACTCACCTATGATTTGTGAATGTGTTTTTAAATTTGTATTGTGGGGAGACACCACAGCATATTTAAGCATTCACTTGATGAACATTTCTGGTTTTTTTTCCCTTAACACTGTTAACCCATACAGCTGCTATGAGCTATATGTGGCCTTAAGTAAATATATTTCTAATTCTCTCAGGGAAGTAGCTAGGAATGGAATGACTGCAACTTAAAATTCATGAGTAGGAAAACAACCAACCACATTAAAAAAGTAGGACAATGAGGAGAATAGGGTGGTGCATACCTTTAATTCCAGCACTTGGGAAGCAGAGGAGAGGAAGAGGCAGAGGCAGAGGCAGAGGCAGAGGCAGAGGCAGAGGCAGAGGCAGAGGCAGAGGCAGAGGCAGAGGCAGAGGCAGAGGCAGAGGCAGAGGCAGAGGGGCAGAGGGGCAGAGGGGCAGAGGGGCAGAGGGGCAGAGGGGCAGAGGGACAGAAGGGCAGAGGGACAGAAGGGCAGAGGGGCAGAGGGGCAGAGAGGGAGAGGCAAATGCAGAGAGGCAAAGGATTAGAGGCAGAGAGGCAGAGAAGCAGAGAGGCAGAGGGGCAGAGAGGCAGTGGGACAGAGGGGCAGAGGGACAGAAGGGCAGAGGGGCAGAGGGGCAAAGGAATAGAGGCAGAGATGCAGAGAGGCAGGGAGGCAGAGGCAGGTAGATCTCATTGAGTTTGAGGACAGTTTGGTCTACAAAGGATGGTCCAGGCTACATAGGAGTACATAGTAAGACCCTGTCTAAAAAAATAGTAAGGTGAAACTACAGTGTGAATGAAGTCATGGTATAAATAAAAAGCACATCTATTAGCATAACTAATATTGATAAGACTGACATACCAAGAGTGGGATTGAATGGTGATGTCAGGATGTGAAATGGGAAAACAACTTTTGAAGACAGTTGAGTAGTTTCTTGAAATATAAAATACATGCTTACCATATTATTGGGTTGGTTTCTAGTTCCTTTCTTTTTTGTTTGAAGAAATCTTGTAATGGCTCTTGATTTCTTTCTCCTGAAATTATCTCCACTTTCTACTTACTATAGGGGAAAATAAGTAAATATATAGAGAGGTGCGATGGTCACTTTCCTTTTATTCTTTGGAGTTTGTTTTTCAGTTCTAATGAAGCTTTTTCTTTCCATATAACTCACTTCTCCTTTATACAATCTTTTCTAAAGCAGTTTAATTTGGAAGGCTACAATAAATCAATAAATAACCCGAAGTGTCCTCTCCCCTCACAATGCCTGGCGAAAGCAGGGACACTTATTGTTCAAACACAACCAAGTTACTTTACTCATCTGGACTCAGTCTCTGTACCTGTCACTGGCTGACAATGGCACCCTCTGTGTATCATGTTCATGAGGACTAAAACAAACTAATTCCTGTAAGACACCCGTATTTAAAGCATTCCCAATCAATAGGAAATGTGATTATATGCCTGTTAAGTCATCTAAGAAGACCAGAAGTTGTTCAGAATAGCCTCTAGAGTAAGAGGTGCTAAGGCTTAAGATCTCCATTTGTCTTGTGAGAATCCGAGGTGTGTGGTCTCCATTTTTGTGGCATGGAGACGATGGTGAAGGGAAGCTGTGGAGATTACAGTAATATGTAGAGGTCATCACATACAGGCTGATTATCTAGTAGAAGCTATGTTGATTAACATACATCAGCTACATGGTAACTGAGCTGGTGAATGCTTGGATTCATAGACATGGTCACTAGAAAAATACCAACTCTACATAGTTACCAGAGACATTAAGGAGACCAACTTAGCCATCAAAACCTTCCATTCTGGCCCCCATCTACACAGAACACCATGCTCTGTGGGAGGCAAGAAGACAGACCATAGCTCAGATTAAGGGGTTAAGTTTTGTGTTCAGAAACACATACTTTTTTTTTAAACCTCCTCCAACTTCTGCTCTAGCCTGTGATTTTTAAATCACTTTGTTATTTGGAACAAATTGATGGTGCCTTGGCAGAGTTCTAGGTAATTTGAGAAAAGGGACACTATCTATATACAGTGGAAAATAAAGATCTAACAGTTATTTGGGCGTGAAGAGGCCACCACCAAACAGATAAGAAGTTAAGTGTGAGTGAAGGACTTTTCTCTAATGGGCTCAGGGTAGCTGCACAGAGGTGGTGATGACTGTACTGGGGTCCATGGGGATGGGATGGGCAAGGGGTCCATTTGGATGCTGAAAGCTGCTTGTGAACTGGAGTTTGTCTGGGAAGAAATGGTTTGAACACAAAGGTATTGGAAAATATAGTCTTCTAACATTTATTTTTAAATATTTATTTATTTACTTATTTTAATTGGTGTGTGTGTGTGTGTGTGTGTGTGTGTGTGTGTGCGTGTGTGCACCACAGCATGTGGAGACCTGGGAACAACTCTGTAGAATTGCTTCTTTTCCTCTGCTTTCACAAAGGTTCTGGTGCTTGAACTCAGGTCGTCAGGGCTGCATAGGAAGCACCCTTACTTGCTGGTTCATCTCACTGGCTCCTTGTATTAGTCTTTCAAGTTTTCTGAGGGTTTGAAATATATCATTTTTTTGTACGCTAAAATTATGGGTAAGAATTTCAGTCAGAGGAGATCCACCTACATAGACAAAGAATGTCTGAGAAAAATCTCAATACAGCTCAAGTAGTTTCTTGTAACAAAGAATACCTTTCCCAAGTTCCAAACGGACCTCATTTCTACGTCTCATCTCACAGTGACCCCTCAGTAAATATTTCTACTTGTATTATTTGCTACAGAACATTCTCTCTGGAGTGTAGGATCTTGTATACACACATTGCTTGGATGATTACAGTTAGATTTTAATCTATCTCTTACCTTCTTTCTCATGTTCGTACACACAGGACACCACAGGCTTGCAAAGCTGTAGAACTCCATTACTTATCTAAGCTCTTCAACTGTTTTTCAGGAACTCTGACATCTTAAATGATGTTCACTTGGACCTTGGAAACTGTTGGTTTCAGAAGGGTCTCTTTCAGTGGCCTCTCCTTTTATTGATGTGACAAAGGGCATGCTCCAAGAGTGACATTTTCTTGGCTCTTCCTCACCGATTGACTATTTTCCATCATATTCATTGACTTCTAAGTCCCAGAACAAATATGAGAACTATCAGAGGGATTATAGTGGATGTGATTGTGGAAAAGTTCTGTTGATGGGGAGGTTGTTTCAGTGGGAGTAATTAAGATGTTATTCAGCAACAAATGTTTTGGAATACACATCCTCTGTAGCATCTAAAGATAGGAGTTCTTTGTGTCCTAACTCCAATAGAAAAAGGGGTTTGGTTTGGGTCATAAAGTTTGGGAGAAGGCCCTTTCCACTTCATATCTCAGCATTTTTTGTTCACAAGGTATCTATCATGAGGGGAAGAGGTTGAAGCAGTGTGAAGCAATACGGTGACTACTCAGGCTAAGAAAAATTAATAAAATATGATAGCAAGATGGCTGCACAGTAGCAAATGTGATTTTACTTAACACTTATTTTGATTGTTTGATAATGTTTAGGATCTTAAGGTTTTAGACAGTGGCCCTGTATATGTCCTGGAACTCACTATATAGACCAGTCTGTCCTGGAACTCACAGAGATCTGCTTGCCTTTTCCTCCTGAGTGCTGGGGTCAAAGGCCCTTTACCTTAATTGCTGGCAATAACCGCTCTCCCTGCAGGTCAGTCCCTGTCTGCTGGCTTCTCCTTCCTTTGGCTCCAGCCAGCCTCCAGGCAGCATGGCTCAATTTCCTTCTACACAGGAAATCTCTCTGAATTTTACTCAGAGCCCAGATCCAGCTGTCCCTTCCCAGTTAATCAGAAATAAATTCAGTAGATGCAGCAACGTCTCAGGTGAAAGGTCACCGGATGGAGTCCTTACCTTTGCAGGGTTACTTGTTGAAGAAGAATTTTGATTCAGGATTACTGCAGCTGTAGTAACACAGGGATGTACTTTATACCTGTGTGACTCATTGAAGGTGTGTCTCTTTTGAGATGACAAACCCTCACATCCAACTTAAGTAAAATAAGCAAAGACAGGAAGCACCCCTAAAGGCTGTTGGCAGGACATCTCTTTTCTGTATTTTCCCAATCTCTTCTTCCCACCGTTGAAAACCTTAGGGATAGAAATGGAATGCTTGAGGGACATCTTGATACAAAAACAAGAGCAGTATTCGCTGAGATTTTGGTGTGGCAGGTACTTTTAAGAGAATAAACTTTTCAACTTTAGAGTAGATTTACAGCGGACTTGTAAGTTACAGATCATATATCCAGGGTACCAGATTACATTTAGTGGCCATGTCTTTTAAGCTCTTTGAGGCTCAGACAGTTCTTAGACTTCTTTTGCTGGACAGCATCAAAGAGTGCGGGGACAGGGATTTTATAACTCTAAACCTGAGTTAGTGTCATGATTATTTTCTCATAGTTAGACAGAAGTAATGAGCTTTTCCGGGGGGGAGGGTATAGTGTCTTTTTTATCCGATCATATCAAAGGGCACGCACTGTGACCATAGTATATCAGTGATACTGTTAACCCTAGACTCGGACAATATTTACTAGGCTTCTTCAGTTTTCTTTTTTCTTTCTGTGCTGTCATTTTGTATACACCAGAGGAGATTATCCCTAACCCTCACCTGTAGAATTGGGATCAGACCACACGCCCTCGAAGGTGGAGAGCCTGCAGAGATTATTTAAAACTCTGCACATGAGCTCCCTGCACTTAGTTACATATTCAAATATTTACATCTGCATGGACTCATAGATACCTATTTTCTGCTCTGAGCAATTATCCAATTTTATATAATGTATATAAAATTGCCTGGGTTGTTTCCACTCTGACCACTGGGAGCACTTTGAAGAAGCTATTGGGTCCCTCTGATACACATCAGGTTTTGTTTTTGAAAACTTTCTTGAATTTTAATAACACACTACCAGTTTATATTGTATATGTCTGCTTTAGTACTACTGTCAGTCATCCTTCAAGAAAAATTTCTTCCTTTCTTCCTCCTCCCCACCTCCCCAATGATGTTGTGGGGAATAGATAGCTAACAGGGTATTTGTGTTCAGACAACATGGTGTTGATATCAATATTCATATCTGGGAACTTGGAGGTAGCACAAATTGCTGACACCAAATGTCTGGGAAACTGTAAAAGTAAATGCTGATGTCTATAAGGCTTTCTGACAGGATGCCACTTTTGTGTGATTTTTATATAAAAGTGGTCTTGAAGTCTGAGGCGAGTGTCTCCATTGTATCTTTGCAAGAGCCTATGTGTTTGTGGGCCTGTTTTGCCTGCCTCCTCGGGCCTATGTGTCCTGGAATGCGTCTTCTGGAGGTTGTCTGTCTACACCCTGGTGTGTTGGCCTTTGCCTTTATTGAGCAAAGTATGACTTATCTACCCGGAAATCCTTGAATTCTCTTCACTCTTCTGGTTTGCTGTGATCCTTTCCCTTGCTTGCATTATGCTTGTTTAGCGATCCAGAAATCAAAATAAGAATTAATGGTAACATATCCATATTGAGCCACAACAAAAGCAACATTACTATATAATTGTAACTTCTAGGCATACCACTTTTTAATAAACACAAAACTCAAGTTTTTTTTATTTTATCTTTTTTCTGGTGTATGAATATTTTCTAGGAAATGATGGTAATGCCCAGATCCATTTCTAGTGCCCTAAGACAATTTTGTCTACTCAGAGAATTCCTAAGGGATTCCTGTCAGATCTGAAGGGGAAAATACAGAAGCTCTCAGTGGGCGGATGGCAGGCTAATTAGGTTCACAGTAGGGACATATACTGGGTCCATCAACAAATCCAACTAACTTAACCTTTAGAGTTTTTCAAATATCTCATCGTGTCTACCATTACTATGTTAGATTATATCTTCATTATTTATTTGATGGGGTGATAGAAGAAACCTCTTAGCTGGTCTCCTCTCATAGTGGTAGAGTTTTTGATTCTTTCAAAATATGCACCACTATTTTGTTCTTTGAAGCTTTTCAAATACCTTCCATTTTATTCAATGGGAATGTCAAGGGCTTTTCAGGGGGCTATACTATAGGTTGTGAACACTTGGTCACACTCTCCCATTATCTTTCTGACCTCAACTAGCACATCTCTTCTTGTTTCCCCTAAGCTGGCCCAGCAGCCTCTGTGCTATATCTTTTGGGCCCCCATCCTCATGCCAGAGTCTTTGCTTGACTGAATTGCAGACTAAGATTTGTACCTTACATAAACTTTTCTAGGCTCAGCAATTTTAAGACCTAGGATCTACCTTCAGAAAAGCAAAAAGATTCATAGCATACTAAATATAATATGCAAATATCATAAGGAAACAAATGAAGCTAAGGTGGATACATTGACTACAGCTGTCCACCTGTCCTCATATTTCGTAATCCATGTAAAAAGCCTGAAGTACTTTCATAGATTTCTGCTGTTTTTTGTAAGTAATGCAATTGAAGAATAAAATTGAATTGTTTATGTTTATTTTTAAAGACAGGTCACATGTAGCCCAAGTTGGCCTTGAACTACTTACGTAGCTGAGGCTCGTTTTGGACTTCTGATCTTCTTTTGGGGGGAAGAGTTGAGACAGGGTCTTTCCGTGTATCCTTGGCTGGCCTGGAACTCTCTTTGTAGACCAGACTGGCCTCAAACTCAGAGATCTATTTGCCTCTGCTTCCCTAGGCCACCCCTGCCCTACCCAACTGATTATTTGCTTTTACCTCCACCTCCTGAGTGCTGGGATTATAAGCAAGCATGCCCATACCTGTTAACCCTTAACAAATTATTTATACCATTGATTTTTGAATTTATGAATGTTTACATTTTCTTGATTATTATTTTCTTGATTACTCATTTTATTTATTGTTTAAACATTTTAAAATTCACTTTTAATTTATGTGTATCTGTGAGTGTCTACTTGTCAATGTGTGCTTAGCTGTTGAGGGGATACACTGAAGTGGAGGCCTTCTGTCCTGTGGTTCAGAGAATGATCAGATAAGAACTTTTGCTTGGGGTCACACTTATGGGGTCACAGTCCTGACACAAGCTGTGCTAGCTCCAAGGCAAATGTTCTCAAGTTCTTCTGTGTGGGCACTCCAGTTTAATTTCTGTTGCTGTGTCACACGGGGATAAAAAGCCACTTAGCAGAGAAGGGAGCTTATATTCCAGTTATGGTCCATCATAGCAGGACAATTCAATGGCTGAAATGTAAAGCAGCCTGCTGCATCACATCCACAGTCTAGAGCAGAGCGAAGCGAATGTGTGCTTGCCCACTTGCCTGCTCACTTGCTTGCTTTGCTTGAATGGTATCACCCACATTGGGCTGCATCTTCTCATATCAATTAACTAAGACCAATCTTCCATAGGACAACCCAGTGTGAACAATGCATCATTGAGGCTCTCGTCCCAGGTGAGTCTAGGTTGTATCAAGTTGAACACTAAAGCTAGCCATTATGGTGGGCTTTAGATGAAAAAAGTCTTCAATTGATAGTGATTTGTAGAAGAAACTAATTTGGATGTGGTCACTTCATAGATGTGATAACTTCATGGAAGGCATTATATCTACTTCAGAGATTCAGAAAATTCTCTGGAAGATGATTTATTTTCATTAAAGGGAGAATTTCAAGTTTACACAGTGGGAGGGGCAGTGCAGAGACTTCTTTAGGAGACATTGGAGTACTTTTTTAAAAATGTTGTTCCTATTCTGCCCTTTACTCAATGAATGATGGGGCTCTCACTGACTGTGAACCTGTAGATGATATCAATCAAGGAGGAGGAAGAAGCGGGTCAGGGGACTGGAGGTGCTCATAAGAGAGTAGTAGGGCAGAAAGGTGTAGCTTCCTAGGTCTTAATGTTGCTGTCCCAATTTTACTTTCTGCCTACAGATAGGAGCCAACTGGAGATCTGCTTCACTCTTCGCTCTGTTTCCCCTTCATCTCTACTGCATGTACCATCACTACATCCATTTGCATGTTGCTGAGAGAAAGCAGTTGAGGGTGACATTGCCCTTGGGAGTCTCTCCATGTCAAAGGCTGAGGCTCTGTGAATAGTTGTAGAATATATCCATATGAATAAGAAGCTTTTACTTATTCCATAAATAGGAAGACAACAGAGAAAAGAAATCTCATTTCTCCATCCTTACAACAATAGTACACTGGGAGACTGAATTAAAGATGTGACTGTGCTTAACTCCAAAGTCATTGTTGTAACTAACATTTTAAAGCACCCAGCAGGGTGGAATTAAATTTTCATCCCTAAGTTTAAAGTAAAAACAGCAGAGAACAGTCTAAGATGAGCTTTTTTGTAAAAAAGCCGCAGTGTTCCAGATAAATTAGGAACCAGCACAAGACCAACCCATTCTCTCACCCACCTATAGCACCCCAGATGTTCCCTGAAGTTAGTCAGTTGCATTCCTGTGGACATGTTTGTTAGGAAGTGGAGATGCATACAGTCAATGAATCCTCCTGTCCCTTCTCACATAGTTAAAAACATTTACATCAAAGTTGGACTGAGCTTATTCTAGCAAGAGAAACACAAGAGCAGAATAGGTCTGAGGAAGCGATGCTCAGTCTGACAGGAAATACCAAGATTTAAGTGCACAGATAGCTGTTGGAACCAATGCTGGCCCAGTGATTTGATAAAGCAGAACCTTATCCAGGGCTGGTTCTGAAAAGTTATCAGAAAACACAATTTTTTTTTAAAACAGCCTGGATGACGTACCAAGAACAGGAGCAGAAATGTATAACACAAAGAAAATAATTTAAAAAGGCTGATCGGTTGTGAAATAATATGACAAAACAGAGAGCACCAAACCTGTAACACAATTGTAGCGTAGGAGATGTGGGGGGAATGGAGATTGTTAATTTTTATTCTAAGACAGGGTTTCACTGTATAGACCAGGCTTGCTTTGATCTCACAGACATCTGCTACCTCTGCCTCCCAAGTGTTGGGATTAAAGGTATGCGTCACCACCACCTGACTAGATTTAAAATTTTTATTAGTCACTGATAATCACTAGCCTTATTAATTCAATGGTTAATATTTTATTATTACATATGGTGATCCTGAGATATTGTTCTGTTGACCAACAATTGATCTAAGTAAACTTCCTGGCTACTTTGGTCTCATGTAAGATTGTAAAATGTTTTCCATAGGGAGCAGGAACAATTAATTCCCTTGATAACTTGTCCCTCAACTCTGACCCATGTGTTTAGTAGCAGATAACAGAGTGTTCTGAGAGTCCTAATGGAATTTTGTGATTCTCGTTCAAAAATGGAGAGCAGAAAAGAACAGTGACCTACTGGTCCAAACTCTATGGTTATGGTTCTGTTTCTTTCCTCCTTTTAGTGACGCTAACATGGAGATGGGATCTCAAGAAGTGAGGGATATTGAATAAGCATGGTGGTGAGGCCTGGAGAGATGGTTCAGTGGTTAAAGGCGTATGCTGCTCTTGCAGAGGACTTGAGTTTATTTCTCAGCCTCCGCATTGGGCAGCTCATAAACACTTGTATTGCTAGCTTCAGGGCATTCAATGCTCTCTTATGGTCTTCATGACCCCCCACACAATATTCATATATACACACACATACACAAGCACACAAATAAATAATAAGTCTTAGGAAAAACAATGTTTTGTTTTTATAAGCTGTTATTGGCCACCTTGGGGGAATTATTGGGAAATACTTTGTAAGTAGCACAGTGTGGGTCTGAAAATTTCAGCTTCTTGTCTCAGACTCTAAAATATTGGTATTAGCATGTTTTACTGTCATGCTTAGCATAAAGAAAAATGTAGGCTTGCAATCATTTTTCTGCCTTGTATATAAAGTACTTTAAAAATGTTCAAATATATTTAGATAAATGGATGGAATTGAACAAAATTATGCTAAGCAAAATGAACTAGACACAGAAAGATGAGTGTGTCACGTTCTACCTTTCATGTGTAGATGGGAAGAAAATTGGTCTGAAAGTAGAATAGTTATTAATGAGGGTTGGAGAGAGAGAGAGAGAGAGAGAGAGAGAGAGAGAGAGAGAGAGAGAGAGAGAGAGTGTATGTGTATGTGTATGTGTATGTGAAGGGTGGATAAAAGGAGGCTGGACCTAGTACATGCTATAAGCTTATGTGATACCACACTGAATTCCACTGATGAGTATAATTCATACATGTTAAAATTAAAATGTGTAACTAAATTTTGTGATATTGCTAGTGTGTTCACAATTTAATAAGAGAGAATGACTTGTACAAATTTAAAAATATAGTGCATGATAAAAAATGTTAGATACAGTTTCTCTGCTGACAGTTGCTGCTAAGACTGCACACCTTTTGAATTCTAAGTCAAAAATAATAACTTTGCTATTTCCTCAAGTCCCCAAGCATACTTGGCCTGGCACTCTGATTTCTCACTGTTTTCTCGGAAGATCCCCATTACTGGCTGCTTGCAGCCCTCCATTGCTCGCTCTGACTGAACAGGCAAGGATCTGTCTCTTAGTCTCATGTGCCTCCATCTTTCTGGCAGGATTTTATAGTTTGCTTTTCTTGTGGCTTCTCTCCTAAACTCTATCAAAATGGTATGCAAGCTTTCGAAAAGAAGCGGGGCGTGCTGGGAGGGAAGACAAGCTAGTGTTGGGTGGGAGGCATAGAAAACATAAAAAAAGGACCAGTTCATAAATAAGCGAAGTTACTTTTCTTTTTAAACAATGGTTTTTAACTTTTTGTTCATAATACAAAAACCAAAACATCACAAAAACAAACACAAAAATAAAACAAACAAAAAACCCTTTTCTAGCTACAGAATGTTGGAGTGCTTTTCATGTGCAATACATTATAGAAAGTTGGTTTATTCAATTCTTACTCCACCAATCAGGTAAATAATTGTTTTAATTCTATTTATCATTTAAGACTTAGCACAGGTCTGAATTTTTATGTAAGGAAAGTTACAGAAGAAGGAAAAGATAGGAACAGAAGGAAGACATTGTTTTCTAGCTGCTGCACAGATTCAATCGGTGTAGTTTCTCATCTTGCATCACAAGAGTATTTGAAAAAAAAATCTCATTTGGAAGAAACTCTGTTTACATTGATTTTTAACATGTGGCAGCCACAGTGTGCATAATTCAAAGGCTTTCAATAAATACAGGAAGACTCATACCCGGTGCATTATGATACTTTGTCTTAGGCCTCCCAGCCCTTCAGGAAGACTCATACCCAGTGCATTATGGTACTTTGTCTTAGTCCTCCCATCCCCTCCAGGAAGACTCATACCCAGTGCATTATGGTACTTTGTCTTAGTCCTCCCATCCCCTCCAGTACTCAAGTGTTTGTCAGTGACATGCTCATCTTTGCTGGGAAGTAGCTATAATCTCTAGAAAATATTGAAAATCACACTATTAAAACACAACAATGGCATCTAAATTTCAACATCTACAACCTTAAAAACAGCTATCAATTTAATGTCTTTATCCATTTCCTCTGCCTTTAAATTTTTATTGAAAATTATTTATTATTAGGTACAGTGTGTAACAGTTGGTAAGGTTAGTTACTGAAAAATGTGAAAAAAGATCTTTGGGGGTTGAATGTCTTAGTGTCCTCTATTTTCAAGAGAGAAAGGGAAACACAAAGTACACCTTTAAGGCTCTTCCATGGTGTCCTTGTCATATGTTCAAATCCCTCAGCTACATACAGAGTGGCAGAGGGATATTATTGAACAGGAAAGTAGCAGACTGATTGTAGTTTAAATGTTTTGTTTCAATGGGATTCATTAAAGTGTTATCTAAACACTCACGTATTTTGTCTTGTGTTCAGAATTCTTTAGAGGCAATAAAAGAAATCTATTTGATTTGTATCTTCTAATTTTTTTTTTTGTGCTTGACCCCTATGTAGTGTCCTGGTCCCTTAGTCCCAGACCTATTACAAAACTAGGCAGAGAATTTCTGTTGGGCAAGAAAATGAAAATCAACTGGCTACTTCCCCTGGAGGTGATGGAGTTTCAGTGGGAATTATTAATTTGTTACCAAAATATGAATCTACATGTAAATAAATAGAGATTTATATGGAAAAAAGTTTTGGGCTGTATCCAATTGAGATATCAAATCCCCTTATTCTTAGCTTAATAAGCTCTTGGGAAACATGCCAGATATTGTGCCTAAAAACTTTCCAAGGTTGTATTTCATGTTTTCAAATACATAAAATATTGTATATTTGAATATATGTCTGCATATGCATATACATTTGAGTATGTATATATACATATGTGTGTATGTATATTATGGATTTCATAGATGAGGCTGTCAAGAAATGAGAAAAGAGGATTAAACCCTAGGCAGCCTCAGAAGTCATTTCCTTAGCAAACAGAGAATAGTTTTGGCTCTTAAACCTTCATATTTGTCTCATATTTGTTGTAGAATATGCTTACAAAACCACACCTGTCATTTGGGGTGAGCTAAATAGGTTAAAGTTTATATTCAGATAGAGATAAATTGATAAATTGCTCATACAGTAGCTTTTGTTGTTATTGACTCTATTGCTGTGCAGAATAGAAATAATAAGAAACAATGTCCTGACATTGGGGGTAGGAATTCTGGGTTATTGTTCTTTCTAGGGTGATAAAGTCTCATTCTTCTATTCCCAGAGGTCCAGGACTGAGTCATCAGTTCCTCTCCTCCTGTCAGTCACCGTGATGGCCAGTTTTTTTTTTAAGTTTTAAAATTTCATTTATTTAGGTTTTGTGTGTGCCAAGTTGCATATTTGGAGACCAGAGGACAGTTTGGGAGAGTCATTCTCTCCTTCTAATATGTAGGTCTTAGCTGGTCTTCAGGTTTAACAAGTGCCTTTACCAACTGAGCCAACTCTTTAGCCATCATGAAGTTTTCGTACTTGCAGAACAAAAGCAAGCTATAAATCATTTCTGATTGATGGGAACAGGATGTAGGTGGGTCATAGTAAAGCAGGGAAGTCTCTGCATTGGTTTCAGACGTGACATTTTAGCTTTGTGTTTGTAGAAGCCAGAGATCTGTTAATGCATTCCAAAAAGGGTTAGCCTGAGAATCCTGAGTATGTTAGGGTAGGCAGCGGATGGCTACTCAGGGACTTGGCCTACTTTCATTCTGTTGCTCTGATAAAACATTAACTGAAAGCCATTTGGGGAAGGAAAAGATTTGTCTTAGCTTACACTTCTAGGTCACAGCCCATCACTGAAGGAAGTAAGGACAGGAACTCCATGCTGAATCAGTAAAGGAGTTCTGTTTGCTGACTCACACACTGACTTATGCCCAACCAGCTTTCTTATCTATGTCAGAACTTCCTGCCTAGGGGTGGTCCCACCCGCTGTAGGCTGATCCCTCCCATGTCACCCAATCTGATGCCCCACAGACATGACATGCCTCAGCCAATCTGGAGGCAGTTCTTCCCCTGAGCTTCTCTTCCCAGGTGACTCTAGGTTGTGTCCAGTTGACTTTAAGAATTAACCAGGGCAGGTCCAAGGCCAGGATAAAGTGGCATGGATCTGTTGCTTTGTAGTCTTATACAACATCGATTTGGGATCACTTACAGAATCCCCCCCTCCATCTTTATTAACTTGGGTATTTCTTATTTACATGTCAATTGTTATTCCCTTTCCTGGTTTCTGGGCCAAAATCCCCCAACCCCTCCCACTCCCCTTCTGTACGGTTGTTCCCCTCCCCATCCTTCCCCCCATTACTGCCCTCCCCCCAACAACCACGTTCACTGGGGGTTCAGTCTTGGCAGGACCAAGGGCTTCCCCTTCCACTGGTGCTCTTACTAGGCTATTCATTGCTACCTATGAGCTTGGAGCCCAGGGCCAGTCCATGTATAGTCTTTGGGTAGTGGCTTAGTCCCTGGAAGCTCTGCTTGGTTGGCATTGTTGTTCATATGGGGTCTCAAGCCCCTTCAAACTCTTTCAGTCCTTTCTCTGATTCCTTCAACAGGGATCCTGTTCTCAGTTCAGTGGTTTGCTGCTGGCATTCGCTTATGTATTTGCCGTATTCTGGCTGTGTCTCTCAGGAGAGATCTACATCCGGTTCCTGGCAGCCTGCACTTCCTTGCTTCATCCATCTTATCTAGGTTGGTGGCTGTATATGTGTGGGCCACATGTGGGGGAGGCTCTGAATGGGTGTTCCTTCTGCCTCTGT
Source organism: Rattus norvegicus (assembly GCF_021556685.1). Classification (NCBI taxonomy): domain Eukaryota; kingdom Metazoa; phylum Chordata; class Mammalia; order Rodentia; family Muridae; genus Rattus; species Rattus norvegicus. The sequence goes on from NC_141534.1 coordinate 221,770,946, forward strand.
TCTAAACTTTGCCTCCCTATTCCCTCCCAAGGGTATTCTTGTTCCCCTTTTAAAGAAGGAGTGAAGCATTCGCATTTTGGTCATCCTTCTTGAGTTTCATGTGTTCTGTGCATCTAGGGTAATTCGACCATTTGGGCTAATATCCACTTATCAATGGGTGCATAGCATGTGTGTTTTTCTGTGATTGGGTTACCTTACTCAAGATGATATTTCCAGTTCTATCCATTTGCCTATGAATTTAATAAAGTCATTGTTTTTGATAGCTGAGTAATATTCCATTGTGTAGATGTACCACATTTTCTGTATCCACTCCTCTGTTGAAGGGCATCAGGGTTCTTTCCAGCTTCTGGCTACTATAAATAAGGCTGCTATGAACATAGTGGAGCATGTGTCTTTGTTATATGTTGGAGCATCTTTTGGGTATATGCCCAAGAGAGGTATAGCTGGGTCCTCAGGTAGTTCAATGTCCAATTTTCTGAGGAACCTCCAGACTGATTTCCAGAATGGTTGTACCAGTCTGCAATTCCACCAACAATGGAGGAGTGTTCCTCTTTCTCCACATCCTCGCCAGCATCTGCTGTCACCTGAGTTTTTGATCTTAGCCATTCTGGTGATGGTCAGTTTTAACTGTCAACTGGGCACAACCTAGAGTCACCTGGGAAGAGAGTCTCAATGAGAGTCTGTATGTATTGGGTTGGCCTATGGGCATTTTTTGTGAAGGATTGACTCAATTAACTGGTGGGGAAGACCTGCCCTATTGTGGACAGTACCATTCCAGAGGCTGGGGTTTCTGACCTATATAAGAGTGGAGAAATTGAACAGAGCGCAAGCAAGCAAACAAGTAAGCAAGCAGGCAGGCACACATTCATTTCTCTCTGTTCTAGGCAGTGAGGTGGGATAACATGCAGTTTGAGATTTCTGTCACCTTGACTTCCCCAAATGAACTATGACCTGGAACTGTATACTGAAATAAAACCATTTCCCTTATGTTTTTTTTTCTGGATGGAGGGCTATTTTTTCACAGTAACAGGAATGAAACTAAAATATAAATTTCACTATGAGGTTGTGATTATGATATTCCCAGCCATGCACATTTTATACCTTGGATTATTTTAAAAACAAATTTATTCATTTTTTATTTATATATATGTCTGTACATCTGTGGGGTGTATGTGCTTCTCAGGCATACAGATGCCTGGGGCAGCGAGAGGCGTTGACATTTCTGGAGTGGGAATTACAAGTAGTAACTTGGTTTGGGTGCTGGGAATGAAACCACGGTCCTCTGGGAGAGCAGTGCATGATGTTAATCATTGGCCCAACTCTCCAGTGCCCTCTTAGCCTATTTTTGTGGGAAGAATGAAGAAGTATTCAGTGGATGGAGGTGGAAAATCCACCGAATATTAGAAACCGTACTGAATGATTCATTTTAGTCATGAATCACGAATCATGAGAAAAAATGTGGACAGTTCATTCCTGGTTCACGAGGTTTTAGAAAGCAATAGAGAGTCTATCACTAACAGGTTAAGGGCTGCTTGTATGATCCTTTGGCTAAGAATCTTTGTGTGCTGATCTGGCTGAGGCTAAAGCAGATCAGTGACGTGACATGCCCTGTACCACAAAAACCACTGGGCGCCCAGAAAACAAGCTCTAGGTGCTGGGCCCTAAGTTACTGGACTTGTTATTTGTCCTTCCAGATTTGGTTTTGCTTTGACATCATTGTTCCTTGAGATAGTCTGCTTCTCCACTTTAGGAGTAAGAATGTTACTCCGTGACATCATATGCTGGAATTAATATAACATTTTACATTTTATAGGAGCCCACAGGTTTTTTTTAATCTATTTATTCTTTTGTGTGAGCACACTGTCAGACACACCAGGAGAAGACAATCATGCAGTACAGATGGTTGGGAGCCACCATGTGGTTGCTGAGAATCGAACTCAGAACCTCTGGAAGAGCAGTCAGTGTTCTCGACCGCTGAGCCATCTCTCAAGTCCTGAGCCCACAGTTAAGAGGACTTTTGAAGTTGGACTATATTTTGCCTTATGAAAAAAAAAAACTCTGAGACCTGGGGAACAAGCAGCTGAAGGTTGCTGTTCAAAAGCGATGCATTTGTGTGACAAGTTTGACAAATAGTGAAGTGTGATATTTAATTTTAAATTTGACACAATCTAAATTGCTTGGGAAAATGGCCTCAATCAAGGGTTGTCTACGTTAGATTGGCTTGTGGTTATGTCTTTGGGGGACTGTCTTAGTAAGTTATTTAATGTGGGAAGACCAGGATCACTGTGGGTGACACTATGCCATAGGCTGGGAGTCCTGACCTATGTGAGAGTAGAAAAACTGGGCTGATACAGATAAGCAAGCGACGGTGCAGGCAAGGACTCATTTATTTCTGCTTTTGGCTCTGAAAGTGACCTGGCAAGCTGTTTGAGATTCCTTGTTTGACTTCCTCAAACTTAGGGACTGTAACCAGGAATTTTAAGATGAAGCAAGCCCATTTCTTCTAAGTATGTCAGGCTACTTTATCATGGCAACAGAAATGAAAATAGAACATTAATCATAGACTATATTAAATGACAAAAAAAGATAAACATACGAAAAGGGGAATAGGACAAATGCAGGGTAGAGACACACTTATTTCTCACAAAAGGTCTAAAAGTTAAGTAAGTAGTAATTTCACAAAGTGTAGAAACTTTCAACTTAACTTATCCTATTGATGCATCAAAATACCCTCCACACCCCAGAAGAAAAAGCCATTTAAAGAAGAATGTATTTATTTCGTCACACACTTTGAGGCCAGAATCCAAGGTAAAGAAGTCATGGCAGCAAAAGCATGTAGAAAATGTAGAACCCAGTTTTCACTTAAAAGCAAAATGGCATTAACTAGTATTTACCACATACTTCTAGGGGACAGGTATGTACCAGTGAGTCAGATACCCTTGACCTGATGTCTCTGACATTCCAGGGTGAAGGTACAAGCGTCTGCTAAAATGAACAAGATTGTGGGGTATTTTGGAATACAGAAATAGAGCAGAGAAGGGATAGAAAGTAACTTAGTAGTGAGCTATTATCCCTGAGTATAGCAAAAGAATGGTGATTCTTGGCAGGAATGTGGTCACTCTGAGTGGGGCGGGGCTTGTGTGGAAAGAATACACAGTAAGAGTATATGGAGGGAGCAAGGCACACTCACGAGAACTGTCTTAAGCTGCTTTTCTATTGCTGTGATAAGACAGCATAGTACAGCCATGGTAGCTCACAGAAGAGTTTATGTGGACATTTATAGTTTAGAGTCCATGACCATCATGGTGGGGAGACAGTAGCCCAACAGGCACTGTATTAGAGCAGTGGATCACGTTTTGATTCACAAGCATGAGGCAGAGAGAGCTACCTGGGAATGGCAGGGGCTTTTGAAACTAACTTAAAACCCACCGCTAGTGAAACACATCCTTCAACAAGGTCACTTCTAATCCTCCTCAAACAGTTTCACCAGCTGGGGACCAGGCATTCAAACATGTGAGCCTATGGGGGTCATTCTCATTCAAGCCATCACATGGATATCTGTTCATGCTTTCTTATCTTTGAAAGGGTTAGGGTTAGGGTTAGGGTTAATAACTAATAATGCTTAGTTATTAAAGATGATGATTGCCATGATCTGACTCACAGATAGTGTTCAGACAGCCAGAATGGACAAGGTTGTGCCTACTGAGGATATACCTAGAGATTGATTTTATAGTTGATTATTATTTTTCCACCAGCATTGGGAGTAAAACAGGGTTTCACACATGCTTGGCAAGTGCTCTATGGCTAAGGTAAACTTTAGCCCTCAAGCTTCTTCTATGAACACAACTGAGTTCTGTGTCTAAAAAGCAAGTAACTGTCACAGGGCCTGTAGATGTAACTGCTTTGGTAGAGTCCTAGCTAGCTTGTGTAAGGACCTGTACTCAATGCCCAACACTCCATAAACTGTGCTGTGTTATAGAGAATAGGTATGGTGGTACACATCTGTAATGCCAGCACTTGGGAGGCAGGAGGGTCAAAAGTTTAAGGTCATCATGCTGGACTACCTAGTGGGTGTGAGGCCAGCTTGACTCATATGACATCTTGCCTCAAAAGCTAAAACAAAACAAAACAAAAAACAAAAAAAAAAACAAGAAAAAAAAAACAACCCCCCCAAAAAACCAAAAAAAAAAAAAAGACAACTCAACAAAACAAAGCAAGAAAAAGAAAGCTATTCCAAAATCAAATTCCTAATGTATGCTTCTCTCTTTACCCTGAGATAGCTCCTCTCCTAGGCTTTAATATAGTTAAAAAATATTGTTTATTCAATTCTTACTATATGCAAATTCTCACCAGTGGACCATCATTATTCAAGCCTATCGCTTTGAAGTCCTATTTCTATAAAAAAAGTACATTTTTTATTAGTATGGAGTTGATAAGGCTTGACTTCTTTATACACTTGTGAAATCAGCATCAGTTTCTAGGAGACACAGTCTTACAGATGATTTACTCTCATGAGATGTTCCCGAGCCTTTGGTACAGTTGTGTTGAAGGTTCTATGCAAGCATCCAAGGGAGGGAAGCAACCAGTAATCCTACCTCACAGTGGCACCTATGATACACAACAAAGACAAGGGTGGTAAGAGAGCTCTAAGTATGCAGTAGTGGCACTGATACCTTGGCAGCAACCAACAGCCCTCTAATTGGACTCACAGTCTGCTCACAGAAGGGAAGTCAGGCCTGACACTCGAGCTTACCCAATTCTCGGGAATAGTGAGGTGATGGATCTTAGTGGGGAATTATCTACTGCCACTTTACTAAACATTTTTACTTCCTAAAAAGTAGTTTTGTTGATTCAGACTTATGACTTGAAAATAATTTTTCTCAGCATCTGAAAATATGTTGATTTTTAAAAAATCACTTCTATGATTTTTCTATTTGTATAATTTTTTCAAATTAATTAGTAATGTTTATTTCTTTAAAATTTTATATTTTGATATTTAGATTATATTCCTTTCAAGGACCTTTCCAAATGCAAAAGTAGGTATTAGGGTGAGAGAGAGACCCAACCGCCTGGTCAGGTGGGCACTCCTGAGGCTGCAGAGTGGAAGAGACCACCAACACTGCTCACCCCTGCCCACATCGCTGGCCCAAGAGGAAACTGTATAAGGCCTCTGGGCTCCCGTGGGGGAGGGCCCAGGAGCGGCAGGACCCCTGTGCCTGAGACACCACCAGAACCAGAAGGAAACAGACCGGATAAACAGTTCTCTGCACCCAAATCCCGTGGGAGGGAGAGCTGAGCCTTCAGAGAGGCAGACAAGCCTGGGAAACCAGAAGAGACTGCTCTCTGCACACACATCTCGGACGCCAGAGGAAAAAGCCAAAGACCATCTGGAACCCTGGTGCACTGAAGCTCCCGGAAGGGGCGGCACAGGTCTTCTTGGTTGCTGCCGCTGCAGAGAGCCCGTGGGTAGCACCCCACGAGCGAACTTGAGCCCCGGGACCACAGGTAAGACCAACTTTTCTGCTGCAAGAAAGCTGCCTGGTGAACTCAAGACACAGGCCCACAGGAACAGCTGAAGACCTGTAGAGAGGAAAAACCACACGCCGGAAAGCAGAACACTTTGTCCCCATAACTGACTGAAAGAGAGGAAAACAGGTCTACAGCACTCCTGACACACAGGCTTATAGGACAGTCTAGCCACTGTCAGAAATAGCAGAACAAAGTAACACTAGAGATAATCTGATGGCGAGAGGCAAGCACAGGAACCCAAGCAACAGAAACCAAGACTACATGGCACCATCGGAGCCCAATTCTCCCATCAAAACAAACATGGAATATCCAAACACACCAGAAAAGCAAGATCTAGTTCCAAAATCATTTTTGATCATGATGCTGGAGGACTTCAAGAAAGACGTGAAGAACTCCCTTAGAGAACAAGTAGAAACCTACAGAGAGGAATCGCAAAAATGCCTGAAAGAATCGCAAAAATCCCTGAAAGAATTCCAGGAAAACATAAATAAACAAGTAGAAGCCCATAGAGAGGAGACACAAAAATCCCTGAAAGAATTCCAGGAAAACATAAATAAACAAGTAGAAGCCCATAGAGAGGAGACACAAAAATCCCTGAAAGAATTCCAGGAAAACACAATCAAACAGTTGAAGGAATTAAAAATGGAAATAGAAGCAATCAAGAAAGAACACATGGAAACAACCCTGGATATAGAAAACCAAAAGAAGAGACAAGGAGCTGTAGATACAAGCTTCACCAACAGAATACAAGAGATGGAAGAGAGAATCTCAGGAGCAGAAGATTCCATAGAAATCATTGACTCAACTGTCAAAGATAATGTAAAGCGGAAAAAGCTACTGGTCCAAAACATACAGGAAATCCAGGACTCAGTGAGAAGATCAAACCTAAGGATAATAGGTATAGAAGAGAGTGAAGACTCCCAGCTCAAAGGACCAGTAAATATCTTCAACAAAATCATAGAAGAAAACTTCCCTAACCTAAAAAACGAGATACCCATAGACATACAAGAAGCCTACAGAACTCCAAATAGATTGGACCAGAAAAGAAACACCTCCCGTCACATAATTGTCAAAACACCAAACGCACAAAATAAAGAAAGAATATTAAAAGCAGTAAGGGAAAAAGGTCAAGTAACATATAAAGGGAGACCTATCAGAATCACACCAGACTTCTCGCCAGAAACTATGAAGGCCAGAAGATCCTGGACTGATGTTATACAGACCCTAAGAGAACACAAATGCCAGCCCAGGTTACTGTATCCAGCAAAACTCTCAATTAACATTGATGGAGAAACCAAGATATTCCATGACAAAACCAAATTTACACATTATCTTTCTACAAATCCAGCACTACAAAGGATAATAAATGGTAAAGCCCAACATAAGGAGGCAAGCTATACCCTAGAAGAAGCAAGAAACTAATCGTCTTGGCAACACAACAAAGAGAATGAAAGCACACAAACATAACCTCACATCCAAATATGAATATAACGGGAAGCAATAATCACTATTCCTTAATATCTCTCAATATCAATGGCCTCAACTCCCCAATAAAAAGACATAGATTAACAAACTGGATACGCAACGAGGACCCTGCATTCTGCTGCCTACAGGAAACACACCTCAGAGACAAAGACAGACACTACCTCAGAGTGAAAGGCTGGAAAACAACTTTCCAAGCAAATGGTCAGAAGAAGCAAGCTGGAGTAGCCATTCTAATATCAAATAAAATCAATTTCCAACTAAAAGTCATCAAAAAAGATAAGGAAGGACACTTCATATTCATCAAAGGAAAAATCCACCAAGATGAACTCTCAATCCTAAATATCTATGCCCCAAATACAAGGGCACCTACATACGTAAAAGAAACCTTACTAAAGCTCAAAGCACACATTGCACCTCACACAATAATAGTGGGAGATTTCAACACACCACTCTCATCAATGGACAGATCATGGAAACAGAAATTAAACAGTGATGTCGACAGACTAAGAGAAGTCAAGAGCCAAATGGACTTAACGGATATTTATAGAACATTCTATCCTAAAGCAAAAGGATATACCTTCTTCTCAGCTCCTCATGGTACTTTCTCCAAAATTGACCATATAATTGGTCAAAAAACGGGCCTCAACAGGTACAGAAAGATAGAAATAATCCCATGCGTGCTATCGGACCACCACGGCCTAAAACTGGTCTTCAATAACAATAAGGGAAGAATGCCCACATATACGTGGAAATTGAACAATGCTCTACTCAATGATAACCTGGTCAAGGAAGAAATAAAGAAAGAAATTAAAAACTTTTTAGAATTTGATGAAAATGAAGATACAACATACCCAAACTTATGGGACACAATGAAAGCTGTGCTAAGAGGAAAACTCATAGCGCTGAGTGCCTGCAGAAAGAAACAGGAAAGAGCATATGTCAGCAGCTTGACAGCACACCTAAAAGCTCTAGAACAAAAAGAAGCAAATACACCCAGGAGGAGTAGAAGGCAGGAAATAATCAAACTCAGAGCTGAAATCAACCAAGTAGAAACAAAAAGGACCATAGAAAGAATCAACAGAACCAAAAGTTGGTTCTTTGAGAAAATCAACAAGATAGATAAACCCTTAGCCAGACTAACGAGAGGACACAGAGAGTGCGTCCAAATTAACAAAATCAGAAATGAAAAGGGAGACATAACTACAGATTCAGAGGAAATTCAAAAAATCATCAGATCTTACTATGAAAACCTATATTCAACAAAACTTGAAAATCTTCAGGAAATGGACAATTTCCTAGACAGATACCAGGTATCGAAGTTAAATCAGGAACAGATAAACCAGTTAAACAACCCCATAACTCCTAAGGAAATAGAAGCAGTCATTAAAGGTCTCCCAACCAAAAAGAGCCCAGGTCCAGACGGGTTTAGTGCAGAATTCTATCAAACCTTCATAGAAGACCTCATACCAATATTATCCAAACTATTGCACAAAATTGAAACAGATGGAGCACTACCGAATTCCTTCTACGAAGCCACAATTACTCTTATACCTAAACCACACAAAGACACAACAAAGAAAGAGAACTTCAGACCAATTTCCCTTATGAATATCGATGCAAAAATACTCAATAAAATTCTGGCAAACCGAATTCAAGAGCACATCAAAACAATCATCCACCATGATCAAGTAGGCTTCATCCCAGGCATGCAGGGATGGTTTAATATACGGAAAACCATCAACGTGATCCATTATACAAACAAACTGAAAGAACAGAACCACATGATTATTTCATTAGATGCTGAGAAAGCATTTGACAAAATTCAACACCCCTTCATGATAAAAGTCCTGGAAAGAATAGGAATTCAAGGCCCATACCTAAACATAGTAAAAGCCATATACAGCAAACCAGTTGCTAACATTAAACTAAATGGAGAGAAACTTGAAGCAATCCCACTAAAATCAGGGACTAGACAAGGCTGCCCACTCTCTCCCTACTTATTCAATATAGTTCTTGAAGTTCTAGCCAGAGCAATCAGACAACAAAAGGAGATCAAGGGGATACAGATCGGAAAAGAAGAGGTCAAAATATCAGTATTTGCAGATGACATGATAGTATATTTAAGTGATCCCAAAAGTTCCACCAGAGAACTATTAAAGCTGATAAACAACTTCAGCAAAGTGGCTGGGTATAAAATTAACTCAAATAAATCAGTTGCCTTCTTCTATACAAAAGAGAAACAAGCGGAGAAAGAAATTAGGGAAACGACACCCTTCATAATAGACCCAAATAATATAAAGTACCTCGGTGTGACTTTAACCAAGCAAGTAAAAGATCTGTACAATAAGAACTTCAAGACACTGAGGAAAGAAATTGAAGAAGACCTCAGAAGATGGAAAGATCTCCCATGCTCATGGATTGGCAGGATTAATATAGTAAAAATGGCCATTTTACCAAAAGCAATCTACAGATTCAATGCAATCCCCATCAAAATACCAATCCAATTCTTCAAAGAGTTAGACAGAACAATTTGCAAATTCATCTGGAATAACAAAAAACCCACGATAGCTAAAGCTATCCTCAACAATAAAAGGACTTCAGGGGGAATCACTATCCCTGAACTCAAGCAGTATTACAGAGCAATAGTGATAAAAACTGCATGGTATTGGTACAGAGACAGACAGATAGACCAATGGAATAGAATTGAAGACCCAGAAATGAACCCACACACCTATGGTCACTTGATTTTTGACAAAGGAGCCAAAACCATCCAATGGAAAAAAGATAGCATTTTCAGCAAATGGTGCTGGTTCAACTGGAGGGCAACATGTAGAAGAATGCAGATCGATCCATGCTTATCACCCTGTACAAAGCTTAAGTCCAAGTGGATCAAGGACCTCCACATCAAACCAGACACACTCAAACTAATAGAAGAAAAACTAGGGAAGCATCTGGAACACATGGGCACTGGAAAAAATTTCCTGAACAAAACACCAATGGCTTATGCTCTAAGATCAAGAATCGACAAATGGGATCTCATAAAACTGCAAAGCTTCTGTAAGGCAAAGGACACTGTGGTTAGGACAAAACGGCAACCAACAGATTGGGAAAAGATCTTTACCAATCCTACAACAGATAGAGGCCTTATATCCAAAATATACAAAGAACTCAAGAAGTTAGACCGCAGGGAAACAAATAACCCTATTAAAAAATGGGGTTCAGAGCTAAACAAAGAATTCACAGCTGAGGAATGCCGAATGGCTGAGAAACACCTAAAGAAATGTTGAACATCTTTAGTCATAAGGGAAATGCAAATCAAAACAACCCTGAGATTTCACCTCACATCAGTGAGAATGGCTAAGATCAAAAACTCAGGTGACAGCAGATGCTGGCGAGGATGCGGAGAAAGAGGAACACTCCTCCATTGTTGGTGGGATTGCAGACTGGTAAAACCATTCTGGAAATCAGTCTGGAGGTTCCTCAGAAAATTGGACATTGAACTGCCTGAGGATCCAGCTATACCTTTCTTGGGCATATACCCAAAAGATGCCTCAACATATAAAAGAGACACGTGCTCCACTATGTTCATCGCAGCCTTATTTATAATAGCCAGAAACTGGAAAGAACCCAGATGCCCTTCAACAGAGGAATGGATACAGAAAATGTGGTACATCTACACAATGGAATATTACTCAGCTATCAAAAACAACGACTTTATGAAATTCGTAGGCAAATGGTTGGAACTGGAAAATATCATCCTGAGTGAGCTAACCCAATCACAGAAAGACATACATGGTATGCACTCATTGATAAGTGGCTATTAGCCCAAATGCTTGAATTACCCTAGATCCCTAGAACAAACGAAACTCAAGACGGATGATCAAAATGTGAATGCTTCACTCCTTCTTTAAATGAGGAAAAAGAATACCCTTGGCAGGGAAGGGAGAGGCAAAGATTAAAACAGAGACTGAAGGAACACCCATTCAGAGCCTGCCCCACATGTGGCCCATACATATACAGCCACCCAATTAGACAAGATGGATGAAGCAAAGAAGTGCAGACCGACAGGAGCCGGATGTATATCGCTCCTGAGAGACAGCCAGAATACAGCAAATACAGAGGCGAATGCCAGCAGCAAACCACTGAACTGAGAATAGGTCCCCTGTTGAAGGAATCAGAGAAAGAACTGGAAGAGCTTGAAGGGGCTTGAGACCCCTTATGAACAACAATGCCAAGCAACCAGAGCTTCCAGGGACTAAGCCACTACCTAAAGACTATACATGGACTGACCCTGGACTCTGACCCCATATGTAGCAATGCATATCCTAGTAAGAGCACCAGTGGAAGGGGAAGCCCTAGGTCCTGCCAAGACTGAACCCCCAGTGAACTAGACTATGGGGGGAGGGCGGCAATGGGGGGAGGGTTGGGAGGGGGACACCCATAAGGAAGGGGAGGGGGGAGGGGGATGTTTGCCCGGAAACCGGGAAAGGGAATAACACTTGAAATGTATATAAGAAATACTCAAGTTAATAAAAAAAAAATACATCTAAAAGCGAAGCTTCTGGAAAAAAAAAGTAGGTATTAGTATTTATCATTCCCCCCTGCAAGACAGGGTTTCTGTGTGTATCCCTGCATATCCTGGAACTTGCTCTTTAGGTAAGACTGGCCTCAACTTAGAGATCCTCCTGCTTCTGCTTCCTCTGCTGAGATTAAAGGCGTGCACCACTATGACCTGGATAAAAACTGTTATTCTTTTAAAAAAGATTTATTTATTTCTGTTTCCTGTGTATTGATGCTTTTCGTGCATGTACGTCTGTGTACCATGTGCATGCTTGGTGTGTATGGTGGACAGAAGGGAGAGTCAGGTCTCTTGGAATTGGGGTTATAGAAACTATAGGTATACAAATTTTAAATGAAATGAGACAGATATTTTGGATAATAAGTATTAGTTGTAGGTCTGTTTTGAGAATCCAGTAGAAGTCTGTTGTGAATCTATTTGGATCTTTTTTTTTTTATGTTGAGAGGCTTTTATTGGGGTTTCAATCTCCTTTGTTATGGTTCTGTTTCATTTGTTGAGCTCTTTAACTTTGGTGGTTTGAATGAATGTAGAAATTTATCCATTTGTTTAAAATTTCAATTTAATGGAGCATAGTATACTTTTATAATATTCTGAATTTCTCTGATGTCTGAGAAATGGTTTAATGGTTCCCTATTCACTTTTGCTTCTGTTAAGGTGAGCCCAAAGGTCTGTCTTATTTATCTTTTCTTAGATTCATTATTTCTTTGTATTGTTTTCTTTGTTTCTATTTCATTAATTTCTGTTTTGTTTTTTATTATCTCTAATCTTCTGGATTTGGGTTTGTCCTGGTTTTGCTTTTCCACATTCTTGAGTTGCACCAGTAAGTCATTTATTTATGACCTTTCTGGTTTTTAGGATTTATTTTTATTTTGTGTGAATTGGTGTTTTGCTTGTACATATGTCTGTGTGAGGATGTCAGATATTGGTCTTACAGACAGTTGTGAGCTGCTATGTGGGTGCTGGGAATTGAACTTGGGTCCTCTGGAAGAGTATTCAGTGATCTTAAGCACTGAGCCACCTCTCTAGCCCTGCTTTTTCTTATATTTATATGAAATGTTTAGAGCTGTGCGTTCCCTCCTAGAACTGTTTTTAATGTGTCTCAGAGGTTTCGTTACATTGAATTTTAATTTTCTTTTATTTACGAGAAAACTTTATTTTCTTTTTCACTTGCCTAATTTGTCATTCAGAAATCTGCTGTTCAATCTCCACGAGTTTTCATACTTACTAGAAAATCATTTGCTAGGGGTTGGGAATTTAGCTCAGTGGTAGAGCACTTGCCTAGCAAGCGCAAGGCCCTGAGTTCAGTCCTCAGCTCCAAAAAAAAAAAAAAAAAAAAAAAAAAAAAAAAAAGAAAATCATTTGCTGTTGATTTTGAGTTTCATGGTATTATGATCAGACAAGACACATGGTATTACTTCAATTCTTCTGAATTTGTGAGATTTGTTTTGTATGTTCTCTGATGTTTTATTGGAATACTTTGTAAATATCTGTTTGCACATAGTGACAAAATAGGATGAATAGAACTTGAGAATAAGAACTTTGAGAAACCCTCAGTTGCTTTGGGTTGTAACTGAGTCCATCTTTTGATTGTAACATAATAAAGATGCAGGTGATACTCAGAAAGGTAACACTGCAGACACCCTGATTCAATCGCTTGGAGCTCTTTTGGTTTCAGTAGAAAAATATCTGTTCAAAATATAAAGTTAATACATGAAAGTTCTATGAAATTCAGTTTTTAGTGCCTATAAATAAAGCCTCATCGGCTCACACATAAAAATAAAATTAGATTAAGCTATTGAAGCCATACTGGTGTTTTGGTTCACATCTGCAATCTTAGCACTTGGTAGTAAGTTCAAGAGGGTTGTTATGTCTGAGGACACCCTGGGACACAGGGTGAGTACCTGGCTGCCTGGGTAAAAGAATAAAACCCCATGTCAAAAATAAAACCAAAGGAACAAAACAGATGCTATCAATTTGAACTATCAATTTGACAACTTTTTGGTGTTTTAATATATCCGAATAAAGGAAATGAGGAGAAAGCATAGCAAACAGTTTTTTTTAAATGTTAGAAACATTTAAGGTGCCAACAAACAGAAGTTACTTCTCTATCCTATGAGAAGGTCCAAGTCTTTTCCTGAGTCTCCTCATGGCTGACTTCATTTCCTGGTTCCTCAGAGTGTAGATCAAGGGGTTGAGCAGAGGGGAAATAACTGTGAAGGTGACAGAGATGGCTTTATCTGTGGGGAGAGCAGTGAATGGTCTGGCATAGACATAGATGCAGGGCACAAAATGCAGGGTGATTACAGTGATGTGAGAGGTGCAGGTGGAGATGGCTTTTTTCCTGCCCTCTCCTGAATGAGACCTAAGCAATAATAATATGACCATGTAAGATATCAGGAGCAAGAAAAACCACAGCGTAGTGAGCATCCCATTATTGGAAATCATCAGCAGCTCGAGCACAAAGATGTCTGTGCAGGCAAGTTTGATGACCTGGGGGACATCACAGTAGAAAGTGTCAAGAACATTGGGTCCACAGAACGGAAGTGTCAGCAAGAGAGAAATCTGCACTATGGAGTGGGCAAAGCCCCCCACCCAGGAGGCCGCTATTAACCCAATGCAGCGGCCTCTGCTCATGATGGTCACATAGTGCAGGGGCTTGGAGATGGCCACGTACCGATCTAGAGCCATCACAGAGAGAGAAAACACATCCACTCCCCCAATAAGGTGGAAGAAGAACATCTGAGTGAGGCAGCCATTGAAAGAGATGGTCTTTCTGTCTGAGAGAAGGTCCACCAGAACCTTGGGGGCAGTGATGGAGGAAAAGCAGATGTCAGCAATAGACAAATTCCTGAGCAGGAAATACATGGGGGTGTGAAGGCGAGACTCGTAGGTCACTGTGACCATGATGAGCAGGTTCCCCAGTAGAGTTGTCACGTACACCAGGAGAAGGAAGAGAAACAGCACCATGCTCACTTCTTGACTTTGGGTCAGGCCAAGGAAAATAAGTTCTTTGACCCTGGTGTAGTTTTCCATCTCATTTAATCTTCCTCTTTCTTTGCCTTTTTGTTTTAAGCCTCTGGTTGCTTCTCTTGTCTTCCTAAGCTCCTAGGGTACAACTCAGACGCTTCTCATCATGACTATAGTGCCTGAAATTGATCAAGTTGTCCACTTTCTAAATATTGCATTTAATCAGATAATCAAATCAAGTTGACACATGGAAAATTATTCAATAATGCTCCAGAGAGTAACACTGGAAAAGAAAATACATCAAATAGTGACACTTAGGTAGACTAAATAAACAAAAAAATTTTATCATGATTTTCATTTTGATGCTTTTGGTATTAAACTTCCAATGGTTTCAGTGAACCATTTTGTGTTTGTTTTGCTCTAATGAAATCTTTTAAATTCTCCTTTTCAGTTATGCTACTTGAGGGTCAAAGATTCTGGCTTTCAATTTAACTGTCTCTAATTTGTTATTCTTTGGATCAGTTGTACAGGGAGACTCTTGGATGTGAGCACATGGAGATTTTGGAATTCTTCTGAAAGGTGATATGTTTTTCCACTAAAGGCAGAGTTTAGGTGCTTAGTGATAAAGGCAGTGCTGAGCCCACAGTGGTGAGACAGACACTGGGCCAGTAGTTTCACCACATCCTTATTCTGTTACCAACCAAATGAAGGATGGGATTCTTTGATTCTGCATCATCAAACAATATCAGTCAGTTTGACCAACCTGGGAAGAGGAGGAAACTCTGTGTGTGTATGTGTGTGTTTCTGTGTGTGTATATGTGTGTGTAGGAGGTAGAGGTATATATGTGTGTGCATGTGTGTGTGTAGGAGGTAGTAGTAGTAGTAGTAGTAGTAGTAGTAGTAGTAGTAGCAGCAGCAGCAGCAGCAGCAGCAGTAGTAGTAGTAATGTGTGTGTGTGTGTGTGTGTGTGTGTGTGTGTGTGTATGACTCATGTGAGATGCCATAGGATTGAAAAAGGATGAGGTTTTCTGGTTTGAATACAGGTTCCCAATGTTAGCTTCTGTCAAAACATAGGAGTCAGCTAGAAATCTACTCTCCTGCCCTCTGTTCCTGTTCCCCTCTCCAGTCTGCATCATCGTCAGATTCATTTATAGGTTTTGGGGAAAAGCACTTGGAGGGTCATGGTGACCTTGAGGGTCTATTTACCTCAAGCAATAAGCGCCACGTGAATGGTTGTTTCATGCATTCTTGTGACTAGGCAGTTTTTGCTTAGTCCCAGGAGATGAAAAGCAGGAGCACCACAAAATCTCAGCAATTGTATGCTGAGAATCTGAGCTTCAAGTGTAGTTATATTTAGCTTCAGAGCCATTCTGTTTATTGCAACAACCACTCTTTCATCATTCAGTAAGTTGGAGTTATTTCTTCGTCTCAATTTTAGTGTAAAGATACCAGAAAAATGCTTCCTGACTGGTTTGAAAAGTTATGACGCTTCCAGATAAACTTGGATACATCATAGACCATTCTATCCTCTCACACAGCTATAGCACTCCAAGACTGCAGCATAAACTGATGTTCAAAAGAGAGCCAGATTTCTCCAAATTAGATTTGATTGTATTCATGACACTACATTTATCAGGAATTTCAAAAGAACACATTTAATCAATGAGCCCTTTGGTACTTTTTCACACATTGATTGTGGTCCTTATAGCATAGTTGAGACTCTACTTAAACTAGCTACTGTGCACAAAAGTATAGCAAAGGTCTTACTCTGGAGCAGTATTCAGTCTGATGAACATGCAAATATTTAGTGCTACAACAGTAGTGGAGATCACCCAATTATATCCCAGTGTTATGGAAGCACAGCAGGGCTCTACTTAGGGCAGTTACAGGAAAGTTTAAGCTTTAACAGTAGAGACAGGAATTTGTCACTGTCTGAATAAATTCCAACAACAGAGGCAGGGAAACAATAGCGAACAGTGGTGAAGTGGCACAGCCACACAGAGATCACAGCAAAATGCAGTGCAGTGGACTAGTGGAGGGGAGCATGGATTTGGTAGGAGGCTTTTATTAGTAACGCCATTCCTTGCCTCATTACTTCATCAATGAAGGTTTCACTATTTAATTCCATGGTTCTTAGGTATTGTTAAGTCAATGAGTGATTGATTTAGGGATACTACTTACTGGGTGTGCATTTTGTGAAAAGAAGATTGTATAAGTAGAAGGAGATACATAGAATGGAGACACATTGTTCATTTTCTTCATCTAATTCAATATATGTATCTTTACATTTTTTTCCTTTTTTTCAGAGCTGAGGACCGAACCCAGGACCTTGCACTTGCTAGGCAAGCGCTCTACCACTAAGCTATATCCCCAACCCCTATCTTTACATTTTTTATTATGGGAAACATTTGAAAAAAATTTAGAGAGTAACATTTATCAGAAAGCCCTTTTTTGCATTCATTTTAACACATGGCAGCCACACACCAAGCAATCGAAAAGCTCTTAACAACTGCCTGATGACCTGTCTCAGACCCAGGCTACCCTCTGAATTCTTCTTAACACAATGTCCCCCTCCAGTTTGTGACACCTACCTTTGTTGTTTGTTGGTGAGAAGATTGTCATTGGTCTGAAATAGTTAATATCCCTGGAAAACATTTAAAGTTAAATTGGTTAAACACAATCAATGACAACATCTTGATTTCAATATGCACATAACCCTAGCTAGCAGCTGAATGTCTTTACCTATTTCCTTTATCTTAAAACTTCAGATAATGTGATGTGATGCTAGGTTCACTGTGCAGTAACTGTTGACATTAATCACTGAAAGATGTAAAGCCCTCTGTGTGATTGGATATCTTAGTGTCCTTGCTTCATTTGCCTCCATAGCAAACTCAAGGAATCACATCTTTAAGGTTCTTTTACTGTGTTCCTGCCTTATATTCAAATCTCTCAGTTTCAGGCTTAATGTAAGCCTGGCAATGGGTCTCTCACTGGGTAGGATAGTAGAAGTAACTATCTGATTGTAGCATTGATCGTGCAATTTCAATGGGAGACATTAAAATATTATGTACACAAGTGCGTATATACACATTTACAATTCTTGACATATGTTGGCTGGTGTCCAAATACTTTAGAGGCAGTACAAGAAATCTATTTGGTTTGTATCTCTAACATTTTGCCGTGGGCCCCTGTGTCCTGTCCTGGTCCCTTAGTCTCAGGCTAATTATGAAAGCTAAACAGAGTTGGGCAAGGAAGTGGAAATCAACTGGCTAGTTGAACTGCTAACAGTGGAGTTTCAGTGGGGATTATTAAATTGTTTTCAACAGATACACTCATGTGTAAACACAGGTCATTATGGAAAAGATAACATTTTTATTCAGGTTGTTAAGACAGAAATCAAATGCCCTTATTCTAAAACTTAACCAGCAATTTGATAAAACATGTCAGTCCATGTGTCTAACACATTTCCAGGGTCTCCCTTTATGTGTTTAGAAGTATAAAAGATCATATATTTGAATGCCCACATTTCTATTTTAGAAAAACTATTTGTTTTGTGCATTGGTGTTTTGCCTGCATGTATGTCTGGGTGAGGATGCCAGATGCCCTGGGATTAGTTACAGACAAGTTACATGAGCTACCACTTGGATGCTGGGAATTGAAACTGGGTCAATTCTGGTGTTCTTAACCAATGAGCCATCTCTCTAGCTCCTAAATGCTCATATTTCTTACATGGATAAAGGCAAGAAGTTAGAAAACCAGAACTGGATCTCAAATAGTTTCACACCACTTTGTTTCCTCATTAAGTAGAAAATATTATGGCTCTTGAGCCTGGGTGTCCACTTCTTCTAAATCCATTAAATATCCACTGAAGATACTTAGAAAGGTGCAGTTACCAACTCTTTCCCATCATTATGTCATATAAAACCATCCACTTTGGAGGGAGGTAGATAGAGATAAGTTTGTAAGCAGTAACAGAGAGGCATTGGTACAGCTGTCCACACAATAGTACTGGCGTTGTGTTAATGTACAGCTCCACAGAAGTGAATGATAAGACCCAGTGCCCTGAAACACAGATGAAATGTGAATCTTCAGTCGTTGTCCTTTCAAAGGCTGTGAGGTCTGCTTCCCCATAGTGATTCGGGGTAAGTGACTCTTAGTCCTAAATTTCCCGTCTCTGTCATCATGTGGCAACTTAGATGAAAAGTGGCAAATATAAGGAGAAAAAAAAGAAGCAATACATGGTAGAGATAACTGACCTTGCCAAAAAGCACAGTTTAGTCAATTACTATTCTCACAAAATATGGAAACTGTCTATTTACTTATCTTAATGTGTCAAAATGCCTGTCAAAAAGAATTTGAAAGAAGTATTTGTTTTAGCTTAGACTAGTAGGGTACAATCCGACCTGGGGAAGTCATGGTAGCTAGGCACATGCAGAAAATGTAAATATTGGGGCTGGAGAGATGTCTCAAAAGGTAAGACCACTGGCTGTTCTTCCAGGATGTGGGTTTGAATCCCAGAACCCATAAAGAGGCTTCAGTCCGTGGGGGATCCAGTGCTCTCTTCTGGTCCCTGTGGGCACCACACAGGCAGAGGGTGCACAGACATACATGTGGACAAACATCCTTACACAATAAATGAATAAATAAATAAATAAATAAATAAATAAATAAAACTTAAATTTTTTGGGGGGCTAGAGAGATGGCTCAGTTGTTAAGAGCACATACTCTTCTTCCAGAGGATCTGAGTTCAATTCCTAGCATCCACGTTAGGTGGCTCATAATCAACCTGTAGTTGATGGCTCTGGTCTCTGCAGGCACCTGTACTCATGTACTTACACAAATACACACAATTTAAAGCAATAACAATAAAATTAAAAAGAATGTTCACTTTAGGATATAACGTGTTTTTGCCTTGGGTGAATAGAGGTTAACTTTTAACACATATAACTGATAAATAAGAATATTGGTGCTCCATTGTTATGTTAAATTCATTTATTATGATGATTATAGATGTTCTGGTTTTATATTATCATATTGTCTTTTTTAATCTAAATTTTATTTTACTTTATTTACTTGAGACAGGGTCTGATTATGTAGCCCGGCCTGTCTTGGAATGTGCTATGTAATGGAGATGTCCTGGAACTCACAGAGACCAGACTGCTTCTCCCTCCACAGTACGATGATGAAAGATGCTTGCCCCTTGCCACCAGAAGGTTGGCTCCAAGGTTATGAGGACAGGAGAACTGGCTCCACCCCTCATCAGCTGCAGCACTCAGGGAAGCAGATTCTGCACCTCACCTGAGCAGCACATTAGAGCTGGCCCTGGTGACATAGGGATGGGTGGGCTGGCCTTGAGGGCCTGAGATTGAGAGAACTGGCTGTGGCATTGAGAGAGCTAACTGGGAAAAGGCTGGAGAGCTTATCCTGGTGGTGTGGGTGCAGGACAAGCTGACCAACTCAGCTACCACCCAGGCTCAGAAGCAGGGCTTTGAGTTGCCCCATCCCAACATTTACCTCATCTATGAACTGCTAGAGCTTATAAAATAGCCGGTCCTGCAGATCCAAAACTGCAGGGTCTCCATGACACAGGGCAACAACAGGACATCCAAGAGCAGTCCAAGTGAGGATCCAGTACTGATAGTGTAGCAGAAGCTTTGAAACAGACCAGTGACTCATTGAAGTGAACATTTGCAAGTAAAGATATGTGGACAAAGATATGTGGACAAAGATATGTGGACAAAGATATGTGGACAAAGATATGTGACAAAGATATGTGGACACACTGTGACGCACTACAGCTTCCATCTTCCGACTTTTCTTTCTTTTTCTTTTCTTTTTCTTGGTGGGGGGAGTTTGCTAGGGCAGAGGGCAGATACAAAAGGATGGGGAGATGAGTGGATGCATGATGTGAAATTTACAAAGTATCAATAAAAGGTTAAAAAAGAAAGATATGCATCATTGTGCCTGACCTGTATCCCTATTAAGCATATTATTTGACAATTTAATAATTTACATAATGTATTATGATTAGAATCTCTCTCCCTTATCTCTTTTTTTTTTTTTTTTGGTTCTTTTTTTCGGAGCTGGGGACCGAATCCAGGGCCTTGCGCTTCCTAGGCAAGCGCTCTACCACTGAGCTAAATCCCCAACCCCTCTCCCTTATCTCTTATCTCTCTCTCACCCTAGTCAACTCCACCCAAGTCCATTTCCCACATTCATGTCGTTTTGCTTTTCTTTGTGACCCATTGAGTTTTACTAGGCCTATTTGTATGATCATGGCTGTAAACTATCTGTTAGAGGCTGGTGGCCTCACAAGGGTGCACATAAACACAAACAGTGACTTCCTCTACTTCCAGCATCCATAGTAGCCAATAGTTTCCCAGGGAAAGATAATGTCCTCACCAACCCAGCTTATGACTAGATGTTGACAAGCTCAATCATAGACCAGCCCTGTGCAAGTAACAGCATTTTCTGTCAGCTTATGATTGAAACTGCTGTGTGATATTTAGAAAGCATTTTGCAGCCTTCCTTCCTATCTGGCTTTTACCTTCTTCCTGCTGTCTTCTGTGATGTTCCCTGAGCCTTAAAGGGTGGGGTAAATGACTTGTTTAGGACTGAACCTCAATTGCTACTTATTCTCAGAATCACAAGGAGTTGTGAATCTCTTCCTTGACTGCCATTCACTACAAAAACATGCTTCTCTGGTCATGGTTAAAGTGGCATTTGCCTATGGATATAACTATAACTATTTAGAAGGGAGTTTAACGACATGCCGAATTAGCAAAACATTAGTGGTAATCCCCACTCCCAGGGCCCATGATCGACCAACCTTGGATTTTACCAGGTTTACAATACCAGGTGGGAATTCCTTTCTATTCAAGTCAAGTGGTTAGTTACCTCCATAACAGTCATGCCAGTATTGTGGGCATGCCTGGCCTGGCAGGTAAGTATCTTAGGTCATAGGCTTCAGGGCTGTATAAGACTGTTATGTTAATAATTTTTCTCCTCCAGCAGTTTCCATGGCACTTTATTGTATTATGTACAGAAGGCAGCAGGGAACAATATTGTAGTTCCGTTCCACCTTGGTTTCATCATGTCCCATAATCAATTGTCTGCAGCAATAGGATCTTGCCATGTAGTTGAAGGGGTCAAACAAGGGCAATGGTGATGTCTTGTGTTGTTTTGGGAGCTTCTGAAGCCTTCCTGACCTAACTCAGAAGGAAACAGCCTATACTATACTGTTCATTTGGTCACCCACTGGCTCCTGGAATTGGCTGTATTTACCCATTTAGGGTTCCTCTGTTCAAACTTAAAATATCTTCTAAAAATAAGATGTGCAGGTTTTTATAGGTGCTCTCTCGCATGCTTAGTGTTGGTTACTGTCTACCTTACCTTTCCCTTCACCCTCATCCTCTTCTCCATTTAAGTCTCATTAGCCCAGGATTCCTCTTCCTAACTGCATTTCTATTGTCTATCTCCTGTGAGGTTGCTTTCTCTCCCTTTTCCAAAACCACATCCTTTGTGGTCTGTAGAAACATTCCAAGTTAAACACAAAAATAAATTAAAAGTACACATATGAGAGTGAGTGTGTGTGCTCTTTGTCTTTCTGGGCCTGGGTTATTTCACTCTGTATAATTTTTTCCAGTTCTTGCATGTTTCATTGTCTGTATTATAGTTGGATGAAATTCCAGTGTGTAAACATACATTTGTATTATCCACTCATCATTCAGTGGACATCTGGCTTGAGTCCATTTTCTGACCAGAGGCAGCAATGAACATGGCTGTGTAGGTGTTTCTAAGGTAGGGTAGAGAGTATGTGTCTGGGAGTGGTATACTTGGTTATATGGCAGAACTATACTTGTTTTTTTTTTTTTTTTTTTTTTTGAGGAGTCTCCACACTGATTTCCAGAGTGATGGCACCAGTTTACCACTCTCCCAACAGGAAGTGAGGGTTTTCCTTTCTCTATATTTGTTTTCAGCAGTTGACACTTGATTACTTAATAAAGGCTGTTCTTACTGGGGTGAGATGGACTTCCACAGTAGTTTTGATTCACAGTTCTTTGATGATTAGGGAAGTAAAACAGTTTTTAAAGTATTTATTAAACATTTATAGGGGAGGAGCGACTTCAGGCCTGAGACCAGAGGTAAGACCAAATTTTCTGCTCCAAGTGACTTGCCTGGTGGACTCAGGACACGTGCCCACAAGAACAGCTGAAAGCCAGTGGACAGGAACGACTACATTCCTGAAAGCAGAACACCCTGTTTCCATAACTGGCTGAAAGAGAACAGGAAAAGAGGTTTAGAGCACTCCTGACACACAGGCCCATAGAACAGTCAAGCCACTGCCAGAAATAGCAGAACAAGGTAACACCAGAGACAACATGATGGCGAGAGGCAAGCACAGGAACCCAAGCAACAGAAAACAAGGCAACGTGGCATCATCAGAGCCCAATTCTCCCACCAAAGCAAACACTGAATATTCAAACACACCAGAAAAGGAAGATCTAGATTTAAAACCACATTTGATCATGATGGTGGAGGACTTTAAGAAAGACATAAAGAACTCCCTTAGAGAAATGCAGGAAAACACAAGTAAACAAGTAGAATCCCTTAGAGAGGAAACACAAAAATCCCTGAAAGAATTACAGGAAAACACAATCAAACAGGTGAAGGAATTGAAAATGGAAATAGAAACAATAAAGAAAGCACAAAGGGAGACAACCCTGGATACAGAAAACCAAATGATTAGACAAGGAGCTGTAGACACAAACATCACCAACCGAATACAAGAGATAGAAGAGAGAATCTCAGGAGCAGAAGATTCCATAGAAATCATCGACACAACTGTCAAAGATAATGTAAAATGGAAAAAGCTACTGGCCCAAAACACAGGAAATCCAGGACACAATGAGAAGATCAAACCTAAGGATAATAGGTATAGAAGAGAGTGAAGACTCCCAACTCAAAGGACCAGTAAATATCTTCAACAAAATGATAGAAGAAAACTTCCCTATCCTAAAGAAAGAGATGCCCGCAAACATACAAGAAGCCTACAGAACTCCAAATAGATTGGAGCAGAAATGAAATTCCTCTTGTTACATAATAGTCAAAATACCAAATGCACAAAATAAAGAGTATTAAAAGCAGTAAGGGAAAAAGGTTAAGAACACATAAAGGCAGAACTATCAGAATTACACCAGACTTCTCAACAGAGACTATGAAAGCCAGAAGATCCTGGACAGATGTCATATAGACCCTAAGAGAACATAAATGCCAGCCCAGGTTACTGTATCCAGCAAAACTCTCAATTAACATAGATGGAGAAACCAAGATATTCCATGACAAAACCAAATTTACACAATATCTTTGTACAAATCCAGCCCTACAAAGGATAATAAATGGTAAAGACCAACATAAGGAGGCAAGCTACACCCTAGAAAAAGCAAGAAACTAGTCATTTTGCAACAAAACAAAGAGAAGACAAGCACACAAACATAATTTCACCTCCAAATACGAAGATATCAGGAAGCAACAATCACTATTCCTTAATATCTCTCAACATCAATAGACTCAATTCCCCAATAAAAAGACATAGATTAACAAACTGGATACACAATGAGGACCCAGCATTTTGCTGCCTACAGGAAACACACCTCAGAGACAAAGACAGACACTACCTCAGAGTGAAAGGCTGGAAAACAACTTTCCAAGCAAATGGTCTGAAGAAGCTAGCTGGAGTAGCCATTCTAATATCGAATAAAATCAATTTTCAACCAAAAGCCATCAAAAAAGATAAGGAAGGACATTTCATATTCATCAAAGGAAAAATCCACCAAGATGAACTCTCAATCCTAAATATCTATGCTCCAAATACAAGGGTGCCTACATACATAAAAGAAACCTTACTAAAGCTGAAAGCACACATTGCACCTCACACAATAATAGTAGGAAATTTCAACACCCAACATGCATCAATGGACAGATGATGGAAACAGAAATTAAACAGAAACATTGATAGACTACACCCAGGAGGAGTAGAAGTTATGAAACAAATGGACTTAACAGATATTTATAGAACATTCTATCTTAAAACAAAAGGATATACCTTCTTCTCACCACCTCATGGCACTTTCTACAAAATTGATCACATAATTGGGCACAAAACAGGCCACAACAGACAGAAAGATAGAAATAATCCCATGTATCCTATCAGACCACCATCAACTTGAAAAGTTGGTCTTCAATAACAATAAGGAAAGAATGCCCACATATACATGGAAGTTGAACAATGCTCTACTCAATGATAACCTGGTCAAGGAAGAAATAAAGAAAGAAATTGAAGATTTCTTCGAATTTAATGAAAATGAAGGTACAACATACCCAAACTTATGGGACACAATGAAAGCTGTGCTAAGAAGAAAACTCTTATCTCTGAGTGACTGAAGAAAGAAACAGGAGAGAGCATATATCAGCAGCTTGACAGCATACTTAAAAGCTTTAGAACAAAAAGAAGCAAATACATGCAGGAGGAGTAAAAGGCAGGAAATAATCAAACTCAGAGCTGAAATCAACCAAGTAGAAACAAAAAGAACTATACAGAGAATCAGCAGAACCAAAAGTTGGTTCTTTGAGAAAATCGACAAGATAGATAAACCCTTAGCCAGACTAACGAGAGGACACAGAGAGTGTGTACAAAATAACAAAATCAGAAATGAAAAGGGAGACATAACAACAGAATCAGAGGAAATTAAAAAAATCATCAGATCCTACTACAAAAGCCTATATTCAACAAAACTTGAAAATCTGCAGGAAATGGACAATTTCCTAAACAGATACCAGGTACCAAAGTTAAATCAGGAACAGATAAACCATTTAAACAATCCCATAACCCCTAAAGAAATAGAAGCAGTCATTAAAGGTCTCCCAACCAAAAGGAGCCCAGGTCCAGATGGGTTCAGTGCAGAATTCTATCAGACCTTCCTAGAAGACCTCATACCCATACTATCCAAACTATTCCACAAAACTGAAACAGATGGAGTGCTACCGAATTTCTTCTATGAAGCCACAATTACTCTTATACCTAAACCACACAAAGACCCGACAAAGAAAGAGAACTTCAGACCAATTTCCCTTATGAATATTGATGCAAAAATACTCAATAAAATTCTTGCAAACTGAATCGAAGAGCACATCAAAACAATCATCCATCAAGATCAAGTAGGCTTCATCCCAGGTATGCAGGGATGGTTTAATATACAGAAAACCATCAATGTAATCCACTATATAAGCAAACTGAAAGATAAAAACTGCATGATCTTTTCATTGGATGCTGAGAAAGCATTTGACAAAATTCAACACTCCTTAATGATAAAAGTCCTGGAAAGAACAGGAATTCAAGGCCCATACCTAAACATAGTAAAAGCCATACACAGCAAACCAGTAGCTAACATTAAACTAAATGGAGAGAAACTTGAAGCAATCCCACTAAAATCAGGGACTAGACAAGGCTCCCCAACCTCTCCCTACTTATTCAATATAGTTCTTGAAGTCCTATCCAGAGCAATCAGACAACAAAAGGAGATCTATGGGATACAGATTGGAAAGGAAGAAGTCAAAATATCACTATTTGCAGATGATATGATAGTATATTTAAGTGATCCCAAAAGTTCCAGCAGAGAACTACTAAACCTGATAAACACCTTCTGCATAGTGGCTGGGTATAAAATTAACTCAAACAAATTAGTAGCCTTCCTCTACACAACAGAGAAACAAGCCGAGAAAGAAATTAGGGAAATGATACCCTTCATAATAGCCCAAAATAATATAAAATACCTCGGTGTGACTTTAACCAAGCAAGTGAAAGATCTGTATGATAAAAACTTCAAGACTCTGAAGAAAGAAATTGAAGAAGATCTCAGAAGATGGAAAGATCTCCCATGCTCATGTATTGGCAGGATTAATATAGTAAAAATGGACATTTTACCAAAAGCGATCTACAGATTCAATGCAATCCACATCAAAATTCCAACCCAATTCTTCATAGAGTTAGACAGAATAATTTTTTTTCCTTTTTTTTTTTTTTTTTTTTTTTGGAGCTGGGGACTGAACCCAGGGCCTTGTGCTTGCTAGGCAAGTGCTCTACCACTGAGCTAAATCCCAAACCCCTAGACAGAATAATTTGCAAATTCATCTGGAATAACAAAAAACCCAGGATAGCTAAAACTATCCTCAACAATAAAAGGACTTCTGGGGGAATCTCTATCCCTGAACTCAGGCAGTATTACAGAGCAATAGTGATAAAAACTGCATGGTATTGGTACAGAGACAGACAGATAGACCAATAGAATAGAATTGAAGACCCAGAAATGAACCCACAAACCTATGGGCACTTGATTTTTGACAAAGGAGCCAAAACCAGCCAATGGAAAAAAGATAGCATTTTCAGCAAATGGTGTTGGTTCAACTGGAGGTCAGCATGTAGAAGAATGCAGATCAATCCATGATTACCACCCTGTACAAAGCTTAAATCCAAGTGGATCAAGGACCTCCATATCAAACCAGATACACTCAAACTAATAGAAGAAAAAGTGGGGACCAATCTTGAACACATGGGACTGGAGAAAATTTCCTGAACAAAAGACCAATGGCTTATGCTCTAAGATCAAGAATAGACAAATGGGATCTCATAAAACTACAAAGCTTCTGTAAGGCAAAGGACACTGTGGTTAGGACAAAATGGTAACCCACAGATTGGGAAAAGATCTTTACCAATCCTACAACTGGTAGAGGGTTTGTATCCAAAATATACAAAGAACTCTTGAAGTTAGACTGCAGGGAGACAAATAACCCTATTAAAAATGGTATTCAGAGCTAAACAAAGAATTAACAGCTGAGGAATGCAGAATGGCTGAGAAGCACCTAATGAAATGCAAATCAAAACAACCTTGAGATTCCACCTCACACCAGTCAGAATGGCTAAGATCAAATCTCAGATGACAGCAGATGCTGGCGAGGATGTGGAGAAAGAGGAACACTCCTCCATTGTTGGTGGGATTGCAGACTGGTACAACCATTCTGGAAATCAGTCTGGAGGTTTCTCAGAAAACTGGACATTGAACTACCTGAGGACCCAGATATACCTCTCTTGGGCATATACCCAAAAGATGCTCCAACATATAACAAAGACACGTGCTCCACTATGTTCATAGCAGCCTTATTTATAATAGCCAGAAGCTGGAAAGAACCCAGATGCCCTTCAACAGAGGAATGGAATCAGAAAATGTGGTACATCCACACAATGGAATATTACTCAGGTATCAAAAACAATGAGTTTATGAAATTCACAGGCTAATGGATGGACCTGGAAAATATCATCCTGAGTGAGGGTTAATCACAGAAAAACACACATGGTATGCACTCATTGATAAGTGGATATTAGCCCAAATGGTCGAATTACCCTAGATGCACAGAACACATGAAACTCAAGAAGGATGACCAAAATGCAAATGCTTCACTCCTTCTTTAAAAGGGGAACAAGAATACCCTTGGGAGGGAATAGGGAGGCAAAGTTTAGAAGAGGGGCAGAAGGAACACCCATTCAGAGCCTTCCCCACATGTGGCCCATACATATACAGCCACCAAACTAGATAAGATGGATGAAGCAAAGAAGTGCAGGCTGCCAGGAACCGGATGTAGATCTCTCCTGAGAGACACAGCCAGAATATGGCAAATACATAGGCGAATGCCAGCAGTAAACCACTGAACTGAGAACGGGCCCCCCATTGAAGGAATCAGAGAAAGGACTGAAAGAGTTTGAAGGGGCTTGAGACCCCATATGAACAACAATGCCAACCAACCAGAGCTTCCAGGGACTAAGCCACTACCCAAAGATTATACATGGACTGACCCTGGGCTCCAGCTGCTTAAGTATCAATGAATACTAAGAGTACCAGTGGAAGGGGAAGCCCTTGATCCTGCCAAGGCTGGACCCCCAGCGAACTGGATTGTTAGGGGGAGGGAGGTAATGGGGGGAGGATGGGGAGGGGAACACCCATATAGAAGGGGAGTGGGAGGGGTTAGGGGGATGTTTGCCTGGAAAAGGGCCAAGGGAAAAAATTTGAAATGTAAATAACAAATTCCTAATTTAAGAAAGATGGAAAAAAAGACCTTTATAGGGGTTGGGGAGTTAGCTCAGTGGTAGAGCGCTTGCATAGCAAGCGCAAGAACCTGTGTTCGGTCCTCAGCTCCGGAGGAACAAAAACAACAAAAAAATTTATACATTTTTTATTATTTGACTGTGGTATTCAATCTTTCTTCTTTGTTTCTTTTTTTCTCTCTTTCCTTGTATGTTTTTTCAAAACAGGTCTTTCCATGTAGCTCTGGTTGTCCTTGAACTCAGAATGTGTAAAGGCAGTCATCTTTGAACTCCCAGAGATCTACTTGTCTCTACCTCACAAATTTTCAGATTAAAGGCATATGGCATTTGCCAAGACCCACTTGGTGATGTGTAAGAAATGGCACGATATAGTTCTTGTCCCTGGAACAGAACCAGCAGGGTGTGAGAATTCACGAATGTCAATTGTTGCTGTATGTGAAAAGTTTAGTTGTATAATAGTGTATATATATATATATATATAGTGTATATATTTCATGTTCCTCCTTCGAGGAATGTCCTTTCCTTTATAATGGAGTTAATAACTCCATAATAAGCATGAGTCTGGGAGATGAGGGTGTGACTATGTCTCAGCAAACACTGTGACTCTCAGGGCAGCCCTTAAGGCTGTTGGAGAGGACACTGAAAACATGGGTTCAAAAATATACAACTTCTCAACTATGCAAAATATAAGGATGCAATATACATTGTATAAGGAATAGAGGTAGCTACACTATGAGTCAGTTTTTCAGAAAGGTACTATGAAAAGATATAAAGAGATTTAGGGAGTGGCGATTGTGAAGCAAGATCCCATTCAGCTAGGGTTATTATTATTATTATTATTATTATTATTATTATTATTATTTATACTTAGACAGGATGGTGGATTTCTGAGTTCAAAGTCAGCTTAATTTAGGTCCAGGGGTTGTCAGAATGGTAATTTCAGGGCCTAAGAATCAAGGGGCTGGGGTCATGGGATGATGATTCATGGGATAATCAAAAGGGAACCTGGGGTAACAATTAAATTAATATGTGGAATAGAAGACTGGGCTTTTTGGTCTGCAAGAGTGAGTTAGACAGACAGAGAGAGAGAGAGAGAGAGAGAGAGAGAGAGAGAGAGAGAGAGAGAGAGAGAGAGAGAGAGAGAGAGAGGTCTGGAGTTCTCCAGTGTAAGTAAAAGACAGAGAGGACCCTCTGGAAAGCTGACGTGAGCATAGGCTTCCAGCTTGAAGCCATGATTTGATTTTGAATCTTTTGTTTTGCTGCTATCAAACAGCCCTTGTCTCAGAACCTCTCTCCAAGCTGAGGCTAGTCCTTGGTAGACATCATCATACCTGGCCCACATGTTTTCTTCATTTTCCAATTTTCTATTTCTCTGTGCATTTTTGACATATTAATGGTTGATATATGTATAGCAAAGCTTCTTTCCCATTGTGTAGGCTGCCTTTTGACTCAGTTGACCATTTCTGTTGCTTTACAAAAGCCTTTTAATTTGATAAGTTTTAATGTGTTAAATCTTTTCCTTACATACTAAGCAACTGGAGTTTTATTAGAAAGTCTTTACTTATGTCTGTATCTTTTGCTGAAAGCCCTGCATTTTTATCTAGAAGTTTCATTAATTTTTTAATAGGGAAAGATGTTATATATAATCTACTTTTATTTATCTGATAATGCTTAATTCTTTCCTACATTTTCATTGCAAATATAATTCTTTGTTGACTGGCATTTTCTGTTAGCAGTTTGAATTTATTTCCATGTTGTCTTTGAATTAGTTTCTGACAAGAATTCAGCTCTAAAGTGATTGAATATTCCTTGTATATGATAAGTCATTTTTTCCTGATTATTTTCACCATTGTCTTTTGAAAAGTTTTATTATGGTATTTTAAGTGTAGTTTTTTTGGAATAACTTCTTAGATAGGTGTATATATGTTTTATACACACACACACACACGTGCGCTCGCGCGCGCGTGCGCGCACACACACACACACACACACACACACACATAAAATTTGTGAGTTTTAGTCCATTACTTATCCTCGGACTCTTGTCATGCATAGGTTATTTTGCCTTACGGTATCTCGTAAGTGTCTATGACTCTCTTCATTTCTCTTTACTTGTTTATCATTATGTTTCTCAGATTGTGCCACGTAGGTTTTCTCTTAAAGTATTGATTGCTTTATTATCTTGAGACACAGCAAGTACGAAAGAACTGTTGACCAAGCAATGCTTGGAAAACCCAATCACCAGCTACGTCTCTAGGATGATTTTACAGCCTCTAGTTTAGGAAATTGACTTATTGAAATTTCAAATTTTTTATGTATCTAATTCTTTATAGTGTTAACATTGTTTCCACTTTGTAGTCATGCCCATTTCCTCAATGAGCTTCCGTCACTTTCTCAAGTTTGTATAGTAGAGAAGAGGAGAAACTGCATTCGAGTCTGAGTAGTCCTGTGGCATTCTTTATGACCAGCTCTGGGCCATTCAAAAGCTGCCTGCACCTCTTTTATCCAATGCACTATGGTCATAAAAGAAGATCACAATGGTACCTGCATGGTTGTGCTTTTCAGAGATGAGGGTGTGCTTGTCATATTCAGACTATACAATTTCAATAGACCCATCTCCAAGTTGGTTGATTTCTCTCCTGCCTGTTTAACCAGGCCATCGAACCCTCATATGTACCATCTTATTTCAGCCTTCAGATCCTGAGTTAATAGGTTTCACCTTTGCATAATTCATCAGCTACTCTCTCTTAAAACAGTGTTTCTTCATTCTTATTATTTTCTCCAGAAACTCCTCTTATACTCAGCATTTATTACATTCATTCCCTCTCTTCTCCACATTTATCAATTACCATTTTGTATATCCTATCCCCATTGTGCAATTCTTTCCCAGTCTTTCCTGGCTTGTTTTTTCATGGTTTGCTTAGTTTGTCTTAAAAACAAAACAAAACACAGTGACTCTGTACCCCCTGATCAGGGGTAGCAAGGCCACAGTGGGCCGCCCCCTCACATTAGTCACCGATTAAGAATGTGCTCCACAGACTTGTCTATAGGCCAGCCTTACAGAAGCATTTCCTCAGTTGAGGCTCCCTCTTTCCAGATGATCAGAGCTTGTGTCAAGCTAATAAAAAGTAATCAGAACAGCAATTTACAAAAATATCTTTTACTTTTTTTCTCCAAACATACATGTTATTTATTTCATTACTCAAGTACTTAATGTCTTTGGTTGTAACATTTGCTCTGACCTGATCTGGTGAACAGTATTTGATCTTAGTGTAAATCTATGCATAGTTTTCATATACACTGGTTTATCTGATGGGAACATTCCAGCATCTTCCTGTAATAATAATGAAGTATTTGCTTTTCAGCTACTCCCCATGGGGAGACAACACAATGTCAATATATGCATGGTATTATTTTTCTAATATAAGAAATGTCAATTTCTAAACCCTGCTTCCCATAAGTTAAATATGGGAATGTGATTCTGCATTATTATGAGTTATGATAATCGCTATTATTAACTTTTAGATACATTTCACTGAATTCTTTATCTCAGTCTTCCCAGATACAATGATACAAAAAGGAGGAACTGCATTTTGTTCTTCTGAATGTGATTACACAGAGTTCAGACTTTCAGGGCTTTCTGTATGTACTCACAACATTGATTGGGCTTAGACTATTTCTAAGCACTACTTGATTGCACTGTGGTCACACTATTGTGTGCATGGCTTCTAGCAATGCTTTTTAGTCTTTATTTAGACACATGAGACCCAGTTCACAGCACTGCTAAGTCATTTCTATGTTTTCTATGAAGGCTCCCATGAAGATATGTCTGTTCAAGAAATCAAATCAATTTTAAACATGAAAATCTAGCTGGGTATAGTGGCTCACAACTCTAATCCCAGCACTTAGGAGGTTGAAACAGGAAGATTTATGTGAATTTGAGGCTAGCCTGGGCTATTTAGTGAGTTCCAGAGGTGAGTTCCAAGACTGTAAAATGAAACTTGTGTGAGAAAACAAAACACAAAAGCAAAGCAAAACTAAAGTATGATTAAAATATGCAACGATCTCATTCGCGTATCTATTTCTTCATATTTCAGATTCCATTGAGATTTATTTTGTGATTTTGTGAGACAATAATTCACATACTGAAAATATATGGGAGAATTAAAACTATTAATTTGAGATCTTTTGGACAGTTTCAGGCCACAGCGTGAGGAAAAATGACAAACAAGAATAGAGAACAAAGCTTATTTTACATACAAATGTTTGAAAATGTTGTGATGGGGAAGAGCTATTGATCTTCTCTATCAGAAGGTTCAAGTCTTTTCCTGAGTCTCCTCATGGCTGACTTCATCTCCTGGTTCCTTAGAGTGTAGATCAAGGGATTGAGCAGAGGGGAAATAACTGTGAAGGTGACAGAGATGGCTTTATCTGTGGGGAGAGCAGTGAATGGTCTGGCATAGACATAGATGCAGGGCACAAAATGCAGGGTGACCACAGTGATGTGGGAGGTGCAGGTGGAGATGGCTTTTTTCCTGCCCTCTCCTGAATGAGACCTAAGCATCATCAAAATGACTGTGTACGATACTACCAACAACACAAACCACAGAGTAGCAACCAGACCATTATTGGAAATCATCAGTAGCTCAAGAACGAAGATGTCTGTGCAGGCAAGTTTGATGACCTGGGGGACATCACAGTAGAAAGTGTCAAGAACATTGGGTCCACAGAACGGAAGTGTCAGCAAGAGAGAAATCTGCACTATGGAGTGGGCAAAGCCCCCCACCCAGGAGGCCGCTATTAACCCAATGCAGCGGCCTCTGCTCATGATGGTCACATAGTGCAGGGGCTTGGAGATGGCCACGTACCGATCTAGAGCCATCACAGAGAGAGAAAACACATCCACTCCCCCAATAAGGTGGAAGAAGAACATCTGAGTGAGGCAGCCGTTGAAAGAGATGGTCTTTCTGTCTGAGAGAAGGTCCACCAGAACCTTGGGGGCAGTGATGGAGGAAAAGCAGATGTCAGCAATAGACAAATTCCTGAGCAGGAAATACATGGGGGTGTGAAGGCGAGACTCGTAGGTCACTGTGACCATGATGAGCAGGTTCCCCAGCAGAGTTGTCACGTACACCAGGAGAAGGAAGAGAAACAGCACCATGCTCACTTCGTGACTTTGGGTCAGGCCAAGGAAAATAAGTTCTTTGACCCTGGTGTAGTTTTCCATCTCATTTAATCTTCCTCTTTCTTTGCTTTTTTTTGTCTTCCCAAACTTCTTAAATGAAATTGTGTTCTTCTACTTTGCCAAAGTGCTTAAACGTAGCAGGGTTGTCCACCTTTTAAATATTGTAATTTAGCTGGTGATCAAATCTGGTTACCAATTGCAAAGCAAGGCATTATTTCTTTCTCTATGGAGCAATGTTAAGAGAAAGTATAACAGGTAGTGACACTTAAGCATCATATTTTAAAAAGGAAACAGTATTGAGGTACAGTTTAATGCCTTAACAGTTTTCTCTGATTTAATAAAATCTACTCAAGTCTCTTGGTCAGGTATCTTACTTTGGGGGCCACTTTTTAAGAGCCTAAAGTGGAAAAACCATTTCAGGTTCCGTGTTTCCCTGTCTTCATTTTTTAACATTATTATTAATTTTCTACATTGCACAATGTCACATTTGGACAAAGACCATGTGCAAGTTTTAGATATCTGAAAT
Source organism: Rattus norvegicus (assembly GCF_021556685.1). Classification (NCBI taxonomy): domain Eukaryota; kingdom Metazoa; phylum Chordata; class Mammalia; order Rodentia; family Muridae; genus Rattus; species Rattus norvegicus. The sequence continues at coordinate 221,805,372 of NC_141534.1, forward strand.
GTGTTTTTTACTTCTCTGTAGTCTGCCACTCAGTTGCTGAATAATGGGGATTCTAGTTCATTGCCTGAGTACTGCAGACAGTATTAATATGACCAATCAGGGAGAAGGAGGTAACTGGGCCAAGGGGAGACTCACATGAAAGGGTAGAGGCCTGAAGAAGGACATAGATTCCTGCTCCTATTGTGGATTGCGAATTGCAGCCTCTGGCAGACACCTGGAGATCTGCCTCCCTCTCCCATCGTGATCCTCATTCCCCATCCACATCATCATTATCATCATCATATGTATTCATAGATTGCTGAGGAAGAACAATTGTAGAGTTAGCAGTTTTTGGCAGTCTTCTCATCTCAAATGCCAAGGTACCTTGTGAATGAATGGCTCTTGTGTATTCCTATAAAGAAGGGATTTTACTAATTTTTAGTAGATGAAGAAAGGTGAAATAATTTTCTCAAAATCAATATAAACTGAAATTTGGTGGGATTACATTCAATTCCAAAGCCATTTGATGCATTATAATAGTAATTGTTCAAGAATTCAGCAGGCTCGAGTTATTCCTTCAACTCATTTTTGGAGTAAAGGTAGTAGAAAAAAGTCTCAAAATAGTTATTTGTCTAAACAGACATAAAATTTCCAGATAAACCCAGAGTCATCCCAAGAGCAACCTACTGCATCACACATCTGCAGGAGCCTCCACAAGGCTGTGTTGTGGAGGTCATGTTCAGAAAATGGAGGCAGACTCCTTTAAGTTAGATTTAATTATATTCCTTGCACTGAATTGTCTAGGAATTTCAGAGACATACATTTAGTCAAGGCATCCTTCAGGCCTTTCTCACACATTTTGTGATACTTATAGCACTGTTAGGGCTGGGCTAACGCACATCTTGTCAACACAGACACAACTGCAACAAAGATATTACTCTGGAGAAATGTTCTTGTGGAAATACAAGTGTTTAAATCCATCTACAGCCATGGGAACCACAACAGCCTTCTATCTAGGGCTTATATTAGAAAGGAGGCAAAGGATTGTCACAGTCTGGAAGAAAAACAGAGGTGGATAAAGAACAGGGGTGAAAAGACACAGCCACACAGAGAACACAAAAAGCAGGGCAGTGGGTCAGTATAGGGAGCATGCAGTGGAAGAACTTGTAACAGACCATCCCTTGCCTCATTACCTCAGTAAAACATGTTTTAATGTTGTATCCTATGTTCTTGTGTATTGTTTGATGAATGAATGAGTGATAAAAGCCTATTGCCCTCTAACCAAAGTTGCATAATCATGAGGAGATAGAAACAGAATAGAGACACATTGTCCACCCCACCCCCAACTTCAGGTTCATATTGTATTACAGTGGTTTTTGAAAACATCTGTCTGACGAATCTCAACTGACAGAAACTCCTTACATTGATTTTAACATGCAAGTAGCCACATATTAGACTCTCAAAAGATTCCTGATAGCATATCTAGTGCACGAGAATTCTACATTTTTTAAAACATACCCTTATTTTCAATACTCGACACACACCTCTGTTGTGTTTGTGTATGTGTGAGATGGTTATCTCTGGTCTGAAATATCTGATATCCCTGGAAAACATTCAAAGACAATTTTGTTAAACATCAGTGACATCATCTGAATTTCAGCATGCACAGCCTTAATGACAGATAGCTGCTAAATGTCTTTACCCACTCTCTTTGATCTAAAACTTCAAACGAAAATCATATGGTATTCAGCACAGCATGCAGCAACATAATTCTTGGAAAAAGATGTGCAGTTGAAGATTTTAGTGCCCTTGCTCCATTTTCATGAGAGAAGAAGTGAACTCAAGGGTTTGCCTCTTTAAGACTCTTGGACTTGGACAGTGTCCCTGTCTTATGCTCAAATCCCTCAACCTCAGGCTTAATATAAGAATGACAAAGAGAATATCCTTGGACAGAAAGTAGCAGTAACTGATTCTAGATTTGATGATGCAGTTTCAATGGGATTCATTAAAATGCTATCAAAACATGCATGTCTGTGCTCACAGACATCAACACATTATGGGCCGTGTACAAACTCCTTAGAGGCTATAGAAGAGACTATTAGATTTATATATTTTGCATTCTGCACTAGGCCTCTATGTTGTGTCCTGATCCCTTAGTCTCAGGCCTGTTATGAGAGCTACTGGGCAAGGATGTGGAATTGGAGTGACTAGTTTCACTGATGGCAATTACTCAATTGTTGTTAACAGTTACAGCAATCTGGGAAGAAGCAGAGACCCGCTATGGAAAAAACCCACTACAAAGTCCATGTCTGTGTTATCTAATGATAAGAGAGCAATAGGATTCCCTCACTTTCTTCTTACTCTGCTACATTAAAAGTTTGCCAAACGGGAATAGAGAGGCAAAGATTAAAACAGACACAGAAGGAACACCCATTCAGAGCCTGCCCCACATGTGGCCCATACATATACAGCCACCCAATTAGACAAGATGGATGAAGCAAAGAAGTGCAGGCTGACAGGAGCCGGATGTAGATCTCTCCTGAGAGACACAGCCAGAATACAGCAAATACAGAGGTGAATACCAGCAGCCAACCACTGAACTGAGAATAGGACCCCCGTTGAAGGAATCAGAGAAAGAACTGGAAGAGCTTGAAGGGGCTCGAGACCCCTTATGAACAACAATGCCAAGCTACTAGAGCTTCCAGGGACTAAGCCACTACCTAAAGACTATACATGGACTGACCCTGGACTCTGACCTCATAGGTAGCAATGAATATCCTAGTAAGAGCACCAGTGGAAGGGGAAGCCCTTGGTCCTGCTAAGACTGAACCCCCAGTGAACGTGATTGTTGCGGGGAGGGCGGCAATGGGGGGAGGGTGGGGAGGGGAACACCCATAAAGAAGGGGAGGGGGAGGGATTAGGGGGATGTTTGCCTGGAAACCGGGAAAGGGAATAACATTCGAAATGTAAATAAGAAATACTCGAGTTAATTAAAAAAAATAAGAAATACTCAAAAAAAAAGTTTGCCAAACAACATATCTAAAACATGTCCAGGGTCTGTCTTCATTTTTTCAAAAGCATGAAAGATGTATATTTGAATATATATCTTTTTACATGGAAACAGGCTTTGAAGAAGTTAGAAAGACTGGCCTTCCAGTGATTTCATAATCCTTCATCAAGCAGAAAGCAATAGAGGCCCCTGAACCTATTTTTTTCCTACGGGCCACAAACTCTGCCTCATCACAGTGATCCAGGGTTACATTCACCTTTAGTTTGACTCTTGCTTTCATTCCTAGCCATCATCTAGTATATCTATTAAAAAACAACTGATATGAAGAAAGGGGGAGACAAAAGTGCCCTTTGTTAAAGGAATGAATACTTTCACAAGTTCAGCATAAGGAAGAGCAATTGGCCCATGCAATACACTTTGTTGAAGAAGAATTTGAATAAGCATATCAATGGTTTGTTATATTTTGTAAATAACAAATATACTTGTGGCGATTCACATCTGTAATCCCAGTACTCCAGATAGAAGCAGAAGGATCAGAAGATTAAGAGCATCCTCCACAATATTGTGAGGTGGAGACTGGCCGGTGGTACAGGACTCCTACTCCTCCTAATATTTAATTAATTTCTCTAGGAATCAGGAATGAGTAAGATAGTGAGACAGAAACATATACCTCTGACATTCTAGTGGGAAGATAAAGTCATTTTAAAACAAATTAAATTAGCAGGGTATGTTGGTACACAATTTTAATTGTAGCCTTTGGAAGGCAGAGGTAGGAGGCTCTCTCACAATTCAAGGTCTGCCTGGTCTGCACAGTGAATTCCAGAACAGACAGGACTACATGAAGAGACCCTGTCTCAAAAAGCTACCCAAAATTTAATTATGGAATTACTTTGGGCGACAAAATATAAACAAAACAAACAAGAGTTAAAAATAGAAAGTGACTTAGTAGTGATATATTATTTTTTGAAGTATTTATTTTAAATTACCGATGTGTGTACATGTGTAGGTTCAGGTGCCTGTGGAATCTGAACGACAACATCATTTCTGTCTGGAGCTCAAGTAGTAGATATTTGGTTTAGTCTCTATGAGTCCCCAGGGCTGGAGTTAGTTGACTTTTAGGTCTTCTTGTGGTGTCCTTGACTCCTCTGGCTTCCTCAGTTCTCCCCCATACTCTTCCACAAGACTCCCTGAGCTCCAACTTATGTTTGGCTATGGGTGTGTGAATCTGTTCCCATCAGTTGCTGGACAAAGCCTCTCAGAAGACAGTTATACTAGGTTCCTGTCAGCAAGCACAGCAGAGTATCATTAATAGTGTCAGGGGTTGGTTCTTTCCCATGGGATGGGTCTAAAATTGGGCCCAGTCATTGGCTGGCCATTCCCTCAATATCTCCTCCATCTTTATCCCTGTATACGTCTTGCAGGCAGGACAAATTTTGGGTTGAAGGACAAATTTTGTGGGTGGGTTGATGACCCCCTCCTTCTGCTGGAAGTCCCACCTGGCTACATGAGATGGCCCCTTCAGTCTCCATATTCCCAGTTGCTAGGAGTCTTAGTTGGGCTCTCCCACCTAGGAGTCTTCCTGGGGGTGCCTCACTCCCCCATCTGCCTGAGGTCTCAGGCTTGTTCCAGAGATAACTCCACACCTGTTTCCATTCTCTCTCCTAGCCCTCTCCCCAACTCCCTAGTCTTCTCACATCTGTTCCCTACCCCAGTTCCCTTTCCCATTCCCTTTCCCAGCCAGTTCCCTCTCTCCATTCACCTCAGATCAGATTATATAATTTCAATGGTCACCAAAAAGTTTGATTCTTTCTTCTGTGTCATTAATTGTACAACTGAGTCCTCAGAGAAATTTTCATTTCAGCCCACTTTTTATAATCCATTTTGATATGTTTTGAATCTGAGCATCAGTTTAATTAATCAATTATGGACTTTTCTCAACTATTATCTCCTAAAATGGTGTTTCTGTGAGGGGAAATGGACCCAGCCATCAGACAGAAGAACTGGTAAGGCTGAGTGAGCCCAAAGCCCATGAAACTCAAAGCTGAGAATGGTAGGAGTAGGACCAGCTTTTTGTCTTTCCCTGCTCTGGAACACAGTAACCATGACACCCCACTGAGAGGATAACTTGGAGTTCTCCATGCTAACAAGATATCTAGATAGGACCAAGTGTTCAACCAATGAGCTTTTCTTCCTGGGCATTCCTTTCTGTAAAGGGTATTTACTCCCTGGTTCACCCTGAGTAGGGTGTTTTCATTCACACCCACCATCAAATAAAGCAGTTTGAAAAAGCAAGGATCATCTCTTCATCAAGGACCACCAGAGGGGGAGCCTTTGGGTTGTTAAGAGCTCAGCCTAAATCTGGAGAAGGTCTTTTCTCTCCCAGCCCCTCAGTACTCAAAGCACTCACTAGGAACCAAATTAGCTTCTGTCCCTGTCCAGGGTTCTGCCTTTCTTTTCCTTCCTGGTGAGTTAATGCCCAAAGTGGAAGCTCAGACGGGGACCCAGTTCCCAACTTCTAGAGGTCAGTAGCGTCTGGGTACATAAGAGACAGGGAACCACAGCATCCCTTCCCAGATTCTGCTGTTTCCCACTGGGGAAAACACGGACTGAGCACACCCATTACAGACTCCCCTGAGCAGCGTGCCAGCAGTGCTCAGGGCACTCTGGGGGCAGGCCCAGTATTTCTGCATTCTCAATATTTTCTTAAGGAACTCCTGCTGTTCTCAGCATTTATCACATTCATTTGCTTCCCTCTCCACATCTGTCAGTCACATTATAGTGTATTGTTCTGTCTTTTCCGTGTGCAATCCCTTCTCACTCAGTTCATTATAATTTTCACTTGTAGATGTTTTATTCTAATCATAAATCTGCTTTCTTCTTTCAGATTCATCTTCACTCAGATTTGAAAAAGTTATGCACAAGCTTTCCCATTATGTTCTATTTTTCTCTAACATATAGTTTCTTGATAGTAAAGCTTGTCCTTACCTGACCTAAGTTTATGGCATGATTTTGTTTGAGTTAATATAAATTCACACATAGTCTTTGGATATCCCTTTGCCCATCTTAGTACTCATCTCCGTCTTCCTTTGGAAACAATCCACAAGCACTATGTTTATAGAGTTATTTTCTAACTCCTATAACGTATAACTTCCAATGCCTATTTGTCTTTAATAAATTAAATATGGGATACGTATTATTATCAGTTATGATCTTATTATTAAGCTCATTTGAGTGGCTCCTTTACTTCAGTCTTCCTAGATACAATGGTACAGAAGTAGGAAGTAGGAAATGATTTTGCTCTTCTGTATGTGATTACTGGGAGTTTAGTTTCTAGGACTCTCTGTACTCTCTACACAGGGTGTCTGGGAATTGAAATGAAGATGTTTCTTCAAATACTACTTGTCCCTGTTGCAATCACACTATTGTGTACACAAGTTGTAACAATGTTTTAAAATATTTTTTGACACCCATAATCCTGAGACTTAACGATGAGTGTCAAGGCAGCTTGGCTTCTATAGTGAGTTCCAGGCCACCCTGCCCTACAAATGATACCGAGTGTCAAAAAACAAAAAAACAAAAAACAAAAAAAATCAACCCGAATCCTCAAAATTGAAAAAGATTAAGACAAATTTGAGTTTGGAATTAATTTGTACATGCCTTTGTTTCTCTCATCCCAGATTCAAGTGGGATTTACTATAAATAAATGGAGTAGGTTCTATTTAGATATTGAAACTGTAGAGGGCTATTGATATGCTAATTTGACATTATTTTACTTAACATACTACAATAAAGGAAGCCACAGAGCAGTACATATAAGAAAAATAAAAATGTTTATTCATTGTGTTGAATATAATTTTTTCGAAAGCTCAAATCAATTATGTACAAGGTGAATGTTAAGTATAGGGTATCTAGCTCCAGAGTCTTTTTTTTTCCATCTTTATTAACTGGAGTATTCTTTATTTATTTTTCGATTGTTATTCCCTTTCCCGGTTTCTGGGCCAGCATCCCCCTAACCCCTACCCCTCCCCTTCTATATTGGTGTTTCCCTCCCCATCCTTCCCTGTTACCGCCCTCCCCACAACAATCACGTTCACTGGGGGTTCAGTCTTGGCAGGACCAAGGGCTTCCCATTCCACTGGTGCTCTTACTAGGCTATTCATTGCTACCTATGAGGTCAGAGTCCAGGGTCAGTCCATGTATAGTCTTTGGGTTAGCTCCAGATTCTTGCTTTTATGGTTTTGTATATCAAGGTTTTACAAAGGCAGACTGTAAAGAAGTGTGCAGTCACATAGGAAAGAGTCATAGAGAATGAATGACAGTAGGGAACCTTTAAAAGCCATTTATAGAACATTCTCTCCTAAAACAAAAGGATATACCGTTTTCTCATAACCTCATGGTACTTTTTCCAACATTGACCATATAATTGGGCACAAAACAGGCCTCGACAGATACAGAAAGATAAAAATAATCCCATGCGTGCTATTGGACCACCACAGGCTAAAGCTGGTTTTCAATAAAAATAGGGAAGAATGCCCACATATACATGGAAGTTGAACAATGCTCTACTCAATGATAACCTGGCCAAGGAAGAAATAAAGAAAGAAATTAAAGACTTCTTAGAATTTAATGAAAATGAAGGTACAACATACCCAAACTTATGGGACATAATGAAAGCTGTGCTAAGAGGAAAACTCATAGCTCTGAGTGCCTGCAGAAACAAACAGGACAGAGCATATATCAGCAGCTTGACAGCACACCTAAAAGCTCTAGAACAAAAAGAAGCAAATACACCCAGGAGGAGTAGAAGACAGGAAATAATCAAACTCAGAGCTGAAATCAACCAAGTAGAAACAAAAAGGACTATACAAAGAATCAACAGAACCAAAAGCTGGTTCTTTGAGAAAATTGACAAGATAGATAAACCCTTAGCCAGACTAAGGAGAGGACACAGAGAGTGTGTCCAAATTAACAAAATCAGAAATGAAAAGGGAGACATAACAACAGAATCAGAAGAAATTAAAAAAAAAAATAACCCATCAGATCCTACTATAAAAGCCTATATTCAACAAAACTGGAGAATCTGGAGAAAATGGACAATTTTCTAGACAGGTACCAGGTACCAAAGTTAAATCAGGAACTAATAAACCATCTAACCAATCCCATAACTCCTAAAGAAATAGAAGTAGTCATTAAAGGTCTCCCAACCAAAAAGAGCCCAGGTCCAGATGGGTTCAGTGCAGAATTCTATCAGACCTTCATAGAAGACCTCATACCAATACTATCCAAACTATTCCACAAAATTGAAACAGACTGAGCACTACTGAATTCCTACTATGAAGTCACAATTACTCTTATACCTAAACCATACAAAGACCCAACAAAGAAAGAGAACTTCAGACCAATTTCCCTTATGAATATCAATGCAAAAATACTCAATAAAATTATTGCAAACCGAATCGAAGAGCACATCAAAACAATCATCCATCAAGATCAAGTAGGCTTCCTCCCAGGTATGCAGGGATGGTTTAATATACAGAAAACCATCATCATAATCCACTATATAAACAAACTGAAAGATAAAAACCACATAATCATTTCATTGGATGCTGAGAAAGCATTTGACAAAATTCAATACCCCTTCATTATAAAAGTCCTGGAAAGAACAGGAATTCAAGGCCCATACCTAAACATAGTAAAAGCCATACACAGCAAACCAGTAGCTAAGATTAAATTAAATGGAGAGAAACTTGAAGCAATCCCACTAAAATCAGGGACTAGACAAGGCTGCCCACTCTCTCCCTACTTACTCAATATAGTTCTCGAAGTCTTAGCCAGAGCAATCAGACAACAAAAGGAGATCTATGGGATACAGATTGGAAAGGAAGAAGTCAAAATATCACTATTTGCAGATGATATGATAGTATATTTAAGTGATCCCAAAAGTTCCAGCAGAGAACTACTAAACCTGATAAACACCTTCAGCAAAGTGGCTGGGTATAAAATTAACTCAAATAAGTCAGTAGCCTTCCTCTTCACAACAGAGAAACAAGCCAAAAAAGAAACTAGGGAAACGACACTCTGCATAATAGTCCCAAATAATATAAAATACCTCGGTGTGACTTTAACCAAGCAAGTAAAAGATCTGTTCATAAGAACTTCAAGACTCTGAAGAAAGAAATTGAAGAAGACTTCAGAAGATGGAAAGATCTCCCATGCTCATGGACTGGCAGGATTAACATAGTAAAAATGTCCATTTTACCAAAAGCGATCTACAGATTCAATGCAATCCCCATCAAAATACCAATCCAATTCTTCAGAGAGTTAGACAGAACAATTTGCAAATTCATCTGGAATAACAAAAATACCAGGATAGCTAAAACTATTCTCAACAATAAAAGGACTTCTGGGGGAATCACTATCCCTGAACTCAAGCAGTATTACAGAGCAATAGTGATAAAAACTGCATGGTATTGGTACAGAGACAGACAGATAGACCAGTGGAATAGAATTGAAGACCCAGAAATGAACCCACACACCTATGGTCACTTGATTTTTGACAAAGGAGCCAAAACCATCCAATGGAAAAAAGAGCATTTTCAGCAAATGGTGTTGGTTCAACTTGAGGTCAGCATGTAGAAGAATGCAGATTGATCCATTCTTATCACCCTGTACAAAGCTTAAGTCCAAGTGGATCAAGGACCTCCACATCAAACCAGATACACTCAAACTAATAGAAGAAAAAGAGGGGAAGCATCTGGATCACATGGGCACTGGAGAAAATTTCTTGAACAAAACACCAATGGCTTATGCTCTAAGATCAAGAATCGACAAATGGGATCTCATAAAAGTACAAAGCTTCTGTAAGGCAAAGGAAACTGTTGTTAGGGCAAAATGGCAACCAACAGATTGGGAAAAGATGTTTACCAATCCTACAACTAACTGATAGAGGGCTTATATCCAAAATATACAAATAACTCACGAAGCTAGACTCCAGGGAGACAAATAACCCTATTCAAAAATGGGGTTCAACCGAACTGAGAACGGGACCCCCGTTGAAGGAATCTTAGAAAGGACTGAAAGAGCTTGAAGGGGCTTGAGACCCCATATGAACAACAATGTCAACCAACCAGAGCTTCCAGGGACTAAGCCACTACCCAAAGACTATACATGGACTGACCCTGGACTCCAACTGTATATGTAACAATGAATAGCCTAGTAAGAGCACCAGTGGAAGGGGAAGCCCTTGGTCCTGCCAAGACTGAACTCCCAGTGAATGTGATTGTTGGTGGTAAGGTGGTAATGGGGAAAGGATAAGGAGGGGAATACCCATAGAGAAGGGAAGCGAGAGGGGTTAGGGGGATGTTGGCGCGGAAATCAGGAAGGGAAATAACAATTGAAATGTAAATAAGAGGTCAGTCGCAGCAAGGTGCTGCAGAGTCGGGTTGTGGCTCACGTGCCTTGGACCAAGATGCCGCGCTTCGCCTTGACCATCATCCGCCATGGCGAAACAAGACTTAACAAGGAGAAAATCATTCAAGGGCAAGGAGTAGACGCGCCCCTTTCCGAGACTGGGTTTAGGCAAGCAGCCGCCACTGGTCAGTTTCTGAGCAACGTGCACTTTACCCACGCCTTCTCCAGTGATCTCACGAGGACTAAGCAGACCATACATGGCATTCTGGAGAAAAGCAGATTTTGCAAAGACATAGCAGTGAAGTATGACTCCAGACTTCGGGAAAGGATGTACGGGGTTGCAGAAGGCAAGCCGCTAAGTGAGCTTCGGGCCATGGCCAAAGCCGCTGGAGAAGAGTGTCCCATGTTCACCCCGCCTGGAGGAGAGACAGTAGAGCAGGTAAAAATGCGTGGAAAGGATTTCTTTGATTTCATTTGTCAGTTGATTCTGGGCAAGGCAGGCCAGAGAGAAAACTTCCTCCCCGGAGCGCCAGACAACTGTTTGGAAAGCTCTTTGGCGGAGGTTTTCCCCGTGGGAAAACACGGCAGCTTGGGGACGGACCCCAAGCATGGTGCCCTGGGTTTAACCGCCAGCATCTTGGTCGTGAGCCACGGGGCTTACATGAGAAGCCTCTTTGGTTATTTCCTGAGTGACCTCAGATGCTCACTGCCAGCCACAATAGACAAATTCGAACTTTCCTCCATCACTCCCAACACTGGCATCAGTGTCTTCATCATCGACTGTGAGGAAGCACGCAAGCCAACCGTCCAGTGTGTTTGTATGAACCTCCAGGAGCATCTAAACAAAGGGGTTGAAAAGCACTGAGTCCAAAGCCCCCAACCGTGGGGCTCCGAATGGAGGGCCTTGGCCTCTTGTGTTTTCGTCCTCTGCCCCTGCTGTTTAGAAGCAGGTGAGACTTGTGCCATAAAGCCCCACTGGGGTCCTGACTGTATCCGCTGTTAGTGGGAATCCACTCAGAGTCAGCCTGGTTTTTCTGAGACACCATTTTCTACCATGATTTTGTCACCCTGTGCTGTTATGTCTGTGAACTATTAACTTATGAGGACACTCAGCATTGCACACGGGGGATGAAGCCTTTTCTCCACATTCTCCTTTCATTGGCCTCTATGTCTAGATGGTGTTGGCTGTTGAAGATCATTTAATGTTTTTCCACTCACTCACCAAGTGCTTGCAAGAAAGAATGGTTTAAATAATTCTCCCGCATTTGCAGTGATTGTGTCAGAGTCCACAGTGTTCAGACTGAAGCTTCTTACTGTCATCCGTGTGTAAAGGGAAATGGCTGAATGCTCTAGCGTCCTCTGGAGAAACTGGCTCTTGGGAATTATTATTATCATTGTTATTGTTATTATTGCCTCAAATACAGCTGAGGGACTGAAGGGACTAGGAGTACTTCCAGTTACCCTGAGAACCCCAGTTCAGATCCCTTTACCCATATTGGGCAGCTCACAGCTTCCTGGAACTCCAGCATCAGGGAGGCAGTGCCCGCTCTGGGCCTCTGCAGACACTTGCACACATGCACACAAATAAAAGTAGTAAAAGCAGCCTGGGGGAAGGAAGGAACACACTGCCTGATCAGACACATTACGATCCTCTGAGAAGAAGGCAAACACAGCTTTCCAGCAAAAGCGGTGGGGGTGGGGAATGCTCAAGTTACCCTCGCTTTGTATCCAAGCTGCCTGTGAAGACTGGTTGACCCATCCAAAGAAGAGGTGCTGAAAACTGGTACGCAGAAGGCTCAGAGGAGTGACCTTCCTCCAGGTGGCGCTGTCGGAAAGGGATTTTGATTGCTGCTCAAGAGTCCTCAATTAGGAAACTGGACTGCTAAAAATGCCAGGCCCACACTACAGCCTCAGGAAAATGTAACACTGGGCCCAGATATAGAGGAGTTTGACCAGGAAGAGCTGGTAGGATTGAGAGCTTACTGAACAGTAGGTGACAAACTTAAGAAACCTAGAAATACAGTTCACCTGCAAAGGGAGGTGTAGGTCAAGGCTCACCACAGTTGACTTGCCTGCTGTAAAGTGCTACTAGGTCCTTCTGTCTAGACACTTTGTGGGGGCGCTGCCAACACTTTGGGTACTGGTGGCCCCACACTAGGGATTTACTTGAGGTTCCAAATGCACGTGTACCTTGAACAAAGACATCACTGACATGAGTCCAAAGTGTGACCATGTTCTGAGAAACCAAAGGACATGATTAAAGGCCGTAGAAAAGTCTCCCTATGGGTGACAGTGAACTTCAGTTCAAAAGTCATGTCGGCATTTGGGGTGAGTGTTGGGTTGTGTGAATCTGAGAGGAAAGTTATAAAAACCTGAGGAGTTTGGAGGTGTCGCTCAGTGGGCCCTGGCTTCCATCACAAGTGGAGAAAAATCAGAACAGAAACCTGCTTTTTTAAGAGAAATCCAGTGTTAGGTCACTCCCTCCGTGTAGAGCACCACTGGAAGTCCTGGTGCGGAGCTGCTGTGAGACAGAGCAGAGCTCATAAGCAGAGTGGGTGAGCAGCAGTATTGTTCTACTGCCTTTCAAATGCACATAAATACCCAGCTCTGTAGTCTTCCTTTTACCCATACTGTTTGAGGGTATTTATTTGGGAATGTATGGCTCTACTTAATTGTAACCAGTATTCTACCGAATGAATAAAGATCTTTGGTTTATAGAGGGAAAAAAAAAGAAATGTAAATAAGAAATACTCAAATTAATAAAGATGAAAAAAATGGGGTTCAGAGCTAAACAAACAATTCACAGCTGAGGAATGTTGAATGGCTGAGAAGCACCTAAAGAAATGTTCAAAATCTTTAGTCATAAGGGAAATGCAAATCAAAACAACCCTGAGATTCTACCTCACACCAGTCAGAATGGCTTAGATCAAAAACTCTGGGGACAGCAGTTGCTGGTGAGGATGTGGAGAAAAACGAACACTCCTCCATTGTTGGTGGGATTGCAGATTGGTACAACCATTCTGGAAATCAGTCTGGAGGTTCCTCAGAAAATTGGACATTGCACTACCTGAGGACCCAGCTATACCTCTTATGGGCATATACCCAAAAGATGCCCCAACATATAAAAAAGACACATACTCTACTATGTTCATAGCAGCCTTATTTATAATAGCCAGAAGCTGGAAAGAACCCAGATGCCCTTCCACAGAGGAATGGATACAGAAAATGTGGTACATCTACACAAAGGAATACTACTCAGCTATCAAAAACAATGACTTTATGAAATTCATAGGCAAATGGATGGACCTGGAAAATATCATCCTGAGTGAGGTAATCCACTCAGAGAAAAACACACATGGTATGCACTCATTGGTAAGTGGATATTAACTCAAATGCCCAAATTACCCTAGATGCACAGAACACATGAGACTGAAGAAGGATGACCAAAATGGGAATGCTTCACTCCCTTAAAAGGGGAACAAGAATTCACTTCAGAGGGAATAGGGAGGCAAAGTTTAGAAGAGAGGCTGAAGGAACGCCCATTCAGAGCCTGCCCCACATGTGGCCCATACATATACAGCCACCAAACTAGATAAGATGGATGAAGCAAAGAAATGCTGGCTGACAGGAACCAGATGTATTTTTCTTCTGAGGGACACAGCCAGACTATGCCAAATACATAGGCGAATGCTGGCAGCAAACCACTGAACTGAGAATGGGACCCCTGTTGAAGAAATCAGAGAAAGGACTGAAAGAGCTGAAGGGGCATGAGACCCCATATGAACAACAATGCCAACCAACCAGAGCTTCCAGGGATTAAGCCACTACCCAAAGACTATACATGGACTGACCCTGGGCTCTGACTGCATAGGTCGGAGCAATGAATAACCTAGTAACGGCAGCAGTGGAAGGGGAAGCCCTTGGTCCTGCCAAGGCTGGATCCCCAGCGAACCGGATTGTTAGGGGGAGGGAGGTAATGGTGGGGAGGGTGGGAAGTGGAACACTCATACAGAACGGGAGTGAGAGGGGTTAGGCAGATGTTGGCCTGGAGACTGGGAAAGGGAATAACATTTGAAATGTAAATAAGAAATACCCAATTTAATAAAGATGGAAAAAAAAGCCATTTATAACAAGTGTTTGTTGGTTTAAATAGGAAGGCTGAAATCGGTAACAGTGTTACCTTCATAGAACACCCCCCCCACACACAAAATCATAGAATAACTGCTAATAAATGGATGTCTAGGTGCTAAAGACATAGAATTTTGAGAGTGATGACTCTAATGACTCCCGTATGTCTCAAAATCAAAACTCTGTCCTGCAGACCATTGATAGACAACTGTGGTGCTTCTATTATAGTTTGTTTATTCCTTACTTTCCTTTAGTCTCTCTTCAAGGGTTATAGTCTTCTTGCTTAACTTTCTATTGATGTCTATGTTTACAAACAATTTTATGAGTCAGATCTTTCATATACATACAGTATTACTCTAGTTAATTATACCTACCTGAGTCCTACCATAAAAAATGTGACTCAATTATATGCTTCCCTTTTCCACAATCAGTAATGGAACTATTCTACCTCAGAAAGTATGAGTCTTTTCCTCAGTCTCTTCATGGCTGACTTCATCTCCTGGTTCCTGAGGGTGTAGATCATTGGGTTCAGGACAGGGACAATTATATTTAGGGTGATTGAGATGGCTCTGTCCATGGGGAGGGCAGTGAAAGGTCTGGCGTAGACATAGATGCAGGGCACAAAGTGCAGGGTGACCACAGTCATGTGGGAGGTACAGGTGGAGATGGCTTTTCTCTTTCCCTCTCCTGTGTGTGACCTTAGCATTGTCAAGATGATTGTGTAGGACACAAGGAGAAGAACAAACCACAGTGTCGTGATCAGGCCGTTGTTTGAGATCATCAGGAGCTCGAGAACAAAGGTGTCAGTGCAGGCGAGTTTGAGGACCTGTGGGACGTCACAGTAAAAATTATCAACAACATTGGGTCCACAGAAAGGAAGTGGGAGCAAGAGAGAGATCTGCACAATGGAGTGGACAAAGCCCCCCACCCAGGAGGCTGCAATGAGGGCTGTGCACCGCCCTTTACTCATGATGGTCACATAGTGCAGGGGCTTGAAGATGGCCATGTATCGATCAAATGCCATCACAGAGAGCGAGAAAATGTCTGCCCCACCAAGCAGATGGAAGAAAAAGATCTGAGTGAAGCAGCCATTGAAAGAGATGGTCTTTCTTCTTGAGAGAAGGTCCATTAAGACCTTTGGAACAGTAATGGAGGAGAAGCAAATGTCCAAGACAGAGAGGTTGCGAAGCAGGAAGTACATGGGGGTGTGGAGGTGGGACTCCCAGGTCACAGTGACCATGATGGTGACATTTACCAACACTGTTGCTATATAAACAACAGATAAAAAGAAAAATAACAGTAAACTCAGTTCTTGAGATTGGGTAAGGCCACAAAAGATAAATTCAGTAACCTTGGTGTGATTTCTCAGCTCCATTGAATGATATTTCCTCCTCTGTCTACACCTATGAAGGAAATGCTAGCATTATTGAAGCAATAAATAAGATTTGCATCTGATAGAAAAATGCACAGGCATGTAATTGTAGCATGTTCTTCAGGGACTTCCTGTTATCTAGAAAAGCACTTGATCCTGTTTGCATCAGCTTTACTATTAGCACAAGTGTGGTTTACACTGGACCATTTGTTCTCACGTTGTACTTAGTGGGCACTTGTGAATTCTGCTACAGTTTACCTCTGAAACTCTAGGGAGCCTTATGACAGGGTACCCAGCTTCTGGGCTTCCTCCAGCTCTGAAAATCCAAATAGCCCAATTTTACTACATTTTGTTACTATAGTTTAAAAGCCAGTGAGATGGCTCAGCACGTTAAGGCATATTCTGACAAGTCTGAAGACCTGAGTTCATTTCTCAGAACTTACATGGTGGAAGGAGAGAACAAATGCCTACAAGTTGTCCTCTGGCTTCCAAACCTTCACAGTGTCATGTATGTACTCTTATATATGTGTGCTCTGTCTGTGTGTCTTACAGCAACTGGAATGAATTGCCACTCTCCAATAACATAATAGGGATCCACATGGATAGAGATTATTATTTTAGGAACAACCACATGTTTAAATACAATGTTTCCTAACATCATACTGAGACTTATGCGGTAGATTTTATTATCTCACTTTAGTGATACCAAATTCAGCAGAATAAAGGAAAATAAAATCTCCAAGGTCATATAGACATGGCAGGGTAGAAATAAGACAAATTTCTTCTGGATCTTCATTCCTGGGTTTCCCTACTACCTCCTATTAATTTCAGGACACACAAATATAAAAATGATTTATGTAATGAACTCCTTCCTAACTTTTTCCTAGCATTTCCAAGGGTGAATTTTACCACCCTTCTCTCCCCATCACAATGGAATTTGAACCCATCACCTTTCTTTCACTTCTTACATGCTACATCACACAAATAATACCTTTTAAGTTTAAAATTTCATTTCATAGATTCTCATATTTTGGGGGTAATTGATGGGATTCAAACAACAACAATAAAAAAGATGAGAAAGAAAGAATGTCAGTAGAGATAGTTTTTTTTTTTGGTTCTTTTTTTTCGGAGCTGGGGACCGAACCCAGGGCCTTGCGCTTCCTAGGCAAGCGCTCTAACCACTGAGCTAAATCCCCAACCCCGAGATAGTTTTATTAATGAAGAAAATAGCTAAGATCTATGACTGCTGCCACCTTGCTTTAGTCACACATTAACCAAGTGCCACTTCCCTATTTAGAGTAAGATTGGCCCCTGCCACATATTCTAAGTTACACATGCCCTGCTCTCCTACCTGCCATATAGCACAGGTCATATATTAAGTAGTCTGATCCTTTAATTGCAAGATCTTCCTGCAGAAACCCCTAGGTCAGTCAGTGTCTTAGTTTAAGTTTCTATTGCTGCAACATGACACCATGACCAAGGCAACTCTTATGAAGGATACCATTTAATTGGGGCTGGCTTACTGGTTCTGAGGTCCAGTCCATTAGCATCATGGCAGGAAGCATAGCAGCATCCAGGCAGGCAGGGCTCTGGAGGAACTCAGAGTTCTGCATCTTGTTCAGAAGGCAAACAGGAAAAAGACTGGCATCCTCTGCAGGCCACCGGGAGGAGGGTCTCAAAGCCCACCCCGACAGTGACACACTTCCTCCAACCAGGCCACACTTCATAATTCCCTGGGCAAAGCCTATTGAAATCGCCACAGTCAGGATTTGGAAAGATGACTCAGAGATTAAGAGCACTTGCTGCAGTTGCAGAGGACCCAAGTTTAGTTTCTAGTGTCCAAGCAAGACAGCGCACAACTTCCAGTAACTATAGCTCCAGAGATCTGATGTCCTCTTCTGGACTCTGCAAGCATCTGCACTTGGGTGAGCATGGACTATCTCCACATATACATAGAGTTAAAAAAATAAAATGAAACCTTTAAGATCAGACACCTTGCTTTGTCTGACGGGACTGAAGCTTCTCTCTTAGACTGCTACACACTGATCTGCTATAGTAGGAGTAGATCTCTGTCTGAAGAACAACTCTTCCCCTTTCTCCAAACCCTGTTCCTTTTCCTCTCCCAAACCTAACATCACTAGGATGATGAAGGCAGTTGGTAAGGTGAATTTCCTTCTTTGCCCGCTTAACAAAAAAAAATTAAGTAATGTCTGTTCAAGTTGGGGTTTATAATTTCTGGCATTCACCCTACCACAGGTGGACATAATGGCACCCACCAGGTATCCCTTGATAGCTTGTCTACCCTTTTGTTATGCTCGTGAGGAATTTTACTTTGTTGTATTTTCTCCAGGCCAGTGAGGACTGAACAGATCAGTTAGCTTAAAGGTATAAGAGATAATATTTCCTTTATGCAGAAAGTCACCTAGAAAGTAGGTTGTGAAGTCAGCCTTGACTTCAATTCCTTAACAATGTCTAAGAAGGCCTACAGTGGTGACAAAAGGACAAACATTTACTATGAGGGGAGAGGTATGTTTATACAGCCAAATTATTTGACATAATTTCCTGCCACCACCATGCAGATATACAGCTCCTGGTTAGTGCCCAGCTAAGAAGAATGCTTGGGCAAGCTTTGGAAAGCAATGATCTTGAGAAATTATGTAGATAAATAACTTGTGTCTACCTGTCTTATCTCCTCAGTCATTGAAGCTACATCCTCAAGCACTCTAGACAAGTACTCTACCACTGAGCTTCAGGCCCAGTCACTAAGAAACTATTTTGCTTATCTTTCTATCTTGGTATCAAAGTTTGAAGATGAGGATGTTTTCCTCTGATGCAGATTACAAAGTAACCTTTGACCTTGAGAAAACCATGTTTGACTGGACTTCTTGCTAGTATAAATTGCATGACAAAGTCGAGGATTTAAGAGCAGGACAGACCTGGTTTGGAGTTCTGTTTTGTCCTCCTTGCTCTTACCTGGAACGAATCCTTTAGGTTCCTCTGGTTTTCTTTGCGAGGCTGGGAAAGCATAACGTTTACTTCATGAAGCTGTGTAAGGAATAAATATAGTAATGTTTGTAAAGTCTCCAGCAGGCAATAGGCTCTTAATTAGCTTGGTTCTTTCCTGTCTTTAGAACTCATCATCCTCTTTACCTCACAACGAAGGATCACATGCAAAGACATTGGTAAAATGTAAAATGCCTCTCTCTCTCTGATCCAGCTTGTTCTCGTTGTTGAAATGGATCTGTGAGAAGCGGTCATGTGGAACAGTCGTGGTTGCTGGATCTGTGTGCTTTGGAGTGTTGCTGTTTATGGATTAGGTCAAGGAGACTCCGTCAGCCATGGGCAAAGTATGCATATAAATGTGCTCCTGAAATGGCCCCAGTTTTAAAAGAGAATTTGGTGGGGCTTTAAAAGGAAGCAATTATTTTGTAGAGAAAGGTTTCATGATCCCCATGGATCATCCTAAGTCCTAAACTGGAACAAAACATGCCCTTTTTCCCAATTAATTGTTTTCATAGCAAATCCTTCCTTCTCTTTTGCTGTGCTAAGCCCATGTCTGTTGTTTCTTCTCCTGAAGGCATACCTGACTTCTTAATTATTTCTGCAGTACCTTAGCCACATTATTCACAATTGTTATTCTGTACAACCTATGGTATGTTACACTCTTACAGTTCAGTGTACTTACCTAATTCTTCAGTGTCCAACCATGAATGCACACCATTAAGACCTCAGAGCAAGTGATGGAAAGAAACATTGCGTTTGCACGTGAAGGTCTGATGAAGAATTTCTATGGCTGGCTTCAATGCTGTCTCTTTCGCCTTCACCTTGAAAGGACAGATCGTGGGAGTCACATCTTTGTGACTTCCCTTCCTATTCCAAATTTGCCAAGGACACTGTTTTATGAACCCCAAACTTAATATGAAAATTAGCAAAGAGGATTTGCACATGAGCACTGAAATAGAATGGACATTCTTCTGAGTTCCATGGTCCCAGTGGGAGACATTAGAGACTTCCTAAGTAATTACTTGCAAATCACTCATGTGGGTTGATATAAAAGTTTCCACATTTCAACATATAACAAGGACACATGCTCCACTATGTTCATAGCAGCCTTATTTATTATAGCCAAAAACTGGTAAGAACCAGATGTCCTTTAACAGAGGAATGGATACAGAAAATGTGGTACATTTACACAATGAAGTACTACTCAGCTATCAAAAACAATGACTTCGTGAAATTCATAGGCAAATAGAAGGAACTTGAAAATATCATCCTGAGTGAGATAACCCAGTCACAAAAGAACATACTTGGTATGCACTAACCGATAAGTGGATATTAGCCCCAAAGCTCAGAATACCCAAGACACAATTCACAAACCATATGAAGCTCAAGAAGGAGGTAGACCAAAGTGTGGGTGCTTTAGACCTTCTTAGAAGGGGGAACAAAAATACTCACAGGAGGAACGGAGACTGAAGGAAAGACCATTCAGAGACTGCCCCACCTGGGGGATCCATTGAATATACAAACACCAAACCCAGACAATTAATATGGATGCCAAGAAGTGCATACTGACAGGAGACTGATATGGCTGTTTTCTGAGAGGCTCTGTTAGAGCCTGACAAATACAGAGGCAGATGCTTGCAGCCAACCATTGAACCGAGAAAGGAGTCTGCAATGGAGGAGTTAGAGAAAAGACTGAAGGAGCTGAAGAGGTTTGCAATCCCATAGGAAGAACAACAATATCAACCAACCAAATATCCCAGTGCTCCCAAGGATTAAACCACCATTCCAAGAGTACACAGGGCAGATATGTGCACCTAACCAATGACCAGAAGCTGCTGACCCCTCTGGTTGAGTTAGGGAAAAGTTGGAGGAAGCTAAGGAGGAGGGCAACCCTGTAAGAGGATCAGCAGCCTCAATTAACCTGGACCCCTGAGATCTCTTAGACACTGGATCACCAATTAGGTAGCATACACTGGCTGAGATGAGGCCTCCAAACATATACAGCAGAGGGCTCCTGGGTCTGGGTTCAGTCAGAGAAGATGCACCTAACCCTGAAGAGCCTGAAGACCCCAGGAAGTTTAGAGGTCGAGTGAGGTGGGCAGGGTGTGGACATCCTTGTTGACGGGGGTGGGGGGTGGGGGATGGGGGTGGGGCTGAGGTGCGGGGGTAGGAGGAGGTATGGGATGTGGAACCCTGGGGGCAGAGGGTGGACTAGGAGGAGAATAAATTCTGGAGTGTAAAAATAAATAAATAAATAAATAAATAAATAAATAAATAAACAAACGAACAAATAAGTAAACAAAAAAATAGTACAAAGGATGGACCTATGGCTCCAGCCGCATATGTAGCAGAGGATGGCTTTTTTGGGCATCAGTGGGAGGAGAGGCCCTTGGTCCTGTCAAGGCTCAATGCCCCAGTGTAGGGAAATGCCAGGGCTGGAAGGTGGGAGGGAGTGGGTGGTAGTGAGGGAGCATCTTCATAGAAGCAGGGGAGGGGGGATGGGATAGGGGGTTTCTGGAGGAGAAACCGGGAAAGGGGATATCATTTAAAATATAAATAAAAATATCCAATGAAAGCAAAAAAAGAAAAGTTTCCACATTTCTTTACTCTCCAAATTATGTTTTTGTTTGTTCTTTGGTAATTTCATACGTGCATTCTGAATACTCTTACACCTACCACCTCTAGTCTCCCTCCCATCCTTGTCAACTGCCCTTCCTTCCTACTAGTTCCTGTCTACCATAATGGTATGTTTCATTGTGTTTTGTGACCCACTGAGTTTAACCAGGGTTATTTGTGCAATCATGCTGCTATTGAACCAGTGGAAGCTGGTGGTCTCACTGTTGGGTATGCAACTGAAGACAACTGTTGGGTATGCAACCCCTTCTCCAGAATCCATCACTAGTCAATAGTTCAGAAGAGAAGGGTAGGGTCCCATGAGCCCCTCCTCAATGTATGACCATTTGTTTACAGGCTCAGTCTGTGCAGGCCCAGTGCAGACAGCTGTATCTCCTATGAGTCATGATTGGAATGGCTGTGTCATACCAAGAGGAACCCAGACCCAGGAGTCCTTTCATATCTTTCTCCAGATCCTCTGGAGTTTATGTTGTTCTTCTTTTTCCATGACATCCTATGAGCTTTTGAGAGGGCAGGTGGTATAAATGTTTTATTTGGGGCAGAGCACTCAACTGATATTTTCAAAACCATGAACAGCTGTAAGTCTATTTTACAATTCATGGGAAAAAGAAGCTTCTCTACGGCTGGCTGTAGTATTTGTTTATGTGTATGAAAGTAAATATTTAGAAGGAAGTTTCAATGACAATAAAAGTTTCAATGACACTTTCCCCACTAAGCCCTGGGTTTTTGACAAGGTTTAAAGTACCAGGCATGATTTCTTTCCTGTGGAATGAACTATGAGGAAGAATGATAAATCTATATTTTTTTTGGGGGGTAGGCAGTGACTCTCTGAGAACAGTTAGTTACCCACCACAACAGTCATGCTGCTATTGTACCAGTGGGATCATAGTTCATACAGTTCAAAGTTGAGTAAGTCTGTTGATACCTTTTCCCCATCAGCAGCCTGTGTACCACCTTTTGGCAATATGAAAAATAGAGAGTACAGAGAACTTAGCTCAATTCCAGCCTGATTTCTTTATATCTTGCAACAATAAAAGTGTATTTTTGGGTGGAGGGTAGTGGCTCTCTGAGAAACAGATTCTAAGGAGGTATACCACCTGGCACTGAATTTTTTTCTTTTTTATAACTCAGAGCCTCCAGAAGCACCATTATCTAGCCATAAATGATATTTCCCTTTTCCCTTTTTAAACTAACATATTCTAATTGGCTTATAAGTAGTAAGTTTCCATATGGTTGTCCTAGTTTCATTTTTCTTCCTGTTATAAAACATCCCAGAAGCAACTTAATGGAGGAAAGGGTTTATTTAGCTAATTATTCCAGGTCACTGTCCATCATTGAGGAAGTCAAGGTAGAACCTTGATAGCAGGCCAACTTGCTATTCCATATAGTAGTACCTTTAATAAAGGAATGTACTTCACAGCCAAAGAAGTACAGCAGTAGCCATGTAATACTTTATTTGCTGGTTGGCAGGCTTATCTTCAGATAGCTTTTTAAATAGACTTTGGGGCATCCTGCCTAGGGAATGGTTCTGCCCACAATGGGCTGGACTCTCTTACATCAGTTAACAATCAAAACACTCTCCAATAGACAGACCAATTTGTTTTAAACAGTTTCTCAATTGAGACAGTCTTCACAGCACTTCTAAGTTGTTTCAAGTTGAAACTTAAAGCTAATCAGGACAGCTGTTTTTCAAATTCTTAAAAGACTGTGGAAAGCACAAAATTATGCATTTTCCCATTCTTTAACTTTTTGAAAAAGATTTGTCTATTAGACTCTAATGTCATAGGACCACTTATTTCTTCTTCAGTGTTGACTTTTATAACTACCATTTCAATGACGTTGACCATATTTCCTTCTGTGATAACTTTGTTGACAGTAGTGGTGCTCTGCATCAGAGGTGGTGAAGCAAGGGAAGGGTTGGCAGAAGAGCAACAGATGACAGCTTAGTAGCATGTATGGGATTGATTTCAATTATATGCATGGACTTCTCCCCTGTACACAAGTCATCTTGTGCAGATTATCTGGTCTCGTTTCTTCATTTCATCTTTATATTCTCTCTAATGGATTTGCATGTTTGTATCGTAGAAGGCATATGATGACATCTATTTCACAAAAGATATATAGAACCAGTGCTCTCTTATTCTTAGACTAGCAGATGCAGAGAACTGAATTAGCCGTAGACTTCCGGACTTCACCAGATGGCTCACCCAAGCTTATTGCTCTCAGAAGGCCCCAGCCTCCTCTGCAGTCTCTTCATGGCTGACTTCATTTCTTGGTTCCTGAGAGTGTAGATCATGGGGTTTAGCATGGGTGTGATGACAGTGTTATTGATAGATATGGCTGTATCCATGGGCAGGGTAGTGAAGGGCCGGCAATAGACGTAAACACAGGGCACAAAATGGAGAGTCACCACCATGATGTGAGAGGTGCAGGTGGAGAGAGCCTTGTTCCGTCCCTCCCCAGAATGGGATTTGAGCATAATCAGAATGATAGTGTAGGAGCCCAGGAGCAGGAGAAACCACAGCAGGGTTACCAGCCCATTGTTGGAGATCAAGAGAAGTTCAAGGGCAAAGGTGTCAGTGCAGGCCAGCTTCACCACCTGGGGTACATCACAGTAAAAGGCATCCAAGGTATTTGGGCCACAGAAAGGGAGTGGGAGCATTAGAATTATCTGGACAATTGAATGCAAACCACCACCCACCCAGGAGGCCACAACCAAGGCCACCCATACCTCTCGCCTCATAATGGTTACATAGTGCAGGGGTTTAGCAATTGCAAGGTACCTGTCATAGGCCATCACAGAGAGGAAGAAAATATCTGCCCCACCAGCAAAGTGGAAAAAAAAGATCTGTGTCAAACAACCATTATAGGAGATGGCCTTCCTTTCTGATAAAAGATCCACCAGGAGCTTGGGGACTGTGATAGATGAAAAAACAATATCTAGAACGGATTTGTTTCTCAAGAGGAAGTACATAGGAGTGTGAAGGCGGGACTCAGAGGTGATGGTAACCACAATGAGGGCGTTTCCCAGCACAGTTGTTACATACACAAGAAAGAAGACCGAGAACAGAAAGAACTCCAGTTCACGGAAGCGAGTAAGTGCCAGGAAGACAAATTCCTTCACATGGGTGTGGTTTATCTGGCCCATGGCTGGGATAGGCTTCTGTCACATCTACCTAGGAAGGAGATAGGTTAGGGTTTGGAGTATGGCAACATGAGGCTGAAGTATCATTTGTTATACATCATTATGTTATTAGGCTTTTTAAGGTATGCAACTGGTCACGACTAGGTAGGAAAACTCCACCCAAATCTTTAATTTTTAGTTTAAAAATTCCTTATACAGACAGTCCCTGGTTTGCAGGAGAGCCGTCATAGTCTTAACCTTGATTCTGGGTACAAGAGATTCACACAATGTGGTCATTTACCTATGATTTGTCCTCTGTCTTGTAGGAATGGCTTCTTTACACCGAGGGCTTCAGAACTCTGCAATTTTACCTTTTTTTTTTTTTTTTAACTTTAAAGTCTATGGAGTCTGCAGACTGGCTATGATTTTCTTTGAAGCTTAGAGCAGTGCATGGCTTGGTTACATTTGCACAGTTTCTGTTAGTCAATGACAAGCCAAAAACTCAATTTAAATGATTCTCCTTGACCAGATTTTGGTTAGGCTCCTCTGAGCCTTCTTCCTGCCGGCTCCTCAGACTCGGTCCTTCGCTGTGCTTTCTTCTGGAGCCCAGTTGAAACAAGCAACCTGCTGAATCTGTTTGCTGTCAAATTCTTCGACTCTCATCTCTAATACTAAAATCCTTGTTTCTGAGCTTGGCTTGCCTGTCTGTAGCAAGAGTTCATTTTAGCCAGTTTAATGAGATTCATCCTGGTCTCACATCCCCGTTTAGTATTTTCTCTAATTTCCACGGATTCTCTCACTCTTGGGCTCACTTCTGTACAGACCCACCCATTCTTGCTGTATCTTGAGTTGAGCTCAAACTTTCTTTCTCACTGCAATAGTTTTGTCTAAAAATCTATCTTTATATGTTTGATCAATGTCCATTGATTCTTTTCCTCCTTAACAATCTCCAGAGATTTTGTGACTACAGCCCCATTCTGTCAGATCAATATCTCGGAATTATTTTGGATTATCAGAGTCATCATGGGTAGATAAAGCACAAGCCATTAGTTAAGTAGCCTGACTGTTTAACTCTCGTCTCCTGACTTACAGGAAGGAAGAGTCAGACCTGTATAAGTACCGTTCTTTAGCAAACTGGGAACCTGGATTTCACTGTGTACTCACAATGTCCTTGGAGGATCAAGGACCCACAGTGGATGTTTAGGGATGTTTAGTGATCAGTAGATGGTCAGAAGAACTAATTATTAGAGCTTCACAGAAGATCAGAGTGTCTCAGTCCGGTGCTCCTCATTACAGCAGTAAATAGAGAAAGTTGTTAATTTGGCCAGAATGAGACTATGAATTAGTAAAAGAGAAATTTAGCCAGATTCTTTGATTTATATTACAGAGACTTTGTATTATTTTTATATGATAGAAAATGTATTTTTTGTTTCTAAATCAGAAATGGCCATTAGAGAATAAAAAAATTATTTTCAGTAAGAATATCTGCATTTAATTGTATCAGAAAATTTTAAAATAATTCAAACATCTCAGATGACCAAATTCTACTTCAGGAGTCGAGGTACACAGCTGACATTTGAAGCAGCTGAGGCAATTGTAAAAAGACATCATAATAACAATGAGAATAAAGATGAAAAATAAGGGAAGAGTTTCCCTCAAAATAAAAGCATAGTAGAAGATTCTATAAACAACTGTTTAGGTTTTCCTTCAAAATGACCTCAGAATTGGATGAATTTTAAAGTCTTTATCTGAGAAATTTGGATACATTAAAAAAATTAAATAGAAATCAGGTGGGCAGCTTGGATCCCTGATGTTCCTATTGCTAAAAATTCATTTCTACAAAAAGAAAATCGTTGTTTTTAAATTTTAGGTTATGTATTTTTTTTTAGCGAAAACATTTCTACAATCTGTCATTGATATATGCTTAAGGTGCAGGACTCGAAGGATGCTTACTTCAGTGCATCCGCATCTTCCCTGGGACTGACACTCTGAGGCGATTCATTTCCACCCGCACATGAGCAACAGCATCCATCCTGTTAGCAACAGCAGTGAGCTGTCCAGTGACAGCATCCACTTGACACTTTGCTTTCCTCCACAGCATCCGCAGGAGGAGCATCTACCCCACGACATTTCTCAACCTCCATGGGAGATGTTTATGTGTGGAGGGGAACACTTGAATTCCTCTTAGAAAAATTGGAACTCTGTTACTAATCACATATCTTTCTTTTGCTTTTCAAAAATGTATGTGTGGCTTTGTTACTTAACCTATTTAAAAAGCATGTGGCTATGTTATACTTTCTTTCCTCTTTCTCTCTCTCTTTCTTTCTTTCTTTCTTTCTTTCTTTCTTTCTTTTTCTCTTTCTTTCCTTTTACATTTTGTTTTATTACATGTATCTTGTTACTGTTGCTATAAAATCTGCGATGTCCTCTGAAGATTGATGGACAACCTACTGTTTATTAAAATGGAGACTTTCACTGATACAGTATAAATCAGACAGGGTAGGAGTCACATTTATTATGAAGGGCTGAGAGGAGCAAGGCATTAGCCAGGTGAGAAAGCAGTCTTGGGAGATTGGGGCTGAGAAAGGGAGGTTGGAAAGCCAGTGATAGATGACATTGAGAGTCAGGTTTTCTGAAAGCAGAGTAGAGAGGTAGCTAAGGGAGCCAGATGAGTCTCAAGTTCTTCCCTTAAGCTGAGCAGTGGGCTCTAATTAATATTTTCAAATAATGCAGTGTGGAGCAATTGATAAATAGTATTTTTATATGCATCTATAATTTCTTTAAGACAATTTCCCAGAAATAGATATACAAAATTACATGATGTATTAATTTTCTAGTTTTGACCAAACCTAGTTCTAAATGCATTTGAATCTTTGATTTCTTTTTATGTAGGGATACTAAAAACTGAGATAGATTATAATCATGTATTTTTCAGAGAAAAAAGAAACCATAGGAAATAAAAATGTTAAAGCAGTGAAAACATTAGCATAAAATTGGAGTGAAGCTTCCAAAAACAATTTTTGGAGGGGATGGTGCAATGGTTAAAAGTGGTTAAAAGCACTGGCTGCCCTTTCAGAGAACCTGGATTTGATTCCCAGCACCCACATAGTGGCTTCCAACCATTTTAAATTCAGTTGTCAGGGGATCAGGTGCCTCTAAGCATCAGGGGCACCAAGGCACACAAGTCGTGCATGGACATAATAGAGTCAAAACACTAATACCAATAAAATGAATAAATAAATAATAAAAGTATTTGGAAGTACATGAAAATTACATCAAAAGGTAATTAGGTTTGATTAAGTGACAGTAAATAATACCAATGGTTTTAAAAGTATAGAAAAAAATAAAAGTATTATAAATATTAATAATTAAGTATACATGAAAAGTGGGAAACTACTTGCCCTCCCCCCCAAATAATCTTGTTGTTTGTGAGATAAGGTCTCCTTTATGTGTCCTTTGCTGGCCTGAAACTCATTATGTAAGCAAATTTTAGAGATTTGGCTGCCTCGTCTCCTAAGTGCTGAGATTAAAGATATACACCAGCATACCTGGTCTATTCTTAATATCTCTGATGAAAAACTCTTATAAATCAATGAGACACAGAGAGAAACTTTAAACAATGGATCATAAGTCACACAGAGATGAGATCAGCCCACACATGAAAAGATGATTAATCACACTACTAATGAAAAAAATGCAAATTATAATTGCAATCAGATATTACTTTTCATGAAGAGTATTGGCCAGTGCTGAAAAGGTCTGTTATTTAGATGTGGATGTGGGGAAATAAATACCTTTGAAGATGTTGAATGCCAGGGACAAATCTTGGAGGACTGGTATTTTGGAAATATGAATTAAGGCTTAAAGTATGCAAATGTTATTAATATAAAATTCTGCTTTGGGAATTCAGGTTAAAGGATGAATAAGCCAAATGCTTAGTGTCATAAGGTGCAAAGAGGCTCGTCACAGGGCAGTGCACAGTCAAAGAAAGAAGAGGTAAGGCTAATGTTTTGATGGAAAAAGTTGGCCCAATAAGTGGTATGTAATGTGCAGTTGAAAGTTTGCAAACTTTCCGGCTGACAGTGCAGAATTGTGACAAGAGATCCTTTTAGTGATGGGAGAAACAACCAACATATTAGTTGATATGATTTTTATGGAAAAATCCTACATGCTTAAAAGTCTGAAGATCTCTGTAGTTGTGGCCATTATCTGCGAGTAATTTTATTTAGACAATCATGAGACATTAATGAACTGATTCAATGATTAGCGTTTTACGTCTTTGGAGATAGGGTTTTGTTAGGTGGCTCCGGCTGTTGCTGACCTTCTGACCTTCTGTCTTAGCCCCTAAAGCACTGACATTCCAGGGGTGCCCCACCACACCTTAAAATGTAATTTAAATGTAGATTGCCTTATGTCTTGTTAACAAAAGTCTAGCTAAAAATTAAAATAGCTTCTGATTTTAAAATAAGTATCTCGCACTCACCCTTTGAAATGAAATGCTTTCTGTAATGATTTGAACTCCGATACTGTGTATGTTCCTTTCCATTTCTGCATCGTTGTAAGAAATACAACTTACTGAAGGAAGGCCTTGGTGGGGCGGTGTCGGCTCCAGTTTTTCTTTTCATTTCTTATGGCTCTTTGAGGCACTGGCTCAGTGGAGAGCCTGGGACTTGTCATGCTGTTCTCTCAGAACTTAGATCAGAGCTATTGAGAGTTTGCATCTCTGTGAAGTACTAACATTCTGCCTGTATGTTGTGGACAATCCCTTTAGAAATGTCTAGACTCAGGCTCAAGGACAGGTCAGAATTAAGTGATGGGCATTTTCCAGGATCCCTTCAGGGCTGCATGGTCAGTCCTAGAGGCAGCATGCCTAAAGGATGCTAATATTGCTGCCAGGTTTAATTAGTTTCCAACTTGACTCTATCCCTGAGCAACTTGGCCATTTTCAAGTCTGGAATAGTATTCCACTAATGAGAAGCCTGTTTTCTTCACAGTAGGCTTTGCAATAGCAGTCCAACATTTTCTTTCTGTATTTCTGCTTTCCCTGAAAATGCTCGATTCCTGGAGCCAAGACTTTATTTCATCTCTATTGAACCAGTAGCATCTTCCTAGCACACATCAGTTATTCAATAATTCTTTTGGAGCAGATGTATGAGCTAATGGATGTGAGTGCGTAATGTGCGGTAGGTTCCCCTAAGTGACTGTTCTCCTTTACTCTACTTAAGACCTTATTCTACATCTCCTATTCATCTGCATTACTGGGAGAGTCCCCAGCTGACTTTCTGCCTGGGAGTGTACACCATGGCTTCACATTGTTATGCAAATGTAGGTCACCAATGCCATTGCAACATTGGCATCACTATGACTCAAGTTTCTCTTCCTGCTTGCAGCTAGCATTTAATCTTCTTTTTAGAAGGGAACCATAGGGGTTAATATTCTATACATCACAGATACTCAGTAGATGTTCATAGTAGAGTTTGACATAAAAACTCAATAGAGTTTGATGTAAAAAAATTACCTTTGAATTTAAATGCATTTTCAGAAGTACAATGTTTTATGCTAGAAATCTCATCTTTTATATCTATCTATCTATCTATCTATCTATCTATCTATCTATCTATCTTAGTTTTTTGAGACAAGATCTCACTACATAGCTCTGGCTGTCACAAAGCTCTCTATGTAGACAAGGCTGGCCTCCTGCATGCTGGAATCATAGATGAGTGCTGCCACACGCAGCTAAGAGTTTCTTTTAGTTCAATATGAGATATATTTAAGTTACTAATGGCTGTTTACTTTTCAAAAACTAAAGGTTGAGCAATTCATAAGTCATAAATTTTACTAAGTTTTCAGGATGCTCTCACCTACCTTTGTGTTAGAAAGGCAAGCGTGCCAGTTTATCCATTGTGAAAGCTTTGCCCTTCTTCACCTGAACTCAAGCACAGCCTACAGTGTTCCCTCAAACATCAGATTAGAAGTCTAGTATAATAGTCAGCATAGGGATTTGTGGCAGATATTTGTAGTATGTATAATTTTCAATGGTGAAGACAAGCACTTGCAGATGCAATGGGAGTTATTAAAAGTGTTACTAAGCAACACATATGTCCCTTTGTCTCTCTGTCCCCAACCTACCTCCACAATGAGAAGACAATGAGGATGTGATGTAAGTGTATTCAGGAAAGCCTGAAAAATTCCCACAAGCCACTTCTCTGAGCTTGATCAGCACTGAGCTTTATGCAAAGTCATTCACCCCCATGTACAGACATTTCATCAATAACATGCCACAACCATATGACAGATATCATACGGCAGATATCACAGTTTGATCATATCATTGATTTCCTTTAAAAGATCAGTAATAGTGATAAATCACAATATGTATTTGGTACCTTCTGGGCATCAGATAAACAGTGTGACCTCTACATTCCTAGGGTTCATTGTCTGGAAGAAAATCAGATATAGATTACATCACATGTGGTTCTAACTGTCGTGGATCAAAGGATTGGGAAAAATGGCACACAGATTTGTAGGTTTAGATCTTTTCAAAAACCTACTGTATTTATTCAGGATTCTCAAATGCTTCAAGCTCCATTCTAACCTACCACCCAGAGGTAGGGAAAAAGAAGGTTAATAGGAAAAGGTCATTTTGGACCTGTTTAGAAGTAGTTCTTTGGGGGCAATTCTACTCTTTGCTATCAGGATACCAGCAGTCTAGTTCAATAGCAAACACTAAATACAGATCAGCAGTGGTGGTATGATCCAATAGAAACAGCAAGACTCTGTTGAAGCAGCCTGAGTCATTGGAAGAAGCCAGAATCAGCCAGTACACCACGAGAAGTTCTTTAAGAAGTGAAGACCAACAATGACCAGGAAAAACCAGGGACGACCAGCAAAGGCCAGCAAAGCAAGACTAGCGAAGATCAGCAAAGTGTTGCACAGTGTAGCAATGTGAGACGTCCTCTCACTGTTTGTGAGGTTCCATTTATAACCTTTCTAAACCTCTCAAGTGTCTGTTTTCAGTAAACCATCACATGCCCTCTCACAAGACAGCGTCCAGAAAAACATCATGTGACACAACTGAGTTGTTAAAGGAATCACAAATTTCTACTTCAGAGATTTAATTGCCAAGTCCTGGGAACCTTGATATGGTTCCCTTATAGGGTGTGTGTGTGTATGTGTGTGACATTTGATAACAAAAATTCATGATATTTATTAAATTATTTTCTAAAACATTTAAAGTAATTATCTTGGTCTCTCCACAGTCCTAAACGACTCGGGCATTGGCTAGGAATATCATTACAGAGACCTAAGCTGAGATGTGAAGATTTCTGGCAATTTGATTGTCCCTTGTGTGTTCCTCCTGGCCTGGAGGCTCTTGGAGTCATGAATGATGCTGCAGTTGAGTATTTGTTGAATGATGGTGGAAAAAGCCTAGATAGTTCAGCATCTGTGTGGAACTCTGTCCCCATCTCTCCTAGAAAGGCACTGAAAGGCACCTTTGGTTTTATAATCTTCCTTCATTCAGTGTACCCTAGGAAGGTTGGAATGATTCATGGGACTGTAATATTTGGAGAGAATTGGCTAGGATTAACTCAGCTTCCCCGTCATTCTTCTGTTTCAGTGCCCTGTGTCTCCTCGTAGCAAGAGTGCCACCTCTTTATAGTCACCTGGAGTATATCAGTAGTAAGTGGGTTAAACTGTCAGGAACAGCCATTGGGTCAGATAAAAGTCTTGTCTTCCCTGGAACACTATCAGGAATTCAGCTGATGCTTCAATTTCTTTTTTTTTTTCTTTTTTCAGAGCTGGGGACGGAACCCAGGGCCTTGCGCTTGCTAGGCAAGCTCTCTACCACTGAGCTAAATCCCCAACCCCCGCTTTAATTTCTTTAAACTAAACTTTTAGCTATTATTATTATTTGTGCACACCTGTGTGTGCACTTGTATACACCAAAGTGTTTATATAGAGATTGAAGAACAACACTGGGGAGATGGCACTCTCCTTCCATAGTGGGTTCAAGAATTGGAGCTCAGGTGACCAGGCATGTATAGCAAGTACTTTTACCTACAGGGTCATTTATCTCACCTATACTGACACTTTAATTTTTTTCTTTAGTTTTTTTTTTTTTTTTGGTTCTTGTTTTCGTAGCTGGGGACCGAACCCAGGGCCTTGCGCTTCCTAGGTAAGCGCTCTACCACTGAGCTAAATCCCCAGCCCCTTATTTAGTTTTAATTAGCATGCAAAGTAGCAGGTTTTGGATATCAAGCAATGGCTGAATATGACTTGTAGCTTATTATTATTATTATTATTATTATTATTATTATTACTATTATTATTACTTTCTCTTGGTTCAGAATTTTGGGAATTCAGAAACCTGAGACAGCTGTTTAGCCACTAATGCAATGATTATGCTTCCCCCAGTGTGGAGTAATATTTCTCTTATTTGAACAACGAAATCACTTCAAATCTTTGCATTGTTCCTACAATGCCTGCACTTACTAATAAATCAGTGCATCAGCCTGCACAATGTTCAGGACAAGAGTAAACTGTAGGAAGGTTGAGATCTTTTCTTTTGGGGAACTTGTCTGCTACTCTGTGAACAGACACTACCTAAAGGTTGGCCAGCTGCGTGCTGGCCTCTTATCTCCTGCCTTCTGGTGTGGCTCTTACAGTCTAGATGTCTTACTTCTGTAAGCTCTGGTTGCTTAGGAATGACAGATCATAGGAAACTGGGTGGGCAGTCAGAAGGCATGTGGGAGGCACATAGCTCCATGGGGTTCTCAAGTAGCCAAGCTGGCAAAAGGGAATATGTTGTAAGTGTCTAGAGACACCATGAAACCAGAGTGGGTCTTTCTAGTAGAGGTAGTGCTGATGGGCAAATCTACTTTAAATGTCTTTCCCTCCAAAGAGAAGTTAAGTTATATTGATATGAAAGCCTCTCTATATTGCCCCAAGATGATGCAAAATATGCAATACCCCTCATGTAGCTGCATGTATTAACCAGGTAGGGGAGGAAAAGATATAATACATCCCTACCACAGGTTCATCTCTTTCCAGTCCTCTCAACATCTCCCCCAACCCCCATATCCACTTCTCTCCCATTTTCCTTCAGGAATAAGCAGGCTGTCCAGGGCTATTAGGTGAACACAACATAGCAACGTACAATAAGACTAGGCACAAATCCTTATACCAAAGCAGGATGGGGCAGCCCAGTAGGAGGGTCCTAATAGAAGGCAGACTCCCCCAACCCCCAACTCCCTCTGTTTGGAGTCCCATAAGAGCACCAAGGCAAACAACCATAGCATATACGCAGAGTACCTATCTCAGACTCATGCGGGCTCTATGAGCCTGTTTAGTTGATTCTGCACGCTATGTTCTCCTGGTATCCTCAACTCCTCTGACTCTATAATCCTTCCCTGCTTTCTTCAGAGAAGTTCCCCAAGCTTCACCTAATGTGAGGCTGCGAGTCTCTGCATCTGCTCCCATCTGCAACTGCTGGTTGAAGCTTCTCTGAAGACAATTGGGCTAGGCATTGGTCTATGAATAGAGCAGGATAATATTAAGAATCATTTCACTGACTTTTTTGTCAGTCTTGTTTGGTTCTATCTGAGGATTCTCGGCTATCCAGCAATTCCCAGCTATTAAGGCAGTGTTTAGCATGGGCTCCCTCTCCCAGTGTAGGCCTTTAGTTAGATCAGTCATTGGCTGGCCACTCTTGAAAGTTCTGCATCACGATTGCCCCAGCACATCTTGCAGGCAGGACAGATGGTAGATACAAGGTTTTATGGCTGTGTTGGTGACTCAGTTCCACCACTTTAAGCCCTTCCTAGTTTCAGAAGATGGCCAGTTCATACTCTGTATTCCCCATTACTAGGAGACTTCTCTAGGGTCACCCTTATGGATTTCAGGGACTTTTCACTGTACTAGCTTTCCACATCTGTCCTAGGACCCCCAATTCCAGTCATCTCTTCCTGTACTCTCCTGGGGATTGTTTAAATAGTTCATTTTCAAATGTCAATACATAATGCCTTTCTTGTCTAAGGTAGAGGCAGAGGTGATGCCAAGGGTCATGAATGCCTCCAGTAGAGTTGAGGAATATGCTTTTACTCACAAGTTAGTAAACACTTTCTTTTTCTCTATCATTTTCCACAGGGCATCTTTGATCTCTTTGTTCCTCAAACTGTAAATGAGAGGGTTCAGCATAGGGATCACCAGCGAATAGAAGACAGACACTACCTTGTCTCTGCTAAATGAGTAGCTGGAGCTGGGCCGCAGGTACATGAAAAGTGCTGTCCCAAACAGCATGGTCACTGCCATGAGGTGTGAGGCACATGTGTTGAAGGCTTTCCATCGGCCTTTCACAGAGTGGATCTTCAAGACAGCAGACACTATGTAACTGTAGGAGACCAGGAGGATGAGAAATGATGTCCCTCCTACTGTGATCACTACAAGGAAATTGACCACTTGGCTGAAGAATGTGTTAGAGCAAGAAAGTGCCAGGATTGGTGGGAGGTCGCAGAAGAAGTGGTTGATGACATTTGGCCCACAAAAGCAGAGTTGAAATATGGAACTGGCCTGAATAAAAGAACTCAGGAAGCCACCAAGATATGCCCCAGCCACCATACGCATGCAGAGACCCTGGTGCATGATGGTCGTATAAAGCAGGGGGTTCGAGATGGCTGCATATCTATCATATGCCATTGCTGTTAGCAGGAAACACTCAGTTAGGCCCAAACCAACAAAGAAAAAGAACTGGGCAGCACATCCCAGGAATGAGATAGTCTTCTGCTCTCGAAAGAAATCAAAGAGCATCTTGGGAGCTACAGAGGATGAGTAGCAAATGTCAACGAAGGATAAGTTGCTGAGGAAGAAGTACATGGGTGTGTGTAAACGGATGTCACCTCTGATCAGAAAGATGAGGGCCAGGTTCCAGGTCAAGGTCACGAGATAGATGCACAGGAAAGTCAGAAAGAGGAAGGTTCGGAGTTCTGGGTGGTCTGAGAATCCCAAGAAGATGAACATGATAACTGACGAGCTGTTCCGTGGGTTGGTTAAAGCCATGTTTCACAGAGACCACAAGGGCAAGGGGCAGACCTGGGTTAATAACAATCATCCACATTACAGACGCTATGGACAAGTGGTTACACATGCTTGAGGAGCTGCACATCACAGAGGGCTAAAGACAAAAGAGGCCTGGGAGATGATTCACTCAGTTAAGTGCTTGTAAAATTAAGAGTTTGAGTTAGATTTTGAGAACTAGTGCTAAAAGTCAGTACAGGGATTGGACAGCCAGCCTAAGCTACTTGGCAAATTCTAAGTCATTAATTGACCTATCTCAGGAAACAAGGTAGATGGTGCCTATTAAGTGACAGTGTAAACATGTCTCCACATGCATATGCATCTGCACACATGTGAATATGCACATACATGAATGTATACAACAATGTCTCTTCTCCTCAATTGCATCACTGTGTTAAATGTTTGGGCAATAAACTGTAGCTGAGATGAATACCACCTATGGCATTAGACTCCCAGGAATCAATTCACGTCTGCACCATTCACCCATGCATCACTCTGCCGAGCTATCTAACATCTCCTGCTTCAATTTCTCTATCTTTAAACTAGGTTGCAGTAAGTAGTTTAAGAATTTGCTTTAAAAACAAATAAGTTTCATATATAAAATGCCAACACATATTAAGTGGCTAGTCAGTAATTAAGATGTGTGTTCTAGATGAGTCACTGTGTCCTGTCCTAGGGCTCCGTTGAAAGTGACACTTACAGAATGGGATAGTGTTCATATCATTTTTCCCTACCATCATTTATGTTGAAGTTTGGTTGTCAAGGCATCGGTATTGGGAAATGAAACTTTGATAAAGCATTGGTGTCTTTCTTCTGGGACTGCATTTGTTCTTACAGGAATGGGTTAGTTTAGTGGCTTATGGGAACTAGGTTAGCTTCTTTGTTCTTCTCTTCACACACCATCTGTCTACCTTTATGCTTTCTCCTCCACGTTGTGATGCAGCCTGAAGCCTTCACCAGATGTGGCTGACTACCTGTGAACTTGCAACCTCTAGAGCTATGAGATAAATAAGTGTCTTCACTGGATGTTACACAATCTCAGATAGTGTGTCATAGCAACAACAACAACAACAACAACACAGCAGCAACAACACAGCAGCAACAACACAGCAGCAACAACAACAGAACATCACGCAGTACAGGTGCAACAAACACCGTACCCATCTTACGCAGTTGAAGAAGGAGACCCTGAGAAGTGCAGAGACCTCATTAAGTTCACCTCTGCCAGAACCTCAACTTTGTAAATAGCATTAACCTTCTAGAGCACAACAAAACCAAGCACCTAACCCAGAATGTTGTACATAGAAAGCACTGAGTAGAGTCCTTTTCTAACTTAGTAAACATCTAAGAAAGCTTTATGACTTTTAACCAAAATAGCCTGGTTTGAACTTAGCATGTAAAGTTATTTCTGAGGGAAGCACAAAAACTGAAACTGACCTCAGACACACTGCAGAGTTGGCAGCACTCTGACTTTTCTGATCTGTCCTGATCTGAGTTGTGTCCTTCGTTCACTCTATGTGACTTCTGCCTCTCTCATGCAGGTACCTGGAGCCCTCAAAGTCTTGCTGTTTCAGCTCTTGCTTTTATCCAGTGTGCAGGGGATCAATGAAGCTCAAAGAGTCCTATTGAATATAAAGGGATTGTTCAAAAGAAGCCAAGACTTTAAGCCAGTGTCACAGATTCACATAGTAAAGTTCAAAGCATTGGGGAAAAAAAGGAGAGGAAGGAGAGGAGTGTGTGTGTGTGTGTGTGTGTGTGTGTGTGTGTGTGTGTGTGTGTGTGATTTGTTTGGAGATCTGCTGTGTGAAATCTATCTTAATTACTTTCTGTCCAAATTACTTTTTATTGTACTTAGTAATAATTGGGACTATATTCAAGGGCGTAGAAATTCCTTCAGAAATTTTGTTTCCTCCTTAACCCAGTGTCACAGATTCACATAGTAAAGTTCAAAGCATTGGGGAAAAAAAGGAGAGGAAGGAGAGAAGTGTGTGTGTGTGTGTGTGTGTGTGTGATTTGTTTGGAGATCTGCTGTGTGAAATCTATCTTAATTACTTTCTGTCCAAATTACTTTTTATTGTACTTACTAATAATTGGGACTATATTCAAGGACGTAGAAATTCCTTCAGAAATTTTGTTTCCTCCTTTTTTTTTATTTACCCTTTGGCATTAAGTTTTGTGTGTGTGTGTGTGTGTGTGTGTGTGTGTGTGTGTGTGTGTGTGTGTTTAGGCACGTTTGTACCATTCCCATGTGTGGAAGTCAGAAGACAATTTGTGGACGTCAGTTCTCTCCCTCCATCATGTAGGTCCCAGAAACTGAACTCTGGTATCCAGATTTGGAGGCAAGTGACTTTACCCTCTGGTTCTCTAATCCCTTAGAACTCTTCTTAACAGCAAAGGCGTACATATGTTTAAGAAGACCATCAAGGAGAAGTAAACTTGGTCAAAATTTGGTTACATTTCTAGAAGCAGGATCTTGAGATCTTGAGTTCTCCTCTCTCCTTCCCTCCCTCCCTCTCCTTCCCTTCCTTACATCTTTTTTTTCTTACTAAACACTGAACTAAACACTTTGAGTTATCCAGTGTAACAAAGAAGGTTATGGACACTGGCAAAAGAACGATTGCTATTCAAATGTGGAAAATCAGAAATAGAAAAACAAGTTGCTGTGATTATTAAAGGATACAGAAAGTGCTTTGAAGGGGGAAAATCAGTAACAAAAGTATTTCTCTCCAATGCAGTCTCCCTGGGTATTAGCCTTACAAGGGTAGGAAGTCCCCATGACTTCCAACATTCAGTAAATGGTCCACCCAAAATGAACTCAATGGTACTTTGTAGATATTTTGTACTGACTTTTGCTTATATATTATATTTTCTGATTTTGTGTTTTTAATAGATTTTTTAAAATGTGTGTCTTTGTGTTTTCATTTTTTAAAATTGTAATTTTTTGTTTGTTTTCTAAAAAAGAGGGAGATGGGCTGGAGAGATGGCTCAGTGGTTAAGAGCACTGATTGCTCTTCCAGAGGTCATGAGTTCAATTCCCAGCAACCACATGGTGGCTCACAACCATCTGTAATGGGATCCGATGCTCTCTTCCAATGTGTCTGAAGATAGCAACAGTGTACTCGTATACATGAAATAAATGAATAAATTTAAAAAAAAAGGAGAGAAAGAAGGATGTGGAGTTGAGAAGAATCTGGGAGGAGGTGTGAGACTGAAACTGATTAGAATGCATTGTATACATTGTTTCAATAAAAAAGAAAATTAAAATGTTTTTAGTACACATTGCTTCATGACTTTCTGGATCACCATTGCACAGGGAGCACGCTAATATTATTTGAATTTTAGTGTATGAGCTACCAAAGTGAGCATAACCTTCCATTTCTTACTTGGCAGCCTCTCTCAGATTAATATGATGAGAAATTTTTCTTCTTTAGTGTAACGCTTTTTAAATTATTTTTGTATTTTTTGTTTTACATTTATTAACACTTCAGATATTTTTTGCAATTTTTAGTGGAAAATTAATGTAATTATAAATTCAGAATTCAAGATTTTTCTGAAGACTTAATGCTACTGAATATTTAATAACTGACAAGTTAGCAGATGACAAAACATGTTTCTTTTATCCTATTCCAACAATGAGAGTCATTTAAGACCCAGTGTAGAATTATGAAAAGCACCTTTCTCTACACATGTCAGTTAATAAGACACTATGACATGGAGGTTATTTACCTGCCCAACTGATATAATGAGTGTACAGGATTCAGTGACACATAGTAGGCTTTATTGGGAATCTTGAGTTTCTATGTGTTGTCTTGAATTCTAATTTTGAATTGGATAAGAGAAAGTGCGAATGTAAAAAATAAAGGGTTTTCAGAAATATCCAACCAATTTGTTTCATTTTTTGCCCCAGATTTTATGTAAGCATACAAATGCTATATGAAAACACCTGGGAACGAATAAACAAAAAATACATCAGACATTGTGAAAAGCATAATGTTAAAATACAAATTAGTTACTGTGCCTCTGAAGGATATGAAAGGGCTATAAAATTTGTTTTTCTAAGTAAAAGAAACCATAGACCACACACTCTAATTCCAAACACATATTCTGAAAAAGACAAAGCTATGGAAACATTATCAAGATCTTTGTGATTGCTAGTGCCCTGGGGAAGGGAAGAATGACGAATGTGTTGGTCAGGAGGTCATCTGTATGGGCGAATACCTGGTATTATACATCTTCCTAAACCTGTACCATATCCACTGCCAAACATGAGCTCAGTGCATTAATAAATTCATGCTGGATACCATTGCCATGCCCATGAAAGCTCATCAATAGGAACACTGGGTAGACGATTTTGGTCCTAGGAGAAGTTGCAGAGACCATGTGGAAACCTCTCTATTTTCAGTTCATAGTTGCTGACAACATAAAACTGCTCCAAGAAATAAAGCAAGTTTCCTTAAAAGTAAGTACAAAACAAAACTCCAAAACAAGATTTGGTTGAATTCAAGGAAGGGTAGCTAAAAATGAATGGTGCAAAGAACAAAGCTATAAGTGAAACTGTGTGTGCTATCTGGACTTGTAGGTCTCTAGGGTTCTCTGTGAGTAAGATTAATGGAGTTATGAACACAAAGAGTGGTCCGTGAGTAACTGCACTCACCCTCTCCCTCCTGTTCTCTCTCTTACTCTTGTCAGTCTTGAGTTATCCTTCTTCTAAATAAGTTAATGAGACTTCTTTTAACCGCATCCATGTTCCAATATGCTGATGAGTTGAGACAAGGAATTGAGGCTGGCATTCAAGGACTGAAATATCTGCTTGGTATAAACAAAGAGTGCAGATAGAGGAATGGAGGAAAAAGATACTGGAAGGTTGGGAAGAGCAAGAGATTGTTAAGAGGCTCCACTGGAAGAAGCTAATATATACCTTTACAGTCAGTTTTGGAAGTGTTTGAAAACTAGTATTTGGGGTGAATGTGGGAAGGGTTTGCTTCTTTTCTCCTTGGAGAAGTTTCATTGTGTTTTCCCCAGAGGCTTTTTATGAAAGAGAAAGGAATTCAGTTAAAGGCTTTGTAGTTAATTGCTCTCTGGGGTTGTGTACAGTAAAACTCACGTAAATGCTCCAAAGACAATGATTATTAAATGTCCTGTCTACAGCCAGGCCCTCCCCTGAAGGGCAATCTGCAATGGAACTTGGGGAGCTGGACCATGTACTAAGCCTGTACTTCATGCTTTTTGTGTATTAATTCATGGATTCCCCTAAAGCCCCAACAAAGTTCAGAGGATGAAACAAATTCAAAATGGTTAAAAAGCTTCTTCTAAAACATTATAACAAGTAAACATTTGATCCTATATATCTTAGATCATTTTGTTGACTCAGAATCTCAGCATAATAATTAGCTAAGAATAGGCATGCAGCCCTTTTTTCTAAGCTGTCTGCTTAGAAATTTCTCTGGTCAGGATTGTTCGCACATCCATTTTTTTTTCTTTTTTCTTTTTATTAACTTGAGTATTTCTTATATACATTTCGAGTGTTATTCCCTTTCCCGGTTTCCGGGCAAACATCCCCCTCCCCCCTCCCCTTCCTTATGGGTGTTCCCCTCCCAACCCTCCCCCCATTGCCGCCCTCCCCCCATAGACTAGTTCACTGGGGGTTCAGTCTTAGCAGGACCCAGGGCTTCCCCTTCCACTGGTGCTCTTACTAGGATATTCATTGCTACCTATGGGGTCAGAGTCCAGGGTCAGTCCATGTATAGTCTTTAGGTAGTGGCTTAGTCCCTGGAAGCTCTGATTGCTTGGCATTGTTGTACTTTTGGGGTCTCGAGCCCCTTCAAGCTCTTCCAGTTCTTTCTCTGATTCCTTCAATAGGGGACCTATTCTCAGTTCAGTGGTTTGCTGCTGGCATTCGCCTCTGTATTTGCTGTATTCTGGCTGTGTCTCTCAGGAGAGGCACATCCATTTTCATTGTAGTTCCACATACAAAAGTTTGGAAATTGAACAAAGCCAGGTGTTCATCAAATGATAGACAGAAAGAAAAGTATGATTTACGGTTACTCAACAGAGTATTAAATGGTTGTATTAAAAACAAAATTGTGCTTCCAGTTTCCATCTGTTCCCCAGAGCTGACTCTGTATCAAGCTCTCCATACCCAGATACTGCCAGGAGAGGGCTGGTCTCCCAGGAGTGCTGACACACATGAGAGCACAGGTAAGACCACCTCTTCTGCTCCAACCCAACTGGAGCCCTCAGGACACAGGAACTGAAGAACAGTCTGGGTCAGGATACTTCAGGTTTCTATCTGTGCCTGGAGCTGACCATGTACCACAGCTCTCCATACCCAAATTCTGCAGGGAGGGAGCTGGTCTCCTACGAGTATTGACACATAGGCTTAAAGGAAGGACAAACCACAGTTAGAGACAGCAATACCAGCTAACACCAGAGATAGCCACATGGCGAGAGGCAAGTGGAAAAAGCTAAGCAACAGAAACCAAGGCCATGTGGCATCATCAGAACCCAGTTCTCCAACCACAGCAAACCCTGGATACCCCAACACACTAGAAAAACAAGATTCTGATTTAAAATCACATTTCATGATGGTGATAGAGGACTTCAAGAAGGACATAAATAACTTCCTTAAAGGAATTCAGGACAACACAGGTAAACAGATAGAAGCCCTTAAAGAGGAAAAACAAAACTTGATTAAAGAATTACAGAAAATACAACCAAACAGGTAAAGGAATTGAACAAAACTATACAGAATCTAAAAATTGAAATAGAAACAATAATGAAATCACAAAGGGAGACAACCATGGAGAAAACCTAGGGAAGAGATGATCAGGAGTCATAGATGCAAGCATCACCAACAGAATACAAGAGATGGAAGAGAGAATCTTGGGTGCAGAAGATAACACAGAAAACATTGACAAAATAGTCAAAGATAATGTAAAACACAAAAAGCTCCTAGCCCAAAACATACAGGAAATCTAGGACACAATGAGAAGATCAAACCAAAGGGTAATAGGTATAGAATAGAGTGAAGATTTCCAACTTAAAGGCCAGTAAATATCTTCAACAAAATTATAGAAGAAAACTTCCCTAACCTAAAGAAAGAGATGCCCATAAACATGCAAGAAACTTACAAACTCTAAATAGATTGGACAAGAAAAGAAATTCCTCCTGTCATATAATAATTTGGTGTCAAAACACCAAATGCACTAAAGAAAGAATATTAAAAACAGTAAGGGAAAAAGGTCAAGTAACATATAAAGACAGACCTATCAGAATTACACCAGACTTCCCACCAAAGATTATGGAAGCTAGAAGATCCTGGGCAGATGTCATACACACCCTAAGAGAATACAACTGCCAGCCCATGCTACTATATCCAGCAAAACTCTCAATTAACATAGATGGAGAAACCAAGATGTTCCATGATAAAACCAAATTTACACAATATCTTTCTACAGATCCAGCCCTACAAAAGATAATAGAAGGAACATTCTAACACAAGGAGGGAAACTGCACTCTAGAAAAAGTAAGAAAGTAATCTAATTTTAACTAACCCAAAAGAAGATAGCCACACAAATATAATTCTAACTTTAACAACAAAAATAATAGGAAGCAGCAATCATGATTCCCTAATATCTCTTAACATCAATGGAGTCAATTCCCAAATAAAAAGACATAGACTAACAGGCTGGATATGTAAACAGGACCCAGAATTTTGCTGCATAAAGAAACACACCTTAGTGACAAAGACAGACAGACACTACCTCAGAGTAAAAGGCTGTAAAACAATTTTTTAAGCAAATAGTCCCAAGAAACAAGCTGGAGTAGCCATTCTATTATTCAATAAAATCAACTTTTAACCAAAAGTTATCAAAAAAGATAAGGAAGGATACTTCATACTCAACAAAGGTAACATCTACCAAGATGAATTCTCAATTCTGAAAATCTATGCTCCAAATGCAAGGGCACCCACATCCATAAAACAAACAAACAAACAACTTACTAAAGCTCAAAGCACACATTGCACCTCACACAATAATAGTAGGAGATTTCAACACCCCACTCTCATCAATGGACAGATCATGGAAACAAAAACTAAAGAGAGACACAGGGAAACTAACAGAAGTTATGACAGATATCTATAGAACATTTTACCCTAAAACAAAAGAATATACCATTTTCTCAGCACCTCATGGTACCTTCTCCAAAACTGACCATGTAATTGCTCACAAAACAGGCCTCAACAGATGCAAGAAGACTGAAATAATCCCATGCATCCCATCAGATCATCACGGACTAAGGCTGGTCTTCAATAACCACAAAAACAACAGAAAGCCCACATACACATGGCGGTTGAACAACGACTGTACTCAATGATAACTTGGTCAAGGAAGAAATTAAGAAATTAAAGACTTTTTAGAATTTAATGAAAATGAAGGCACAACATACCCAAACTTATGGGATGCAATGAAAGCAGTGCTAAGAGGGAAACTCATAGCTCTGAGTGCCTCACTACATCTTGGCAGCACACCTGAAAGCTCTAGAGGAAAAAGAAGCAAACACACCCAAGAAGAGGAGGATTATGGCAGGAAGTAATCAAACTCACAGCTGAAATCAAACAAGTCGAAACAAAAAGAACTATACAAAGAATCAACAAAACCAGGAGCTGGTTCTTTGAGAAAATCAACAAGATAGATAAACCCTTAACCAGACTAACCAGAGGGCAGAGAGACAGTATTCAAATTAACAAAATCAGAAATGAAAATTGAGACATAATAATAGAAACTGAGGAAATTGAAAAAATCATCAGATTCTACTACAAAAGCCTATACTCAACAAAACTAGAAAATCTGGAAAAAATGGACAATTTTCTAGACAGATACCATGTATGAAAGTTAAATCAGGATCAGACAAACCATCTAAACAATCTCATAACCCCAAAAGAAATTGAATTCGATCCATTCTTATCTTCCTGTACAAAGCTCAAGTCCAAGTGGATCAAAGACCTCCACATAAAACCAGATACGCTGAATCTAATGGAAGAGAATGTGAGGAAGAGCCTTGAACACATGGACACTGGGAAAAATTTTCTGAACAAAACACCAATTGCTTATGTTTTATGATCAAGAATCAACAAATGGTACCTCATAAAATTGAAAAGCTTCTGTAAGTCAAAGGACACTGTCAATAGGACAAAACAGCAACCAACAGATTGGGAAAAG
Organism: Rattus norvegicus; assembly: GCF_021556685.1. Taxonomy (NCBI): domain Eukaryota; kingdom Metazoa; phylum Chordata; class Mammalia; order Rodentia; family Muridae; genus Rattus; species Rattus norvegicus. Next base: position 221,850,326 of record NC_141534.1, read on the forward strand.
ATCTTTTCCAGTCCTACATCTGATAGAGGGCTAATATCCAAAATATACAAAGAACTCAAGAAGTTAGACTCCAGAGAATCAAATAACCCTAATAAAAATGGGATACAGAGCTAAACAAAGAATTCTCAGCTGAGGAATATCGAATGGCTGAGAAGTAACTAAAGAAATGCTCAACATCCTTAGTCATTAGGGAAATGCAAATCAAAACAATCCTGAGATTCTACCTCACACCAGTCAGAATGGCTAAGATCAAAATCTTAGGTGACAGCAGATAAGGGTCAGGATGTTGAGAAAGAGGAACACTCCTCCATTGTTGGTGGAATTGCAAGCTGGTACAACCACTCTAGAAATCAGTCTCGAGGTTCCTCAGAAAATTGGACATTGAACTACCTGAGGACCCAGCTATACCACTTCTGGGCTTATTCCCAAAAGATGCTCCAACATATAACAAGGACACACACTCCACTATGTTCATAGCAGCCATATTTATAATAGCCAGAAACTGAAAAGAACCCAGATGTCCCTCTACAGAGGAATGGATACAGAAAATGTAGTATATCTACACAATGGAGTACTAATCAGCTATAAAAACAATGACTTCATGGAATTCATAGGAAATGGATGGATTTAGAATATATCATCCTGAGTGAGGTAACTCAGTTTCAAAAGAACACACATGGTATGCACTCACTGATAAGTTGTTATCAGGCAAAGAGTTTGGAATACCTACAATACAACTCAGGGACCACATGAAGCTCAAGAGGAATGAAGACCAAAGTGTGGATGCTTCAGTCCTACTTAAAAAGGGAAACAAGGCATCGAGGGAAGTAGAAAGTGGAAGGAACTTGGGAGGAAGAGGGGAGGGTGAGGGGAATAAATAGGGGCAGAATCAGGTATGGGAGGAGATGGAGGAGACATACAGGGGGTCAGGAAATTGAACAGAGCTGTGTAGCAATAAGGGATGGGGAACTGTGGGTAGCAACCATAAAGTCCCACATATCAGGAAAGCAAGAGCCTCCCAGGATCCCCCTGTGGATGATATTAACTGAAATACTCCAGAAAGCTGAAGGAGGACTTGTTGAGACCAGACCCAGAGGTTAGGCATATTCTCCAAGGTTAAGGGATGGGGCCACCCACCCATCTCCAAAATGTTAACCCAGAATTGGTCCTGTCTAGAGGAAATACAGGGACAAAGAGTGGAGCAGTGACCGGAAAAAAAAAAGGCCATCCTGAGCTTGCCCTACCTGGGGATCCATCCCACATGCAGACATCAAACCCAAACACTATTGCTGATGCCAAGTAGTGCTTGTTGATAGGAGCCTGATACAGCTGTCTCATGAGCAGCTCTGCAGATCCTGAGCAATGCAGATGTAGATGCTCAAAGCCAATCATTGGACTGAGCATGGGGACCCCAACGGAGGAGTTAGGGGGAGTGCTGAAGGAGGTGAAGGGGCTTTATCTGGCATCAATGGGAGGGGAGGCCCTTGGTCCTGTGAAGTTTTGATGCCCCAGTGTAGAGGAATGCCAGGGTGGGGAGACAGGAGTGGATGGATGCGTAGGAGAACCAGCTGGGGAAGACTATTTCTCCCACTCTCAGCATCCTTAGTTGTCTGTAGTTCTTTGTGTAGGGTTGAGGCCTCCTGATCTTTCCTGATTATTTGTCATGGCTATTGGTGTTGTCCTTGTTCAGTTCATGTTTAGGCCATCATGTGGGTGTGTCTTTATGGGTGTAGCTTCTCATGAGCATTTCATTTTTAAAAGGCCATTGTTTTAAGCAAAGTTTGATGTTTAAACTGTAGCTGATATAGCCGGGCATACTTATTGAGACACAACATTAGAAGGTATTGAATGTAATGTATAGGGGTTTGGATTTTCTCTGCCACAAGGCAGAGAATAATTTTTTTCCTGAGCAGATTACTCAGTGCTATACCTCAGAGATGTTACTCTGGAGGTTGTCACAAGATAAACTACATATTTTTTTTGGGTAGAAGAGCCATTTTAGAAAGGAGACTGCCCAGTTAAATAGCAGCAGAAGGGACAGCTGAAGACCAGAGAACTAGTGAGTGGGAGAAGTGAGAGAGAGCTATTTGGAAGGAGTGCTAAGGCAGTGGATACGCCTTGGAGGTTTACTTGACTCTGTCTCTACTCCATTGATAGTTGGATTTTTAAGGTAAAAAGTCGCCTTCCTGTCCTTATATTCAATGAACACTATCCAGAGACCTACTATTTAGTTACTATTTGTAGCAGTTCTTGTTGGATTCTTTTGCAGTGCAATTCTCTTTCTACTTTTTTACTTCCTTCTTTCTGGCCCCCGTTTTGTAAACTCCTCTTCCTTTTACAGTTTTTGCTTGTTTTCCTTTTTATATCTTAGCTGGGAACATAACTTAGTGGTAGAGTGAGTACCTGGTGCAAGCCCCTGATTAAGTTCCTCCTACCATAAACAAACCTGTTTTTTGGAGTTGGAGAGATGACTCAGTTCATAAAGTATTCCTAGAGCAAGCATGAGGACCTGAGTTTTGTCCCCAGCACTCATGTAAAAGCCAGACAAAGAAGTGGACACATTTTCTGTATCCATTCTTCTGTCATGGGACATCTGGGTTATTTCCAGCTTCTGGGTATCACAAATATGTCTGCTATGAACATAGTGGAACATAGACAGAAACTGTGGTTCATTTACATAATGGAATACTACTCAGCTATTGGGAATGAGGGCATCCTGAGTTTTGCAGGCAAATGAATGGAACTAGAAAATATCATCCTAAGTGAGGTAACTCAGACCCAAAAGTACATGTGTGGTATGTACTCACTAAGTTGATACTAGCCAAAAAAGGTATAGAATGCCCAAGATACCATCCACAGAACTCAAGAAGGTCAACAAATGGAAGAGGTGAAGTGAGAATGCTTCAATCCCACTTAGGAGGGAGAAGAAAGCAGCCACAAGTGGGGAGGGAAGGAGGGACAGGAGTTGGCAGGGAGGAAACATCATCTGGTGGGGGAAAAGAACTGAAGCCTTGAGGGCCAGCAGAAAGAATAGAAACAGGTCACCTCAGGAGGAAGGAGGCTGGGAGGACCCTGCAGAATGTACCAGAGACCTGGGAGGTGAGAGACTCTTGGGACTCAAAAGGAGGTACCCTTGATGAAATGCCCTTTAATGGGGAGAGGGAACTTATAAAGTCCATCTCCAGCAGAAACACAGGGTATCAAGTGAGGGGTGGGGTTGCTAACCCATAGTCAAAACTCTGACCCATAATTCTTCCTGTCTGAAAGAACTGCAGGGATGAAATGGAGAAGAGCCTGAGGAAAAGAAGGTCCAGTGACAGGACCAAAGTGGGATCCAGCTTAAGGAGAGACCCCAAGGTTTGATACTATTACTGAGGCTATGAAGTACTCACAAAAAGAGACTTGTCATGACTGCCCTATGAAAGACCCAAAAAGCAGCTAAAAGAGTCAGATGAAGATATTTGCACCCAACCAATGAGCAGAAGTTGCTGACCCCTCTGGTTGAATTAGGGAAAAGCTGGGGGAAGCTGAGGAGGAGGGTGACCCTGTAGGAGGACCAGCAGTCTCAATTAACCTGGACCCATGAGATCTCTCAGACACTGGATCACCAACCAGGTAGCATACACCAGCTGATATGAGGCTCCCCAACATATATACAGCAGAGGATTACTGGGTCTGGGCTCAGTGAGAGAATATTCACCTAACTCTCAAGAGACTGGAGGCCCCAGGGAGTTTAGAGGTCTGGTGGGGAGGGGTTTGGGATGGGGACATCCTCGTGGAAATGGGGTGTGTGTGTGGGAAGGAGGTATGGGATATGGAACAGTTGGGGGGTTGACCGGGATGGGAATAAAATCTGGAGTATAAAAAAAACTTGCCCCCCCGCAAAGAGCTGGATAATATGTCTCAGTTGTTGCCTATCAAAGTGTGTGTGTGTGTGTATGTATGTGTGTGTGTGTGTATGTATGTGTGTGTGTGTGTATGTATGTGTGTGTGTGTGTGTGTGTATATGTGCATGTATTCATGTATATATGTACACTCTAAAAACATAAAATGGTACAACTGTGGAGCATGAATACACACACACACACACACACACACACAATTCAGTCAAAATAGTTAATTATAAAATTTCATGACCACTGTGTACAATTGAATTGTTATTCTGATGAAAAAAAATGTGGGTGGATACTTGTAATCCTAGAAAATCCAGGCTTGGAAGCAGTTGCTTGTAATCCGAATACTGCTAGGTAGAGACAGGAAATTCTCTGAAACTATTGGAAGCTCTGGGTTCACTGAGAGATCTTGTCTCAAAAAATAAGTTTGGATGTGATTAAGGAAGAAACCCAGTGCCAATCTCTGGCTTCCACACACACATGCACACAGGTATGTGTATCTTCGTGCGCATACACACATCAGTGTATACATGCACACACACAGGAAGTTTCTCATACCTTTATCTCAGGCCCTTATTTCCTCATTGCCTTCAGCGAGTGATCTCATCTTTGGTTGTCTTAGAGGCCACAGGCATCTTCATTATCTGTATTTGCTGCCCAGATCCAGGATATGCACATCTCAGGATATGCACAAAATTCTTTAACCTGTCTTTTAACTTTAAATCTATGCCAGGAGTCAGTAAACCATGGCCCAGTGTTCAAACCAGGTCCTTCATTGGCTGCGTATAATAATTATTTAAAAAGTATATTTTAAAAGGTTGTAAAATCAAATGATAAAGAAGCAACACAAGACTCACAAAACCTAAATTATTTATTGTGTAGATCCTTGCTGAACGAGTTAGCAGATCTTGATCTATATCATCTTTTAAGTGTGTGGATAATATTTAATCACACTGATAATCAATTTTTTTATTAACGATAATATATCCTAAGACTTTCAATGACAGATGCTGAACCTTTTCTCTTGGGGAAACACAGACCCTCTGATTTCAACATTTGTGCATCTATCAATGTAGTTTTATTTTTGTGTTTTTGCTAAAATGTACTATTTAATATACATTGTTGTTTCATTAATCTTGAACTTATAGCCAAATCTACCATATAAACGTTATCAAAGCTTATCTGGCACACGTAATTAAAAATTTTATTTCTGAGTATTCTATTCTTTTTGGTTTATTCTCTTTGAAGCCAAAATGTATGTTGCTTTGGCGCTAGAGAAATGACAATTAATAGTGCTAGTTACTCTTGCATCCACATGGTGCACATCTATCTGTAACCCTGGTTCCATGGTATTTGATGCCTAATGGTTACAAGATGGTCATCAGAAATGCATGTGGTATACACACATATGTGACAGACAAAACACTCAGACACGTAAAACAAAATAAATAAGTCTTAAAAAGGATGTTGCTTTTATGTGTGTTCTTTGGATTTCCCATTTATTAAATATATTATCTCTTATCTCAGAATTAAGATAATTTTATATTTTTAGATCTAGTCTGTGTCAGAGTATTGATGTCTTTTTATTCTTTGTCTAGAATTTCTAATATATATCATAGTAGCTCTATTTGGGTAGTGGTCCATCCTTCTAGATCAGTTCAGGTAAAAGTCCTGTTCCCCTGGCTTTATGAGACAGGTCTTGTAATCCTAGAGGTCTCATAGATGACCCAATCCCAACAGCTTTGGGCCGAGGTTATCCAGCCTGTGAAAACTAAGAATTGTTTCTCCTTTTGGAGACCAGTGAGAGAGCCCTAATGGTCTCCAATCACTTTCATGGTCATTCCTTCCTTGTCTTGATGAATAGTGTATGTGTGCTGTTATGTTCCTCCCGAAGTGTCTAGTTCACATTTGTTCTAACTTGTCTCACCATTGAAATGTAACTTGGCAATACCCTTACTGCTGTTTTGAACAGTCCCACTTTTTGAAATATGGATAGGCTGATAATTTCCCAAATGTGGTGGTTGGAATAAGAGTGTCCCCCAAATGCTTCTAAATTTGAATGCTTAGTCATCAGGAAATGGTACTATCTGAAAGTATTAAAAGGATGCAAAGTGTAGCCTTGTTGGAGGAAGTGTGCAACTGGGGGTGGGAGTTGAAACTTCAAAAGTTGATGCCAAGCCCAAGAATCTTCCTCTTTGCCTATGATCAAGATGTAGGACTTCCAGCTCTTTCTCCAGCACCATGCCAGCCTGCCTGCCTGTGTGCTGCCATGCTTCTTGTCATAATGATAATTGAGTAACCTCTGAAACTGTAAGCAAGTCCCCAATTAATTTTTTTTAAAATAAGAGTTGCCTTGACTTAGACATGGAATCTTCAAGTTCTAGTTTGGTTAATTATGTCATCTTTCAGGCATTTCCCCTTTTTGTTTCTCTTTCTTCCTTCTTTAGTATAGAATTTGGAATCAAATCATTTCTTTGACAACTTAAATAGAAGTGTCATTGTGCCCATATGGAAAAGTCTACCTTCTATAAGACACTAAGACATGAATACAATTCACACATATTATTTGCCATAGTATAGAAAGGAACACCTTTCACACCACTGACCAGCATTTCCGTCCAGACCTACACAGAACAGCCATTACTATACAACATTTCTATCAGCATTGTGTTCATAATTGCTTAGGTATTTTCTGAGAGGATAAAAGCTTTCTCCAGGACTCTCTGATCCTTCACCAGACTTACCCTGAATGACCTACTCATGGTCATGTTAGGTTTTAACTGCATGAGCCTTAAATTCTTCAAGTATGTAGGAACATGTCTACTTCTTGATACCACTTTTTTTGTTTTGGTTCCTATCACAAATTATGGTGTGGCTTATAAACATAAATTTATTTCTTGCAAGTCTGGAGACTGGGACATCCAAGAGTGGAATGGCATTGTGGTCAGGTTCTGGTGAGGTCCCCTACTCTGATATGCACACTACCAACTTCTCATTGTGTCCTTATACAAGAAGACACACATGTTCTCTCTATGGTTACATCACTCTCATCTCAGAATGGGGACCAGAGACACTGCTTCAGCACATTTTAAACAACAAAACAACCAAACAAAAGCATAAAGTCTCCCAAATGTGGCATTAACACAATAGGAAAAGAACACTTGTTTATAGCAAGAGAGCCCTAAACAGGAAGGCAGCATGGCTCTTGGGCTTTATACTGATTTTTTTTGGGGGGGGTCTTGGGTTTGTATCTTACAAAATTAGAATTTGTTTATTAGTTTTAATGGTGTTTTGGAAGTGTATTTTGAATTGTCTAAATACACAAACATGGCACATGTAGACATTTTGAGTTCTAATTTTTTGAATGTTTTAAATTCTTTTTCTTGACTAATTGCTTGGTCTAGAGTTTCACAGATTAGGTGAACTATAAGGAAGAGTCAGCTTCCTTGTGTCACTCCTGATTTTAATGAAAAGCCTTCAACTTTTTCCCTCAATTTTTATTATTTTACTTTATACATTCCCATCATTGCCCCCAACCTTGGTTCACCCTCCCTCACAATCCCTCATCCCGTTCCTCCTCCCCCTTGCCTCTGTGAGGGTATTTCCCCCCTCCACATCAGGACTCTGCTCTTCCTGGGGTCTCAAGACTCTCTAGGATTAAGCTCATCTTTCCCCACTAAGGCCTGCCAGGCATACCTCTGCTATATTTGTGCCAGGGGCCTCAGACTGGCTAGTGTATGCTCCTGGTTAGTGGTTCAGTATCTTGGAGCTCCCTAGGGCTTGGGGAAGTTGAGACTGCTGGCCTTCCTATGAGGTTGCTCTCACCTTCAGCTTCTTCTATCCTTATCCTAATTCAACCATAGCAGACCCGGACTACAGTTCAATGGTTGGATGTATCTGCTTCTGTCTCAGTCAGCTGCTGGTAGAGCCTCTCAGCGGTCAGCCATGCCAGGCTTCCTTCTGTAAGCACATCATAGCATCAGTGCAGTGTCAGGCCTTGGTGTCCTCCCATGAGATGGATCCCAAGTTGGACCTGCCATTGTCTTTTCTTCAGCCTCTTCTCCAGTTTTGTCCCTGCAGTTCTTTTAGACAGGAACAACTCTGGATCAGAAATATTTGACTGTGGGTTAGTAGTCCTGTCCCTCTACTTGAGGCCTTGTCTACTGGTTGGTTAAAGTCACCCCCATTGAGTCCTTTGAGTCTCTTACCTCCTGGGCCTATGGTATTTTCTAGAGGGTCCTCCCATCTCCCATCTCTCCTTCCCAATGCTGCTAATCTCCACTCATTCTCTTGGCCCTCTGGTCTTCTCTTCTGTTGCCTACCCCCATACCTGATCCTGTTCCCCTTTTCTCCTCCCCCTCCTCTCTTCCACCTATGTCCCTCCCTCCCTCTACCTCTTGTGATTATTTTGTTCACCTTTCTAAGTGGAATTGAAACATTCTCACTTGGGCCTTTCTACTTGTTACACTTCTAATGGTCTGTGGGTTGTATCCTAGGCATTCTGTACTTTTTGACTAACAGTCACTAATCAATGAGTACATATCATGTATGTCATTTTGGGTCTGAGTTACCTCACTCAGGATGATATTTTCTAGTTCTATTTATTTTCCTGCAAAATTGATGATCTCATTTTTAGTATCTCAGGGTCATTTTGATTTGCATTTCCCTGATGACTAAAGACTCTGAACATTTCTTTAAGTGCTTCTCAGCCATTCAAGATTCTTCTGTTGTGAATTCTCTGTTTAGCTGTGTACCCCATTTTAAAACTGGGTTATTTGAGTCTTTGGAGGTTAACTTCTTGAGTTCTTCATATATTTTGGATAATAGACCTCTGTTGGATGTAGGGTTAGTGAAGATTTTTTTTTCCCAATATGTAAGTTGTCAATTTGTCCTATTGTTGGTGTTTTTTGTCTTACAGTTTTCAGTTTCATGGGGTCCCATTTATCAATTCTTGATCTTAGAGCCTGAGCCATTGGAGGTCTCTTCAGAAAATTTCCCCTTGTGCCAATGTGTTCAAGGCTCTTTCCCACTTTCTCTTCTATTAGATTCAGTGCACCTGGTTTATTGCTGAGGTCCTTGATCCATGTGGACTTGAGCTTTGTACAGTGTGATGAATATGGATCTATTTTTATTCTCCTACTTGCAGACTGCCAATTAGACCAGTACAATTTATTGATGCTTTCTTTTTTTCAACTGTATATATTTGTCTTCTTTGCCAAAGATCAAGTATCCATAGGTATGTAGTGATAAATGATAAAGTTTTCCAGTTACCATTCCTTTAGGTCATATTGTTTTTATTCTTCATTCTTTCATTGCGATGCATCAGATTTACTTCCCTCTTTATATTGAATATATTTATGTTCCAGAAATGAATTTTATTTTGTCACAGTGAATAATTACTGACTATGCTGCTGAATTTAGTTTGCCTACACTTCACTAAAGACTGTAGGTTTTATTATAACCCACAAGAAACAAGTAAGAAGTTTTCTTTCTTGGTGCTCATTAAACAAAGCTGCTTATAATGCAGGTCCTATTTATGGCAGTCCTTGGAACACTAAACAACTGCTACACTTGACTATTACCATATTATCACTGGTTACTGTGACTATTAGATGGGTTGGGTATTTCTATGGGGACACATAGAAATAATAACTTTGAGGTTTAAAACTTTCAGTCACATCCTAATCATACAACTGTCTCCACAAAGTCACTAGAAATTATTTTATTTCTTGTACATTAACAAGACTTAAGGTCATAAGGAAACTTAACTGTGCTTATCACAGAACTTTTTAAGTGAAATGTACAATATACCGTCTCTCTCTCTCTCTCTCTCCCTCTCTCTGCCCCCCCCCTCTCTCTCTGTGTGTGTGTGTGTAGGTCAGAGGTTGATATCTGGTGTTTTCCTCAATCACTCCATCTTAATTTTTGAGACAAGGTCTGTCACTGAACATGGAGTTCCCTGATTTAATTGTACTGGCTGGCTGGCAAGTATCAATTATCCTGAGATCTACCGTATCTGACTGTTAAAATGTAGATACTGGAAATCAGACTCAGGTTCTCATGTTGTATAGCAAGTTCTTTATCAATCAACCTGTAGCCCTAGTCCTTGATATACTTGGGGGAAAGACCACAATATTAGAATGGAGGCATTAGGGTAGACTCAAATGATTGGAAACTTTAATAATTGTGGTTCTATGTGGCCATGGACACAGTACCTGTCTGAGGAAGATGCTTGATTGATACATATTTTTTAAGTTCATGTGAATTGATTGTTTTACAAAGTGATATTTACCCTCTCAAGATTTATCAAATTCAGCTCCCATTGCTACCAACTCATGTCAGCATGCACCAGGAGGTGGAGAGCCATGCATGAGTTTGAGGAAAATTGTTTTTCTTAAGCTTGAACGATATTGCTAGATAGTTTTGGAAGTATCCTGGAGATCATATGGACAATGTACTGTAAAACTGTTGTAATGCAGGATATTCTGCAGGATTAGATTGGGTAACAAGTATTCTGGATTTTGAATTTACCACCTTGGAGTAACTATAACACTGTTTACTGCATCAGACAGTGATCTATGATCAATAGACCAAGATGACTGATCCCCTCTGGTACAACTCAAAGCAAATAATCCAGTGTTTCATGAAACAAGAATACTAACTTGAGTTTGTTATGAGTCGTCTGTATGAAATATCTTTGAGGTGAAAAGTCCCTTAGTTAATCAAGGATAAGGGATTTACAAGGATAGTAAGTTAATTAAGGGAGGAAGAACCACAGTCTTTGAAAAGCAGTATGAGGGTGACAATGGTAGGTGCTTGTCATTGACAGGATGCTGTAATCTTGATATGGAGTTCAGTGTCAATGTTAAGCTTCCAGAGACAGAGTGAACAGTCAACACATACGGCAGCAGGAAACACAATCTGAGCCTGATTACTTTCACTTAGCATCTAAGCATTTACCATTTATCCATGTTGCTACTGAATATCACTCATTCGTCTTTATCACTGTGTACTTTTCTGTTGTGTGAATCTAACACTATTTGTTTAGTAATTCTGTCATGAACAGACCCTGGTATAGTGTGTAGAGCACAGGGTATGTCATGTGTTTGATGGTGACCAGTCACTGCTAGATACTTGCCTTATGTCAGTCCCCCAAAGTGGAATATTTTAGACAATGATTATTATTATTTGAAGTAATGGATGCATAATCAGGGTGTGTATACCAGGCCAGTGTTCTATCACTAACTTACATGGCCTCTTAAAACTGTGTGCAATTTAGTCACTTTTCCAATAGGAGGTGGCAACATCCCATAGGGGTCTAACCTTTTAGACCTTTGTGAAAATAGTTTCTTAATAAAATTATCTTAGCTATGATCATGTTCGTTGGGTTGTTAGGTATGTTCACTATAACTGTTTAGCTCCATCATAAAAATATGAGACCATAAATGATCAATAGAGTAATTTTCCACAGTACATTAGGAAATTGAATTCAGGACCTGTGATTTCTAGCCGTGCTATACCACATATATATTTAAAGGTCCTCTAAAGCTTTTAAATGAACCTTTGTCTTAGATTTATTAGGGAGATCTGATGCAAGACTTTGGACCTATGTGGGGTTGAAGTGTTTGCTATTTTCCATGGAAGAAATATACGCTGAAATAACATTTCAAATTCTATTATGAGAACAAGATGTTTTACTTGTACCTCTGTATTTCTCTCTGGGCTTTGTTTCAAATATGCTCATTAAAACAGCAATGCTAAAATGCTAAACAAACATAAAACCAGATTGTATTTTAAGAGAATCTACCAGAGAATACAATCCACTGTGCATAGTATGCTAGTGAGATAAATTTGAGTTCAATTTTATATTATTGTCTTTGACTTTGATTTATAATTCTATGTGGAATTTATTTGCCTGCATGTTATTTGGTTTTGTATTTTCCTTTAGCTTTTTATTGATCCATTTTGAATTCCAAACCATGTACCTCACCCTACTCATCTTTTCCGTCCCCTTGTATCCACCATCTGTTCTTGCAACCTTCTCCCCCAAAGAAAATAAAAAACAAAAATAAAAAATAAAACCCAAAACAAATCATAAAAATCATCTTGCCTGGGAAGCTGCGGTGTGTCACAGTGTTTTCCACAGGATACCCTTTTGTCCACACATCTTTATTTGCCCATATTCATTGCAATGAGTCATGGGTCTGATTTGAGGACTCTGGCATCTGCCGCACTATCTATACTGGATCCTCAAATGTCATGTTGTTGTCCTGTGTAATGAAGATCCTGCAGATTTGATTCTGTAGGACTGGCCCCTTCAAGTGCTCCAACAGTTTATTGATGTAGTAGATGTTGGGGAGGGCCAACACAAAGCCCTGAATCTGGGTCTGAGTGGAAGCTGAGTACTTCATCCAGCCAGTTCTCCTTTGGCCACACCCCCAGGGCCAACTCTCTGGCTTTGCTTAAGTGAGGGCTGGGGCCAGATCTCCCAAGTACTACAGGCAGCAGGAGGAGGTGCCAGTTCAACAATTCTCATGCCTCAGGGACAGCTTTTCCACACTACCCAGTTGAGGGATGAAGCCAGTTATCTGGCATCCCTGCCTCCAGGGGCAGCTCTACTCTTGTGCAAAGTGGGGGTTAAGGACAACATTCCAAAGCCTGGTTTTGTATTTTTGTGGCAAAACTATCTAAGATTAAATTAACCATAAATACAAGAATTCTCTAGAAAGAACCAACAAGATATGTTTATATAGATGATAGATAGATAGATAGATAGATAGATAGATAGATAGATAGATAGATAGTACACAGAGACAGGATTCCTTAGGGCAATTTCTATATGTAGTTAAGGATGCAAGTCAGCTCCATGAAAGACTATTCAAAGGGTTGGAGATCAGAAGATATTCTCTCTTGTGACTCAGTAGCAGTCTGAAGGCCTCAGAACCATGCAATAAGTGATATAACTCTCAGTATGATGGGAGGATCTGAGATGGTAAGAGCCCATTAAGTATGAGTCGCAGAGTCTAGAGGAGGGGATATCTGAAGCTATGATGCTCAAGAGCAGGAGAACAATGATGCCAGCTCCAGGGAGAAGGGAGCTTTGAGTTTCTTCCATCTTGCTTATCTGGACCCAGAGGTGACCAGACGGTACCCACTTCCCATCCTTAATCAGTTCCCAAATGGCAATTGAGTATTTTTTTTTTTTTAATAAGCAAAGGCGAGGTTTATTACGGAGATCTATTACGGGGATCTCCGGGTCGACACGTATCCTGCGCAGGAGACAGAGGTGTCGACCCCGAAGCTCAAAAGTCAGGGGTTTATATAGGGAAAGCTAGGGGGTTTGGCACGGTTACACACAATTGGCTAATTTCTGGCGCGGCTGTAGGTGATTGGCTCATTTAAACATGGCAGTGAGATTACAGCACAGCAGGAGTACATATTGACTGGAGCATACAGGACTTTAGAAGCTAGGGGCGCATCAGGGTTTGAAGGACATCTGGTTAAGGTGTGACTCTGGGTAAGGTGGGGGAGGTGCCTTTCTGCTAGATGGTTTGGGTCAGTCCTGATAACTTGGGCTGGTTCCTGCATTCCTTTTCTTTATCTTTATGGTCTGTTAGTCCTAGTGGCAGGGCGGGGCTGCCTGGATTTACTTTTCACAGTGTTTAGTCCTGAGTCTGTGATTTTTGAAACTTACTCTTCATATTTTTAAACGTTAAATCTGTATAATTTTCCTTTCATTCCCCTCTTCTTCTACTAAGTAATTCTAATCTTAGAATTTTGATATCAAGTCTCATATTTGGTCTCACCAGTTGTCCTAACTGACTGGTACTGTTGTCTCAGAACCATCAACCTCACAGCACCCACTCAGCAATTGAGTATTCTTGCATACATACTAAGGGCAAAACCTTACAAGCCACAGGTATCCTTTAATTTGTTTCCCCAAATTAACAATGATATCATTTTATGCATTAAAATATTTTAAAGATTATTTTATTTTATATGTATGAGCATTTTGCCTGTATGTACATACATAAGTATATATGTATGTATGCATGTACGTATGTATGTATGTATGTATGTATGTATGTATGTATGTATGTATACCACATACATGTCTTATGTCTATGGGTTCAGAATTCCATCATCAGATTCCATGGAACTGACATTAGGGATTATTATGAACCACCATGTGGGTGCTGTGAACTGAACCTGTATCCTCTACAAGAGCAGCTAGTGCTTTTACCCTCTGAGCCATCTTTTTAGCTCCACATTTTATACATTTTATGATGTAGTTGTTGAGTATAATATTAATTGTAATGCACATTATTACCAATATGCTCATTTGAATTAGACACATTATTTTGTAGATTTGTTTTGAAAAAAGTATATATTGACTGCAATCAAGTTTGAATTTGACTTTTAAAAAGATAGAAGTATAATTTCCTTTATCCTCCAATTTCCTATAAATTAGGTTGACAAATACATGACATAGCCTTGGCCTCCATTTTCCTGCTTGGTAGGCTGAGGCAAGAGCATCTCTTAGGTCCAGGTCTCTGAGGACAGCCTGGGATTAAAGGCATGTACCATTGTACTTGGCTTGATTTTTACTTACTCTTTAGATCCTCTGTCTTGCTTTGTATCATTGTCATAGTACCTGAAGTTGGCATGGTAAACAAAATGTATTGCTATCCTTCCTCATTTGCTGCTTCTAGTCTAGGGAACACATTTATTATAATTATGAAATTTATTTTTTTTCTTTTTCTTTTTTTCGGAGCTGGGGACCAAATGGAATTTATTTTTTAAACTACTCAGATCTTTATTCAATATCAAGTTTCTTTCCTAGTGAGTTGGTGAAATGGTTTATATATGCTTAGTCCAGGGAGTGCCACTATTAGGATGTTTGGCCTTGTTAGAGTAGGTGTGTCACTGTGGGAGTGGGCTTTAAGACCCTTGTCCTAGCTGCCTGGAAGTCAATCTTCTCCTGTCTTCAGAACAAGATGTAGATGTCTCAGATAATCCTACACCATGCCTGCCTGATGCTGCCATGCTCCTACCTTGATGATAATGCACTGAACCTCTGAACCTATAAGCCAGCCCCAATTAAATGCTGCTCTTATAAGAGTTGTCTTGGTTATGGTTCTGTTCATAGCAGTAAAACCTTAAGACAGTTGGTTTCAGTCTCCACTTTAAAATCTCTTTCAGGAGGCTGGTTTACGTCCAGTCTTAAAACTGTGATCAAGAGTTTCTTTGCCTTTCAAGTTCTCATTTTGATCACAGTGATTCTAGTTACTAAGTTTTCTTCCCCAAATTAAGCCTGTTAGAAGCTCGGTAACCATATTCCTGCATATAGAAGAAACAGTCTCATAATATACTTATTTATTTAGGTTTTGCATAGTTTAGTTGACTTATCCTTCTCTCCAGATTTTTAGAGTTTAAAAATCTTATATATGTATGCAATATATATCTTGACCATATACAGTTCTTAGTCCCTACAGCACTTTCCATCATATCTCCTTCCCAACTTCATGTTGTCCTTTCAATTATTTATTTATTTATTTATTTATTTATTTATTCATTCATTCATTCATTCATTCACTCAGACTCACACAGTGCAGTCGATGCTTCCCACAGGCATGTGGATGTGGAGCCATTTTCTCATTTATTGTTTTACTTTTCACACTGAGGCTGCCAACATGATTTCCATATAGTAGAGCAAAACTTTTCTTCTGTCAGTCTTATTCCTAAAGAAAACAATTCAAAAGAAAGAAAGGGAAAGGTAGAGAACTATGTTTCAAAATAGGAGGCCTTTGGAGCCCAAGGGATCTCCGGTGGGAGTTCTCTTAGAACTCCAGAAGACTTGACTGACATGCCCACAGGGAACCTTGCATGCAAGGACAGCACTGGGAGTAGCACCCAGACATAAAGAGAGAACAAATTGTTTTCATCACAGTGAAAACAGGTCACAATAAAGAGTGAGATAGAAATCTCCATGATGTCTGCATGTCAGAAGTCCACAGAGAACAGGAAAGGGCTCTGACTGATGGAGGTCACTTTGTACATGAATGTCTCATGTGCCTCATCTGCCTGGGTAGCCCCGCTTCCTTTTTCTTTTTCTTTTTCTTAGCTCTTTTCCTGGGACAGGGTCTCACCATGTAGCTCTGCCTGGTCTGGAATTTGTTATGTAGA
This sequence comes from Rattus norvegicus, assembly GCF_021556685.1. Taxonomy (NCBI): domain Eukaryota; kingdom Metazoa; phylum Chordata; class Mammalia; order Rodentia; family Muridae; genus Rattus; species Rattus norvegicus. The sequence continues at coordinate 221,866,405 of NC_141534.1, forward strand.
TCAGGTTGGCCTAAAATTCAGAGATCCACCTGCCACTGCCTCCCAAGTGCTGGTATCAAGGGCATGCAGCACCACAGCAGGGTTTCCATCTCCTCTTCCCCATACCTATTTGTTTTTCTGTTTTTCTTTACCATCACTCCAGTTTGCTGAGCTCATATCCTTTGATTTACCAACTTTCAATATTGAAATTAACCTTAAGTTTTTTTCTAATGCCAAAAGTCACTGAAATAACACAGCCACAAATTACTCTATCAGTAAAACATACCATGTGCTTTGGAAGTTACATATTATTGCTCCCATGCTCCAACAATCTGTAGCCTTCTTCTGGCGAACCAAATTTGTAAACAAAAAGTTTTATCAAAAATCTCTGTTGTGTGGCCAGGCACATATTTATCAGCAATGCTCCTTTTTTTTTTTTTTGTATTGAGAATAGAGAAAGTACTTTTGTGTTTGCTCAATTATCAAGGAAGCACAATAAATATTCATTGTAGTAAAAAACTGGAGTGAATCAAAACTAGCTCTGGTTTACAACAAATCATATGTTAGGTTAGGATTCCCCAGACTACTGTGCTTATTAATGGTCAAATAAGCAGACTCACATTAGAATGTTTAGGACACCAAAGGAAGCATTTTAGAGCTGTTCAAAATAGGACAAGTCACAGCTCTCCTAAAGATGGCCTGAGAGTGGAAGCTGAAATTCACTTCCGAAAAACCACTTTAATCTAGGGTGTGTTTCTCGTTTTTTCAACCTCTCCAAATCTTTCCCAGATGGACTGGAACTAATTAAGTTCAGAATAGATGTTTGCCTGAGCTTTGCTGCCTGTGTTAGCTGCCAGCAAAGAACAAAACTGCAGAAATTTGCAATTGTACCAGGGCTACAATTCTCCATCTGTTGAGGGAAATGCACAGATAGACAAATTACAAATGAAGCTATTTGTGGAGAGAGGAATCAAATCTAAGTAGCTAATGTGTGTCATGGCCTGGTGGGACCAGCTAGAGGGCTAAGGAAGGTTGAGGTCCTGGGACAAGAGACTTTCCAGTTCCTTCCTACAGCTCTTCCTTTTTGTCTGTTCCCAAATACCCACCCTCCTTGATATTAGTGCATTATTTATAGGTTGGTGAATAGGCAACTTCCCTTGTGTTTGGTCAAAGAAACTTTTTCTCTCTACAATGTCCCTGATATGTGTCTTATAAATCTACTTAACTCCATTTCATGCTCTGATATATAGAATTTGGTAGACACCTGGTTGCTGTTCCTATGATTTATCAATTGCCCCTAATTCTTTATAAGTATACATGATCACACACATTGATCAAATGTGGCCAATTCATGCTTTATGAGGCACAAGTGACTGAGGAAAGTTGTATGATCCAACACAAAATCATATATTTACTCAAAACACTATGTCATCTTTTTGCTACTGGTTTTGTAATTTGAGTGCTTGGCTCTTCAGTGGGAATCTTGTAGATGACCATGTCAAGCTGTAATGTCAAAGGCTGGACATACCAAAGGGCGTGTTGCACTGCATAGGTTCTCATGAGACCTGTAATCTCTGCTCCAAGATTAGTAATTTTTAATTTTTAGTCTTAAAAGTGTATAAATGAGCCAATGACACAAAAAGGGACTTGCTGAAAAGAGAGAGAAGTGATTACTGAAAGTTGTCCTCTACTCTCTACATGCACACACACACACACACACACACACACACACACACACACACACACACTTTTAATTGTAGAAAATTGGAGAAAGGTAGTGCTCATTTTTTCTGTGATCACCCACATAAAAGAGTGCTTTACTAACTTGTGTTCATAGAACTGATTTGGATCCCCTGATGTAAAACTGAACAAGAGGAACCATCCTGCATATCTGATGCTTTCTATAACCTCATGAATGTTATATGCACAACCTTCCTTGACTCCTAGTGTCTCATCTTTGCAAATATAAGCTGACTGTTCATATCAGAACTTCATCTCTTTCATTTTTCTTTTAAGCATTGGCAAGGCCTATGCTCAGTTTGGTTCACTGGCCCCTCTTCCCACAAGCACAGGAATAGCCATAGCCATCAGTCACAATCATGGCTTGGAACCTTTACAAAGAGAGCTGCCAGGCCAGATGACTAGCTGGCATTGCCTAACCGGAAGACAGGCAGACCACAGACTTTTATAGACCACATTCTAGAAGCAAGAAAGCAGCCAAGTTCTGAAATAAAACTATGATGTTAGACTTTGCTTCAGTGTCTGCACACATAGGAAAATCAGCATGCATAAAGTATGGTGTGCTGCTCTATGACGGAGGGGTGATTGTTCCAATAATTTCTTTGTCTTACAAATAAGTCATCTGAATGTTTTTTTTAATCTTATGAAATTGAGAGAAGGGAAAAATTATATGAGAAGAAGAAAGAGGAGAAGAGGGGAAGAGAGGAGACAAAGTGGAGACATTTAACAATTGTTGGGTTACTTCTTAAATAAATGTTTTTCCCCTCCTATTTGATGAAGCTTTGTTGAGTCAGCAAGATCAAGAGTTCAAGGTCACCTCACTTATTTAGGGAGTTTTAGGTCAGTCTAGATACAAGATGTCATAAATAAATAGATAGATAGATATTGATAGATGATAGCTAAAACATGATTGTTGCATATAATTTTGAAAACTTGCTAGCTCTTTCTTGATAGCTCAGCCTGAGCTCCCTCAACATCTCACAGCTGGCTCCATCAAGGCACCAATGACAGCCCCTTCACCTCCTGGTGTGCTCTGGTGTGCCCTGCCCAACTCAATTGATGCAGATGGAAAACAGGAGACAATTTTAATATTTTAAAACTAGCCAGATAACTCAATGTCTGGGCAAAGAATATCCTGCCCCATCCTCCTTGTCCTCTACCCATGGCAGAGGCTATAAACAATATGTGCCCAGAGACCTAAATGTCTGCCACTTTGTCCACTCCACCACCTGCTCTGACTCCTCCCTCTTCATTCCCTTCTCTTCCTCCTGGGACCCAGAAGTCCCACCGTTTTCCTTTCTCCCACAATTAGCTTCATCCATCTTTATTGACACAATCAAGAACCAATTAGGGAAATGACACCTCCACCTAAATTTCACCTTTTCTGTCCAATTGAAAAAGAACAAAGCAAAAAAACTCTTCTCCTATATATAAATTGAACAAAACCATAACAATTCAATAGATTAAATAGTGTCTCTTTCTTTTATTAATTTTTGAGAATTTCATATATGCCTACAATGAGTTTTGCTTCCACCTCCCAGGTCCTTCAAAACTTTCCCATCATATCATATTCCTTTTTTTAAATTTCATGTATGCATTTAAAAAAATAAGCCTCTGAGTCCAATTAGTGCTGCCCACACATACATAGGTTTGTGCTCATCCACTGTGAGGGACCATCCCTTTAAAAATACTGCTTCATCCATAATAGTCAACTGTCAAATTGCTCCTCATCTTCGTGTTGAGGGCTCACGTGCCCCTCCCCTATCCATGCTAAAATGTTGATTGGCTTGATATTATGTAGGTCCTGTGTAGGCACCCACAGGCTCTAAGCTCATGAGTGCAAAGGTCATATCCGCAAGACACTGAGAAGCAATCTTTTAAAATTGTGTTCAGTTTCAACAACATTGTCTTAGACAGATCACCTAAAAACAGCTAACACAGTAACACCAGGTACCAAGTAAGCCAGGTGATTACTATATCTGTCTGCTCAACCACATTATTACTACATCTGTTAACACAAAGGTCTACAGAAGGTCTCCTCAATGCTTTTAATCCTGCCCTCCCCTTAAGGACGGTACCTGCCCAGAACTATGCTTTCTGAAGTAAATGTGGTGCCTTCTTCATCATTCTCTTGAGGGCCCCCTTGATCTCTGTGTTCCTCAGACTGTAGATCAGAGGGTTTATCATGGGGATGAGGATAGTATAGACCACAGACAGCACCTTGTCTTGCTTTGTGGAATGCTGAGAGCTGTGGTGCATGTACACAGAGAGGATTGTGCCATAGAAGAGAGTCACTGTTGCCAGGTGGGAGCCACATGTCTTGAAGGCCTTGACACAGCCCTTGAATGAGGCCACTTTCAGGATGGAAACTGCAATGAATACATAGGATAAGAGGATAACAAGGAAAGAGCCAAACCCAATAAAAACAGCCGCCAGGAAAAGAACCAGCTGGCAGATGAAGGGATCAGAACAAGACAAGGAAATGATCTGAGGCACGTCACAGAAGAAATGATGGATGACATTTGGCCCACAATAGTAGAGATTAAAACAAGCAACTGTTTGAGCAAAGCTACTAAAGAAACCACTCCCATAGACACCAGCAACCATTTTCCAGCAAAGACTGGGAGCCATGATGGTTGAGTACTGCAGAGGGCTACCGATGGCCACATACCTGTCATAGGCCATGGCAGCTAGCAGGTAGCACTCGGACATACCCATCCAGGCCAAAACAAAATACTGAGTGGCACAGTCAGTGAAGGAAATTGTCTTTTCTGCTCTTAAGAAGTCTGAAAGCATCCTTGGGCTGATAGAAGAAGAATAGCATATATCTATAAATGACAGGAAATTGAGAAAAAAGTACATGGGTGTTTGCAGGTGAGAGTCCATTCTGATGAGGATGATCAGGCCCAGGTTCCAAATCAGAGTAATGATGTAGGTTCCTAGGAAGACAGGAAAAAGGATAAGCTGTAGTTCAGTTTGTTCCAAGAGCCCCAGGAGGACAAACATGGTCACTGAGGTGTGGTTTCCATCTCCCAACACAGATCTGCTTGTCATCATCTGCTGAGGAAAGGTGAGAGAAGAAGATTATGTTATTTTTCATCCCCCAACACTTCACCTCATCCTACTCTACCCCATACTCTTGGGCATGGTGCCTCAATGTTTCTCAGTGAAATATATAACCTTTGCTTTTTCTTATTAAAGAATAGCAGCATGAAAAACAATGTTCTTGGCGAGTTGATATGTCAAAGCCTTCTATAAAGAATCCTATAGCCAGGTAAGTTGTAAAACATCCCTGTGGAGGCATAATTATAAATCAAGAAACCCTGTATGGCATGAAGAGGAGATACAGTCCTGTGAGCTAATACCAACTAGATGCAGGAAGAAAGGATGTGCAAACGAACTGGGCAATGAGAAGGCCATTAAAACTGCTGTCAGTCACAGGGCTGAGAAGATGCTTCCATCGGTTCATGTTACTAAGCATGACGACCGGAGTCTTCATGTAGGTAACAGCACCCAGGTAGAAGTCAGGGTCTTGCAGAGTATGTCTGTAACCTCAGAGCTGAGTGGACGGGGGTCAGTGCAGACAGGGAGATATTGAAGCTGGCTATCCAGTCTAGCCATTAATGACAATATTTAGTGAGAGACTTTGTCTCAAAACCAAATTACAAAGCAAAAGATCCAAAGTGGAGGGCTATCAAGAAAGATCCCTAACATTTCTCCTACGTTTTCTCACTATTTTTTGATATAATATACTTTCCTCATTTAAGCTTCACTTGAGCTTACTTAGCAAATAAAAGAGGACATTGAAAGATAACATAAAAATCCCTGATATCCTCCTTTCCTTTAAGATTTTTGACAGCCCTTCATAGTATTTACTTAGATTACGTTGAAAAAGCAATCACGATTAAACCAACTATTGTCAGGAACAAAAAACGAAGAACTTTGTCTGTTGGGAACAATGAAAATGGGACTAATCTCATAGGATCAAGCATGACATTGGTCCCTGTTTTTATTTCTCCTTTTCCCACATTTCTTTTTCATTTTGCCCTTCATAGTCATGTATTTAGAAGTTCCTTATAGCCAGATCTGGTGGTGCATCCCAGTAGTCACACGACTCAGGAGGATAAGGTAAAGAATTGCCTGACTTCACATTTTCAAGACCAATCTATACAACATAGTGAGATATTTTCTCAAAATAATGTCCCTCAGTGTTGGCCATGCAAATAATGTATATACATAATCATCTGTGTGTATATGTATGTAGAAACCACAGATTAATGATGGTTATCTAGTTTATTTACTATCTATTTTAATTTAACTTTTGAGAGAGGGTCTCTTCCTGAGCCTGGACTTCTTCAGTTTGGCTAGACTGGCTGACCAGAGAACTATAGGGATCCACCTACCTCTAACTTTCTAATACTGAGATTACAGGTGCATGTCACAATATTTGATTTATTACATGGATGTTGATGATCCAAAAAGTCAGGTCTTATGTTTGTATGGAAATCACTCTATAACTTATTAATCCATCTCATTTGAGTATAGAATTAAAAAAATTGTAATTGTAAAATAAAGGAGAATGACATGACCATGTAATGCTTGTGTACATTTTGCATTTTACAATGCTGAAAACAGATTAAACATATTTTCAAGTATTTATTATTTATGTATTGTGAAAATATTAAATAATAATTTCTTTCAGCCTTTTCAAATTCTCACTAAATTACTGCTGACTCTACCTACCCTACCACATGAAAGCAATGTTAAACAAAAGGAGCAAAGCAGGACATGCTTATGCTTTTGATAAACATACTAGATTTGCTCTGTAAGGAACAATAGCTTTTATAAATTTAACTTTTTTCAATGAAAGAAATCAGATAGGTTAAGCCCCTCAAAATCAACTCACAGCTCTTATTCCAAGTCTGTGTTCTCAGACCTCAACATCAACTGAATGAGGAAAGGCTTTTACAGACCACCCATCTGGTCCCCATTCCCCATATGCTAATGTATATTCACACAGCCTACATATTCATATCAACCTTCTACATATTTGATTGCTGTGTTAAAAACTGCACAAAAATAATTACATAGTGAATCTCAGCATTGAAGGATGATTAGACAAAGCTATTTGTAAATCTATAAAATTGTATCTGGATCTGAGCCACTTGACATACCTTGTTACAGAATCTCTAAGGGACTCACCTAGAGTTTTGAAAAGATTTCCTTTCTTGTGATCCAACTCCCTCTTCTTTGTGGTGCATCCAGGTATTAAGAAGTGACCAATAAATGTTTCCACTTCTAGGTTCTGGAGAATCTATCTCATTTCCTTACTATTTTTAAGTTGAGCAATTGTTTTATTATTTGCAAGCTTGGACTCCATCTGTTCAGCAATGAGCCAGCTGTGGAGCAAGAAGCTTTTAAGTACGTGTGGATTTTCTCTGTTGCATATAAGAAAAGAGTTGACTGCACAAATTACACCAAAGGTAAGCAATTAAAGCCATACAAACTATAAATAACAGGTCTCCTGGGCTATAGAGGAGAGACCAGCTTTAAGAAGGAATTCCCTGCTCAGGAGCTACACTCTTGGGAAAGCATTCATCTTTTGAGACATTTTGAAGTCAACAAACCTTGATTTCATCCTGAAAGAATCCTAGAGTTCATATAGAAGTCATGCCTAACCTTGCTATCCCTTATGCTAGTTTTCTATAAAAACCATCACCACTTCTCCCTGTAACTCTGAGTCAGACTCCCTCTAATGGATTCTCAAGTCCTCTATTTTCATATTCTAGACCAATTTTCTTAACTTCTAAGTGGGACTGCATGGACGAAACATGTTAAAAAAGATGTCACAGACATTTGGGGATGAGAAGTGACAAATAGATCTCTTCTTCCCCTTGTGTTGGTGTAGCTCTATGGTTTAAAGAATAAGGAAAAGGCAGAAGGAGCATAAGGGCAGAAATGAAGAGGAAAAGAGCAAGAATGAGCTTCTAACCTAGTAGTGGGTTTAGAAAACTTAGAGAAGACAAGTAATATATGATGTTCCCAAAGTACATACCAAGACAGAGCCCTTCCTCTTTTCTCTACATGTTCTTGTGATCTTCTCTATCCAAATACACGGAAAGAAAAATGCTTGTTGCTTTGTAAACAAGATACCAACAAGGTTTTAGTTCATGTCCATTTGGTCCTCAGGTTTTGACTTTTCCTTCAGGAAAAAACTAGGCACTACGTGGGTGGGAGGAGCATCTTAGGGGGAGTAAGAGTGATCATCCAGGCTACAGAATAAGCCAGTCTATTCAGATACATGGCATGATAATTTCTCCATGTGATTGTAATCTGCCTCCTATTTTATTTTCATTTGTCCCTTTAAAATTTTTACTTAGCTGTGTGTAACAAAATAATATTTAAACCATTGTTTAGAGTCTGACTGTCCCTGCCAGTGCCAAAACCTATACCTAGGCTTCTGCTACAACCTGCCATACCTGATGTAGGTAGCCTGTAACACTCCCACTAAGTACCCAGACTTCCCAATCTTCCTCCACGGTTTTGCTTGATAACTATCCCTGACCTCATATTCACAGCTTTTCTGCAATGCTGCAGACTAGGTCTGGGTTTTACAACCAGTATACTAGTGTAGTCTAGCTTTCCTTGTGTGTACTGCAAAAGAATGAAACTTGGGCCAGGATCTTCCATACCTTAAACCATGGGACTCTCCCATGTTATATCTAATCTTCCAATCAAATAGGTCTAGCTCCATATACCAGGCTTAGAACAGGAAACACAACCTGTACAGTTCCCTCTGTTCACTTGACTTCATTTCACTAAACTCTAGACACAGTGTGCCCCATCATCTTATCCTCTTCTCCAATGTGCTCTATCCATAGGCTAACTAGCCAAGGATCTAACAAAGGAAGTCCCCATGCTCAGATATTATCCCACAGATAACAACAACATGAAAGATTAAGCAACTATATTCTCACCCAAACCTACCAATCCTCTAGAAATCCTTGTCATTGAGAATTATCTAGATGAACTTCAGGACACAGAATTTAAAGGAGCAATCATAGACTTCATCAAATAATTCAAGGAATTTTAAGAAGACACAAAAAACAGCCCAATGAAATCAAGGAGAAAGCTTAAGAAGAATAAATGCTTAGGAAAAGATAAGCACAAGGCTGATGGAAATGATGAAAGACAATGAAAGTCGAGAAATGAACTTATTAAAGAGAAAGCAATGCTGAAGACTTTCTCTAAAATAAATATGGAATTGAAAAACCCAAATAGTCTAGTCAGAAACAGAATATCTGGTCTTAAATAAAGTAGAGCTTCTGGTATGTGTCTGGAACTGACATTGTGCTACAGACCTCTGTACCCAGATCCTGCTGGGAGAAAGGCAGTCTCTAGGAGTGCTAGCACACAGACGTACAGAAGGGTCAAGCTACTGTCAGAACAGCAAGACCAGCTAACACCAGAGATAACCAGATGGTGAGAGACAAGGGCCAGAACGTACGCAACAGAAACCAAGGCCACTTGGCATAATCAGAACCCATTTTCTCCACCACAGCAAGCCCTGGATACCCCTTCACACAATCATGAACTTCATCAAATAATTCAAGAAAACCAAGATTTTGATTTAAAATCACAACTCATGATGAGGTTAGAGGACTTTGAAAAGGACATAAATAACTCCTTTAAAAATATAGGATAACACAGGTAAAGAGGTAGAAGTCCTTAAAGAGGAAACATAAAAATCCCCTAAAGAAATAAAGAAAACACAACCAAACCAGTGAAGGAATTGAAAACCATTCAGGATCTAAAAATGGAAATAGAAACAATAAAGAAATCACAAAGGGAGACAACCCTGGAGATAGAAAACCTAGGAAAGAGATCAGGAGTCATAGATGCAACCATCACCAACAGAATATAAGAGATAGAGGAGAGAATTTCAGGGACAGGAGATACCATAAAAAACATTGACACAACATTAAAAAAAATGCAAAATGCAAAAAGCTCCTAACCCAAAACATCCAGGAAAGCCGTGATACAATGAGAAGACAAAACCTAAGGATAATAGCTATAGAAGAGAGTGAAGATTCCCAAATTAAAAGACCAGTAAATATCTTCAACAAAATTATAGAAGAAAACTTCCCTAACCTAAAGAAAGAAATGCCCATAAACATACAGGAAGCCTACAGAACACCAAATAGATTGGACCAGAAAAGAAAATCCTCCTGTCATATAATAGTCAAAACACCAAATGCACTAAAGAAAGAATTTTAAAAGCAGTAAGAGAAAAAGGTCAAGTAACATATAAAGGCAAACCTATTAGAATTACACCAGACTTATGAAAGCCAGAATATCCTGGGCAGATGTCTTACAGACCCTAAGAGAACACAACTGTCAGCCCAGGCTACTATATCCAGCAAACCTCATTATTACCATAGATGAAGAAACAAAATATTCCACGACAAATTCAAATTTACACAATATCTTTCTACAAATGCAGCCCTACAAAGGATAATAGATGGAAAACTCCAACACAAGGAGGGAAATTACACTATAGAAAAAGCTAGAAAATAATGTAATTTCAACTAACCTAAAAGAAGATAGAGAAAAAACATAACAACAAAAATAGCCACCTCTCACAACAACAACAACAACAACAAAATAAATAGGAAAAAGCAGACATTTGTCCCTAATATCTCTCAACATCAATGGACTCAATTCCCCCAATAAAAAGACATATACTAATAGACTGTATACATAAAGAGGACCAAGCATTTTACTGCATACCGGAAACACACTTCAATGACGAAGACAGATACTACCTCAGAGTGAAAGGCTGGAAAACAATTTTCCAAGCAAATGGGTCCAAGAAACAAGAGGAAGTAGCCATTCTAATATCAAATAAAATTGAATTTCAATCAAAAGTTATCAAAAAAGATAAGGAAGAACACTTCATATTCATCAAAAGAAATATCCACCAAGATGAACTCTCAATCTTGTATATCCTCCAAATGCAAGGGTAACTGTATTCATAAAAGATACCTTATTAAAAACTCAAAGCACGCATGGTACCTCACACAATAATAGTAGGAGATTTCCAATACCCCACTCTCATCAATGGACAGATCATGGAAACTGAAACTAAACAGAGACACAGAGAAACTAACAGAACCAAATGGATTTAACAGATAGCAATAGAACATTTCATCCTAAAACAAAATAATATACCTTCTTCTCAGTACCTCATGATACTTTCTCTAAAATTGACCATATAATTGGTCACAAAACAGACCTCAACAGATACAAGAAGATTGAAATAATTCCATGCATCCTATCAGATCACCATGTATGCCCCAAATACAAGGGCACCTACATACGTAAAAGAAACCTTACTAAAGCTCAAAACACACATTGCACCTCACACAATAATAGTAGGAGATTTCAACACCCCACTCTCATCAATGGACAGATCATGGAAACAGAAATTAAACAGAGACGTAGACAGACTAAGAGAAGTCATGAGCCAAATGGACTTAACAGATATTTATAGAACATTCTATCCTAAAGCAAAAGGATATACCTTCTTCTCAGCTCCTCATGGTACTTTCTCCAAATTTGACCATATAATTGGTCAAAAAACGGGCCTCAACAGGTACAGAAAGATAGAAATAATCCAATGCGTGCTATCGGACCACCACGGCCTAAAACTGGTGTTCAACAACAATCAAGGAAGAATGCCCACATATACTTGGAAATTGAACAATGCTCTACTTAATGATAACCTGGTCAAGGAAGAAATAAAGAAAGAAATTAAAAACTTTTTAGAATTTAATGAAAATGAAGGTACAACATACCCAAACTTATGGGACACAATGAAGGCTGTGCTAAGAGGAAAACTCATATCGCTGAGTGCCTGCAGAAAGAAACAGGAAAGAGCATATGTCAGCAGCTTGACAGCACACCTAAAAGCTCTAGAACAAAAAGAAGCAAATACACCCAGGAGGAGTAGACGGCAGGAAATAATCAAACTCAGAGCTGAAATCAACCAAGTAGAAACAAAAAGGACCATAGAAAGAATCAACAGAACCAAAAGTTGGTTCTTTGAGAAAATCAACAAGATAGATAAACCCTTAGCCAGACTAACGAGAGGACACAGAGAGTGCGTCCAAATTAACAAAATCAGAAATGAAAAGGGAGACATAACAACAGATTCAGAGGAAATTCAAAAAATCATCAGGTCTTACTATAAAAACCTATATTCAACAAAATTTGAAAATCTTCAGGAAATGGACAATTTCCTAGACAGATACCAGGTACCGAAGTTAAATCAGGAACAGATAAACCAGTTAAACAACCCCATAACTCCTAAGGAAATAGAAGCAGTCATTAAAGGTCTCCCAACCAAAAAGAGTCCAGGTCCAGACGGGTTTAGTGCAGAATTCTATCAAACCTTCATAGAAGACCTCATACCAATATTATCCAAACTATTCCACAAAATTGAAACAGATGGATCACTACCGAATACCTTTTACGAAGCCACAATTACTCTTATACCTAAAGCACACAAAGACACAACAAAGAAAGAGAACTTCAGACCAATTTCCCTTATGAATATCGACGCAAAAATACTCAACAAAATTCTGGCAAACCGAATCCAAGAGCAAATCAGAACAATCATCCACCATGACCAAGTAGGCTTCATCCCAGGCATGCAGGGATGGTTTAATATACGGAAAACCATCAACGTGATCCATCATATAAACAAACTGAAAGAACAGAACCACATGATCATTTCATTAGATGCTGAGAAAGCATTTGACAAAATTCAACACCCCTTCATGATAAAAGTCCTGGAAAGAATAGGAATTCAAGGCCCATACCTGAACATAGTAAAAGCCATATACAGCAAACCAGTTGCTAACATTAAACTAAATGGAGAGAAACTTGAAGCAATCCCACTAAAATCAGGTACTAGACAAGGCTGCCCACTCTCTCCCTACTTATTCAATATAGTTCTTGAAGTTCTAGCCAGAGCAATCAGACAACAAAAGTAGGTCAAGGGGATACAGATCGGAAAAGAAGAGGTCAAAATATCACTATTTGCAGATGACATGATAGTATATTTAAGTGATCCCAAAAGTTCCACCAGAGAACTACTAAAGCTGATAAACAACTTCAGCAAAGTATAAAATTAACTCAAATAAATCAGTTGCCTTCCTCTATACAAAAGAGAAACAAGCCGAGAAAGAAATTAGGGAAACGACACCCTTCATAATAGACCCAAATAATATAAAGTACCTCGGTGTGACTTTAACCAAGCAAGTAAAAGATCTGTACAATAAGAACTTCAAGACACTGAGGAAAGAAATTGAAGAAGACCTCAGAAGATGGAAAGATCTCCCATGCTCATGGATTGGCAGGATTAATATGGTAAAAATGGCCATTTTACCAAAAGCAATCTACAGATTCAATGCAATCCCCATCAAAATACCAATCCAATTCTTCAAAGAGTTAGACAGAACAATTTGCAAATTCATCTGGAATAACAAAAAACCCAGGATAGCTAAAGCTATCCTCAACAATAAAAGGACTTCAGGGGGAATCACTATCCCTGAACTCAAGCAGAATTACAGAGCAATAGTGATTAAAAACTGCATGGTATTGGTACAGAGACAGACAGATAGACCAATGGAATAGAATTGAAGACCCAGAAATGAACCCACACACCTATGGTCACTTGATTTTTGACAAAGGAGCCAAAACCATCCAATGGAAAAAAGATAGCATTTTCAGCAAATGGTGCTGGTTCAACTGGAGGTCAACATGTAGAAGAATGCAGATCGATCCATGCTTATCACCCTGTACAAAGCTTAAGTCCAAGTGGATCAAGGACCTCCACATCAAACCAGACACACTCAAACTAATAGAAGAAAAACTAGGGAAGCATCTGGAACACATGGGCACTGGAAAAAATTTCCTAAACAAAACACCAATGGCTTATGCTCTAAGATCAAGAATCGACAAAGGGGATCTCATAAAACTGCAAAGCTTCTGTAAGGCAAAGGACACTGTGGTTAGGAGAAAACGGCAAACAACAGATTGGGAAAAGATCTTTACCAATCCTACAACAGATAGAGGCCTTATATCCAAAATAGAAGAATACAAAGAACTCAAGAAGTTAGACCACAGGGAAACAAATAACCCTATTAAAAATGGGGTTCAGAGCTAAACAAAGAATTCACAGCTGAGGAATGCCTAATGGCTGAGAAACACCATACGGATACTGGGAAAGGGAATAACACTCGAAATGTATATAAGAAATACTCAAGTTAATAAAAAAAATAAAATAAAGAAAACACTAACATTATTTTACTTAGCTCAATTTTAATACAATTGTGAATAATTCAACAAACACATGGTTGTTAATATTTGTATTGATTATTCTTGAAATACACATCATCAAAAGTAAAATTAACATAATTAAAAAGAATCTCATATACAATCACTATATCACCAACTTCATATAAAAATCAATGTAGGCCCAGGAGCAGCAGGACACCTGCCAGAGACACCTCCGGACCCTGAAGGAAACAGACCGGATAAACAGTTCTCTGCACCCAAATCCCGTGGGAGGGAGAGCTAAACCTTCAGAGAGGCAGACAAGCCTGGGAAACCAGAAGAGAATGCTCCCTGCACACACATCTCGGACGCCAGAGGAAAAAGCCAAAGACCATCTGGAACCCTGGTGCACTGAAGTTCCCGGAAGGGGCGGCACAGGTCTTCCTGGTTGCTGCCGCTGCAGAGAGCCCCTGGGCAGCACCCCACGAGCGAACCTGAGCCTCGGGACCACAGGTAAGACCAAATTTTCTGCTGCAAGAAAGATGCCTGGTGAGCTTGGGACACACGGAAGCAGAATTTCTCTAGGACCAGGCACGTTCTGTGTTTACCGGAAGTCCCACACCCGAGGATCCCGGCCCGCAGCAGCTCTCTGCTCCCAGACCCGGTGAGAGAGAGACCCAACCGCCTGGTCAGCTGGGCACTCCTGAGGCTGCAGAACGGAAGAGACCACCAACACTGCTCACCCCTGCCCACATCCCTGGCCCAAGAGGAAACTGTATAAGGCCTCTGGGCTCCCGTGGGGGAGGGCCCAGGAGCAGCAGGACACCTGCCAGAGACACCGCCCGGACCCTGAAGGAAACAGACCGGATAAACAGTTCTCTGCACCCAAATCCCGTGGGAGGGAGAGCTAAACCTTCAGAGAGGCAGACAAGCCTGGGAAACCAGAAGAGACTGCTCCCTGCACACACATCTCGGACGCCAGAGGAAAAAGCCAAAGACCATCTGGAACCCTGGTGCACTGAAGCTCCCGGAAGGGGCGGCACAGGTCTTCCTGGTTGCTGCCGCTGCAGAGAGCCCCTGGGCAGCACCCCACGAGCGAACCTGAGCCTCGGGACCACAGGTAAGACCAAATTTTCTGCTGCAAGAAAGCTGCCTGGTGAACTCAAGACACAGGCCCACAGGAACAGCTGAAGACCTGTAGAGAGGAAAAACTACACGCCCGAAAGCAGAACACTCTGTCCCCATAACTGACTGAAAGAGAGGAAAACAGGTCTACAGCACTCCTGACACACAGGCTTATAGGACAGTCTAGCCACTGTCAGAAATAGCAGAACAAAGTAACACTAGAGATAATCTGATGGCGAGAGGCAAGCGCAGGAACCCAAGCAACAGAAACCAAGACTACATGCCATCATCGGAGCCCAATTCTCCCATCAAAACAAACATGGAATATCCAAACACACCAGAAAAGCAAGATCTAGTTTCAAAATCATATTTGATCATGATGCTGGAGGACTTCAAGAAAGACATGAACACACTTAGGGAAGCACAGGAAAACATTAATAAACAAGTAAAAGCCTACAGAGAGGAATCGCAAAAATCCCTGAAAGAATTCCAGGAAAACACAATCAAACAGTTGAAGGAATTAAAAATGGAAATAGAAGCAATCAACAAAGAACACATGGAAACAACCCTGGATATAGAAAACCAAAAGAAGAGACAAGGAGCTGTAGATACAAGCTTCACCAACAGAATACAAGAGATGGAAGAGAGAATCTCAGTAGCAGAAGATTCCATAGAAATCATTGACTCAACTGTCAAAGATAATGTAAAGCGGAAAAAGCTACTGGTCCAAAACATACAGGAAATCCAGGACTCAATGAGAAGATCAAACCTAAGGATAATAGGTATAGAAGAGAGTGAAGACTACCAGCTCAAAGGACCAGTAAATATCTTCAACAAAATCATAGAAGAAAACTTCCCTAACCTAAAAAAAGAGATACCCATAGACATACAAGAAGCCTACAGAACTCCAAACAGATTGGACCAGAAAAGAAACACCTCCCGTCACATAATTGTCAAAACACCAAACGCACAAAATAAAGAAAGAATATTAAAAGCAGTAAGGGAAAAAGGTCAAGTAACATATAAAGGGAGACCTATCAGAATCACACCAGACTTCTCGCCAGAAACTATGAAGGCCAGAAGATCCTGGACTGATGTCATACAGACCCTAAGAGAACACAAATGCCAGCCCAGGTTACTGTATCCAGCAAAACTCTCAATTAACATTGATGGAGAAACCAAGATATTCCATGACAAAACCAAATTTACACAATATCTTTCTACAAATCCAGCACTACAAAGGATAATAAATGGTAAAGCCCAACATAAGGAGGCAAGCTATACCCTAGAAGAAGCAAGAAACTAATCGTCTTGGCAACAAAACAAAGAGAATGAAAGCACACAAACATAACCTCACATCCAAATATGAATATAACGGGAAGCAATAATCACTATTCCTTAATATCTCTCAATATCAATGGCCTCAACTCCCCAATAAAAAGACATAGATTAACAAACTGGATACGCAACGAGGACCCTGCATTCTGCTGCCTACAGAAAACACACCTCAGAGACAAAGACAGACACTACCTCAGAGTGAAAGGCTGGAAAACAACTTTCCAAGCAAATGGTCAGAAGAAGCAAGCTGGAGTAGCCATTCTAATATCAAATAAAATCAATTTCCAACTAAAAGTCATCAAAAAAGATAAGGAAGGACACTTCATATTCATCAAAGGAAAAATCAACCAAGATGAACTCTCAATCCTAAATATCTATGCCCCAAATACAAGGGCACCTACATACGTAAAAGAAACCTTACTAAAGCTCAAAACACACATTGCACCTCACACAATAATAGTGGGAGATTTCAACACACCACTCTCATCAATGGACAGATCATGGAAACAGAAATTAAACAGTGATGTAGACAGACTAAGAGAAGTCAAGAGCCAAATGGACTTAACGGATATTTATAGAACATTCTATCCTAAAGCAAAAGGATATACCTTCTTCTCAGCTCCTCATGGTACTTTCTCCAAAATTGACCATATAATTGGTCAAAAAACGGGCCTCAACAGGTACAGAAAGATAGAAATAATCCCATGCGTGCTATCGGACCACCACGGCCTAAAACTGGTCTTCAATAACAATAAGGGAAGAATGCCCACATATACTTGGAAATTGAACAATGCTCTACTCAATGATAACCTGGTCAAGGAAAAAATAAAGAAAGAAATTAAAAACTTTTTAGAATTTAATGAAAATGAAGATACAACATACTCAAACTTATGGGACACAATGAAAGCTGTGCTAAGAGGAAAACTCATAGCGCTGAGTGCCTGCAGAAAGAAACAGGAAAGAGCATATGTCAGCAGCTTGACAGCACACCTAAATGCTCTAGAACAAAAAGAAGCAAATACACCCAGGAGGAGTAGAAGGCAGGAAATAATCAAACTCAGAGCTGAAATCAACCAAGTAGAAACAAAAAGGACCATAGAAAGAATCAACAGAACCAAAAGTTGGTTCTTTGAGAAAATCAACAAGATAGATAAACCCTTAGCCAGACTAACGAGAGGACACAGAGAGTGCGTCCAAATTAACAAAATCAGAAATGAAAAGGGAGACATAACTACAGATTCGGAGGAAATTCAAAAAATCATCAGGTCTTACTATAAAAACCTATATTCAACAAAATTTGAAAATCTTCAGGAAATGGACAATTTCCTAGACAGATACCAGGTATCGAGGTTAAATCAGGAACAGATAAACCAGTTAAACAACCCCATACCTCCTAAGGAAATAGAAGCAGTCATTAAAGGTCTCCCAACCAAAAAGAGCCCAGGTCCAGACGGGTTTAGTGCAGAATTCTATCAAACCTTCATAGAAGACCTCATACCAATATTATCCAAACTATTCCACAAAATTGAAACAGATGGAGCCCTACCGAATTCCTTCTACGAAGCCACAATTACTCTTATACCTAAACCACACAAAGACACAACAAAGAAAGAGAACTTCAGACCAATTTCCCTTATGAATATCGACGCAAAAATACTCAATAAAATTCTGGCAAACCGAATTCAAGAGCACATCAAAACAATCATCCACCATGATCAAGTAGGCTTCATCCCAGGCATGCAGGGATGGTTTAATATACGGAAAACCATCAACGTGATCCATCATATAAACAAACTGAAAGAACAGAACCACATGATCATTTCATTAGATGCTGAGAAAGCATTTGACAAAATTCAACACCCCTTCATGATAAAAGTCCTGGAAAGAATAGGAATTCAAGGCCCATACCTGAACATAGTAAAAGCCATATACAGCAAACCAGTTGCTAACATTAAACTAAATGGAGAGAAACTTGAAGCAATCCCACTAAAATCAGGTACTAGACAAGGCTGCCCACTCTCTCCCTACTTATTCAATATAGTTCTTGAAGTTCTAGCCAGAGCAATCAGACAACAAAAGGAGATCAAAGGGATACAGATCGGAAAAGAAGAGGTCAAAATATCACTATTTGCAGATGACATGATAGTATATTTAAGTGATCCCAAAAGTTCCACCAGAGAACTACTAAAGCTGATAAACAACTTCAGCAAAGTGGCTGGGTATAAAATTAACTCAAATAAATCAGTTGCCTTCCTCTATACAAAAGAGAAACAAGCCGAGAAAGAAATTAGGGAAACGACACCCTTCATAATAGACCCAAATAATATAAAGTACCTCGGTATGACTTTAACCAACAAGTAAAAGATCTGTACAATAAGAACTTCAAGACACTGAGGAAAGAAATTGAAGAAGACCTCAGAAGATGGAAAGATCTCCCATGCTCATGGATTGGCAGGATTAATATAGTAAAAATGGCCATTTTACCAAAAGCAATCTACAGATTCAATGCAATCCCCATCAAAATACCAATCCAATTCTTCAAAGAGTTAGACAGAACAATTTGCAAATTCATCTGGAATAACAAAAAACCCAGGATAGCTAAAGCTATCCTCAACAATAAAAGAACTTCAGGGGGAATCACTATCCCTGAACTCAAGCAGTAGTACAGAGCAATAGTGATTAAAAACTGCATGGTATTGGTACAGAGACAGACAGATAGACCAATGGAATAAAATTGAAGACCCAGAAATGAACCCACACACCTATGGTCACTTGATTTTTGACAAAGGAGCCAAAACCATCCAATGGAAAAAAGATAGCATTTTCAGCAAATGGTGCTGGTTCAACTGGAGGTCAACATGTAGAAGAATGCAGATCGATCCATGCTTATCACCCTGTACAAAGCTTAAGTCCAAGTGGATCAAGGACCTCCACATCAAACCAGACACACTCAAACTAATAGAAGAAAAACTAGGGAAGCATCTGGAACACATGGGCACTGGAAAAAATTTCCTGAACAAAACACCAGTGGCTCATGCTCTAAGATCAAGAATCGACAAATGGGATCTCATAAAACTGCAAAGCTTCTGTAAGGCAAAGGACACTGTGGTTAGGACAAAACGGCAACCAACAGATTGGGAAAAGATCTTTACCAATCCTACAACAGATAGAGGCCTTATATCCAAAATATACAAAGAACTCAAGAAGTTAGACCGCAGGGAAACAAATAACCCTATTTAAAAATGGGGTTCAGAGCTAAACAAAGAATTCACAGCTGAGGAATGCCGAATGGCTGAGAAACACCTAAAGAAATGTTCAACATCTTTAGTCATAAGGGAAATGCAAATCAAAACAACCCTGAGATTTCACCTCACACCAGTGCGATTGGCTAAGATCAAAAACTCAGGTGACAGCAGATGCTGGCGAGGATGTGGAGAAAGAGGAACACTCCTCCATTGTTGGTGGGATTGCAGACTGGTACAACCATTCTGGAAATCAGTCTGGAGGTTCCTCAGAAAATTGGACATTGAACTGCCTGAGGATCCAGCTATACCTCTCTTGGGCATATACCCAAAAGATGCCTCAACATATAAAAGAGACACGTGCTCCACTATGTTCATCGCAGCCTTATTTATAATAGCCAGAAAATGGAAAGAACCCAGATGCCCTTCAACAGAGGAATGGATACAGAAAATGTGGTACATCTACACAATGGAATATTACTCAGCTATCAAAAACAACGAGTTTATGAAATTCGTAGGCAAATGGTTGGAACTGGAAAATATCATCCTGAGTGAGCTAACCCAATCACAGAAAGACATACATGGTATGCACTCATTGATAAGTGGCTATTAGCCCAAAGGCTTGAATTACCCTAGATCCCTAGAACAAACGAAACTCAAGACGGATGATCAAAATGTGAATGCTTCACTCCTTCTTTAAATGAGGAAAAAGAATACCCTTGGCAGGGAAGGGAGAGGCAAAGATTAAAACAGAGACTGAAGGAACACCCATTCAGAGCCTGCCCCACATGTGGCCCATACATATACAGCCACCCAATTAGACAAGATGGATGAAGCAAAGAAGTGCAGACCGACAGGAGCCGGATGTAGATCGCTCCTGAGAGACACAGCCAGAATACAGCAAATATAGAGGCGAATGCCAGCAGCAAACCACTGAACTGAGAATAGGTCCCCTATTGAAGGAATCAGAGAAAGAACTGGAAGAGCTTGAAGGGGCTCGAGACCCCAAAAGTACAACAATGCCAAGCAACCAGAGCTTCCAGGGACTAAGCCACTACCTAAAGACTATACATGGACTGACCCTGGACTCTGACCCCATAGGTAGCAATGAATATCCTAGTAAGAGCACCAGTGGAAGGGGAAGCCCTGGGTCCTGCTAAGACTGAACCCCCAGTGAACTAGTCTATGGGGGGAGGGCGGCAATGGGTGGAGGGTTGGGAGGGTAACACCCATAAGGAAGGGGAGGGGGGAGGGGGATGTTTGCCCGGAAACCAGGAAAGGGAATAACACTCGAAATGTATATAAGAAATACTCAAGTTAATAAAAAAAATCAATGTAAATTAATTTGTAAAGAATATAATAATGATCTGATTGCGTTAGACCTGTACAACTTGACTTATGAAATTTTTTTACAGAAGAGATAAAAAAAATGTTCAACATCTTTTGTCATAAGGGAAATGCAAATCAAAACAACCCTGAGATTCCACCTCACACCAGTGAGAATGGCTAAGATCAAAAACTCAGGTGACAGAAGATGCTGGCGAGGATGCGGAGAAAGAGGAACACTCCTCCATTGTTGGTGGGATTGCAGACTGGTACAACCATTCTGGAAATCAGTCTGGAGGTTCCTCAGAAAATTGGACATTGAACTGCCTGAGGATCCAGCTATACCTCTCTTGGGCATATACCCAAAAGATGCCCCAACATATAAAAAAGACACATGCTCCACTATGTTCATCGCAGCCTTATTTATAATAGCCAGAAGCTGGAAAGAACCCAGATGCCCTTCAACAGAGGAATGGATACAGAAAATGTGGTATATCTACACAATGGAATATTACTCAGCTATCAAAAACAATGACTTTATGAAATTCGTAGGCAAATCGTTGGAACTGGAAAATATCATCCTGAGTTAAGTACCCCAATCACAGAAAAACACACATGGTATGCACTCATTGATAAGTGGCTATTAGCCCCAATGCTTGAATTTCCCTAGATGCCTAGAACAAATGAAACTCAAGACGGATGATCAAAATGTGAATGCTTCACTCCTTCTTTAAAAGGGGAACAAGAATACCCTTGGCAGGGAATAGAGAGTCAAAGATTAAAACAGACACAGAAGGAACACCCATTCAGAGCCTGCCCCCCATGTGGCCCATACATATACAGCCATCCAATTAGACAAGTTGGATGAAGCAAAGAAGTGCAGGCTGACAGGAGCCGGATGTAGATCGCTCCTGAGAGACACAGCCAGAATACAGCAAATACAGAGGCGAATGCCAGCAGCAAACCACTGAACTGAGAATAGGACCCCCATTGAAGGAAACAGAGAAAGAACTAGAAGAGCTTAAAGGGGCTCGAGACCCCGTATGTACAACAATGCCAAGCAACCAGAGCTTCCAGGGACTAAGCCACTACCTAAACACTATACGTGGACTGACCCTGGACTCTGACCTCATAGGTAGCAATGAATATCCTAGTAAGAGCACCAGTGGAAGGGGACGCCCTGGGTCCTGCTAAAAGTGAACCCCCAGTGAACTATATTGTTGGGGGAGGGCGGCAATGTGGGGAGGATGGGGAGGGGAACTCCCATATAGAAGGAGAGGGGGAGGGATTAGTGGGATGTTTGCCTGGAAACCGGGAAAGGAAATAACACTCGAAATGTATATAAGAAATACTCAAGTTAATAAAAAAAATGTTCAACATCCTCAGTTATCAGGGAATTGAAAATCAAAACAACCCTGAGATTCCACCTCACACCAGAATGGTAAGGTCAAAAACTCAGGTGATAACAGATGCTGGCTTAGGATGTGGAGAAAGAGGAACACTCCTCCACTGTTATAAGCTATTACAACCAGTCATGAAATCAGTCTGGTAGTTTCTCAGAAAATTTTACATAGTACTGAGAATCCAGCTATACCACTCCTGGGCACAGACCCAAAAGATGCTCCAACAAATAACAAGGTCACATGCTCCACTATGTTCATAGCAACCTTCTTTATAATACCCAGAAGCTGGAAAGAACCCAGATGTCTTTCGGCAGAGGAATGAATACAGAAAATGTGGTACATCTCCACAAGGGAGTACTACTCAGCTATCAAAAACAATGACTTCATGAAATTCTTAGGCAAATGGATGGAAGTAGAAAATATCATCTTGAGTGGTATAACCCAATCACAAAAGAACACATATGTTATGTACTCCCTGATAAGTGGATATTAGCCCAAACCTCAGAATACCCAAGATACAATTTACAGACCACATGAAGCTCAAGAAGAAAGAGCAGAGTCTGGATGCTTCAGTACTTCTTAGAAGGGGGGACAAAATACTCACAGGAGGAAATATGGAGACAAAGTGTGGAGCAAAGACTGAAGGAGTGACCATCTAGAGGCTGCCACACAGGGGATCCATCCAACATGCATTCGCCAAACCTAGTCACTATTGAGGATGCCAAGAAGTGTATGCTGACAGGAGTCTGATATAGCTGTCTCCTGAGAGGCTGTGCCAGAGCCTGACAAATACAGAGGCTGATGTTTGCAGCCAATTATTGAACTGAGAATGTGGTCCCCAATGGAGGAGTTAGAGAAAGGATGGAGGTGGATGAAGGTGTTTTCAACCCCATAGGATGAACAACAATATCAACCTACTAGACTCCTCAGAGCTCCCAGGAACTACACCACCAACCATAGAGGACTCATGAAGTGACCCATGGCTTCATCTGCATATGTAGCAGAGGATGGCCTTGTTGGGCATCAATAGGAGGAGAGGCCCTGGGTCCTATGAAGTCTGGATGTCCCAGGGTAGTGGAATACCAGGGTGGCGACTTGGGAGAGAGTGGGTGGGTGGGTGAGCACCTTCATGGAGGGGGGTGGTGGGGGGATGGGATGGGGGCTTTCCAGAGGGGAAACTGGGAAAGGAGATATTTGAAATGCAGGTAAAATATCCAATAAAAATGAAAAAAAAAAAGAAAACAGGATATGAAAAAAAATAATCAAAACAGAAAGGATTGGATGTGGCATTGTAGGGGCCTCTTGGTTGGGGTATAGGTAGGGATGGTCTTGAAGGAATCCTAGAAATTGATTGAAGTGCAGACAAAGAAGGCCAGAGTAGGTTGGGACTTAGGATGCAGGATGTGGGCTAGATCTGGAGTGTTGGGAAAAAGACATGGATGGGGAGGACAGGAAGAGTCACTGGACTAGACCTTGTAGCTCAATTTTGATATGGAACTAGACTTTTTTTTTTTTTAAAGTGAAGCCAAACTTTTTTTTTTCTTTTTTTTTTTTTTATTAACTTGAGTATTTCTTATATACATTTCGAGTGTTATTCCCTTTCCCGGTTTCCGGGCAAACATCCCCTTCCCCCCTCCCCTTCCTTATGGGTGTTACCCTCCCAACCCTCCACCCATTGCCGCCCTCCCCCCATAGACTAGTTCACTGGGGGTTCAGTCTTAGCAGGACCCAGGGCTTCCCCTTCCACTGGTGCTCTTACTAGGATATTCATTGCTACCTATGGGGTCAGAGTCCAGGGTCAGTCCATGTATAGTCTTTAGGTAGTGGCTTAGTCCCTGGAAGCTCTGGTTGCTTGGCATTGTTGTACTTTTGGGGTCTCGAGCCCCTTCAAGCTCTTCCAGTTCTTTCTCTGATTCCTTCAATAGGGGACCTATTCTCAGTTCAGTGGTTTGCTGCTGGCATTCGCCTCTATATTTGCTGTATTCTGGCTGTGTCTCTCAGGAGCGATCTACATCCGGCTCCTGTCGGTCTGCACTTCTTTGCTTCATCCATCTTGTCTAATTGGGTGGCTGTATATGTATGGGCCACATGTGGGGCAGGCTCTGAATGGGTGTTCCTTCAGTCTCTGTTTTAATCTTTGCCTCTCCCTTCCCTGCCAAGGGTATTCTTTTTCCTCATTTAAAGAAGGAGTGAAGCATTCACATTTTGATCATCCGTCTTGAGTTTCGTTTGTTCTAGGGATCTAGGGTAATTCAAGCCTTTGGGCTAATAGCCACTTATCAATGAGTGCATACCATGTATGTCTTTCTGTGATTGGGTTAGCTCACTCAGGATGATATTTTCCAGTTCCAACCATTTGCCTACGAATTTCATAAACTCGTTGTTTTTGATAGCTGAGTAATATTCCATTGTGTAGATGTACCACATTTTCTGTATCCATTCCTCTGTTGAAGGGCATCTGGGTTCTTTCCATTTTCTGGCTATTATAAATAAGGCTGCGATGAACATAGTGGAGCACGTGTCTCTTTTATATGTTGAGGCATCTTTTGGGTATATGCCCAAGAGAGGTATAGCTGGATCCTCAGGCAGTTCAATGTCCAATTTTCTGAGGAACCTCCAGACTGATTTCCAGAATGGTTGTACCAGTCTGCAATCCCACCAACAATGGAGGAGTGTTCCTCTTTCTCCACATCCTCGCCAGCATCTGCTGTCACCTGAGTTTTTGATCTTAGCCAATCGCACTGGTGTGAGGTGAAATCTCAGGGTTGTTTTGATTTGCATTTCCCTTATGACTAAAGATGTTGAACATTTCTTTAGGTGTTTCTCAGCCATTCGGCATTCCTCAGCTGTGAATTCTTTGTTTAGCTCTGAACCCCATTTTTAAATAGGGTTATTTGTTTCCCTGCGGTCTAACTTCTTGAGTTCTTTGTATATTTTGGATATAAGGCCTCTATCTGTTGTAGGATTGGTAAAGATCTTTTCCCAATCTGTTGGTTGCCGTTTTGTCCTAACCACAGTGTCCTTTGCCTTACAGAAGCTTTGCAGTTTTATGAGATCCCATTTGTCGATTCTTGATCTTAGAGCATGAGCCACTGGTGTTTTGTTCAGGAAATTTTTTCCAGTGCCCATGTGTTCCAGATGCTTCCCTAGTTTTTCTTCTATTAGTTTGAGTGTGTCTGGTTTGATGTGGAGGTCCTTGATCCACTTGGACTTAAGCTTTGTACAGGGTGATAAGCATGGATCGATCTGCATTCTTCTACATGTTGCCCTCCAGTTGAACCAGCACCATTTGCTGAAAATGCTATCTTTTTTCCATTGGATGGTTTTGGCTCCTTTGTCAAAAATCAAGTGACCATAGGTGTGTGGGTTCATTTCTGGGTCTTCAATTCTATTCCATTGGTCTATCTGTCTGTCTCTGTACCAATACCATGCAGTTTTTATCACTATTGCTCTGTAATACTGCTTGAGTTCAGGATAGTGATTCCCCCTGAAGTCCTTTTATTGTTGAGGATAGCTTTAGCTATCCTGGGTTTTTTGTTATTCCAGATGAATTTGCAAATTGTTCTGTCTAACTCTTTGAAGAATTGGATTGGTATTTTGATGGGGATTGCATTGAATCTGTAGATTGCTTTTGGTAAAATGGCCATTTTTACCATATTAATCCTGCCAATCCATGAGCATGGGAGATCTTTCCATCTTCTGAGGTCTTCTTCAATTTCTTTCCTCAGTGTCTTGAAGTTCTTATTGTACAGATCTTTTACTTGCTTGGTTAAAGTCACACCGAGGTACTTTATATTATTTGGGTCTATTATGAAGGGTGTCGTTTCCCTAATTTCTTTCTCGGCTTGTTTCTCTTTTGTATAGAGGAAGGCAACTGATTTATTTGAGTTAATTTTATACTTTGCTGAAGTTGTTTATCAGCTTTAGTAGTTCTCTGGTGGAACTTTTGGGATCACTTAAATATACTATCATGTCATCTGCAAATAGTGATATTTTGACCTCTTCTTTTCCGATCTGTATCCCTTTGATCTCCTTTTGTTGTCTGATTGCTCTGGCTAGAACTTCAAGAACTATATTGAATAAGTAGGGAGAGAGTGGGCAGCCTTGTCTAGTCCCTGATTTTAGTGGGATTGCTTCAAGTTTCTCTCCATTTAGTTTAATGTTAGCAACTGGTTTGCTGTATATGTGAAGCCAAACTTTTAAAGACAGAAGCATGAAACTTGGCATTCATAGTCATGGACTGTGGTTGATTGGTCTTCTGCTACTGCTCCTACAGGGACTTATGGTTGATCTGTGGAGCCATGCTGTAGGCATCACCATTTGTTTTGTCTTGGGAAGATTGGGCTCTGCATAGAAGCCTCCTGCCTCCTAGGAGACACTAACTGAGCAAGCAAGAGCTAATGGAACAGAGTAGAATAAATATATGGGGAAGGATGGGCTTCAGTACCTCACTGTGTAGATATGATCTTACCCTTTGTTTTAACTTTCGTGCTTGTGTGCGTGTGTGCGTGCGTGCGTGCGTGCGTGCGTGCGTGTGTGCATGTGTGTGTGTGTGTGTGTGTGTGTGTGTGTGTGTGTATCATAATCACAAGCCCATGGAGCCTGGTCCAATTTCCTTGATTATAGATCTCTGTCTTTTGCTGGATGTGATGATAGGTAGGTGATAGGATGATAGGTAGGTAGTGATGATAGATAGGCTGTCTGAACACAAACGGAGTGGAAGGCTTAGAAACCTATTATTTTGCAAGCATTTCCAGCGGAAGGGTCAGTTTTCAGCCCTTGTCCACCCTGTGCAGGTTCCTGATGTTTGATGATAATCCATTCATTTCTCTCTAACTTTTCTTACCCACCTGTGTTACTGTTCTTATTTTAGCTATGGCAGAACACTTGAAAGCTGGGGGAAGGATTTATTTATCTTACAATTTAAGAAAATTTAGTCCATCATGGAGATGTTGGGTTGGCAACTAAAATGTGTGGTATATTTAGGAATAGCCTTGACATTTTGCTGTGGTGTTTTACAAAAGGCAGAGGCAGTCGTCTGTGCTGTTTTGGGTATGTTAAGGCCTCTTTAACCAATAACTTGGAGGGAGGTATTCCAAAGACAACTCTATTTTATAAACTTTTAGCATGCAGAGCATATATACTTTGCTTTGAAAGCAAATTTTTTAAGACAAAATGGTTGTATGTTGTAATAAAATATGCTGAATCTTTTTTTTTATTAACTTGAGTATTTCTTATTTACATTTTGAGTGTTATTCCCTTTCCCGGTTTCCGGGCAAACATCCCCCTAATCCCTCCCCCTCCCCTTCTTTATGGTTGTTCCCCTCCCCATCCTCCCCCCATTGCCACCCTCCCCCCAACAATCACGTTCACTGGGGGTTCAGTCTTGGCAGGACCCAGGGCTTCCCCTTCCACTGGTGCTCTTACTAGGATATTCACTGCTACCTATGAGGTCAGAGTCCAGGGTCAGTCCATGTATAGTCTTTAGGCAGTGGCTTAGTCCCGGGAAGCTCTGGTTGCTTGGCATTGTTGTTCTTATGGGGTCTCAAGCCCCTTCAAGCTCTTCCAGTTCTTTCTCTGATTCCTTCAACGGGGGTCCTGTTCTCAGTTCAGTGGTTTGCTGCTGGCATTCGCCTCTGTATTTGCTGTATTCTGGCTGTGTCTCTCAGGAGAGATCAACATCTGGCTCCTGTCAGCCTGCACTTCTTTGCTTCATCCATATTGTCTAATTGGGTGGCTGTATATGTATGGGCCACATGTGGGGCAGGCTCTGAATGGGTGTTCCTTCTGTCTCTGTTTTAATCTTTAATATGCTGAATCTTAATGCTGAGTATAAGTAACATGGTAGTTTTGACTGTATGAGCCAAATGACTAAGATTTATATTAAAATAGTATGGTTAATTAATTTTTTCAGCACATATTAAATGCATTTGTGAAGCTGGCACTATTCTTATGTCAAACACCAAGTCCAGCAATTAGTGACTGAAAACAAGGTGAACAAGAGTATACTGTAAAACCATTTTTCTCTTTTAGAAAACCAAAGAGACAGATTTATATAACAACACAGAAGGAATATGGCTGTGAGACTCCACCCTTTCTACTCTGAATATTAAGATCTCTGACTCAGAAAAATAACTCTTAGAGATGAGAGAGGGACACAGTTAAGTTCACCTTTCAGCAAATATGCCCTACTTGTCAGCTATCCATTTCTATGAGATGCCTGAGGGAATTAGCTGATAAAGACAGAAAGGTTACATAGCCATAGTGCAGGCAGTCGTAGTGCAAGACTGGGCAGTCCCATTGCTTTAGGGCTGAGATGAGGGAACTGTGTGGTAATGGTGGGAGCACACTGGAGTAAACTGCTCACATCCTAAGCTAGGAGGCAGACAGAAAAGGATTGACTGGGTCCATAAGCCCTTGCATGGTATGCCACTAATAACCATTGACTAGATTCCAGTCTGTCAAAGATTCCATCACCTCCCAAATGTCTCATTTTGGGAATCCAGTTGTTAACACGTCCCTCTTCAGATCAAACATTGCACACACCAGATGCCTAACGAAAAAGCAGGCTGCAGTGGATATATTCATTACCTTAACATCCTTATAGTAGTTTGAATAAGAATACTCCCACAAAGCTCATATATTTGGATGTTGGTCCCCAGTTAATGGCATAGTTTGAGAAAGAATAAAAGGTGTGTTGTCAAATCACTTGAAGCTCAAGAAGAAGGATGACCAAAGTGCAGATGCTTCATTCCTTCTTAAAAGGGGGAATAAAAATATTTGTAGGTGATATGGAGACAAAGTTTGAAGCAGAGACTGAAGGGATGACCATTCAGAGCCTGCCCCACCTGAGGATCCAGCCCATATATATATATATATATATGTGTGTGTGTGTGTGTGTGTGTGTGTGTGTGTGTGTGTATGTGTATATATGTATATGTATATATACATACACATATACCACACATACACAAAACATAAACAATATTAATGAAGCCAAGAAGTGCATGCTGATAGAAGCCTGATATAGCTATCTCCTGAGAGGCTCTGCCAGAGCGTGACAAATACAGAGGTGAATGCTAGCAGCAAATCATTGAACTGAGAACGAGGTCCCCATGGAAGAGTTAGAGAAAGAATTGAAGGAGCTAAAGGGACTTGCAACCCCATAAGAACAACAATACCAATCAACTAGAGCTCCCAGGGATTAAACCACTACTCAAAGAGTACACATGGACTGACCCATGACTCCACCTATGTAACAGAGGATGGCCTTGTCGGGTATCAATGGGAGGAGAAGTCCTTGGTCCTGCCAAGGCTGGACTGCCCCCCCCACCCCCAGTGTAGGAGACTGTCAGAGCAGGGAGGCAGGAATGAATGGGTAGATGGGTAGGGAAACACCCTCATAGAAGAAGGGGGAGAGGGGATGGGATAGGGGTCTTATGGAAAGGAAACCAGGAAAGGGAATAACATTTGAAATGTAAATAAAAAGTATCCAATAAAAAAAGAAAGAAAAGAAAAAAGTGTGCTTGTTGAGGTGAAATTTCTGGTTTCTTTGAAGACTCAGTTGTGTCATGTGATTATTTTGAAACTGTCTTATGAGAGGATATATATCAGAGGAAGTTTTGCTGAGGCAGACGCATGAGAGGATGCCTTGCTGAAGTAGGCATGTGGGAGGATGTTTTGCTGAGAACAGACACATGGTGTTTTTCTGGAAGCTCCCTGGAAAAATGGCATGTGATTTTCTTCTAGAGCAAATGCTTGAGAGGATACATGATGTTTGTAAGGGTGTAAGTATAACCAAAAGACTGGAAGATGCTGTGGCATTGGTTCACCCTGACAGTCTTTGTTGGTCCTCATGGGGCTTTACTGATGCTGGTCTTTGCTGATGACACCATGGTGTTAGCATTGGTTTGCCTTGCCTTCCTCCCTGACCATTGTTTGTCATGACTTCTTAGAGAGAAACACACCAAAGAACTTTTCATAATATTTCAGTAACTTCTTGTCCCTTCTGCAGACTCTGGCTGATTGGCAGATCCTTGTGGTTTCTTCTGGATTGAGTTACTGATGTTGATTTGTGTGAGTTGAACTGCTGGTATCCTGATAATGCAGATTCAGTTTGCCCCAAAGAACCATTTCTAAACAGGTCTACATCCTCTTTTGTCCTATTAGCCTTTCCTTTTCACTGCCTCTGGTGGGAAAGAAGGGAGGGTAAAGCATTTAAGAGCATTTTTAAATGTCGGTTTTGAAAACTCTAAGTCTACAGCATATCCTTGTTGGAGTGTAGCAGAATTTTAGCAGAACTATTGTGTCTAAAATGAATCTGGAGTGATGACACCTAGGCTTTGAAGTAGCCTTTTGTCAGTGATTGTTATCTGAGATTTTCCCTTTGAAGGGCTCTCAGAGCCTTCATACAACCTAGCCTCAAGACATGCTTGTTGAACCAGGAGATCTTGGATATCTGAGAGTAGCTTAGATGATGGGTCTTTCAAGATAATCCCTAGGTCAGATAAGAAGTTTTGGTATGTCAAAATTGACTTGCTAAAAGTGCCTTTTCTATAACAATAAAAAGAGTTTCTAGGAAGCTGTCAGCGTTCAGTCCTTGAGACACTAATCCATTGCAGTTGAGAAGCCTAAATTCATCCTACAGTGTCTCCCTTTTCTTTTACCAATCATTGTGCATAACCCAGGACACATTGACATTGGTAGAGGTATGTCATTAGGGATGTGCCTTAAGGTTTTGAAAGTCTATGCCAAGCCCAGCCCCTCTCCTCTCTCCTTTTCTCCTTCCATTTGCTTTTTAGATCAGGGTGTTAAGCTTTTTAGCTCTTGTTCTAATGCCAGGCTGTCTGCTTGGCATGATGATCATGGACTAACCCTCTAAAACTGCGAGCAAGCCCCTGATTAAATACTTTCTTTTATAACAGTTATCTTTGTTATGGTGTCTCTTCACAGCAAAAGAACAGTTAAAAAAGACATCATTATGCCACACTGGATACATATATCAAGTATTGCATAAACAGACAGAATAATGATCTGCAGGTTTCAAGTGGTATTAAGTAAAATAAGTTAATGAAACCAAAGTCAAATAGGTGCATTAAGAAGGCCAACCTGCAGAATGACTCAGAGGAAGATCACAAGGTTAGCATGTAGAAAGCATGAAATCAAGCCAGATCATGCTTACAAAACTAGGATGAGAGTCCTTAGCTGGCTAAGGTAAAAATATCATGCATGCCCTTCTGTCAGAAAACTACGAAAGGTAACATATGCGATACAGAGTGATTCCAGAGCTTCCCAAGAAGCAAATCCTTCAACACTAAAAAATGTTAAATGCAGAAAGAACACCAGTTTTGACTTTTAGCAAAAGTGGGAACGAGATGGGAAATAGGTGACATGCAGGCAGGTACACAACAATATGCCCAGTTATTAGTGGCATCTGTTACAGGCTACAAGAGATAACAGGAGAGCAGGCCAGTGATTCAGGGCTTTTTAGAAGGTATATCTTTTTGAGTAGGCTCACAATGCACTTCCAAGTAGCAGTTAAGCCCACATGGAGTCTCACTTGTATTGTAGGCTGAGGGTTAAAGTCAGGGGTTCCCACATGGAGTCTCACTTGTATTGTAGGCTGAGTGTTAAACTCAGGGGTTAGATGTGGCCTGAAAGCCACTTTCTCGTTTCACAGTTATCAGAAATGAATCAAGAGTTAGAGATGGCTTTTATTTATTTTTAGATCATGTAAATCAAGTTTTCTTCTTAAAGATTTCATAAGAAAAAAAAGCATCCACATTGCTTATTTGTGAGACAAAAATTTTGTTGGAAAAATCACTCCTCTGTCATAGAGCAGCAAACTGTGCTTTATGCATGCTGATTTTCCTATGTGTGCAGATACTGAAGCAAAGTCTAACATCATAGTTTTATTTCAGAACTTGGCTGTGTTTTTGCTTCTAGAATGTGGTCCATAAAAGTCTGTGGTCTGCCTGTCTTCCCGTTAGACGATGCCAGCTAGCCATCTGGCCTGGCAGCTCTGAAGAGAGATGCTTCCACACCCAGTTTGTAAAGGTTCCAAGCCATGAAGCACAGTGACTGCTGTGGCTATTCCTGTGCTTGTGAGAAGAGGGGCCTGTAAGCAGCATGCAACCATACTTTTGGCCTCTTTATTGGGCTCTTTTCCCACATATCCTCCTCCATCCCTTCAATGCCCCCAACTTTAGGTAGGAAAGAAAGAAGGTTAGAGGGGAAAAGGGGTATGAATATAGGTAGACTGCTTCCTGCTGTTTAGGAATATTGAGTTTCTGGTGGCAAGTCCAATCTTAATCAGCAGGATATCTCCAACCAGCAACCATGGAACCAGCAACCAGCCACCAGCAAATAGCAGCCATCAACAGCAGCAGCAGGGGGAGCAACAGCTTCCAACCCCTCTCAGGGCTTTGGTATTTTTAAATCCTCTCAGCAGTCCCCAGAATTTCAAACATGTACTCTCTTCAGCTGGCAAAATCACACCCCCGCCGGAGCATGAGACAAATTATAGTTTGCTGCTGTGGATAATCTGATGCAGCCCCCATAGTCCACATCTGGGATTAAAACAAAAAAATGTATTCAGATAACATACCTATATTTTTAAAGAAACCAAAATTCTCAATATGGCAGTACTGTGCATGGGCTTTGCCAGCATTAAAAGGAGCAGGAAGCAGGAAAAAGTGAAGTTGGAATGAAAGCAGTGAAGCTCAGGAAGATCTTGCTTATATCGTACAAGGGGGCGTAGAAAGCATCATATATGCAAGCAGGATGGATCCTCCTGCTTAGTTTTATACCAAGGGGAACCAAACCAGTTCTGTGAACACAGGTGAGTAAATTATTACTCCTTTGTGCAGTTGATCAAAAAAGAGTTGAGCCTTACATTTGTCCATTTTTTTTTGTAATTAAAAACTGTGTGTGCAGGCTCATGCCTTCAGAGTGTTATGGTATGTGCTTGTTATCTTCTTTCACTTTGCAAGCCCTTGGATAGAACTCAAGCTGTCACATTTGGTGACAAGTGCCTTTACTACCTCATCTGTCCAGTTATTGTTATTCCACTACAATCATTGCATCACCCTCAGAAGCATAGATCACTAAGGATGGAGAATGTCGGACACACACAGGAATGTCCTAGTGTTTTAGGTGTAGCTAATCACTGTAATATTATGTCATGACTATTAGTACAATGAGTCCTTGTAGAGCAAACTTGACTAGATACCAGAAATAACAAAATAAATTTGATGGTTTGATCTGATTGGCTGTGTTAAGCCAGGATAAACTGTCTGGCTTCCGTGTAGGACAGTAAGAAATTGCAGAGTTCCTCAAGTTTTGCAGATATGGTTATTGACCATGACTTTCCTAGATGCCAGAAACTAGCCATCAAAATACTAAATAAATGGCAGTTTCTTCTTATCATTCTTCATGATTCAAACCACTTCCTTTTCTCTTAGGCTATGGTCGATGGATGCAAGTATATGACTTCAAACAAACTAATTCTTAGCATCAATTTCCTTAGAAAGAAGCCAGCAGTTTCACTTTTTTGTTCTTTGTTTTAGAAGATGCAATCACCACATCATATAACTATTTCTACTATATAACTGTGCCCATAGAGAAGATTCCCCACCACAGGGTCCAAAACCCTTGTCACGACTATCATGACATAGTGTCCTAAAAACTATGTCATGACCATTGACTGTTCTATGTTTCTGAACAGATGAGGATGATCTGCTTGGACTTCCTGTTCATACAGGAATATTGTCTGTATGCAATGTGCATGATAACTAGCATATTTACAAATCCAAAGTAAAACTTTATTCTCCAAAGCCTATGAATTTTGTTGTGTTCTAGCCATGTGGATATTATTGTAGGTGATAGCAGCTGTGGCAGAACACACATATTGAAAACTTCAAATTCTGTGTCCCTACCTGCGGGTTGTCTTTTTCTACAAGTGATAGCAGCTGTGGCAGAACACACATATTGAAAACTTCAAATTCTGTGTCCCTACCTGCGGGTTGTCTTTTTCTACAACCTCTTCACGGCACCTTTGATTTCTCTGTTCCTCGGACTCTATAACAAAGGGTTCAACATGGGAATCATCGCAGTGTAGAACACAGAAACAATTCTGTCAAAACTGGAGGAGCTACCAGAACTTGAACTCAAATAGACAAAGATACTGGAGGTGTAGAATAGGGAAACAGCTGTCAGGTGAGAAGCACAGGTGTTGGATGCCTTGGTTCTGCCCTTAGCTGAAGTGATTTTCAGGATGGACAAGACAATATAGCCATAGGATAGCATGATAACTAGCACATTTACAAATCCAAAGATCATTGTTAATATGGCAGTCAGGACTTGTACAAAGAAAGTATCTGTGCAGGACAGAACTAACAACTGTGGAATGTCACAGAAGAAGTGCTTGATGACATTATTTCCACAGAAGTGGAGATGAAGCAAAGCAAACAACTGAAGTAAAGAAGCAGTGAACCCAGACAGATAGCATGGCAGCACCATCAGTATACAAAGAGTGGTGACATAATTGAGGCATAGAGAAGAGGGTTACAAATGGCAGCATACCTGTCATAGGCTATGGCTGCCATGAGACAAGACAAACTCAACTCCATAATGGAAAAGATGAAATTCTGAACAATGCATCCCACAAAGCTGAGAGTTTGCTTTTCCTGGAAAAAGTTTGAGAGCATTTTTGGGACTGTGCAGGTAACATAGCAAAGGTCTCTGATGGACAGGTTACAGAGAAAAAATACATTGGAGTGTGGAGGTGAGAATCCATTCTTATTAACACAATGATGGATAGGTTCCAGGTCAGAGTTGTAATGTAGATGAGCAGGAATGAGACCAAGAACAGTATTACTAGTGTTACTATTCTGGGTAAATCTGTGAATCCCAGGAGGATGAACTGGGTATCTCAGTGCTGTTTCCCTTTGCAATCATTTTTCTGATGTTCCTAAGATCAAAAGGGAGACAAGAAAGTACATAGTTGACCAGGATGAGATCATAGCATTACAATTTTCCCACCATCTGTCTTTCTCCTATGATGCCTAAAAAAAAGAAGGAAAGCATCATTGTTTCATGGAAAGAGTCAGTTGTTCTCAAATTGTCAAGAAGACACTGAGAGGAGTTGGGAAAAATAAGGGAATATGATCAAATTTTTTAAGAATTTTTAAGGTTAAAATCAACAAGAAATAGAGCCAGGCATGACTGCTCATGTCTTCAACTCCAGCACTTGGGAGGCAAAGCCAGACAAATCGCTGAGGCTAGCTTGGTCTACACAGTGAGTTCTAAGCCAGCCAATACTACACAGTAAAACCTTGTCTCAAATAAAAAAGAAAAGAAAAGAGAAATCTATTCTGCTAACAAAAGAAGTGAAATAATTTAGCGTATTAATAATAATTTCTGAAACCCTTTATAATTAAAATTAAGTCTCCAAACTTGAAAATACTATAATTCTGCTATATTTTTCTGGAGTGGGACCATGTACACAAGTCTACCTTGTTAGCTTTCACAGAAAGCATTCCAAAGGAGTTGAATATACTTCAATATTTCATGTCCCCATGATTATCTTAATGTTAGAGTATGTTGTTCCTTGAAAAATTGTATGAGATGTGGTAAAGGATTCAGAGTTGAGAGTGTTCCTAATGTCCATACCAAAAATACCAAAAAATAAGAACAATAAAAATCCTCAAATTAAATCTTTATAGAGACAGGTGTTACTGAAAATGGCCAGTACAGACTAATCAACCAGGTTCATAGGTCTGTTCACTAGATGGTGGTTATCATTATTGATAGTTGATGATAAATTGTGAATGACAGCTGTGTCTATGAATAGAAATGCTGGTGTTGATTTTTTTTCTTTTTGAGAAATTGAGAACTCTCTTATCAGCCCCATAGACAGTGAGGCAAACCCGCTCTAGGTAGAGGCCTATTAAGAACCTTATCCATGAAGGTGAAACTTCTTTGGGTAATGAAGACGTATGCCCTCTTAATTATCTCTTTATTAGTTTTATTGTCTTTGCGTGCAAAAGATCACAGGGGAGCCAGCATTATAATCATATTGACCTTGATGGAGAGAAATGATCAAAGTAAATATTTCATTTCCCCAACCATAGATTGTATAATTTTTATTACAATCCTTGAGTTAGTATTTACTAACAGTAACATTATAGGTAAAGCCAGCTGTCTGCAATCCATGACCAAGTTACCCTACTTTGAGATGAAAAGGCAGTCAGTGAAAATAGATGAAATGGTTTTAAAAATTGAATAAACTAGTTGTACTTTAGATGTTAATACTATAGTCATAGATAATTCATCATTTTTAGCATAGTGGACATGAGCCCAAAGAAAAATAAATACCTTGGAAATAGCTATAAATGTTGGTAAGATTTTTCTATATACCAATATTAATATTTTAAATTCATAAGGAAAGGAAAAACTTTTCCACAAATCCTATGTAAGCATTTACTAGAGTTCTTACATATCATTGAAAGATGAAATAGATTTATACATTGTATGACACTGAGGTAGACATTTCAGAGCCATAGCAATAAACTGTCTAAAAGAAAAATATGATTTAAATCTCTTGACGAAAGAGCTCCTAGCAGCTTATAGCTCCCAGGGGAGAGAGAGCCATTCTCTTGTGGGGAATTGGCCACTGATCAGTTTCTTGTGTCCCAATAGATGGCCACACACCCATGTGCATATGTGCAGCACTAATTGGACTCAGGAGTTATTAATTACCAAAAAAATAAAGGACATGAAGTAGGGAGAGTTATGAAGAGATATTCTAGGGGGAATTGGAAGGAGGTACTAGTTAGTAGATATGAACCAAGTACCAGTACTGGAAGGGAGATGGAAAAAGGAAACTGAATTGGAGAGGGGATAACGAGGGGAGTGGGAGTTCAGGATCAGGTATGAGGAGGGGAAAGGGGATGGCTGAATGGCTATGTGAGTGAATGGAAATCTGGGCCTGATAGGGGGAGGTATAGGAGGTATGTCTAGGAAGAGACCTGGGATAGGAAGGCACCCAAGAATCAATGGGGGTGTTCTTAGCTGTGACTCACAGCACTGGAGATATGGAGCCTGAGAGACTGCCTTGTGTGGACAGGCCTGGCCTGGGAGAGCAATAGGGACGCCAACCCACCCACAAAACTTTCGACCCAAAACTTATCTTGTCTACAAGAAATACAGGGATGGGGGATGGAGCAGAGACTGAGAGAAAGGCCAACCAATAACCGGTCCAACTTGAGACCCATCCTACAGGCAAGAACCAATCCCTAACATTATTGATACTCTGTTATGCTTGCAAACAGGAATAAGTTGTCTTCTAAGAGGCTCTACCCAGAATCTGGCTCATACAGATACAGACACCACAGTCAAACTGTAGATAGGGTTTGAGGACTCTTGTGGAAGAAGAGGAGGAAGGATTCAGCCCTTAAGGGTATAGGAACTCCATAGGAAGACCAACGGAGTAAATTAACCTGGACCCTTGGGGGGCTCTCACAGACTGAACCACCAACCAAAGAACATACATAGGCTGGACCTAGGCCTCCCGGCACATGTGTAGTAGAGGAGCAGCTTGGTCTTCATGTGTGTCACAAACAACTGGAATGGGGACTATCCCAATAGCTGTTGCCTGTATGTGGGGTATGTTCTTCTAGCTGGGCTGCCTGGTCTGGCCTCAGAGGGAGAGGAAGTGATTAGTGTCACAGAGACTTGAAGTGTGAGAGTGGGGAGAGACCCAGAGGAGTTCCAACCTGTTTGGAGGAGAAGAAGAAGTGGGGTAGGGGAAGTATTGTGGAAGGGCCTGACTGGAAGAAAGGTAGCAAGCAGGATGTAAAGTGAGTAAGTAAAAAAATTAAAAATAAATATATGAAAGTTTTAATAAAAAAGTTAGTAAGAAAAATTTTTCTGAAAAAACAGTGAATTGGACTTGGGTATGTTGGCATATAACATTAATCCCAGTGCTTGGGAGGCACAGACTGGAGGATCGCTGTGAGTTTGAAGACAGGCTGGTTTACTTTGTGAGTTCCAGGCAAAGCAGGGATACATAGTGAGATCATGTCTCAAGAAATACAAATAAATTTGGATAAAGTAATTATAAGTTAATTTTGAAAAGGAAAATATAGTAATACCTGTGATATAAAAACCAACTATTAACAGATGCTCAATGCTTGAGAAGAAACAATTCTCATATAAACTCCCTCCTTCCTGCATACACACACAAATAATTTTCAATACCAAACATTAAATGCAGTGAGTAATTTTGATGTTTCATTACTCCATGATAAGTGTCATGTATACTAAGACTAGCATGATTTAGTAATCACAGTAAATGCATTAGTTAATTTTCTCATCATTGGACAAATATTCTTTATTTGAATGAATGAAAGGACAACCTTCCCCCTTGCAGTCTACATCTGTGCCGGTGCAGGTCTGCTAGCCTGTCCTCTCTCAACACTGTAAGTCTGCAGGTCTCCCAGGAGATCTGCTGCAGCCAGGGCCACAGAGCTCCCAGGAGATCTGCTGCAATCCAGGGACACAGGAGGCAAGCTCCAGATAGAGACACCCAGGCCAGCTAACCCCAGAGATAACCAGATGTCGAAAGACAAGCACAAGATCATAATTAAGAGAAGACAATATACTTCGACACCGTCAGAACCCAGCTTTCTCACCACAGCAAGCCCTGGATACCCCCAATACACCTGAAAACCAGGATGCTGAGCTAAAATTTCATCTCATGAAGATAGACCTTTAAAAGGATATAAATAACTCACTGAAAAAAATGCAGGAAAACACAGTTAAACAGGTAGAAGCTTTTAAAAAGGAAACAAATAAATCCCTCAAAGAAATACAGGAAAACACAATGAAACAGCTGACGAATAGAACAAAGCAGTCCAAGTCCTAAAAATGGAAACAAAAACAATAAAGAAATAAATAGAGGCAAGCCTGGAAATAGAAAACCTAAAAGAGGTCAGTAGCTATAGATGTAAGCATTGCCATTAGAGTATAAGAGATAGAAGAGAGAATCACAGGTATAGACATTTCCATAGAAGATATTAACATAAGCTCAAAGAAAATACAATGCATAAAAAAACCTCCTAATCCAAAACATCCAAGAAAAGCTGAACACAATGAAAAGACCAACACTAAGAATAATAATAGGAATAGAAGAGAGCAAAGATTCCCAGCTCAAAGGGCCACAACATATCTTCAGCAAAATTATAGATGTAAACTTCCCCAACCTAAAAAAAAAAAAAAAAAAGAGATGACCACAAATGTACAAGAAGCCTCCAGAACATCAAAGAGATTGGAATAGAGAAGAAAATCCTCCTGTCACATAAAAATCAAAATACTAAGTGCACAAAACAAAGAAAGACTATTAAAAGCTGTAAGGTAAAATAGGCCAAGTCATATATAAAGTCAGACCTATCAAAGTTATACCAGACTACCCAACAGAGACTCTAAAAGCCAGCAGATCCTGGACAAATGTCATGCAGAACCTAAAAGAACACAAATGCCACTCCAGGATATTATACTCAGCAATCACCATAGAGAGAGAAACCAATATATACCATGACAAAATCAAATTTAAACAATATCTTTCTACAAATCTAGCCCATCAGAGGATACTAGAAGGAAAACTCCAACACAAGGATAGTAAGTATACCCAAGAAAACACAAGAAATTAATCATCTCACAACAAACCTAAGAGAGGAGAATCACAAACACATAATACCACCTCAAACAACAAACATGACAGAAACTAAAAATTATCTGTCTTTAATATTACTCACCATCAACAGATTCAATTCCCCAATAAAAGACACAAGCTAACAGACTGGATATGCAAACAGGAGCTAGCATTTTGCTGCATACAAGAAACTCACCTCAATACCAAAGACAAATACTACCTCAGAGTAAAAGGCTAGATAAAAATTTCCAAGTAAATGGCCTCAAGAAACAAGCTGGAGTTGCCATCATAATATCCAATAAAATAGACTTTAACATAAAAGTTATCAAGTGAGATGCAGAAGGACATTTCATATTCATCAAAAGAAACAACTGCCAAGATGAAGTCTCAGTTCAGAACATCTATACCCCAAATGCAAGGGGACCCACATTCATAAATTTTATTAAATCTCAAAACATACATTGAACCTCACACAAAAATAGTGGGGGACTTCAACACCTCACTTTCACCAATGGACAAGTCACTGAAACAGAAACTAAACAGAGATACAGTAAAATTAACAGAAACTATGGACCAAATGAATTTAACAGATATCTAAGATATTTCACCCTAAAGCAAAAGAATATACCTTCTTCTCAGCACCTCGTGGTACGTTTTCTAAAACTGACCATATAATCGGCCACAAAACAGGCCTCAACAGATACAAGAAGATTGAAATAATCCTATGCATCCTATCAGATAACCATGGACTAAGGCTGGTCTTCAACAACAACAAAAATATCAGAAAGCTCACATACATGTGGAAGCTGAACAACTCTCTATTTAATGAGAAATAAAGAAAGAAATTAAAGACATTTTAGAATTCAATGATAATGAAGGCCAAACTTATGGGACACAATGAAAGCAGTGCTAAGAGGTAAACTCACAGCTCTGAGTGCCTGCATAAAGAAACTGGAGAAAGCATACACTAGCAGCTTAACATCACATCTGGAAGCTCTAGAACAAAAGGAAGCAGACATATCCAGGAGGAGTAGATGGCAG
This sequence comes from Rattus norvegicus, assembly GCF_021556685.1. Lineage (NCBI taxonomy): Eukaryota > Metazoa > Chordata > Mammalia > Rodentia > Muridae > Rattus > Rattus norvegicus. The sequence goes on from NC_141534.1 coordinate 221,907,654, forward strand.
GAAATAGTCAAACTCATTGCTGAAATCAACCAATTAGAAACAAAGAGAATGATGCAAAGAATCAACAAATCGCTGTTGGGGGGAGGGGGACAATGGGGGGAGGGTGGGGAGGGGAACACCGATAAGAAAGGGGAGGGGGGAGGGGGATGTTTGTCTGGAAACTGGGAAAGGGAATAACACTCGAAATGTATATAAGAAATACTCAAGTTAATAAAAAAAAAAGAATCAACAAATCGAAAAGCTGGTTCTTTGAGAAAATCAAGATAGATAAATCCTTAGCCAAACTAAGGATACAGAGACAGTATCCGAATTAACAAAATCAGAAATGAAAAGGGAGATATAACAACGGAAATTGAGGAAATTTAAAAAATTACCAGATCTTACTATAAAAGACTTTATCAATGAAGCTGGAAAATCTAGATGAAATGGATGACTTTTTAGATAGATACCACATACCTAAGTTAAATCAAGAGCAGGTAAACTATCTAAACCAGCCCATATTCCCTAAGGAAATAGAAGTCATTAAAAACCTCCCAACCAAAAAAAAAAGAAAAAAAATTCAGGGCCGATGGCTTTAGTGCAGAATTCTACCAGTTCTTCAAAGAAAGCCTAATACCAACACTCCTTAACTATTCCATATAATAGAAACAGAAGGAATAATACTTAATTCATTCTATGAAGCCACAGTTACTCTAATACCTAAACCACACAAAGACCTAACAAAGAAAGAGAATTTCAGATTAATCTTGCTTATGAATATCGATGTAAAATACTCAATAAAATTCTAGCAAACTGAATCTAAGAACACATCAAAAAAATCTCAATTACATATGGAAAAAAACAGGATAGCAAAAACAATTCTTTTTTTTTTAAATTTGGATTTTTTTCAATTTACATTTTAAATGTCATCTCCTTTCCCGTTTTCCTGGGCATAAGCCCCCTACCCCATCCCCCCTTCTTCTATAAGGGTGTTCCCCTCCTGATCCACCCCCTTCTCCCCCCACATTCCCCTACACTGGGGGTCCAACCTTGGCAGGACCAAGGGCTTTTCCTTCTATTGGTGCTCAACAAGGCTTTCCTCTGCTACATATGCAGTTGGAACCATGGTCAGTCCATGTATAGTGTTTGGGTAGTGGTTTAGTCCCTGGGCGCTCTAGTTGGTTGGCATTGTTATTCTTATGGGGTTGCAAGCAGCCTCTTCAGCTCTTTCAATCCTTCCTCTAATTCCTCCAACTGGGGCTCCATTTTCAGTTCAGTGGTTTGCTGCTAGCATTCACCTCTGTATATGAAATGCTTTGGCTATGTCTCTCAAGAGACATCTATATCTGATTCGTGTCAGCATGCACTTCTTGGCTTCATCAATCTTATCTAGTCTTAGTGGCTGTACATATATGGGGCACATGTGGGGCAAGCTCTGAATGGTCATTCCTTATGTCTCTGCTCCAAACTCTGCCTCCATATACCCTCCTATGAATATTTCTGTTCCCCCTATTAAGAAGGAGTGAAGTATCTGCACTTTGGCCAACCTTCTTCTTGAGCTTCATGTGGTTTGTGTTTTGTATCTTGGGTAATTTGAGCTTTTGGGCTAATATGCACTTATCAGTGAGTGCATACCATGTATGTTTTTCTGTGATTGGGTTACCTCAATCAGGATGATATTTTCTAGTTCAATCCATTTTCCTATGAATTTCACGAAGTCATTGTTTTTGATAGCTGAGTAGTACTTCATTATGTAGATATACCACATTTTCTGTATCCATTCTTCTGTTGGAGGGCATCTGGGTTCTTTCCAGATTCTGGCTATTATATATAAGGCTGCTGTGAACATAGTGGAGCATTTGTCCTAGTTGTATGTTGGAGCACCTTTTGGGTATTGTTGGTGGGATTTCAAGTTGGTACAACCACTCTGGAAATCAGTCTGGAGGTTCCTCAGAAAATTGGACATTCCAGTACCTGAGAACTCAGCTATACCTCTCTTTTGCCTTACAGAAGTTTTGCAGTTTTATGAGATCCCATTTGTCTATTCTTGACCTTAGAGCATAAGCCATTGGTGCTTTGTTCAGGAAATCTTCCCCAGTGCCCATGTGTTTGAGATTCTTCATCACTTTTTCTTCTATTAGTTTGAGTGTATCTGGTTTGGTGTGCAGGTCTTTGATCCACTTGGACTTAAGCTTTGTACAGGGCCATAAGAATGGATCGATTTGCATTCTTCTACATGCTGACCTCCAGTTGAACCAGCACCATTTGTTGAAAATGCTATCTTTTTTCCATTGGATGGTTTTAGCTCCTTTGTCAAAGATTAAGTGACCATAGGTATGTGGGTTCATTTCTGGATCTTCATTTCATTAAATGTTGAGAAAGTATTTGACAAAATTCAACAACCCTTCATGATAAAAGTCCTGGAGAGATCAGGAATTCAAGGCCCATACCTGAACATAGTAAAAGCCATATACAGCAAACCAGTAGCTAACATTAAACTAAATGGAGAGAAACTTGAAGCAATCCCACTAAAATCAGGGACTAGACAAGGCTGCCCACTCTCTCCCTACTTATTCAATATAGTTCTCGAAGTTCTAGCCAGACAATGAAAGGAAGTCAAAGGGAAACAAATTGGAAAGGAAGAAATCAAAATATCATTATTTGCAGATGATATGATAGTATACTTAAGTGACCCCAAAGTTCCACCAGAGAACTACTAAGCCTGAAAAACAACTTCAGCAAAGTGGATGGGTATAAAATTAACTCAAACAAATCAATAGCCTTCCTCTACTCAAAGGATAAACAGGCTGAGAAAGAAATTAGTGAAAAGACCCCCTTCACAATAGTCCCAAATAATATAAAATACCTCAGTGTAACTTTAACCAAGCAAGTGAAAGATCTGTATGACAAGAATTTCAAATCTCTGAAGAAAGAAATTGAAGAAGATCTCAGAAGATGTAAAGACCTCCCATGCTCACGGATTGGACAAAAATGGAGAAGAGACTGAGGGAAAGTGGCTCAGTGATCAACTGGGGAGCCACCTCATAGGGCGACACCGTGGCCGACACTATTACTGATGCTATGATATGCTTACAGAGGCCCAACTATCAGCTACTGAGACAAAAGCAGATACTTACATCCTATGGATGGAACAAGCAGAAGAGGAGGGCCACCCCGTAGGTAGGCCATCAGTCTCAACTAACCTGGACCACTGGGAGCTCCCAGATACTGAGCCATCAACCAGGCTGGTCTGAGCTGGTCTGAGCTGGTCTGAGCTGGTCTGAGCTGGTCTGAGGCTCCCGACACATATACAGCAGAGGACTGTTTGGTCTGGCCTCAGTGGGAGAGGATGTGCTTAATCCTCCAGAGATGAGGACCCAGGGATTGGGGAGACCTGGTGGTGGGGGAGCATTCTCTCAGGGACAGGGAGACGGAGGAATAGGATGAGGAACTGTGGAAGGGGGGACCAGGAAGTGGGCAATGGCTAAATTATAAATAAATTTAAAAAAGAAAGAAAAGAAAGGATAACCTTGGGGCAAGCTTTCAGAAACTGAAAGTACTTAGTTAAGACAGCACTTCATTTTATGAGACTCATGCTTAGAAATTGGTATAGGAAAGTTTATCAAACTTTTTGGAATGAATTTCCATTATATATAAGAAAATATTCAAGTATATTCAGCTTTGGATGTGCTGCTAAGAATATCATACTTTGATTTAATTTGAATTTGCTTTTAAGTACCTTGGGAATTTTTATGTTTAATGTGTTTTTTGAAATTTTCTATTTTAATGGACACATAGTTGTACATACTTGTAGGATACAGTGTGACATTTTAGTACTTGTCAGTAATGTATATGGCAATTTATGATGTAATGTAACAGATTGGAAGTTCTGGCATATCTATCACCACAGATATTCATCATTCCATACATATATATTATATATGTGTCTATACACATATAAGTATGTACATGGGGGAATTACTCATAGAGTGATGCTAACATACTTTCTCAGTATAGATTGTCCATGAGAGCAGATAAAGCCATCTTTAAATTGTACACTTTTACAGATTACATTACCCCAAATCACCAGCAACAGGCAAAACTCCTGATTCAGCAACTCACTTAATTTCAGTAGTATTTTATGCATTCCGGTGATAGGACAGCCAACCTTGTGGTATTCAGTTTAAGCCGGGGGTGGGGGTGGGGCACTGACAAGTTGTGGGTGATTTTCTTTTCTATAGTTTTATATGATCTAAACTATCATAACTTTCTTGGCATTTGTTATGTTACAATTTAGAAAAACTGGAGGAAAAGGAAAATATTTCTAAATGTACTCACTTTCTTTGAAGAGGACTTTGCATAAGTTTGCCATTTTCCAAGATGAGTGAAACAAGAACTGAATCATGTAAACACTGTTATACACACTGGTTGAGTATTTTGTTATGTGGATATAGTTAACCAGACCCTTGCCAATCTTGTTCTAGTAAAAACATGGTCAGGTGCACTGAGGCAAAGCTGGAGCTGCTGTTCAATGAGAAGCACAGAATCGTCAGTTTCATCCATCAGGGGTGAGCGTCTGCCATGCCTGGGTTACCTACATCATCTTCCAGGAGTTATCAAGGCTTGTGTTCTAGACTCTAGAGCAACAGCAGGAGCTGTTTGGAGTATTCCAGCAGGGCTAATGGATTTGTATATGAGCAGTCTGCCAAGTCATCCTGGCTCATTTTTGTCTCTTGCTTTTCAGTAGTCATGAAATAAGGTTCTTTATTTAAATGGAAATGAAACTACTATGATTTCCAAAGCAAAATCCTCAAGGGCAAGAATTAAAAGTGTCCTTTGGATGGGGGAAATTGAGAAACATAGAAAAACATATTTTGATCTTAGAAAATTCCCCTGAAACTCAGCAACTAAGTGGTTTTAATTCAGCTATCAATTACTGATTTTACATTGAGTCATAGTTCATACATACCATTTTGTTCAAATCTGTACAGTCTTATCATTGCAATTTTATGGATGAACAAACTAGAAAGTAACAAAGTTCCAGATCATATCCTTAAGACATTACATAATTAGAATTTAACACTATCACCTACCTCATGGTAATACCTGGATTTACCTGCATTTTTCTGAATATTCTTTTTACAATTCAGAAAATTTAGTAAAAGATCCCATGGAACTGTCTTAGAGGGAAGGTGAGGAAGTGAGGAAGAGGAAAAAAAGAATTAACAGGGTATTCCTCAGTGAGTGTCCATGGGTGTTACTGGGAGCATCACCCAGTCACTGAGATTTAAGTAGCCACAGTTAATGTCAAAGGCTGAAATTACCAATTTCTTCATCTAAGTTACTTTCCAGTAGGCCTATTGCATTCTTAGATAAGTCTTTTGGGGGCACAAAACCACTGTAAATGTATATAGCAGGCGAGATGGAAACCACTAGGATCTTCTTCAATGTGTTATGGAGAGCAGAGGTGAAAGAGGAAAGCCAGTTACAGGGAGCACTCACTCATGTCATTTGTCCTCCGGGGACGAATTGTCATGGAATAGCTGTCTCTGCAAGTTTGAAAGCCTGCATTACCGTGTCCCTCTGAATCCATACTCCCTTTACATGGGCTTATGACAATCACAGAATTATAGCCCCTCAGACTGCTCTTTGAGTCATTTGAACTGGAGAGGACACACACACACAAACACACAGGTCTAGTCCCAAATTCTCCATTTCTGAAGGGAAAACCAGAGGCCAGAGTTTTCCAAAATGGCCCAGCCAGCTAGTAACATAGGTTGGTAATGAACTAGGACAGATACATTTTGTTGCTTACATAGAACTTTCACTTCTGATGCATAATTTTTTCACACATTTAACTTGAATGAATAAACATAGCAATTCCTCAAAGTGGACATGGAATCATATCCCATGTATGTGAGAAAAAGACGGATCCCAGGAATAGGCAGTGTCAATTCACAACAAAGCCAGAACCTAATATCAAATAATGGGAGATGATAACCAATTTGAGTTGGATTTTGACACTCACACTTAGAGCTATGTGACTTTGAATCTATACTATCTCAAAGCCCAAATATTCTTACCTAATGTGAGACTAAGAGTAGTAATTAATTAGCAGAATATTGCTTTAGTTACAATGAACTTGCAAAAAAGTTACTAAGCAGAAAATTATATTACAAAGATGTAGCAAACAGTACAGTTGTGACAAAAGCAGGCTTAAAACAGTAGGACAGCGATCAGAAAGAATTTAGCCCCAACACACATACTTGCCCAATGTGCAGTAAGAACTCCAGGAAGACATAACAAGCAAAGAATCATTTTTAATGTATAAATTATTTATTGTCAATAAATTTTTGTTTAAGGGATTGGTTTGATTCCTTTGCCATCTGAAAATAGCCCTTTCTCAAGGTCATCCAGTTGTGCTTCAGCCCTTTTTTATCTGTCCGCAAAGAATCATTTTTTAATACAGGGCATTGGGAAACTATGTTTCTATATGTTAAACAAACACATGTGCTTCCTTACCTTAGACCACATAAACATCCATTCAAAATGATCTTTAAGAGCCTTAAGTGCAGGATGATACAATGGAAAAGGGAGATCATCTTCAGCAAATGGTGCTGGTCTAATTGGATGCCTACATGTAGAGAAATGAAAATAGATCCATATTTATCACTGTGCACAAAATTCAGTCAAGGTGGATCAAAGAGTTCAACATAACATTGCATACACTAAATCTAATGGAACAGAAAGTCAGGAATAGCCTGGAACTCATTGGTGCAGGAGACAACTTCCTTAACAGAACACCAATGGCTCAGGCACTAAGATCAACAATTAATAAATGGAACCTCATGAAACCGAAAAGCTTCTGTAAGTCAAACAACACTGTCAATAGAAAACAGCAGTCTACATACAGAGTGCAGAAGATATTCACCATCCCTCTACCTGACCAAGGGCTAATACCCAAAATATATAAAGAATTCAAGAAGTTAGACACCAACAACCTAAATAACCCAATTAAAAACAGGGTACAGAGCTAAACAGAGAATTTTCTCTTTTTTCTTTTTTTTATTGGATTTTTAAAAAAATTACCTTTCAAATGTTATCCCCCTTCCTGGTTTCCCATCCATAAACTCCCATCCCATCTTCCCTCCTCATGCTTCTATGAGTGTTCCCCCACCCACCCACCTACCCTTTCCTGCCTCCTTGCCTTGACATTCGCCGACACTGGTGGGGGAGGTCGAGCCTTGGCAAGATCAAGGGCTTCTCCTCCCATTTATGCCCAACAAGGCCATCCTTTGCTACATATGCAGTTGGAGCCAATGGGTCTGTCTATGTGTACTCTTTGGATGGTGGTTTGGTCCCTGGGAGCTCTGGTTGGTTGGTATTGTTGTTCTTATGGCGTTGCAAACCCCTTCAGCTCCTTCAATTCTTTCTCTAACTCCTCCATTGGGGCCCTGTTCTCAGTTCAATGGTTGGTTTTGAGCATCTGCCTCTGTATTTGTCATGCTCTGGCAGAGCCTTTCAGGAGACAGCTATATCAGGCTCCTGTCAGCATGCACTTCTTGGCAACAGCAGTGTTGTCTGGGTTTGGTGGCTGTATGTATATGGGCTGGATTCCCCAGGTATGGTAGTCTCTGGATGGCCTTTCCTCCAGTCTCTGCTCTAAACTCTGTCTCTGTATTTCCTCCTATGAATATTTTTGTTCCCCTTTCTGAAAAGGACTGAAGCATCTGCACTTTGGTCGTCATGTGGTCTGTGGATTGTATCCTGGGTAATTCAAGCTTTTGGGCTAGTATTCACTTATCAGTGAATGTATACCATATGTGTTTTTTTTTTTTTTGTGATTGGGTTACCTCACTCAGAATGAAATTTTCTTGTTCCCTCCATTTGCCTATGAATTTTATGAAGTCATTGTTTTTGATAGCTAAGTAGTACTCCATTGTGTAAATGTACCACATTTTCTGTATCCATTCTCCTGTTGAGGGACATCTGGGTTCTTTACAGCTTCTGGCTATTATAAATGAGGCTGCTATGAACATAGTGGAGCATGTATCTTTGTTATATGTTGGAGCATCTTTTGGAAATATAGCTAGGTCCTCAGGTAGTGTTCTGACTGATTTCCACAATGATTGTACCAGATTGCAATCCCACCAACAATCCCACCACCACATCTTCACCAGAATGTAAACAGAACATTCTCAACAGAGGAGTCTCTAAGGGCCAAAAAATATTAATGAGACATTAAACATCCTTAGTCATCAGGAAAATGCAAATCAAAATGACTCTGAGATTCTACCTTAAACCCATCAGAATAGCTAAGATAAAAATCTCAAGGGACAGAAGACACTAGCAAGGATGTAAAGCAAGGGAAACACTCATACATTGCTGATGGGAGTGCAAACTTGTATAACCACTCTTGAAATCAATTTGGCTGTTTCTTGGAAAGTTGGAAATAGTTCTACATCAAGACCCAGCTATACCACTTCTGGGCATATACCCAAAAGAGGCCTTACATTGAAACTTGCTCAACTATGTTTATAGCAGCTTTATTTGTAATAGCCAGAAACTGGAAACAACCCAGAAGTCCCTAAACTGAAGAATGTATAAAGAAAATGTGGTTAATTTACATATGGAATATTACTCAACAATTAAAAACATCATTTTAAGGACATCATAAATTTTGCAGGCAAATGGATGTAACCTGAAAAATGTCATCCAGAGGAAACCCAGACTCAAAAGGACATGTATTACAGTATGCACTCACTGATAAGTGAATATTAACCATAATATAGAGAATAACCATGCTATAATTCACAGACCCAAGGAAGCCAAATAACGTTGCCCCAAGGGAGGGTGTTTGAATCTTTCTCAGAAGGGGAAATAAAATAGATTCTGGAGGTGGATGGGTGGAGGGAACTGGATGGGAGAGGGGATGGGGAGGAGTATAGGGGAGGGGGATTAAGTGTAGGGAGAGCAGGGTAGAGAGAATGGAAATCAGTGGTGCGTGGGGAGGCTTTCTAGGATGTGCCAGAGACCTGGATTCAGTTGAGGCCTCAGGAGTTTATGAGGGTGACTCTAGTTGAGAATCCTAGCAGTGGGGGATATGAAGCTTGAAGTGGCCACCCTCTATAGCCAGGCAGGACTTCCAGTGAAGGGATAAGGACAGAAACCCACCCAAATAATCTTTGACCTAAAATGTGTCCCAGTTAAAAGATGTACAGGGATAAAAGATGGAGCAGAGTTTGAGGGGATGGCCAACAAATGACTGGTCCAAACTGAGACCCAGCCCATGGGCAAGAATCACTGATATATTAATGATATTCTGTTATGCTTGCAGACAGGATTCTAGCTTAACTGTCCTCTGAGAGGCTCCATCCAGTAGCTGATGCAAACAGATACAGAGACCCACAGCCAAACATTAGATGAGATTTGGGGAGTCTTCTGGAAGAGTTGAGAGAAGGATCGAAGGATCCAAAGATAATAGGGACTCCACCTGGGTCAACCAACCTGGACACTTTGGGGGCTCCCAGAGACTGAACTACTAACTCAAAAGGGAGCATGGGCTATACCCAGTTGCCCCACATTTGTAGCAGATGCAGCCTAGTCTTCATGTGGGTCCCCTAACAGTTGGAGCAGAGGCTATCTCTGAAACTGTTGCCTTGCCTGTGGATTCTGTTCTGCTAACTGGGTTGCCACATCTGGCCTCACTGGAAGAGGATGCATCTAGTCCTGCTGTGGCTTGCGGTGCCAGGGTGGCGTGATACTGGGGGCTTGGAGCTCCCCCTTCTCTGAGGAGAAGGGGAGGGAGAAGTGAGGGGATACTGGGAGGAGAGAGGGATATAAAGTGAATAAATAATTAATTAAAAATAAAGAACCCTTAAGCATCAGACCTGACAATAAAAGTTCCCAAGAAGAGAAGAAAATCTTTAAGAACAACTCCAATTCCTTGATGATGATTTCTTGGAAGTTCCAGAGAAGTTCCGGTTCAAAATGCAAACATGTATAAGAAAGACTACAGTAGGGCTTGAACCTAAAATGCCCACACATGCTTACATTTGAACAAGTGCTCTGGCACTGGTGGAGCTGTTTGTGAGGTTGTGAAAGCTTTGGGACAGTCATATGTTGGTGACTGTGGGTTATATCTGACTCTTTTTTTTTCCAAATTTGTATGTGGATTTCAGCAATGGAGTCCTAAAAACAAAGGTCACCAATTCATTTATATACAGTTCAAACATGGTTACAACACACCTCTGGGTATGGGTTTGAACTGAAAACATAAGGAGTACTGATGTGGTTTTCTTTTTTCTTTTCTTTTTCTTTTTTTATTGGATAGTTTATATATTTACATTTCAAATGTTATCCTCTTTCCTGGTTCCCCCCTTCTCCTGTCACCCTTCCTCCAGTTTCTATGCAGATTCTTCCCCTCCCACCCATCCAATCCCACCTCAACATCTTGGCTCAATTCTCCTACACTGGGGAAAAAGAATCTTCACAGGGTCAATGGTTTCCCCTACTGATGCCAGACAATGCCACCCTCTGCTACATATACATTTGGAGTCATGGATCCCCCCATGTGTACTCTTTGGTGGTTTAGTCCTTGGAAGCTCTGGGGGGGTGTCTCTTTGGTTGATATTGTTGTTCTTTCTACGGGATTGCAAACCCCTTCAGCTATTTCAGTCGTTTCTCTATCTCCTCCATTGGGATCCCAGTGCTCAGTCTGATAGTTAGCTGCAAGCATCTTAATCTGTATCAGGAAGGTTCTGGCAGAGCCTCTTAGGAAATGTCCATATCAGGCTCCTGTCAGCAAGTACTTCCTGGCATCAGAAATAGTGACTGGGTTTGGGTTTGGTGGCTGCATATGGGATGGATCTCCAGGGGCAGTCTCTGGATGGCTTTCCTTCAGTTCCTGCTCCACTCATTGTCCCTGTATTTCCTCCCATGAGTATTTTGTCCCAGAGAAAGGAGAGAGAGAGAGAGAGAGAGAGAGAGAGAGAGAGAGAGAGAGAGAGAGAGAGAGAGAGAGAGAGAGAGAAGAGAAATAGAAGTGAGTAGAGGCTGGCCATGAGCATGTGGAGAGATGGATGGAGGAGGAAATGGGGAGAGAAGAGGGAAAGGGGGAAGAGGGGAAGAGAGCAAGAGAGAACAAGAGAACAAGAGAGTGAGGAGGGGGAAAGCACTCCCTTTTATAGTGTCAGGCATACCTGGCTGTTGCCAAGTAACTGTGGTGCAGAGCATACCTGAATGTTGCCAGGTAACGGTGAGGTGGAGTTTAGACAGAGTGCTAACACATACCATGTGTGTTCTTTTGTGATTGGGTTACCCCACTCAAGATGATATTTTCTAGATCTATCCACTTGCCTAAGAATTTCATGAAGTCATTGTTTTAAATAGCTGAGTAGTACTTCATTGTGTAAATGTACCACATTTTCTGTATCCATTCCTCTGTTGAGGGACATGTGAGTTCTTTCCAGCTTCTGCTTATTATAAATAAAGCTGCTATGAACATAGTTGAGCATGTGTTATATGTTGGAGAATCTTTTGGGTATATACTCATGAGTGGTATGGCTAGGTTCTCAGGTAGTACTGTGTCCAGTTTTCTAAGAAATCACCAAACTGATTTCCAGATTGGTTGTACCAGCTTGCAATCCCACCAATAATGGAGGAACATTCCTCTTTCTGCACATCTTTGCCAGCATCTGTTGTCACCTGAGTTTTTTATCTTAGCCATTCTGACTGGTATGAGGTGGAATCTCAGGGTTGTTTTGATTTGCATTTCCCTGTTGACTAAGGATGTTGAACATTTCTTTAGGTGCTTCTCAGCCATTCAATATTCCTCAGATGAGAATTCTTTGTTTAGCTCTGTCACCCATTTTTAATAGGGTTATTTGATTCTCTGGAGTCTAACTTCTTGAGCTCTTTGTAAATATTGGATATTTGCCTTCTATAGGATGTAGGATTGGTAAAAATCTTTTCCCAATTTGTTGGTTGCTGTTTTGTCCTAATGACAGTGTCCTTTGCCTTACAGAAACTTTGCAATTTTATGAGGTCCCATTTGTCGATTCTTGATATTAGAGCATGAGCCATTGGTGTTTTGTTCCAGAAGATTTTCCTTATGCCTATGTGTTCAAGACTCTTCCTCACTTTGTTTTTCTATTAGTTCCAGTGTATATGGTGTTACATGGAGGTCTTTGATTCACGTGGACTTGAGCTTTGCACAGGAAGATAAGAATGAGGGCTTGGGGATTTAGCTCAGTGGTAGAGTGCTTGCCTAACAAGCACAAGGCCCTGGGTTTGGTCCTCAGCTCCAGAAAAAAAAAAAAGAAAAAAGAAAAAAAAAAGAATGAGTCGATTTGCATTCTACATGCTGTCTTCCAGTTGAACTAGCACCATTTATGGAAATGCTGTCTTTTTTCCACTGGATGGTTTTAGCTCCTTTGTTAAGATCAAGTGACAATAGGTGTGTGGGTTCATTTCTGGGTCTTCAATTCTATTCCATTGATCTACCTGCCTGTCTTTGTATGAATACTGTACAGTTTTTTTAAATCACTAATGCTCTGTGATACAGCTTGAGCTCAGGGATGGTGATTCCCCTGGAAATTCTTTTATTTTTGAGAATAGTTTTCACTATCCTTGGTTTTTTGTTATGCCAAATGAAATTACAAATTGCCTTTTCTAACTCTATGAAGAATTGAGTTGGAATTTTGATGGGGATTGTATTGAATCTGTAGATTGCTTTTGGCAAGATGGCCATTTTTACTATATTAATCCTGCCAATCCATGTGCATAGGAGATCTTTCCATCTTCTGAGATCTTCTATTTCTTTCTTCAGAGACTTGAAGTTCTTATCATACAGATCTTTCACTTGCTTGGTTAGAGTCACACCGAGGTATTTTATGTTATTTAGGACTATTGTGAAGGGTGTTATTTTCCTAATTTCATTCTCAGTCTGTTTATCCTTTGAGTATAGGAAGACTACTGATTTGTTTGCATTAATTTTATACCAAGCCACTTTGCTGAAGTTGTTTATCAGGCTTAGGGGTCACTTAAGTATACTATCATATCATCTGCAAAGAGTGATATCTTGACTTCTTCCTTTCCAATTTGTGTTCATTGACCTCCTTTTGTTGTCTAATTGCTCTTGGTGGAACTTGGAGTACTATATTGAAATAGATAGGAAGAGAGTACACGGCCTTGTCTAGCCCCTGATTTCAGTGGGATTTCGTCAAGTTTCTCTCCATTTAATTTGATATTATGTGTTGGTGTGTTGTATATATCTTAAGTATTCCTGTCATTGTCATTTATTAGGTGGAAAAATGTAGTTTGGGGAAATGTATATAAAAGGACAAAAAAATCAGTAAGTAACAAAGCCATAATTCCACCACCAAAAACTTTTAAAGTTTATACTTATTTGTGTGTGTGTGTGTGTGTGTGTGTGTGTGTGTCTATGTCAGAGAGAGTGCTAACTTTGTGTTTCAACTCACTCTGTACAGCATGTGGTCCCAGAAGCTAAGTCCATAAGCTTGATACAAATACCCTCATTGAATGAAGAATCTTGCCATTCTTCAACAAATATTTTGTTTTGTAATACCAATACCCAAGCTTGTGATCAGGATAGGCAATTCTCTTTTTGAATTTCGGTTTCTTACAACTTGATGGATGACTTTGTGTCTTCCTTGATTTCTTCACTTATACATACTAAACACAGCAGGTCTCTTAGAGCTGCTGTATTGATTGATTCATAATAGATATGAGAAAATATGCATCCATATTTACATAAAATAAAGTAATTCCTTTATTTTATGTATAAAATAAACAATATTGATATCAAGATATATTATCAGTTAGTCATTCTATCTTGGGGAAATCCCTTAACATCAATGATTTCAAGTTTATTACCTAGAAATTTGGATTTGGCGACTAGAAGATCCCTAAATCTATTGTAGACCAATGCCTGCAAATTCAGTAATATTATGATCCAGTGTCATAATAGGATCACAGGGGAAGTTAAGAAATGATGCAAATGGCAAATTGGGCCTATAATTATTAGAAAAATCTCCATGACAACCATGATGCCAGGGAACATGTGTCTGTGATATGTTTTCTCTAATTAGCCTTTCCTTTCTACTTTGGCTCTCAACAGCATATTTTAGAGGATTCCCCAGTGTTGCTGTCTCACTTGGTGTGAGCCAAAAGTTAGGATAATGGACAAATCATCCCTTAGGAATATACTAGTGCCCCTCCTGAAAAATTACTTGAAATGTTGGCAGTTTCAACATTTGGTAAGAACTCTGTCTTCCTGCAGTGTTTGGAGAAGGTCAGAGGATAAGAGTGACAGTTACAATCAGCTATCTCCACTTCCTTCATTTTTATAGGAGGACTCATAGTTTGGTGAGATATTTGGGGAATAGCCTCCCCTATTTTTCTCCTAGTCCCTTTCCTAACTTCCATATCCTGAATATTTTCCCGGTTTCTCTTTGTACTTACCCAAATGATTTGCTGTTCAGAGAAAGAATATATCCTATGTTTAAAATTTCAGGTCAGTGTCTGAGGTGAGAGATTCTTGCTGAATTCTTAAGTATGTATTATACCTAGATTCTGTTACTTTCCGTCTTCTATGTATTAAAATTGCAATTAATCAGGTCAGCTGGGGCCAAATGAGATTATCTGTAAAGCCTAGCTGATATTATAATCCAGAAGTTGATATCTGGACCAACAGTAAGAATTGGCTGAGTTTCAGATTTCCTAAGGTTTTGACCTTGACCATGACCTGCTTGTCCATGTTTCTCAACCTTTCCCTTCCCTCGAGCACTTTGCATTGTACTTTTGCTCACCAGGGTAATGTCTCTGAAATAAGAAGAATTATATTCTATTCAGATGCACAGCTTTGGTTCATGACTTTCATAAGTCTTATGATTGATAGAGTACTGATGCACAGTTCCACTAGACTATTCCCTATCTTCAAATAGTTCTCCATTGTCACCTTTGGTGGCCCCAGAGATACCAGCTTTAACAGTGCAGTTATGAGAAGTGCCCACTCCAGGCACAGGTAGTACTGGTTAAAGTGTCCACTCCAAGCATATGTAGTTCTGGTCTGAGTGCCCACTCCAGGCACAGGTAGTACTGGTTAAAGTGTCCACTCCAGGCATATGTAGTTCTGGTCTGAGTGCCCACTCCAGGCACAGGCAGTGCTGGTCTAAGTGTCCATTTCAGGCACAGGTAGTTCTGGTCTGAGTGCCCTCTCCAGGCACAGGTAGTTATGATCTAAGTGTCCACTCCAGGCACAGGTAGTGCTGGTCTATGTGTCCTTTAAGTTTCTCTTACTCACATTTTCCTCACTCAGCATTTAACTTAATATTCCTAGAACATTTCATTTAACCAGCCATTTTCATAATATATCAGAATTGGTAAGCTGTATTTACTCAACTAAATCTTTAACATTTTTTTTGTACTTTAAACTGTTTTGGGAGATACTGAACACAAATAGAATATTAACAAAAAGTGTTGAGTATGTTTATTCATATATTTCCTGTTACAACATTTAAATAAATTAGTGTGGAAAAATACTAAGAGCAAGAATAGTAGTTCGTAAGTTTCACTCTTTCCTGGGAATAGTGGGCTACATAGAATATGCCTAAGTGTGCTTGCTTATGTCCCCAGAATGTGGAAAGACATTGATGTAAATTTCAACCATCCTGGGTTTTTCATTTATTTTTATTGA
This sequence comes from Rattus norvegicus, assembly GCF_021556685.1. Taxonomy (NCBI): domain Eukaryota; kingdom Metazoa; phylum Chordata; class Mammalia; order Rodentia; family Muridae; genus Rattus; species Rattus norvegicus. The sequence goes on from NC_141534.1 coordinate 221,923,351, forward strand.
ACTGACTAAGTAAAGTGTTGTTTAAAAATGTTACCCATGTAAGTTCATAATTTCAAAATGTTTACTTCAACTTAACTCAGCTTGGATGAACTGAGAAACAACATTGTTTATTCTAAGTATAAACAGGAAGACTTCTAAGCTCATAAAACTATAATGGAAATTCAACAAAACTAAGATTTTGATTTTCAAGTGCAAAATTGTACAGGACCAATTGATAATACACTTAACATGCCCTTGGGGATGGATGCACATAGGAATGAACAGAACACTTATCACTAAGGAGAAAGCCTCCTCCAGTCCCTCATCCTTAGCACTGTCTTCTAGATGGCACTTGGTGGAAGAAAACAAATGCAGCAACACAGTTCTGCAATATGGGTAGGAGTTAGAAAAATGATATGAGACACAAATAGTTATTCTAATAACTATTTCTTAATACTGTAATTGATACCTGACTCAGACAATGCTTGCAGGACCTTGTTTGTCAAAGGGTCCTCGTTTATCTCTTCTTTGTTGTGCCACTAACTTAAATTTACAGAAGGAGGTGATGACAGCAAGAATAACTGTTAATGTTAATGGAGCTCTGCTGTGTTATATCCTTATATCTTTCAGTCTCTTGAACAGTTCTATAGGATGGACAATTTCATCATCTCCATTTATTCATGAGACTACTGAGGCTGAGTCATGTTAGCACGATGAGGGGGATGCATAACCAGCAAGTGAATGTCAGATTCCCCCTCCCCCACCTGTGTCATTATGGGCACACACGTTGAATTCTTATTGAAATACAGCAAATACACAATATTGTGGAAACAGAGGTAAGTATAAAAATGAAAATAAAAGTCACAGCTCTCTTACTTTAAGGTTTGTCTTTTATTTTGTTTTAATGTGTTTATTTGGAAATGGTTCACACAGTGTATATGTTTATGTGTACACCTGTGTGTGTGTGTGTGTGTGTGTGTGTGTGTGTGTGTGTGAACAAGTGTGCCTCTGTGTTTATGAATGTGAATGTGAAATAGACAGGGAGAGACAGGAAAGAGATACAGAACACATACTTGAGAGTAATTACTGAAGGTAAACCTTTACAAGATTAGAAGAGCATTTCTTGTAATCATAAGAGCTATGGGTGTCCATTCCTTGTTGAAGTAGAAGTCAAAGTATCACACAGAAGGTATTGCTGTACTCTCTTTGTGTATTTTGTGACTATTACCTCTCTCTCTCTCTTTCTTTCTTTCTTTCTTTCTTTCTTTCTTTCTTTCTTTCTTTCTTTCTTTCTTCCTTTCTTATAGAGTTGAAATGTTTTATATCTTAGCCACAGCTTGGCAGCAGCAGTAGGGTCAAAGGTAAGCTACATAGATATTATAAACATTTATTTATTTACATATTTATACTTTTAAAAACTAAATAACAAATGCATTTTACATCCCAAAGTGTCACTTCCCCCTTCTCGCAGTCCCCCTCTTGTTGCTCCTTTCCCCATTTTCCCTCTCTCCTACTTTGAAAAGGGAGATTCCCCCCAGGAATCAAAAACCCCTCGCCCTTGCAAATCAGTCACTGCAGGACTAGGCACATAGGTACATCTTCTCTCACAGAAGCTAGGCAGCTCAATTAGGAGAACAAGATCCACAGGCAGGCAACAAACTCATGGCCAGCCCCCACACCAGTTGTTGGGGGACCCTCATGAAAACCAAGCTCCACATCTGATATACACGTGCTTGCTCTTTGTTTGGTGGTTTGATGTTTGGGAGCACCCAAGGGTCCAGGTTAGTTGACTCTGTTGTTCTTCCTGTAGAATCCCTATCCTTTTTGAGTCAATACTTCCCCAAACTCTTCCATTAAACTGCCTAATGTGGGTCCCTGCATCTATTTTGGATTAGTTGTTGGGTGGAGCCTTTCAGGAAACAGCTATGCTAGACTCCTTTCTGCAAGCAGAACAGAGTACCATTAATAATGTTAGGGATTGATGCTTGTCCATCAGATGGGTCTCACGTTGGGCTGGTTATTGGTTGGCCATCCCCTTAATCTCTGTTCTTTCCTCTGTCCTTGAATTTCTTATAGATAGGATAAATTTTGGGTCAAAAGTTTTGTGGGTGGGTTGGTATACTTATAACTCCATTGGGGTTCCTATCTGTCTATAGGAGGTAGCCTTTTTAGGTTCCATATCTCCACTGTTATGAATCACAGATGTTACCACCATTGATTCTTGGGGACTTCCTTCATCAGAGGTCTCTGTAATGACTTCTAGATGCCCCCTCCTTCCCACCCCTTTGAGTGGGTGCATATTTCCATTCATTCTCATGGCCGTCTGGCCATCTCTCCTATCCCTCCCAACACTTGATCCTGAACCTCCCAATCCATTCCCTATCCCCTCTCACACCCAGCTCCCTCCCTCCATCTGCCTCTTATGATTATTTTATTTCCCCTTGTAAGTGAGATTTAAGTATCCTTGCTTGTGCCTTCCTTCTGGTTTAACTTCTTTGGGTCTGTGGAGTGTAGTATGGGTATTCTGTATTTTATGGCTAATATCCACTTGTAAGAGAGAACATACCATGCATGTCTTTTTGGGCCTGGGTTACTTTACTTTGGATGATACTCTTAAGTTCTTTCCATTTACCTGCAAAATTTATGATGTCTTTGTTTTAATAGCTTAATAGTGTCCTATTGTGTAGATGTACCACATATTCTTTATCCATTCTTTAGTCAAAGAACATCTAGGTTGTTTCCAGTTTCTGGCTATTATGAATAAAGCTACTATGAACACAGTTGAGCAAGTGTCTTTGTAAGATGGTGGAGCATCTTTTGGGTATATGCTCAGGTGTTGTATAGCTGGGTTTTGAGGTAGAACTATTCCCAGTTTTCTGAGAAATCAACAAATAGATTTCCAAAGTGGTTATATAAGTTTGCATTCCTACCAGCAATGGAGGAGTGTTCCCCTTGCTCCAAATCCTTGCCAGAATGTGCTATCACTTGAGTTTTTATCTTAGCCATTCTGATGTATGTACGATGGGACCTCAGAGTTGTTTTGATTTGCACATCCCTGATGACTAAGGACCTTGAACATTTCATTAATGGTTTCCCAGATACTATAGATTCCTCTGCTGAGAATTCTCTGTTTAGCTCACTATCCCATTTTTATTTTTTATTAATCATTTCATTCATTTACATCTTGAAGATATCCTACTTCCCAGTTACCCTTCCACAACCTTCCCATTCCACATCTGCCCTCTTCTCCCTCCCTTTTGCCTCTATGAAGGTGCTTCCCAACACACCCACCCTCTCCCACCCCACTGTTCCAGCATCTCCCAATGCTGGGGCATCAAACCTCCACAGGACCAAGGGCTTTCCCTTCCACTGATGTGAGACAAGGCAAATCTCTGCTACATATGTATCTGGAACCATGGATCCCTCCCTGTACACTCCTTGGTTGATGGACTGGTCCCCGGGAGCACTGGGTAGTCTGACCAGCTGATACTGTTTTTCTTATGGGGTTCTAATCCCTCTCCACTCCTCTAGTCTTTCCACCAGCTCCCCCACCTGAGTCCCCAGTTCAGTCTGATGGTTGGCTCCAAGCATCCACATCTGCATTGTTCAGTTGCTGGCAGAACCTCCCATGGACCAGCCATACCAGATTCCTGTTAGCAAGCATCTCTTGGCAATAGCAACAGTGTCAGGATTTGTTGTCTGCAGACAGAATGGATTCCCAGGTGGGGCAGTTCCCAGATGGCCCTTCCTTCAGTCTCTGCTCCATTTTTTTTGCCCCTGTTCTTCATTTGGACAGGAACATTTCTAGGTTAAAAATTTTGATTTGGGTGGGTGGCCCCATCCCTTGACCGATGCTGTGCCTATCTACTAGAGGTGGTCTCTACAGGCTCTATCTCCCCTTCTCTGCTTGTTTTGGCTAAATTCTTTCCTGTGGGGTCCTGGGAGCTTCTCATTTCCATGGAATCTGGGACCCTCCGTGGCTATCCTTAGTTCCTCATCCCGTATTGCTACATATTTTTATTCGATTTCCTGACCCTCTATACCTCTCTTCCATCCCTTCCGGTACCTGATACTGCCCCCTTGTTTTCTACCCCTACTCTCTCCCTCCCACTTCCCCCTCCTCCACCTCCTGCGATCATCCTGTTCCCCCATCAATGCAGGACTGAAGCATCCACACTCTGGTCTTCCTTCCTGTAAAGTTCCATAAAGTATGTGGGTTATTTCAAGGGCATTGTGAGCTTTTGGGCTAATATTTACTATTCAGTGAGCACATACTGTGTGTGTTCTTTTGTGTCTGGGTTGCCTCACTCAGGATGGTATTTTCTAGTTCGATCCATTTGCCCGCAAATTCATGAAGTCATTGTTTTTGATAGCTAAGTAGTACTACATTGTGTAAATGTACCACATTTTCTGTATCCATTCTTCTGTTGAGGGACATCTGGGTTGTTTCCAGCTTTTGATTATTATAAATAAGGCTGCTGTAAACATAGTGGAACATGTGTCCTTGTTAAATGTTCGAACATCTTTTGGGTATATGCCCAGGAATGGTATAGCTGGGTCTTCAGGTAGGACTCTATAATTTTCTGAGGAACCTCCAGACTGATTTCCAGAGGGGTTGTACCAGCTTGCAATCCCACCAACAATGGAGGAGTGTTCTTCTTTCTCTACATCCTTGCTAGCATGTTCTGTTACCTGCATTTTTGATCTTACTCATTCTGATTGGTGTAAGGTGGAATCTCATGGTCAGTTTGATTTGCGTTTCTTTGATGACTAAGAATGTTGAACATTTCTTTTTAAAAAAATTAATTTATTGATTGATTGATTGACTGATTTTACACTCCAGATTTTATTTTTCTCCTAGTATACCTCCCTACTGTTCCACATCCCATACCTCCCCCCAATCCCCAGTCTCTACAAGGATGTCCCCACCCCTTCCATCCCACCAGACCTCTAAACTTCTCTGAGCCTCCAGTCTCTTGAGGATTAGTTACATCTTCTCTGACTGAACCTAGACCAGGGAGTCCTTTGCTGTATATGTATTGGAGGCCTCATCTCATCTGGTGTATTCAGCCTGATTGGTAATCTAGCGCTCCTCCTCAGCTTCCCCCAGTTTTTTTCCTAATTCAACCATAGGGGTCAGCAGCTTCTGTGCATTGGTTGGGTGCACATATCTGCATCTGACTCTTTCAGCTGCTTGTTGGGTTTTTTGGAGGGCAGTCATGATAGGTCCCTTTTTGTGAACTCCCCAATAGCCTCAGTAATGGTGTCAGGTCTTCGGGCCTCCCCTTGAGCTGGATCCCACATTGGACCTGTCACTAGACCTTCTTTTCCTCAGGCTCTTCTCCATTTCCATTCCTGCATTTCTTTCAGAGAAGAACACATATTGGTCAGAGCTTTGACTGTGGGATAGACACCCCATCCCTTACTTGATGCCCTTTCTGCTAGTGGTGGGTTCAATAAGTTCCCTCTCCCCACTGTAGGGTATTTTATCTAGGGTTTCCCCTTTAAGTCCTGAGGGTCTCTCACTTCCCAGGTCTCTGATACATCTTGGAGGGTCCTCCCAACCTCCTTCCTCACAAGATTGCCTGTTTCCATTCTTTCTGCTGGCCCTCAGGGCTTCAGTTGTTTTCCCCCATCTAATACCAGATCATGTTCCCCTCTCCCCCATCCCCATCCCTGTCCCCTTTCCCTCCCCTACCCCTCCCTCTCTCCCCCTTGTGGTTGCTTTCTTTTTTTTTTTTTAGGCCATATAGATGTGGTTGCTTTCTTCTGCCTCCGAAGTGGGACTGAGGTGTCCTCACTTGGGCCCTTCAGCTTGTTGATGTCCTTGAGTCCTGTGAACTATATCTTGTGTATTCTGTACATTTTTTGGCTAATGCCCACTTATTAGTGAGAACACACCATGCATGCCCTTTTGGATGTTTAACATTTCTTTATGTGCTTCTCAGCCATGCAAGATTCCTCATTTGGGAATTCGCTGTTTAGCTCTGCACTCTATTTTTTAACTAGAGTATTCCATTTTTAAATTGGGCTCTTTGGTTTAACTTCTTGAGGTCTTTATAAGTTTATTAGCCCTCTAAAAGATAGAGGGTTGGTGAAGATCCCTTCTCAATCTGTAGGCTTCTATTTTGTCTTTTTGACCTTTGTCTTACAGAAGCTTCTCAGTTTCATGAGATCCCATTTATTAATTGTTGATTGTAGAACTTGAGCCATTGGTGTTCAGGAAATTGACTCCTGTAGCAATGTGTTCAAGGATATTTCCTACTTTTTCTTCTATGGGATTTAGTGTATTCTGTTTTATGTTGAGGTCTTTGATCCACTTGGACTTGAGTTTTGTGCAAGGTGATAAATATAGATTTATTTGAATTCTTCTATATGTAGATATTCAGTTAGACCAGCACCATTTGTTGAAGATTCTTTCATTTTCTCCAGTTTATGGTTTTGGATTTTTTTTATCAAAGATTAAGTGAGGTTTTATTGCTGGGTCTTTGATTCAATTCCAGTGATCAATGTGTCTGTTTCTGTACCAATATCGAATAGTTTTTTTAATCAATTTTTTATAGTACAGCTTGAGGTCAGGAATGACGATTCCTCCAAAAGTTCTTTTATTCTTCAGGATTGTTTTAGCTATTCTGAGTTTTTTGTTTTTCTGTACAAAGATGAGAATTGCTTGTTCAAGGTATATAAAAACTGTTTAGGAATTTTGATGGGGATTTATTTAAACTGTAGATTGCTTTTGGGAAGATGACCATTTTACTATGTTAAGCTTATATACTCATGAGCGCGTGAGATCTTTCCATCTTCTGGTATCTTCTTCAATTTCTTCAGGGACTTGAAGTTCTTGTCATACAGATCTTTCACTTGTTTGATTAGAGTTACACCTAGATACTTTATATTATTCATGGCTAATTTTGAAGGGTGTTGTTTCCCTAATTTCTTTCTCAGACTGTTTAACGTTTGTATAAGTGAAGACTACTGATTTCATTGAGTCAATTGTGTATTCAGCCGCTGAAGTTGTTTATCAACTGTAGAAGTTCTTTGGTAGAGTTTTTGTAGTTGCTTATGCATATAGTACCATACTATTGGCAAATAGCAATACTTTGACTCCTTCCTTTCTAATTTGTGTCTCCTTGTTCTCCTCTAGTTGTCTTATTTCTCTGGCTAAAACTTCAAGTACTATACTGAATAGATAGGTAGAGAGTGGGATGCCTTGTCTTGTCCCGGATTTTAGTGGAACTTCTCCATATTTCTTTTCATTTACTTTGATTTTAGCTATTGGTTTGCTGTATATTGCTTTGATTATGCTTACATGTATGCCTTGTATCTCTGATGTCTTTAAGACTTTAAACATGGAGCAGTGTTGGCTTTTGTAAAACACTTTCTCAGCATCTAATGAGATGATCATGTGATTCTTTTCTTTCAGTTTGTTTATATGGTGGATTCGTTGATGAATTTTTTGCATATTGAACTATCCCTGAAGCCCTGGGATGAAGCCTAGTGGATCATGGTGGATGATTCTTTTGATATGTTCCTGGATTTGATTTGTGAGAATTTTATTGAGTGTTTTTGTATCAATGCTCATAAGAAAAATCTGTCTGAAGTTCTCTTTCTTTGTTGAATCTTTGTGTGGTTTAGGTATCATGACTGTGGCTTCATTGAATGAGTTTTGAAGTGTTCTTCGTGTTTTATTTTGTGGAATAGTTTGAGGAGTATTGGTATTCGCTCCTCTTTGAAAGTCTGATAGAATTCTGCACTAAAATCATCTGGCCCTTGGCTTTTTTTTAGTTGGGAGACTTTTGATGACTGCTTTTTATATCTTTAGCGGTTATAGGGCTATTTAAATAATTTACCTGATCTTAAATTAACTTTGGTAAGTGGTATCTGTCTAGAAAATCATCCACTTTTGTTAAGATTTTCCAATTTTGTGGAACACAGGCTTTTAAAGCAAGACCTCATGATTCCTTGAATTTCCTCAATGTCTGTAGTTATGTCTCTCTTCATTTCTGATTTTGTTAATCTGGGCACTGTCTCTCTGCCTTTTAATTAGTTTGGCTAAGGGTTAGTTTATCTTGTTGATTTTCTCAAAGAACCAGCTTTTGGTTTTGTTGATTCTTTTGTATGTTCTCTTTGTTTCTAACTGATTGATTTCAATTCTGAGTTTGATTATTTCCTGATATTTACTATTCTTAGGTGTGTTTGTTTCCTTCTCTTCCTTCTCCTCCTCCTTCTAGTACTTCTTGTTCTTCTTCTTGCTTCTTGTTCTTGTTCTTGATCTTGTTCTTCATCTTGTTCTTGTTCTTGTTCTTCATCTTGTTCTTCTTGATTTTGTTCTTGTTCTTCTTTCTCCTCCTCCTCTTCCTCCTCCTCCTCTTCCTCCTCCTCCTCCTCTTCTTCCTCCTCTTCCTCCTCTTCCTCCTCCACTTGAGCATTCAGGTGTAATTTTATGTTGCTTTTATGAGCTCTAACTAACTTTTTTGTGTGTGAAGGAACTTACCGCTATGAACTTTCCTCTTCTCCCTACTTTTTTTTTTTTTTTTTTTTTTTTTTTTTTTTTTTTACAGATAAGGTAGCACTTGTCTTTATTAACTTGAGTATTTCTTATATACATTTCGAGTGTTATTCCCTTTCCCGGTTTCCGGGCCAACATCCCCCTAACCCCTCCCACTCCCCTTCTATATGTGCGTTCCCCTCCCCATCCTCCTCCCATTACTGCCCTCCCCCCAACAATCACGTTCACTGGGGGTTCAGTCTTGGCAGGACCAAGGGCTTCCCCTTCCACTGGTAATCTTACTAGGATATTTATTGCTACCTATGAGGTCAGAGTCCAGGGTCAGTCCATGTATAGTCTTTAGGTAGTGGCTTAGTCCCTGGAAGCTCTGGTTGCTTGGCATTGTTGTTCATATGGGGTCTCGAGCCCCTTCAAGCTCTTCCAGTCCTTTCTCTGATTCCTTCAACGGGGGTCTGGTTCTCAGTTCAGTGGTTTGCTGCTGGCATTCGCCTCTGTATTTGCTGTATTCTGGCTGTGTCTCTCAGGAGAGATCTACATCCGGTTCCTGTCGGCCTGCACTTCTTTGCTTCATCCATCTTGTCTAATTGTGTGACTGTATATGTATGGGGCACATGTGGGGCAGGCTCTGAATGGGTGTTCCTTCTGCCTCTGTTCTTTTTTTTTTTTTTTTTTTTTATTAACTTGAGTATTTCTTATATACATTTCGAGTGTTATTCCCTTTCCCGGTTTCCGGGCAAACATCCCCCTCCCCCCTCCCCTTCCTTATGGGTGTTCCCCTCCCAACCCTCCCACCATTGCCGCCCTCCCCCCATAGACTAGTTCACTGGGGGTTCAGTCTTAGCAGGACCCAGGGCTTCCCCTTCCACTGGTGCTCTTACTAGGATATTCATTGCTACCTATGAGGTCAGAGTCCAGGGTCAGTCCATGTATAGTCTTTAGGTAGTGGCTTAGTCCCTGGAAGCTCTGGTTGCTTGGCATTGTTGTACTTTTGGGGTCTCGAGCCCCTTCAAGCTCTTCCAGTTCTTTCTCTGATTCCTTCAATAGGGGACCTATTCTCGGTTCAGTGGTTTGCTGCTGGCATTCGCCTCTGTATTTGCTGTATTCTGGCTGTGTCTCTCAGGAGCGATCTACATCCGGCTCCTGTCGGTCTGCACTTCTTTGCTTCATCCATCTAGTCCAATTGGGTGGCTGTATATGTATGGGCCAAATGTGGGACAGGCTCTGAATGGGTGTTCCTTCAGTCTCTGTTTTAATCTTTGCCTCTCCCTTCCCTGCCAAGGGTATTCTTTTTCCTCATTTAAAGAAGGAGTGAAGCATTCACATTTTGATCATCCGTCTTGAGTTTCGTTTGTTCTAGGGATCTAGGGTAATTCAAGCATTTGGGCTAATAGCCACTTATCAATGAGTGCATACCATGTATGTCTTTCTGTGATTGGGTTAGTTCACTCAGGATGATATTTTCCAGTTCCAACCATTTGCCTACGAATTTCATAAACTCGTTGTTTTTGATAGCTGAGTAGTATTCCATTGTGTAGATGTACCACATTTTCTGTATCCATTCCTCTGTTGAAGGGCATCTGGGTTCTTTCCATTGTCTGGCTATTATAAATAAGGCTGCGATGAACATAGTGGAGCATGTGTCTCTTTTATATGTTGAGGCATCTTTTGGGTATATGCCCAAGAGAGGTATAGCTGGATCCTCAGGCAGTTCAATGTCCAATTTTCTGAGGAACCTCCAGACTGATTTCCAGAATGGTTTTACCAGTCTGCAATCCCACCAACAATGGAGGAGTGTTCCTCTTTCTCCACAACCTCGCCAGCATCTGCTGTCACCTGAGTTTTTGATCTTAGCCAATCGCACTGGTGTGAGGTGAAATCTCAGGGTTGTTTTGATTTGCATTTCCCTTATGACTAAAGATGTTGAACATTTCTTTAGGTGTTTCTCAGCCATTCGGCATTCCTCAGCTGTGAATTCTTTGTTTAGCTCTGAACCCCATTTTTTAATAGGGTTATTTGTTTCCCTGCGGTCTAACTTCTTGAGTTCTTTGTATATTTTGGATATAAGGCCTCTATCTGTTGTAGGGTTGGTAAAGATCTTTTCCCAATCTGTTGGTTGCCGTTTTGTCCTAACCACAGTGTCCTTTGCCTTAAGGAAGCTTTGCAGTTTTATGAGATCCCATTTGTCAATTCTTGATCTTAGAGCATAAGCCATTGGTGTTTTGTTCAGGAAATTTTTTCCAGTGCCCATGTGTTCCAGATGCTTCCCTAGTTTTTCTTCTATTAGTTTGAGTGTGTCTGGTTTGATGTGGAGGTCCTTGATCCACTTGGACTTAAGCTTTGTACAGGGTGATAAGCATGGATCGATCTGCATTCTTCTACATGTTGCCCTCCAGTTGAACCAGCACCATTTGCTGAAAATGCTATCTTTTTTCCATTGGATGGTTTTGGCTCCTTTGTCAAAAATCAAGTGACCATAGGTGTGTGGGTTCATTTCTGGGTCTTCAATTCTATTCCATTGGTCTATCTGTCTGTCTCTGTACCAATACCATGCAGTTTTTATCACTATTGCTCTGTAATACTGCTTGAGTTCAGGGATAGTGATTCCCCCTGAAGTCCTTTTATTGTTGAGGATAGCTTTAGCTATCGTGGGTTTTTTGTTATTCCAGATGAATTTGCAAATTGTTCTGTCTAACTCTTTGAAGAATTGGATTGGTATTTTGATGGGGATTGCATTGAATCTGTAGATTGCTTTTGGTAAAATGGCCATTTTTACTATATTAATCCTGCCAATCCATGAGCATGGGAGATCTTTCCATCTTCTGAGGTCTTCTTCAATTTCTTTCCTCAGTGTCTTGAAGTTCTTATTGTACAGATCTTTTACTTGCTTGGTTAAAGTCACACCGAGGTACTTTATATTATTTGGGTCTATTATGAAGGGTGTCGTTTCCCTAATTTCTTTCTCGGCTTGTTTCTCTTTTGTATAGAGGAAGGCAACTGATTTATTTGAGTTAATTTTATACCCAGCCACTTTGCTGAAGTTGTTTATCAGCTTTAGTAGTTCTCTGGTGGAACTTTTGGGATCACTTAAATATACTATCATATCATCTGCAAATAGTGATATTTTGACCTCTTCTTTTCCGATCTGTATCCCTTTGATCTCCTTTTGTTGTCTGATTGCTCTGGCTAGAACTTCAAGAACTATATTGAATAAGTAGGGAGAGAGTGGGCAGCCTTGTCTAGTCCCTGATTTTAGTGGGATTGCTTCAAGTTTCTCTCCATTTAGTTTAATGTTAGCAACTGGTTTGCTGTATATGGCTTTTACTATGTTTAGGTATGGGCCTTGAATTCCTATTCTTTCCAGGACTTTTATCATGAAGGGGTGTTGAATTTTGTCAAATGCTTTCTCAGCATCTAATGAAATGATCATGTGGTTCTGTTCTTTCAGTTTGTTTATATAATGGATCACGTTGATGGTTTTCCGTATATTAAACCATCCCTGCATGCCTGGGATGAAGCCTACTTGATCATGGTGGATGATTGTTTTGATGTGCTCTTGAATTCGGTTTGCCAGAATTTTATTGAGTATTTTTGCGTCGATATTCATAAGGGAAATTGGTCTGAAGTTCTCTTTCTTTGTTGTGTCTTTGTGTGGTTTAGGTATAAGAGTAATTGTAGATTCGTAGAAGGAATTCGGTAGGGCTCCATCTGTTTCAATTTTGTGGAATAGTTTGGATAATATTGGTATGAGGTCTTCTATGAAGGTTTGATAGAATTCTGCACTAAACCCATCTGGACCTGGGCTCTTTTTGGTTGGGAGACCTTTAATGACTGCTTCTATTTCCTTAGGAGTTATGGGGTTGTTTAACTGGTTTATCTGTTCCTGATTTAACTTTGATACCTGGTATCTGTCTAGGAAATAGTCCATTTCCTGAAGATTTTCAAATTTTGTTGAATATAGGTTTTTATAGTAAGATCTGATGATTTTTTGAATTTCCTCTGAATCTGTAGTTATGTCTCCCTTTTCATTTCTGATTTTGTTAATTTGGACGCACTCTCTGTGTCCTCTCGTTAGTCTGGCTAAGGGTTTATCTATCTTGTTGATTTTCTCAAAGAACCAACTTTTGGTCCTGTTGATTCTTTCTATGGTCCTTTTTGTTTCTACTTGGTTGATTTCAGCTCTGAGTTTGATTATTTCCTGCCTTCTACTCCTCCTGGGTGTATTTGCTTCTTTTTGTTCTAGAGCTTTTAGGTGTGCTGTCAAGCTGCTGACATATGCTCTTTCCTGTTTCTTTCTGCAGGCACTCAGCGCTATGAGTTTTCCTCTTAGCACAGCTTTCATTGTGTCCCATAAGTTTGAGTATGTTGTATCTTCATTTTCATTAAATTCTAAGAAGTTTTTAATTTCTTTCTTTATTTCTTCCTTGACCAGGTTATCATTGAGTAGAGCATTGTTCAATTTCCACGTATATGTGGGCATTCTTCCCTTATTGTTATTGAAGACCAGTTTTAGGCCGTGGTGGTCCGATAGCACGCATGGGATTATTTCTATCTTTCTGTACCTGTTGAGGCCCGTTTTTTGACCAATTATATGGTCAATTTTGGAGAAAGTACCATGAGGAGCTGAGAAGAAGGTATATCCTTTTGCTTTAGGATAGAATGTTCTATAAATATCCGTTAAGTCCATTTGGCTCATGACTTCTCTTAGTCTGTCGACATCACTGTTTAATTTCTGTTTCCATGATCTGTCCATTGATGAGAGTGGGGTGTTGAAATCTCCCACTATTATTGTGTGAGGTGCAATGTGTGTTTTGAGCTTTAGTAAGGTTTCTTTTACGTATGTAGGTGCCCTTGTATTTGGGGCATAGATATTTAGGATTGAGAGTTCATCTTGGTGGATTTTTCCTTTGATGAATATGAAGTGTCCTTCCTTATCTTTTTTGATGACTTTTAGTTGGAAATTGATTTTATTTGATATTAGAATGGCTACTCCAGCTTGCTTCTTCTGACCATTTGCTTGGAAAGTTGTTTTCCAGCCTTTCACTCTGAGGTAGTGTCTGTCTTTGTCTCTGAGGTGTGTTTCCTGTAGGCAGCAGAATGCAGGGTCCTCGTTGCGTATCCAGTTTGTTAATCTATGTCTTTTTATTGGGGAGTTGAGGCCATTGATATTGAGAGATATTAAGGAATAGTGATTATTGTTTCCCTTTATATTCATATTTGGATGTGAGGTTATGTTTGTGTGCTTTCATTCTCTTTGTTTTGTTGCCAAGACGATTAGTTTCTTGCTTCTTCTAGGGTATAGCTTGCCTCCTTATGGTGGGCTTTACCATTTATTATCCTTTGTAGTGCTGGATTTGTAGAAAGATATTGTGTAAATTTGGTTTTGTCATGGAATATCTTGGTTTCTCCATCAATGTTAATTGAGAGTTTTGCTGGATACAGTAACCTGGGCTGGCATTTGTGTTCTCTTAGGGTCTGTATGACATCAGTCCAGGATCTTCTGGCCTTCATAGTTTCTGGCGAGAAGTCTGGTGTGATTCTGATAGGTCTCCCTTTATATGTTACTTGACCTTTTTCCCTTACTGCTTTTAATATTCTTTCTTTATTTTGTGCGTTTGGTGTTTTGACAATTATGTGACGGGAGGTGTTTCTTTTCTGGTCCAATCTATTTGGAGTTCTGTAGGCTTCTTGTATGCCTATGGGTATCTCTTTTTTTAGGTTAGGGAAGTTTTCTTCTATGATTTTGTTGAAGATATTTACTGGTCCTTTGAGCTGGGAGTCTTCACTCTCTTCTATACCTATTATCCTTAGGTTTGATCTTCTCATTGAGTCCTGGATTTCCTGTATGTTTTGGACCAGTAGCTTTTTCCGCTTTACATTATCTTTGACAGTTGAGTCAATGATTTCTATGGAATCTTCCGCTCCTGAGATTCTCTCTTCCATCTCTTGTATTCTGTTGGTGAAGCTTGTATCTACAGCTCCTTGTCTCTTCTTTTGGTTTTCTATATCCAGGGTTGTTTCCATGTGTTCTTTCTTGATTGCTTCTATTTCCATTTTTAATTCCTTCATCTGTTTGATTGTGTTTTCCTGGAATTCTTTCAGGGATTTTTGCCATTCCTCTCTGTAGGCCTCTACTTGTTTATTAATGATTTCCTGTGTTTCCCTAAGTGTGTTCATGTCTTTCTTGAAGTCCTCCAGCATCATGATCAAATATGATTTTGAAACTAGATCTTGCTTTTCTGGTGTGTTTGGATATTCCATGTTTGTTTTGGCGGGAGAATTGGGCTCCGATGATGGCATGCAGTCTTGGCTTCTGTTGCTTGGGTTCCTGCGCTTGCCTCTCGCCATCAGATTATCTCTAGTGTTACTTTGTTCTGCTATTTCTGACAGTGGCTAGACTGACCTATAAGCCTGTGTGTCAGGAGTGCTGTAGACCTGTTTTCCTCTCTTTCAGTCAGTTATGGGGACAGTGTGTTCTGCTTTCTGGCGTGTAGTTTTTCCTCTCTACAGGTCTTCAGCTGTTCTTGTGGGCCTGTGTCTTGAGTTCACCAGGCAGCTTTCTTGCAGCAGAAAATTTGGTCTTACCTGTGGTCCCGAGGCTCAGGTTCGCTCGTGGGTTGCTGCCCAGGGGCTCTCTGCAGCGGCAGCAACCAGGAAGACCTGTGCCGCCCCTTCCGGGAGCTTCAGTGCACCAGGGTTCCAGATGGTCTTTGGCTTTTTCCTCTGGCGTCCGAGATGTGTGTGCAGGGAGCAGTCTCTTCTGGTTTCCCAGGCTTGTCTGCCTCTCTGAAGGTTTAGCTCTCCCTCCCACGGGATTTGGGTGCAGAGAACTGTTTATCCGGTCTGTTTCTTTCAGGTTCCGGCGGTGTTTCAGGCCGGTGTCCTGCCGCTCCTGGGCCCTCCCCCACGGGAGCCCAGAGGCCTTATACAGTTTCCTCTTGGGCCAGGGATGTGGGCAGGGGTGAGCAGTGTTGGTGGTCTCTTCCGCTCTGCAGCCTCAGGAGTGCCCACCTGACCAGGCGGTTGGGTCTCTCTCTCACCGGGTCTGGGAGCAGAGAGCTGCTGCGGGCCGGGATCCGCGGGTGTGGGACTTCCTGTGGTCCCGAGGCTCAGGTTCGCTCGTGGGGTGCTGCCCAGGGGCTCTCTGCAGCGGCAGCAACCAGCTCTTCTCCCTACTTTTATTGTGACCCATACATTTGGGTATGTTGTGTTTTTATTTTCATTAATTTCTAAAAAGTCTTTAATTTCTTTCTTTATTTCTTCCATGACTGCATGACCATTGAGTAGAGAGTTGCTCAACTTCCATGAGTATGTGGGTTTTCTGTTGCTTCCATTGTTGTTGAAATCCAGCTTTAATTCATGGTGGTCTGATAGTGTACAAGGGGTCATTTCAATTTTCTTGTATCTGGTGAAGATTGCTTTGTGACTGAGTATGTGGTGAATTTTGAAGGAGTTTCAATGAGGTGCTGTGAAGAAAGTATAATCTTTTATGTTTGGGTGAAATGTTGTGCAATTAATTTTTAGGTCCATTTGATTCATAACCACTGTTAGCTTCATTATTTCTCTGTATAGTTTCTGTCTCAATGACCTGTCAATTGTTGAAAGTGGGATGCTATGTCTTACTGTTAATTTGTGTTGTTTGATGTGTGATTTAAACTTCAGTAACTTTTTTTGAATGTGGGTCCTTTGCATTTGGGGCATTGATGTTCAGAATTGAGATGTCCCCTTGGTGGATTTTTCCTTTGATGAATATGAAGTGTCCTTTCCCATCCGTTTGATTGAAAGTCTATTTTATTAGATACTATAATCACAAGTCCACCTTGTTTCATGGGTCCTTTTACTTAAAAAAAATTTCCAGTCCTTTACTCTGAGGTAGTGTCTATCTTTTCTGTTGGTATGTTTCTTGTATGCAGTAGAATGATGGATCTTGTTTAAGCATTCACTCTGTTAGCCTGTGTCTTTTTATTGGGGGAATTGAGACCATTGATGTTGATGGATATTAATGACTAATGATTGTTATTTCCTGGTATTTTGATGGTGGTAGTGGTAGTGTGTGTGTGTGTGTGTGTGTGTGTGTGTGTGTGTGTTCTTTTGGATTTGCTAGTGTGGAATTATCTGTTTCTTCTGTTTTCTTGGGTGTAGTTACCTTCCTTGTGTTGGAGGGTAACTAATACCCTCTGCAGAACTGGATTCATGGAAAGATATTGTTTAAACTTGATTTTGAATGGGATATTTTTTTCCATGTGTGATGATTGAAAGTTTTGCTGGGTATAGAAGTTTTAACTGGCATCCATGATCTCTAAGAGACTGCCAAACGTCTACCTAGGTCCTTCTGGCTTTTAAAGTCTCTGTTGAGAAGTCTGGTATAATTCGAATAGGTCTATCTTTATATTTGATTTGGCCTTTATACCTTGAGGCTTTTAATTTCTTTCTTTGTTCTGATTATGTGACAGGAAGTTTTCTTTTTGGTCCACACTATTTGGGGGTCTGTAAGCTTCTTTTTTTTTGAAATTTTTAATTAGATATATTTCTTTACTTACATTTCAAAGGTTATTCCCCTTCCCGGTTTCCTGCCCATAAGCCCACATTCCCTCTCCTCCCCCTCCCCCATACAGGTATTCCCCCTATACATCCCCCATATCGCCGTCCCCCATATTCCCCTGCACTGGGGGTCCAACCTTTGTAAGAGCAAGGGGTTTCCCTTCCACTGGTGCCCCAATAAGGCTATTCTCTGCTACATATCCAGTTGGAGCCCTGGGTCAGTCCATGTGTAGTATTTTGGTAGTGGTTTAGTCCCTGGAAGCTCTGGTTGGTTAGCATTGTTGTTTTTATGGGGTTGCAACCTCCTTTAACTCTTTCAATACTTCACCCCAAGGGGGTCCTATTCTCAGTTCGGTGGTTTGCTGCTAGCATTGACCTTTGTATTGGACATGCTCTGGATGTGTCTTTCAGGAGAGATCTATATCCAGTCCCTTTCCGCATGCATTTTTTAGCTTCATCAGTCTTATCTAGTTTTGGTGGCTCTGTGTGTGTGTGTGTGTGTGTGTGTGTGTGTGTGTGTGTGTATTGCCATTCCTTGAGTCGCTGCTCTAAACTTTGCTTCCATATCCCCTCCTATGAATATTTTTCCCCCTTTTAAGAAGGAGTAGGAGCATCTGCATTTTGGTCATCTTTCTTCTTGAGCTTCCTGTGGTCTGTGGATTGCACCTTGGGTAATTTGAGCTTTTTGGCTCATATTCACTTGTCAATGAGTGCATACCATGTGTGTTTTTCTGTGGTTGAGTAACCTCACTCAGGATGATATTTTCTAGTTCATTTCATTTGCCTATGAATTTCATGAAGTCATTGTTTTTGATAGCTGAGTAGTAGTCCATTGTGTAGATGTACCACATTTTCTGTATCCATTCCTCTGTTGAAGGGCATCTGGGTTCTTTCCAGCTTCTGGCTATTATAAATAAGGCTGCTACAAACATAGTGGAGCATGTGTCTTTGTTGTATGTTAGAGCATCTTTTGGATATATGCCCAAGAGAGGTACAGCTGGGTCCTCAGGTAGTGGAATGTCCAATTTTTTGAGGAACCTCCATACTGATTTCCAGAGTGGTTGTACCAGTTTGCAATCCCACCAACAATGGAGGAGTGTTCCTCTTTATCCACATCCTTGCCAGCATCTGCTGTCACCTGAGTTTTTTATTTTAGCCATTCTGACAAGTGTGAGGTGGAATGTCAGGGTTGTTTTATTTGCATTTCCCTGATGACTAAAGATGTGGGCCGAGGTGTGCAGAGATGGCAGTCTGTCCTGTGGCCTTGGGATGTCTGCACTCCTGGGTGGTCCGCTCTCTTCCCCATGGGATTTGGGTGCAGGGAACTAGGAAATTTTCTATGATTTTGTTGAACATAATTTTTGCATCTTTGAGTTGGGAGTCTTCTCCTTCTATTCCTATTATTCTTAGGTTTGGTCTTTTCACATTGTCCAAAATTTCCTGGGTGTTTTGTGTTAGAAACTTTTAGCTTTAGCATTTTCTTTGATCAAATTATCATTTTATTTTATTGTATCTTCTATTTCTGTGATTCTGTTTTCTATATCATGTATTCTGGTTGTGATACTTGATGCATTTCTTGTTCTTTGTGCTAGGTTTTCCATCTCCAGAATTTCCTCAAATTGTGTTTTCTTTGTTGATTCTATTTTCATTTTAAGGGCTTGAATAGTTTTATTCATTTATTATTTTCTTGTTTGATTGCATTTTACCATATTTTTATATTTATTTATTTCCTCTTTAAACTTCCCTACCTGTTTGATTGTATTTTCCTGCATTTCTTTAAGGCATTTACTCATTTCCTTCCCTGGGGTATCAAGTCTCTACAGTATTAAGCATATCCTTTCCAAATGAAGCCAGACAATGCAGTTCTCTGCTACATATGAACTGGGGCCCACAGACCAGCCCATTTATGCCCTTTGGTTGGGTGGCTTAGTCTCTGGGAGTTCCCAGGGGTCCTGTTGTTCTTCCTATGGGTTTCCATCCTCTTCATTTCCTTCAACCATTCTCCTAACTCTTCCACAGGAGTCCCTGACCTGAGTCCAGTGGTTGGCTGTACGTTTCTGCATGTGTCTCAGTCAGCTGCTGGTAGAGTC
This sequence comes from Rattus norvegicus, assembly GCF_021556685.1. Taxonomy (NCBI): domain Eukaryota; kingdom Metazoa; phylum Chordata; class Mammalia; order Rodentia; family Muridae; genus Rattus; species Rattus norvegicus. Next base: position 221,942,467 of record NC_141534.1, read on the forward strand.
TCTCAGAGGACAGCTATACTAGATGACTCAGCAGTTAAGAGCACTGACTGTTCTTCCAGAGGTCCTGAGTTCAATTCCCAGCAACCACATAGTAGCTCACAACCATCCATACTGGGATCCGATGCCCTCTTCTGGTGTGTCTGAAGACAGCTAGAGTGTATTCATATGCATTAATAAATCTTTGAACCTTTTCTGTGTCAAGGTGTTTCAGTTTATGTCTGTTCCTGGACCCTTTGTACAGATGGTCAAACAAGGTCAAAGAATAAGGCTGTTTATTTTTTTTCCAGTTGATTTCAATGCCCCTGGGTATTTTGATCTTCTGGATTCTGGTTCTGAATCTACAGCTGCCTGGAACCATTGTGTCTTTTGGCAGGGTGAAGACATCTTGGGAACATTGGAGACTTGGCATCACTCTCTCAAAATGCAGCTGTCAGTCATGATTGTTAGTAATCAGTAACAATAACAATCAAGATCTAATGGACAGTCACCATGTACCCAAGTACAGACTTAGTCTATGGTCTAATCATTGGTTCTAGCTTCTCAGTAACTTTCTATTCAAGGACTTCTATTGTCCTCTCTTTACAGTAAGTGTTCAAGGTCATTGTGTGGAAGCCACTGAGATAGTTTAATATAGAGCAAGGAGAATCAGAACTAAATTGCCAAGTCACTAAAATCCTTTTGAAGGTCTTTGTACTAGAAGAAACATACATATGAGATAGACCCTTTGGGATTAAGTGTGGGCACTGTCTGTCTCCTTTTGAAATCCTTCATATGGCCCTTCCATAAGAAGACTAATTTAAACTTTATTAGCACCTTAATATTCTTCTCCACAAATGTATGAATTACAAATGTGACTGTGTGTGTGTTTGGGATTGTGTGTGCACTTATTTGTGTTTGTATGTGTTTGCATATGATCACATGATTTCTTAGATATTTTTAAGAAGTTGTCATCAAAGTTTAAAATACCCATAATTATCTATAATTAAAATAATGATCAATGTTACTGGAGTCAGCAATGCATTGTCTCATTTTCTTTCTGATTTAGGAGCATGAGCACTGAAATGGTGATTGGGGGAGGAAATATTACCAAGATCACCCAGTTCATCCTCCTAGGATTCTCAGATTTCCCCAGAATCACAGTACTGCTTTTTGTCATATTTTTGATGATCTACATTATGACTATGACCTGGAACTTGTCTCTTATTGCTTTAATAAGAATGGATTCCCACCTTCACACACCCATGTATTTCTTCCTTAGTAACCTATCCTTTATAGACCTTTGCTTTGTTACTTCCACAGCCCCCAAAATGCTTTCCAACTTCTTCCAGGAAAAGCAAACTATCAGCTTTGTGGACTGTATAGTTCAGTACTTTATCCTTTCCACTATGGGGTTGACTGAATGTTGCCTCATGACAGCCATGGCCTATGACAGGTATGCTGCCATTTGTAACCCTCTTCTCTACTCATCAGTCATGTCACCCACACTATGTGCTCAGATGGTGATGGGAAGCTACACAGCAGGACTCACAGGTTCTTTATCTCAGGTGTGTGCCTTGCTGCAGCTCCATTTCTGTGGACCTAATGTCATCCGGCATTTTTTCTGTGACATATCCCAGTTGTTAAATCTATCCTGTAGTGATGCGTTTTTTATACAAGTCCTTCTTGCTATATTAACAATGTGTTTTGGAATAGCAAATGCCTTTGCTACCATGCTGTCTTATGGTTTTATCGTCCTGTCCATCTTAAAGATCACTTCAGCTAAAGGCAGGTCCAAGGCCTTCAACACCTGTGCTTCTCACCTGACAGCTGTTTCTCTCTTCTATAGTACTGGCATCTTTGTCTATTTGCGTTCCAGCTCTGGCGGTTCCTCCAGCTTTGACAGATTTACATCTGTCTTTTACACTGTGGTGATTCCTATGTTGAACCCTTTAATATATAGTCTGAGGAACAGAGAAATCAAAGATGCCATGAAGAGGTTGCAGAAAAAGAAAATCTGCACCTAAGGCCATAGGCAAGATTATTTCAACAAAATGCCATGTCAGATTTACTACTATCCACACTCATGTGCACATGAATGGGAATCTACAAATAGTGGCTCTTCGGATGTCTTTTAAACAGACTGCATGCCAACATGAATCAACATTTGATTTGATGTCATGGAAACATATCACTTTTAAGAACAGTAGGATTATAATTTCCATGTTACAATATGGCCATCTCATAATTAATTATTCCATCTTTAGGTATTAGGGAAAAATTATGTTGGGAAAGGTGTGGAAGCCTGAACCTGTTAAATTACTAGGCTAAACCTCTACAGAAGATTCCTGATTGAGTCCTTGATCTCCAACTCTTCTAACAATTGTGTCATCAGTATTTTGATATAGTGTAATAAAGACTGGGCCATCTCCATGGATTATCCTGTGATTCTGAGCAGGTGAGAAACAGGAAATTCATAGGGAGACTTCCTGTTTGAAAGAAACAAAACCACACATTGGCTTTCTTAGGATGACTAATCAGAAACAGCTTGATTTTGTCAAAGTAAATCACTACCAGTCACTTAATAAATTTTAAGCCAAACACAAAAGTGGAAGCTTGCATTAAGAAGAAAAATGATGAGAAAGGCATGGTTTCTTCATTGCCATTTACTTGGTATTGTAATGGTTTAGTTTCTTATCTTATGTGTCAATAGCAATATATGAGATGGTGATCTCTCTTCCTCGACTACATTACAATCAGAAAAAATGCCCTAGGTTATTATAGTCAATTAGAACACCCCATGAAATATATTTTGATATTTATGGCATCTTCTCAAATTTGACCTAAATTAGACTTATGTGAATTTATTGTAATATAGTCACTGGACATTAAACATTGCTAAGATACCAATACATGACTGACTGATGTGTTCTTTCTTATTGTCTATGCATGTTCAGTATCTTGAATCCTAGTATTGTGTGATCTTAAATGAATGATATAATGGTAATAGTAGAATAACTAAAGCTTTAAGTTGGTATTTTCCAGTATTGCGGTGGAATTATTTTCTCTAGGTAGACATGACCTTCACCATCATGAAACAGGATTGATTTCCTTACACAATACCTGGTTCACAACCTTGGGTATGAAATATGTATAATAATACAGTGGTACACATGCCCACTAAAATGAAAATTATAGAATGTTAATATTATCTCCAGTAGTGATTTATACCTCTAATTCCAGCATTAATAAGGCAAAAGGATTTCCATGGGCTTTAGGCCAACTTGGGGTAGTGTGATACTATGATGGAAACAAACAAACAAAGGCATGAACAAACCCAGACAAGCAAACTCTCTTCTTGAAACAGGGAATCATAAGACCCTTACCTGAGATGGTAGTCACAAGCCTTTTCAAACAGTTTCATGTAATAGTACATGTGGTTGATTTTGCTTTTGTTTGTTTGTTTTTCTTGGCATATATAGGATGTGCATGTTTGACTATTAGCTGGAACTCCCCAGAAAAGCAGTTGCTTGTTAGTCAAATATGCTGGAGAGGGGAAATCATTGTTTATATTGCTGGTGGAGAGTAATTCATGCTTTAGTAGGTACCTTTAATAAAGTCATTGGGTCACAAAGCTGTACGTGGATGGAATAATTTCTTTAGTCTGTTAGTCCCCTCTCTATTAGGGTCATTGTGTGTTATTTATATGTTCCAAAGAAAATTTCTGCAACATTCAAGGAGCTCAAAGAACCAGGAGAGGCTATACTTAATTATGCAAGTTGAGTTTTCATTTCTGGCTAGTAATCTCAAGTCAGACATAAGTTTGTAGTTCTATGTTTCTGGTTAAAAACAGGACAATGACATGTAGCCACTGGTTTAGCATGCTTCTTAGATTTGACAAAAAGTTTTGGTAACTGTGTCATTATATTTACAGTTAGTTTATTAATCTCCCATACATCCCTATAGCAGTTTTCCCTCCCACCCTCCCTCCCTCTGATCCTTGCCTCCTCCAAAAACTTCCACCTCCTCCTTTCCCATCCACTCCTCCTCTGTTTCCCTTCTAAAAGTGCAAGTCTAAAAGTGATATCAACTGAACATGGCATATGAAATTGCCATAAGTTCAGGCACCCCCCCTTCATGTTATGACTGGATACGGCAACCCAGTAGGATGACAAGTGTGCCCAAAGCAGGCAAAAATACTAGAAACATCCCTGCTCCTTCTGTTAGGCGTCCCACAAAAAAACACTAAGCTACCCATGTGCAGCATGTATGCACAGAGCCTAGGATAGATCCATGTAGGTTCCCTGATCATATGTCCAATCTCAGTGAGTCCCTATGAATCCAGGTTTGTTGATTCTGTGGATTTTCTTGTGAAAATCCTTAACCCCTCTGGTTCTTACAATCCTCCTTTCCTCCTTCTACAGCATTCCCCAGACTCTGCCTCATGTTTGGGTGTGGGTCTCTGCATCTGTTTCCATCAATTGCTGGATGTACCCCACTGATGATGTACCTCACTGATGACAATTGGGTTAGGCATACATCTATGAGTGTAGTAGGACATCATTAGGAATCATTTCATTGATTTTTTTTCTAGTTGTGTTTGGTTACATCTTAGGTATCTGACCCATCTAGCCTTGGGTTTCTGTTCCTCCAGGCCGTGTAAGTGGTGGGTTCCCTCTTGTGGCATGAGTCTCAAGTTTGACTAGTCATTGGTTAGCCACTCCCACAATGTCATGCCGCCTTTACTCCATGCTGGTAGGACACGTTGTTGGTCAAAGGTTCCATGACTGGGTTGGTGTTCTGAACCCTCCACTGGAAGTCTTGACTAGTTATAGGACATGGTTGGTTCAGGCTCTGCATTCCTCATTACTAGGAGTCTTAGCTAGGGTCACTTTAGTAGGTTCCTGGGAGTTTCCACTGCAATAGGTTTCTACCCTGTCCCTGAATTGCTTCCCTTCCATATTATTTGTGTGTCCCAGTATTATCTCCCCCAATCCTTTTCCCAACCGATCACTCCCGTTCCTATCCCCACTCAACCCCAGTTCACCCACAATACCTATTCTAGTTTCTCGTTGTAGGGAGATTCTTGTACTCCATTTTAAGTTCCTCTTGCTACTTAGCCTCTCTGGTTCTGTGGATCATAGCTTGATTAGCCTTTACATCAAAGTTAAATATTTAAAAATGAATACATATCATGTATATCTTTTTTAGTCTGGGTTACCTCACTCAGGATGATATTTTCTAGTTCCATTCATTTCCCAGAAAATTTCATAATGTTATTGTTTTTAATAGCTATATAATATATATTATATATATAAACACTGTGTAAGTGTACTATTGTTTTATCCATTCTTCAGTCAAAGGACATCAAGGTTATTTCACGTTCCTGGTTATTATGAATAACGTGTCTATGAACATAGTTGAGAATGTGTCTGTCAGATGGTGGAGCATTTTTTGGGTCTATGTCCAAAAGTGGTACAGCTAGGTCTTATAGAACTATTCCCAGTTTTCTGAGAAACCGTCAAATTGATTTCCAAAGTGGTTGTACAAGTTTGCACTCCCACCAGCAGTGGAGGACTGTTCCCCTTGTTTCCTTTGCTCCATATCCTCACCGGCCTGTGGTGTCTCTTTAGTTTCTGATCTTAGCCATTCTGATGGGTATAAGGTGGAACCTCACAGTTGTTTTGATTTACATTTCTCTGAAGACTAAGGACTTTGAACATTTTTTTAAATGCTTCTCAGCCATTCAGAATTCTTCTGTTAAGATCTCTGTTTAGCTTGTACCTCATTTTTAAATTGAACTATTTGGGTTGTTGGTGTCTTGTGGGTCTGAATTTCACCCTTCCACTGGAGTGTAGGACATGCCACTGGGGAGGTGAAAAGCAGGGACTGCTTGACTTCATCTCCATGTACTGCTGCTGTCAGGTTCTGGGCTTTAGAGAAGTGCCCGGACACTGCTTGGGAGGAAGGAAAATGTAGTTAAGATGTAAGAGGCCAAAGCTGGGGCTCCCTGACCCCTGGACATCCTGTCACTGCTGGGGTGCTACACAGAGGAGTTGGGAGCAAAGAATTGGGGGAAGGGGTCCATGGGCCTGCAGCGAGGCTGGAACATGGTGCTCCCAAACTCCTGGACGTCCAGGTACCACTGAGTCTCCAGGAGTTGGGAGCAGAGCCAAGGGCCTCAGGACTGAGGACAGCGACTAGCCTAGGGCAGGGGGAAATGGGGAGCTTTGGCTTAGCTCAACAATGATTGTCCTTATCTTGGCAGCAGTTGTGGTATCACAGAGAAGCCTTCTATTGGAGATTTAGACTTGGGCTCTGAAGGCGAAGGTCTTCTCCATGCTCCCCATGGTGGTTTTGATGGAAGAGATAGTCCATGTTTATCTATTCCATTTATTGACTGATCTTCGTGGAAAATAGATGCTTACTAACTCTTCAGGGTGGACCAGAGATCAAATACCCTTTTCAGGAAGGAATGCTTGGGAAGGGAAACTTCTTGACTAAACCCTACAGGGCCTCTAAATACCTTATTATCATGGAGAGCTCTGTCCTGGGGCTGTATGACCACAGGTCATATTTCCTTATGTGAGAAATGTGGCATATGTTCCAGGCCAGGAATCTGGCAGGGAACAGGGAGTTGCCTGGGTGGGTACCTGGGTGCCAGGAACTCTGAGCCCACTCAACCTTACCAAGTCTCCTGGCATGGTCCACTGTCCCACCATATCTACCTTGAGTTCTTTATCAGTTTTGGATATTAGACCTCTGTCAGAGGTTGGTAAAGATCCTTTTTCAATCTATAACCTTCTGTTCTGCCCTGTTGACAGTATCCTTTGCCTTACAGAAGCTTTTCAGTTTCATGAGGTCCCATTTATCAATTGTTGATCTTAAAGCCTGAGTCATTGGTGTTCTGTTCAGGAAATTGTCTTCTGTACCAATGTATTCAAGGCTATTTCCCATTTTCTCTTCTATGGGATTTAGTGAATTTGGTTTTATGTTGAGGTCATTGATCTACTTGGACTTCAGTTTTGCACAGGGTGATAGATATAATTCTGTTTGCATTCTTCTACACGCACACATCTAGTCAGACCAGCACCATTTGTTGAAAATGTTTTTGTTTTTCCATTGCATGGTTTTGGCTTCTTTGTTAAAAATCAAGTATCCATAGGTGGGTGGGTTTATATTTGGGTCACCAATTTGATTCCATTCATTAATATGTCTATTTCTGCACTAATACCCTTCAGTTTTTAAAAAATCACTATTGTTCTGCAGTACTTCCTGAGGTCAGGGATGGTGATTTCTCCTGAAGTTCTTTAATTGTTCAGGGTTATTTTGTATATCCTGGGGTTTTTTTTTATATATGAAGTTGAGAATGGCTCTTTCAAAGACTATAAAACTTGGAAATTTTGGTGCAGATTGTATTGAATCTGTTGATTGCTTTTAGTATGATGACCATTTTCCCTATGTTAATACTACCTATCCCTGTGCATGGGAGGTCTTTCCATCTTTTGATATCTTCTTCAATTTCTTTCTTCAAGAACTTGAAGTTCTTGTCATATAGATCTTTCACTTGCTTAGTTAAGTTACACCAAGATATTTTATATTATTTGGGCTATTTGAAAGGGTGTTGTTTCCCTAGTTTTTTTCCTGGCTCATTTATCATTTCATAATGGAGGGCTACTGATTTGTTTGAAGGTTTTTATTAGTTGCAGGAGTTCTCTGGTAGAATTTTTGGGGTCACTTATGCATACTATCATATTATCTCCAATAGCAATATTTTGACTTCTTCCTTTCTAATTTGCATCCCCTTGAACTCCTTTAGTTGTCTTACTGCTCTGGCTAGAACTTCAAGTACTATATTGAATAGATAGGGAGAGACTGGGCAGCCTTGTCTTGTACCTGATTTTAGTAGAATTGTTTTGTTTCTCTCCATTAAGTTTGAATGTTGACTATTGGTTTGCTGTATATTATTTTGATTATGTTTAGTTATGTACTTTGTATATACAATCTCCCTAATACTTTTAACATGAAGGGGTGTTGAGCTTTGTCAAATGCTTTTTCAGCATCTAATGAGATGATCATGTAATTTTTTCTTTCTTTCAGTTTTTTATATAGTAAATTATTTTTATGGATTTTTGTTTATTAAATCATTCCTGCATCTCCGGGATGAAGCCTACTTGATCATAGTGAGTGATTTTTTTTTCTTTTCTTTTTTTCAGAGCTGGGGACCAAACCCAGGGCCTTGCGCTTGCTAGGCGAGCGCTCTACCACTGAGCTAAATCCCCAACCCCGTGAGTGATGTTTTTTATGTGTTCTTGGATTAAGTTTGAGAAAATTTCATTATTTTTGTGTTGATGTTCTTAAGTGGAATTGGTTCTCTTTTGTTTTTGGGTCTTTGTGTGGTTTAGGTATTAGGGTAATTATGGTCTCATAGAATGAATTACGTAGTGTTCCTTCTGTGTTGGTATTTCAAGGAATAGTTTGAGGAGTATTGTTATTAGCTCTTCTTTGAAAGACTGGTAGACTTCTGCACTAAAACCATCTGGCCCTGGCCTTTTTTGGTTGCGAGATTTTTAATAACTGTTTTTATTTTTTTAGTGGTTATAGAGCTGTCTAAATAGTTTACCTGATCTCAATTTAACTTTGGTAAGTGGTATCTGTCCAGAAAGTCATACATTTTGATTAGATTTTAAAGTTTTGTTGAGTATAGGCTTTTAAAGTAAGACATAATGATTATTTGAATTTCCTCTTAAGTCTCCTTTTTTTATACCTGATTTTGTTTATTTGCATACTGTCTCTTTTTTTTTTTTTTTTTTTTTGGTTAGTTTGACTAAGGGTTTGTCTGTCTTGTTGATTTTCTCAAAGAACCAACTCTTCGTTTCGTTGATTCTTTGTATTGTTCTCTTTGTTTCTAAGTGATTGATTTCAGCCCTATGTTTAAATATTTCTTGCCTTCCACTCCTTTTCTGTTTGCTTATTTCTTTTTTTTTCCTAGAGCTTTCGGATATACTTTTAAATTTCTGGTATGTGAATTTTCTAATTTCTTTATGGATGCACTTAGTGTTAATGAACTTTTCTCTTTGTACTGTTTTCATTGTGTCCCATACATTTCATATGCTGTGCCTTCATTTTCATTGAATTCTAAAAAATCTTTAATTTCTTCCCTGACTAAATGATCATTGAGTAGAGAGTTGTTTCCATGGGTATGTGGGTTTTCTGTTGTTTCTCTTGTTGATTGTTTTTGAAATCCAGACTTAATCTGTTGTGATGTGATAGAAACCAAGGTGTTGTTGGTATATAGGATGGCTACTGAAATTTGTAGATTAACTTTGTATCTTGCTATTTTGCTGAAAGTGTTCGTCAGGTATTTTGTTAGTGGTTTTGGGTTTGTATGTATAGGATATTTTCCTGTACAAAGAGGGATACTTTGATATTTCTCTTTTCTATATATATCACTTCAATTTCCTTCTCTTGTCTTAGTTAAGAGACCCAAAGTTTTTAACTATGGACTGGTATAAAAAAAGTTACCACTTAAATATTTTTATTCCCAAAAGTAAGAACTAGGGCACAGTAAGTAAACAATCACACTTTAAAGCAACCCCAAATCAAACACTATAAATATCAAACCCAGTCATCCAGTGTCTGATCATCTGTAGCTTGTAATTTTCTGTGCTCCAAAGGGTTTCGGCAGGCCTACCTCCCCAGTTCTATCCTTACTCACACGCAAAGTTTCTATCTTAGACTAACTCTATTCCACATGACAGCTCTCTTTGGGAGATATTTGATGATTTTGGAATCTCAGTATCTTGGGGTCTCCACTGCAACTGAGGCTTCACTCTTGCCAGTGTTTTCTACTTTCTCTCCATAGCATCTCCAGACCTGCAGCCAGTGCCAGGCTGATGGCCAGTTGGCTTCTCCCCCTCAGGGTAGCCAGGTCCAGTCCAAACTGGGCTGGACTGGAAGAAGAGAAGTTTAACTGTACATGGGTGGGTGCTGTGAGGGTGTTGGTCTTTAGTGAGTTTGTCTGGAAAGAACACACACCTAGGAGCAGCTTCACAGAACTGGTTCTGTTTATTGGGGGGAATAAAGGCTATTTAAACTCTTCCTCCAGGCCTGACCTTCCTGGTTTCACCACTCCTTAGCCCTATACCTGGTCTCTGTTTTTCACCACAGTTGATTTGTTCTTGTAGTACCATTACCATGAAGACGACTCTTTACTTGCAAGTTTTGCTTTAAGCTCCATATGTAGCCTGGCCCATTTGAACCACAAGTGTATGAATTTCTACATTCTGATCATGAATGTTGTTCCCATGAAGCACAAATTTCTCTTTGATGGTACAGATTTGTTGTTAATCACAGCAGATTCTTTAGCCACAGTCTAATCAGCACACACATCTCATGAATGTCCCTTGACCCAGTTTCTAGTAAAGTCCTTGTCACCTTGAGACCTCATGAACAGGATTACCGCCGCCCATATTTCTTTCAGTGTTATTGTCTTCCAAGCTTTCATTTAAATGGCTTAAAAGCTCTCCCAATGGCTTCTCCAACCCAAGTTGTAAAGTCTCTAATTCCTCTGCCCCACAACACAGGGTCAGGGTTATCACAAGAACATTCCATTTCATCAGTACCAATTTGTGTTTGAATCTTGGTTCTATTCTTGGGATAAATATCCTAGCAAAAACAACATGGAGGGTATCAACGTCTAGGGCATCGGGGGCCCTGGGTATGGTTGCAAACCACCAGGACACAGGGGGTGCAGAGCAAAGGCAGAAGCAACTGCACACAAGCTTTATTAATTCTTATATAGATATGAATATGCATTACTACAATTTTCATTTTGGCAAGATACCATAAGATCATTATTTCCACGATACCAGGAACAACTGAGGCAAGACTCAACAAAGAAATATGACTAAACAAAGGTTTCTTCTCAAAATATTCACATAACAAATTACCCCTCTTTTTATTATCAAAATATGCTTGCCATTACCAAGAGAGTGTGAGAACTGCTTCCACAAAAGCAGGACACAGCAGAACATAGTTTAAGGCCAAGTGAGAAAAACATTTTCTTCTCAAGGGCAGCATTCCAGCCCCTACTTGCACCTGTCAACAGTCCTTACTTCATCCTGCCTGGGAGCTGCATCTCTATGTCTTAACAGGAGGGAAGGGTTTATTTGGTTTACATTTCCTGATTATATACTTGAGGGGAATTCAACACAGGCATGCAAAGCTAGTAGTCACATCCCATTCACATTCATTAGCACAGAGAGATTAAATGAATGCTTATCTGCTTGCTGGCTTCCTGCTTTCTTCACCACATGAAAAGAAGAGCTAATGAAATGTTGCTATCCACATTCCTGGTAGATCTTTCATTCTATCTCCCTTAAGGGAAGCAAGACATGCCCAGAGGCTATCCAGATCTAGGCAATCCTTCCTTTAAGCTCTCTTCCTACATGATTCTAGGTTGTGACAAATACACAGCTAACACACACACACACACACACACACACACACACACACACACACACACACACAAATACTTACATGCACACACACAGTGAGAATGAAAATAGTAAATAATTTTAATAATAATGTATAAACCAAAAAGATAAAACTTAAAAAATATAACCATCACAAGTATCTATACATCATTCTTTGGCAAACCACCTATTATGAAGGAAGGAATGTAATTATACATGCTTTAGATAAAAAAGCTACATTTAAAATATAACTTAAAATTTATTCTTTAAAATTTCATATATATACATATATATATTGTCTTGATCATATTCAAAACTTTTTCTTTGTATTTCTTTTGGAAGAATCATTCTTTCCAACACCTCTTGCTTCTATTTTCATATCATTTTAAAATAACTCACTAAGTTTAACTGGGATTCTTGCATGTGGATGACTTTAATGTCAGTTCCTGAGTCTTGGGCAGCTTACCACAGGAAATAAAACAATGATATAAAGCAATATGACTGCCACTCTGCAAGGAACCACTAAGTTCCAATGATTCCTCAGCTAGTGTTGAATGGACCACTGAAGAGCTTTATCTCCTGCAGGTCTTATGCTGGTAAACAAAGTATCTGTGAATTCAGGGGTTCAATAGCCATGCTATTCCTGAAGACAAAACATCATAACATTCACCCCATCCTCATGCTCTTATATTCTCTCTCCTCCTTGTCCATATTATTAGCTTACCCTTGGGGGTTAGAGAATATAAAATAGTTGTCCCATTTAAAGTTGAGTACTTAAAAGTAACTTATTATTAGCAACTTGACCAGTCATGAATCTCTATCTTGACCATGTCTGGCTGAGTAGAGGCTTCTCTGACAAAGGCTGAGAATTGTACTAAGGATATTAAATATAAGTTTTTAACAGTTTAAATACACACCTATTTGTTTGTTTAAACAGGGTTGTACTTTGTAAACCATGCTGATATTGAACTCACATAGATCAGTTTGCTTCTGTCTCCAGTGCTGAGATTAAAGGCATGAGCCACATGCCCATCACTGCATATTTATTTATCAACAGCAAATTATCCACAGACTCCCACAAATTCCACAACCCCTGCTATAATGATAATGAAATAACAATCTAAAACTGTTAACAAATCCTTAATTAAATGGATTTTTCATACATTGTCTTGGTCATACTGTTTCCTCACAGCAGTAGATCAGTAACCAAGATAAAATTGTAGGAGTTTTCTGGAGGAAAACATTTCTTTAGGGTCTTTAATATGAAGAATCATATCATTTTCAGATGAGAGTGCTTTTACTTCATTCTTTTCTTTTTTTTTTTTTTTTCTTTTTTTTTTCCGGAGCTGGGGACCAAACCCAAGGCCTTGTGCTTGCTAGGCAAGCACTCTACCACTGAGCTAAATCCCCAACCACATTCTTTTCTATTTGTAACTCCCTCATTACTGATTTGCCTTAGTGCCCTAGCTAAGATGTAACACACTCAAATAAGCAGGAGTACAGAGAGTGAATATTTTTTTGCTTTGTTCCAATTTTAGTGGAAGTGCTTTGAGTTTTTGCTCCATTTAGTACTATTTTGGCTTGGGTATGTTGTATGTTGCATTTATTATATTGAATTATGTCACCCTTATGGTCTGAACTTGTGCCCTGAGCAGACTTTGGGCACTGGTTCTGACCCTATTCCCACAACACCTAGAGGAAGCCCATCACCCAGATGCTCTAACACGCTTAGGATCACAGGTGAGGAGGACACAACATCTGTCCCAACACCTGGAGTGACTGGGTCTCCCTGGATCCAGAGATGCAGGAACCCCTGCCCAGCCAGCCATGGGGGTCCCTTCCAATCTGAACATGTGCCCTGAATAGATCTTAGGTGCTTGTTCTGCACCCATTCCCATAACACCCATCACCCAGGTCCTCTAACACTCCCAAGATCACAGGAGCACAGGAGCACAGGATCAAAGAGGAAGCTCAACTCCCAGGAGATCAGACACACCCAAGAGCACCTGAGCTCTCAAACACTCAAGGTCACAGTTGAGGACACAACTGCTTCCCCAACACCCAGCATAACTGGGACCCACATAGGAACGAGGAAATACAAACCCCTACCTACCCAGAGGCACCGGTTCCTTGCAGTTTTTCTCTGTGCTTGGAACAAACTCAGGTCTCTGACCTCCCCCCCGACCCCCCATCCCACTCCTGCAATACCCAGAGAAAGCTTGACTCTCAGGAGCTCTGACACAACAGGTCCTCAGGTACTTGGTCACACCAGGGCTTCAGTATCTCAGAGGCAGCTTGACTCCCAGGAGATCTGATACACTCAGGATCCCAGGATACCAGGAATCTAGGATCTCAGGATTACAAAGACACCTGGACTCTGAGGAGTTCTGACACAACCAGGATCACAAGAAGGACAGGCTCCAATCACAGACAACAAGGGCAGGCACTAGAGACAACCAGATGGCTAAAGTCAAGCACAAGAACATAAACAACAGAAAGCAAGGCTACTTGGCATCATCAGAACCCAGTTCCCCCACTACAGCAAGTCCTGGCTACCCCATCACACCAGAAAAGCAAGATTCAGAGTTAAAATCATATCTAATGATACTGATAGAGGACTTTAAGGGGGCATGAATAACTCCCTTAAAGAAATACAGGAGAACACAACCAAAGAAGTAAAGGAATTGAAACATCCAGGATGTAATAATGGAAATAGAAACAATGAAAAAAAAATCACAAAAGAAGCAAACTTGGAGTTAGAAAACCTAGGAAAGAGAACAGGAATCATAGGTGCAAGCATTACCAACAGAATATAAGAGATAGAAGAGAGAATCTCAAGGGCAGAAGATACCACAGAAAACATTGACACAACAGTCAAAGAAAATGCAAAATGCAAAAACCCCCAAACATCCAGGAAATTCAGGACATAATGAGAAGACCAAACCTAAGAATAAAAGGTATAGAAGAGAGTCAAGATTTCTAACTTAAAGGGCCAGTAATTATCTTCAATAATATTATAGAAGAAAACTTCCCTAACCTAAAGAAAGAGATGCCCATAAACATTCAAGAAGCCTAGAGAACTCCAAATAGACTGGATCAGAAAAGAAATGCATCTCCCATCACTGAATAGTCAAAACACCAAATGCAAAAAACACAGAAAGAATATTAAAGGCAGTAAGGGGAAAAATGTCAAGTAACATATAAAGGCAGACCTAACAGAATTACATCAAACTTGTTACCAGAACTATGAAAGCCAGAAGATCCTGGGCAGATGTTATATAGACCCCAAGAGAACACAAATGCCAGCCCAGGCTACTATACCCAGCAAAACTTTCAATTACCATAGGTGGAGAAACCAAAATATTCTATGACAAAAAGAAAATTACACAATATCTTTCCACAAATCCCTCTCTAAAAGGATAATAACTGGAAACCTCCTACACAAGGAGGGAAACTGAACCCTAGAAAATACAGGAAAATAATGTAATGTCAACTAACCCAAAAGAAGATAGCCACACAAACATAATTTTATCTCTAACAACAAAAATAAAAGGAAACATGGTACTTTCTCCAAAATTGACCATATAATTGGTCAAAAAACGGGCCTCAACAGGTACAGAAAGATAGAAATAATCCCATGCATGCTATCGGACCACCACGGCCTAAAACTGGTCTTCAATAACAATAAGGGAAGAATGCCCACATATACGTGGAAATTGAACAATGCTCTACTCAATGATAACCTGGTCAAGGAAGAAATAAAGAAAGAAATTAAAAACTTTTTAGAATTTAATGAAAATGAAGGTACAACATACCCAAACTTATGGGACACAATGAAAGCTGTGCTAAGAGGAAAACTCATAGCGCTGAGTGCCTGCAGAAAGAAACAGGAAAGAGCATATGTCAGCAGCTTGACAGCACACCTAAAAGCTCTAGAACAAAAAGAAGCAAATACACCCAGGAGGAGTAGAAGGCAAGAAATAATCAAACTCAGAGCTGAAATCAACCAAGTAGAAACAAAAAGGACCATAGAAAGAATCAACAGAACCAAAAGTTGGTTCTTTGAGAAAATCAACAAGATAGATAAACCCTTAGCCAGACTAATGAGAGGACACAGAGAGTGCGTCCAAATTAACAAAATCAGAAATGAAAAGGGAGACATAACAACAGATTCAGAGGAAATTCAAAAAATCATCAGATCTTACTATAAAAACCTATATTCAACAAAACTTGAAAATCTCCAGGAAATGGACAATTTCCTAGACAGATACCAGGTATGAAGTTAAATCAGGAACAGATAAACCAGTTAAACAACCCCATAACTCCTAAGGAAATAGAAGCAGTCATTAAAGGTCTCCCAACCAAAAAGAGCCCAGGTCCAGACGGGTTTAGTGCAGAATTCTATCAAACCTTCATAGAAGACCTTATACCAATATTATCCAAACTATTCCACAAAATTGAAACAGATGGAGCCCTACCGAATTCCTTCTATGAAGCCACAATTACTCTTATACCTAAACCACACAAAGACCCAACAAAAAAAGAGAACTTCAGACCAATTTCCCTTATGAATATCGACGCAAAAATACTCAATAAAATTCTGGCAAACCGAATTCAAGAGCACATCAAAACAATCATCCACCATGATCAAGTAGGCTTCATCCCAGGCATGCAGGGATGGTTTAATATAAGGAAAACCATCAACGTGATCCATCATATAAACAAACTGAAAGAACAGAACCACATGATCATTTCATTAGATGCTGAGAAAGCATTTGACAAAATTCAACACCCCTTCATGATAAAAGTCCTGGAAAGAATAGGTATTCAAGGCCCATACCTAAACATAGTAAAAGCCATATACAGCAAACCAGTTGCTAACATTAAACTAAATGGAGAGAAACTTGAAGCAATCCCACTAAAATCAGGGACTAGACAAGGCTGCCCACTCTCTCCCTACTTATTCAATATAGTTCTTGAAGTTCTAGCCAGAGCAATCAGACAACAAAAGGAGATCAAGGGGATACAGATCAGAAAAGAAGAGGTCAAAATATCACTATTTGCAGACGACATGATAGTATATTTAAGTGATCCCAAAAGTTCCACCAGAGAACTACTAAAGCTGATAAACAACTTCAGCAAAGTGGCTGGGTATAAAATTAACTCAAATAAATCAGTTGCCTTCCTCTATACAAAAGAGAAACAAGCCGAGAAAGAAATTAGGGAAACGACACCCTTCATAATAGACCCAAATAATATAAAGTACCTCGGTGTGACTTTAACCAAGCAAGTAAAAGATCTGTACAATAAGAACTTCAAGACACTGAGGAAAGAAATTGAAGAAGACCTCAGAAGATGGAAAGATCTCCCATGCTCATGGATTGGCAGGATTAATATAGTAAAAATGGCCATTTTACCAAAAGCAATCTACAGATTCAATGCAATCCCCATCAAAATACCAATCCAATTCTTCAAAGAGTTAGACAGAACAATTTGCAAATTCATCTGGAATAACAAAAAACCCAGGATAGCTAAAGCTATCCTCAACAATAAGAGGACTTCAGGGGGAATCACTATCCCTGAACTCAAGCAGTATTACAGAGCAATAGTGATTAAAACTGCATGGTATTGGTACAGAGACAGACAGATAGACCAATGGAATAGAATTGAAGACCCAGAAATGAACCCACACACCTATGGTCACTTGATTTTTGACAAAGTAGCCAAAACCATCCAATGGAAAAAAGATAGCATTTTCAGCAAATGGTGCTGGTTCAACTGGAGGGCAACTTGTAGAAGAATGCAGATCGATCCATCCTTATCACCCTGTACAAAGCTTAAGTCGAAGTGGATCAAGGACCTCCACATCAAACCAGACACACTCAAACTAATAGAAGAAAAACTAGGGAAGCATCTGGAACACATGGGCACTGGAAAAAATTTCCTGAACAAAACACCAATGGCTTATGCTCTAAGATCAAGAATCGACAAATGGGATCTCATAAAACTGCAAAGCTTCTGTAAGGCAAAGGACACTGTGGTTAGGACAAAACGACAACCAACAGATTGGGAAAAGATCTTTACCAATCCTATAACAGATAGAGGCCTTATATCCAAAATATACAAAGAACTCAAGAAGTTAGACCGCAGGGAAACAAATAACCCTATTAAAAAATGGGGTTCAGAGCTGAACAAAGAATTCACAGCTGAGGAATGCCGAATGGTTGAGAAACACCTAAAGAAATGTTCAACATCTTTAGTCATAAGGGAAATGCAAATCAAAACAACCCTGAGATTTCACCTCACACCATAGAGAATGGCTAAGATCAAAAACTCAGGTGACAGCAGATGCTGGCGAGGATGTGGAGAAAGAGGAACACTCCTCCATTGTTGGTGGGATTGCAGACTGGTAAAACCATTCTGGAAATCAGTCTGGAGGTTCCTCAGAAAATTGGACATTGAACTGCCTGAGGATCCAGCCATACCTCTCTTGGGCATATACCTAAAAGATGCCTCAACATATAAAAGAGACACGTGCTCCACTATGTTCATCGCAGCCTTATTTATAATAGCCAGAAACTGGAAAAAACCCAGATGCCCTTCAACAGAGGAATGGATACAGAAAATGTGGTACATCTACACAATGGAATATTACTCAGCTATCAAAAACAACGAGTTTATGAAATTCGTAGGCAAATGGTTGGAACTGGAAAATATCATCCTGAGTGAGCTAACCCACTCACAGAAAGACATACATGGTATGCACTCATTGATAAGTGGCTATTAGCCCAAAGGCTTGAATTACCTAGATCCCTAGAACAAAGGAAACTCAAGACGGATGATCAAAATGTGAGTGCTTCACTCCTTCTTTAAATGAGGAAAAAGAATACCCTTGGCAGGGAAGGGAGAGGCAAAGATTAAAACAGAGACTGAAGGAACACCCATTCAGAGCCTGCCCCACAGGTGGCCCATACATATACAGCCACCCAATTAGACAAGATGGATGAAGCAAAGAAGTGCAGACCGACAGGAGCCGGATGTAGATCGCTCCTGAGAGACACAGCCAGAATACAGCAAATACAGAGGCGAATGCCAGCAGCAAACCACTGAACTGAGAATAGGTCCCCCTTTGAAGGAATCAGAGAAAGAACTGGAAGAGCTTGAAGGTGCTCGAGACCCCAAAAGTACAACAATGTCAAGCAACCAGAGCTTCCAGGGACTAAGCCACTACCTAAAGACTATACATGGACTGACCCTGGACTCTGACCCCATAGGTAGCAATGAATATCCTAGTAAGAGCACCAGTGGAAGGGGAAGCCCTGGGTCCTGCTAAGACTGAACCCCCAGTGAACTAGACTATGCGGGGAGGGTGGCAATGGGGGGAGGTTTGGGAGGGGAACACCCACAAGGAAGGGGAGGGGGGAGGGGGATGTTTGCCCGGAAACCGGGAAAGGGAATAACACTTGAAATGTATATAAGAAATACTCAAGATAATAAAAAAAAAAATAAAGAAGGAGTGAAGCATTCAAAAAAAAATAAAAGGAAAGAACAATCATTACTTCTTAATATCTCTTAACAAAAATGGACTCAATTTCCCAATAAAAAGACATAAACTAACAGACTGAATACAAAAAGAGGACCCACACTTTGCTGCATACAGGAAACCCACATCAGTGACAAAGACAGACACTACCTCAGAGTAAAAGGCTAGAAGACAATTTTCCAAGCAAATGGTCCCAAGAAACAAGGTGGAGTAGCCATTCCAATAGTGAATAAAATCGACTTTCAACCAAAAGCTGTTAAAAAAGATAAGGACACTTCATATTCATCAAAAAAATGTATCCACCAAGATAAACTCTCAATCCTGAATATTTATGCTCCAAATGTGAGGACAACTACATTAATAAAAGAAACCTTCTTAAACTCAAAGCACACATTGCACCTCACACAATAATGGTAGGAGATTTCAACATCCCACTCTCATAAATGGACAGATCATGGAAACAGAAACTAAACAGAGACACAGAGAAACTAAGAGAAGTTATGAACCAAATGGATTTAACAGATGTCTATAGAACATTTCATCTTAAAACAAAAGAATATACCTTCTTTTCAGTACCTAATGGTACCTTCTCCAAAACTGAACATATAATTAGTCACAAAACAGGCCTCAAAAGATACAAGAAGCAGGCATCCTGAGGCCACAGGATAGACTGCCACCTCTGCTTACCTTGACCCACATCCATGGTCCAAGGGGAAACTGCAGTGCTTCTGGACACAGGAATATAGGAACAGACAGTTGCTAGTACCTGCAGTTCTGGTCTGCGCCCAGGACCAAACTGATCTGGCCAAACAGCTCCCTGCACTCAAATCCAATGGGGGAGAGCTGGAACCTCAGAAGTGTGGATAGTCCTGAGAAGTCAGAGGAGAATTCCCTCTGCTTACAGTCTAGACCCAAGAGGGAATTGCATAGTGCCAACTGTGCCCGCGGGGTGCAAGGACCTACAAGAGCAATCAGGGGCAGAACCCTTTGATTCCTGTGTATGCCTAGAACTGAAAGACAGTCTTCAGGAGTGCCTGTCAGAGCACCTGTTCTCAGGAAAGGCTGAAAGAAAACAGGAAAACAGTTCTACAGGAGTGCTGATACAGAGGCCTAAACAGGGTAAAGTCACTCGCAGAAACAAGCAAACACCAGAGACAACACAATGGCTAGAGGCAAGCACAGGAACCTAAGCAACAGAACCAAGACTACTTGGCATCATTAGAGCTCAGTACTCCCACCAAAGAAAATACTGGATATCCAAACACACCAGAAAAGCAAGATTTAGATTTAAAAATCACATTTTTTTGATAATGATGGAGGACTTTAAGAAAGACATAAAGAACTCCCTTAGAGAAATGCAGGAAAACACAAGTAAACAAGTAGAAGCCCTTAGAGAGGAAACACAAAAATCCCTGAAAGAATTACAGGAAAACACAACAAAACAAGTGAAAGAATTGAAAATGGAAATAGAAACAATAAAGAAAGCACAAAGGGAGACAACCCTGGATATAGAAAACCAAAGGAAGAGACAAGGAGCCATAAATACAAGTATCACCAACAGAATACAAGAAATACAAGAGAGAATCTCAGGAGAAGAAGATTCCATAGAAATCATCGACACAACTGTCAAAGATAACGGAAAACAGAAAAAGCTACTGGCCCCAAACATATAGGAAATCCGGGACACAATGAGAATATCAAACCTAAGGATAATAGGTATAAAATAGAATGAAGACTCCCAACTCAATCTTCAACAAAATCATAGAAGAAAACTTCCTTAACCTAAAGAAAGAGATGCCCATA
Source organism: Rattus norvegicus (assembly GCF_021556685.1). Classification (NCBI taxonomy): domain Eukaryota; kingdom Metazoa; phylum Chordata; class Mammalia; order Rodentia; family Muridae; genus Rattus; species Rattus norvegicus. The sequence goes on from NC_141534.1 coordinate 221,963,266, forward strand.
AACATACAAGAAGTGTACAGAACTACAAATAGATTGGACCAGAAGAGAAATTCCTCCTGTCGCATAATAGTTAAAACACCAAATGCACAAAACAAAGAAAGAATATTAAAAGCAGTAAGGGAAAATGGTCAAGTAACATATAAAGGCAGATCTGTAAGAATTACACCAGACTTCTCACCAGAGACTGTGAAAGTCAGAAGATCCTGGACAGATGTCATACAGACCCTAAGAGAACACAAATGCCAGCCCAAGTTACTGTATTCAGCAAAACTTTCAATTAACATAGATGGAGAAACCAAGATATTCCATGACAAAACCAAATTTACACAATATCTTTCTACAAATCCAGTCCTACAAACGATAATAGATGGAAAACTCCAACATAAGGAGAGAACTACACCATACAGAAACCAAGAATATAATTTCCTTGCAATGAAACCAAAAGAGAGGCAAACAAACACAATTCCTCCTCTAACAATGAAAATAACAGGAAGTAACAATCATCATTCCTTAATATCTCTCAACATCAACGGACTCAATTCCCTAATAAAAAGACAGACTAAGAGAATGGATATGTAAAGAGGACCCAGCATGTTGCTGCGTGCAGGAAACACACCTCAGAGACAAAGACAGGCACTACCTCAGAGTAAATGGCTAGAAAACAACTTTCCAAGCAAATGGCCTGAAGAAACCAGCATGAGTCACCATTCTAATATCAATAAAATTTCCTTTCAACCAAAAGTCATTAAAAAAGATAAGGAAGGACACTTCACATTCATCAAAGGAAAAATCCACTAAGATGAACTCTCAATCCTAAATATCTATGCTCCAAATACAAGGGCACCTACATTCATAAAAGAAACTTTACTAAAGCTCAAAGCACATATTGCACCTCACACAATAATAGTAGGAGATTTCAACACCCCACTCTCATCAATGGACAGATCATGGAAACAGAAATTATACAGAGACGTAGAGAAACTAACAGAAGTTATGAACCAAATGGCTTTAACAGATATTTATAGAATATTCCATCCTAATACAATAGGATATACCTTCTTCTCAGCACCTCATGGAACCTTCTCCAAATTTGACCATATAATTGGTCACAAAGCAGGCCTCAACAGATACAAGAAGATAGAAATAATTTCATGCATCCTATCAGATCACCACACACTAAGACTGGTCTTCAATAACAACAGTAACGACATATAGCCCACATATACATGGAAGTTGAACAATGCTCTATTCAATGTCAACTTGGTCAAGGAAGAAAGGAAGAAAGAAATCTAAGACTTCTTAGAATTTAATGAAAATGAAGATACAATAGTCACAAACCTATGGAACACAATGAAAGCGGTACTAAGAGGAAAACTCATAGCTCTGAGTGCCTGCAAAAAAAAAAAAAAAAAAAAAAGAAAGAAAAAACAAAAAAACAAAACAAAAACAAAAAGACCAAAAAACCCAAAAATACCAAAAAAACAAAAAACAAAAAAACCAAAAACCAAAAACAAAAAACCCAAAACAAACAAACAAACAAACAAAAAACAGAAGAGAGCATATGTTAGCAGCTTGAAAGCACACCTAAAAGTTGTAGGAAAAAAGAAATAAATAAACCCAAGAGGAATAGAAGGCAGGAAATAATCGAACTCAGAGCTGAAATCAACCAAGTATAAATGAAAAGGACTGTATAAAGAATCACCAAAACCAGGAGATGGTTCTTTGAAAAAAATCAACAAGATAGATAAACCTTTAGCTCGACTAACCAGAGGTCACAGAGAGTGTATCCAAATTAACAAAATCAGAAATGAAAAGGAAGACATAACAACAGAATCTGAAGAAATTTAAAAAAATCATCAGTTCCTACTACAAAAGCCTATATTCAACAACACTGGAGAATCTGGAGAAAATGGACAATTTTCTAGACAGGTACCAGGTACCAGGTACCAAAGTTAAATCAGGAACTAATAAACCATCTAAACAATCCCATAACTCCTAAAGAAATAGAAGCAGTTATTAAAAGTCTCCCAACCAAAAAGAGCCTAGGTCCAGATGGGTACTGTGCAGAATTCTATCAGACCTTCATAGAAGACCTCATACCAATACTGTCCAAACTATTCCACAAAATAGAAACAGACGGAGCACTACCAAATTCCTTCTATGAAGCCACAATTACTCCTATATCTAAACCACACAAAGACCAAACAAAGAAAGAGAACTTCAGACCAATTTCCCTTATAAATATTGATGCAAAAATACTCAATAAAATTCTTGCAAACTGAATCCAAGAATACATCAAAACGATCATCCATCATGATCAAGTAAGCTTCATCCCAGGGATGCAAGGATGGTTTAATATACGAAAATCCATCAATGTAATCGACTATATAAACAAACTCAAAGATAAGAACCACATGGTCATTTCATTAGATGCTGAGAAAGCATATGACAAAATTCAACAGCCCTTCATGATAAAAGTCCTGGAAAGATCAGGAATTCAAGGCCCATATCTAAATATAGTAAAAGCAATATACAGCAAACCGGTAGCTAACATCAAACTAAGTGGAGAGAAACGTAAAGCAATCCCACTAAAATCAGGAACTAGACAAGGCTGCCTACTCTTTCCCTACTTATTCAGTATAGTATTCAAAGTCCTAGCCATAGCAATCAGACAGTGAAAGGAGGTCAAAGGGATACAAATTGGAAGGGAAGAATTCAAAATATCACTACATAAAATATCTCGGTGTGACTTTAACCAAGCAAGTAAAAGATCTGTATGACAACAACTTCAAATCTCTGAAGAAAGAAATTGAGGAAGATCTCAGACGGTGAAAGGATCTTCCATGCTCATGGATTGGCAGGATTAATATAGGAAAGATGGCCATTTTGCCAAAAGCAATCTACAGATTCAATGCAATCCCCATCAAAATTCCTACTCAATTCTTTATAGAGATAGAAAGAGCAATTTGCAAATTCATTTGGAATAACAAAAAACCCAGGATAGTGAAAACTATACTCAAGAATAACAGAACTTCTGCAGGAATCACCATCCCTGACTTCAAGCAGTATTACAGAGCAGTAGTCATAGAAACTGTATGGTATTTGTTCAGAGACAGGCAGATAGATTAGTGGAACAGAATTGAAGAACCGGAAATAAACCCACACACCTATAGCCACTTGATCTCTGACAAAGGAGCTAAAACCATCCAGTGGAAGAAAGATAGCATTTTCAACAACTGGTGCTGGTTCAACTGGTGGTCAGCATGTAGAAGAATGCAAATTGATCCATTCTTATCACCATATACAAAGCTTAAGTCCAAGTAAATCAAAGACCTCCACATCAAACCAGATATACTCGAACTAATAGAAGAAAAAGTGGGGAAGAGTCTCAAACACATAGACACTGGGGAAAATTTCCTGAACAAAACAACAATGGCTAATCCTCTAAGATCAAGAATTGACAAATGGGACCTCATAAAACAGCAAAGGTTTTGTAAACAAAAGACACTGTCATTAGGACAAAACAGCAACCAACGCATTGGGAAAAGATCTTTACCAGTCTTTCAGCTGATAGAGGGTTAATATCTAAAATATACAAAGAACTCAAGAAGTTTGACTTCAGAGAGCTAAATAACCCTATTAAAAAATGGTGTGTACCAGTCTGCAATCCCATAGGTAGCAATGAATATCCTAGTAAAAGCACCAGTGGAAGGGGAAGCCCTGGTTCCTGCTAAGACTGAACCCCCAGTGAACTAGATTGTTGGGGGGAGGGCAACAAGGGGGGAGGATGGGGAGGGGAACACCCGTAAAGAAGGGGAGGGGGGAGGGGGATGTTTGCCTGGGAACCGGGAAAGGGAATAACAGTCAAAATTTATATAAGAAATACTCAAGTTAATAAAAAAATGGTGTGTAGAGCTAATCAAAGCATTCTCAGCTGAGGATTATCGAATGGCCAAAAAGCACCTAAAGAAATGTTCAACATCCTTAGTCATCAGAGAAATGCAAATCAAAACAACCCTGAGATTCCACCTCATACCAGGCAGAATGGCTAAGATCAAAAACTCAGGTGACAGCAGATGTTGGTGAGTATGTGGAGAAAGAGGAACACTCCTCCATTGTTACTGGGATTGTAAACAACCACTCTGGAAATCTGTCTGGAGGTTCCTTAGAAAATTGGACATTGAACTACCTGAGGACCCAGCTATACCTCTCTTGGGCATATACCCATAGATGCTCCAGCATATAACAAAGACACATGCTCCACCATGTTATAGCAGCCTTATTTATAATAGCCAGAAGGTGGAAAGAGCCCAGATGCCCTTAAACAGAGGAATGGATTAAAAAAATGTGGTACATCTACACAATGGACTACTACTTAGCTATCAAAAACAGTAACTTCATGAAATTCATAGGCAAATGGAATGAACTAGAAAATATCATCCTGAGTGAGGTTACTCAATCACAGAAAAACACACTTGGTATGCACTCATTGATAAGTGGATATGAGCCAAAAAGCTCAAATTATCCAAGATTCAATTCACAGACCACAGGAAGCTCAAGAAGAAGGACGACTAAACTGTGGGGCTCCCATTTCATCTTAAAAGGAGGAAAATATCCATAGGAGGGGATATTGAAATTTAGAGCAGTGACTCAAGGAATGGCCATTCAAAGACTGCCCCACATATGGCCCATATATATACAGTCACCAAAACTAGATAAGATTGATGAAGCTAGAAAATGCGTGCTGAAAGGGACCGGATATAGATTTCTCCAGAGAGACACATCCAGAGCATGTCTAATACAGAGGTCAATGCTAGCAGCAAACCACCAAAAGAATAGGACCCCCTTGGGGGGCATTAGAGTAAGTATTGAAAGAGTTGAAGGAGCTAGCAACCCTATGAAAACAACAATGCCAACCAACCAGAGCTTCCAGGGACTAAACCACTACCGAAAGACTATACATGGACTGACCCAGGGCTCCAACTGCATATGTAGCAATGAATAGACTAGTAAGGGCACCAGTGGAAGGGGAAGCCCTTGGTCCTGCCAAGGTTGGACCCCCGTGCAGAGGAATATGGGGGGGGCAATAAGGGGATGTATAGGGGGGAATTCCGTATAGGGGAGGGGGAGGGAGAGAGGAGGGAATGTCGCTTATAGATTGGAATCCAGGAAGGGGAATAACCTTTGAAATGTAATTAAAGCAATATATCTAATACAAAATTAAAAAAAAGATACAAGAAGATTGATATAATCCCATGTATCCTATCAGATCTCCCCAGACTAAGGCTGGTGTTCAATAACAACAAAAACGACAGAAAGCTCACATACACAGGGAAGCTGAACAATGCTGTATTCAATGAAAACTTGGTCAAGGAAGAAATAAAGAGAGAAATTAAAGATTTTTTAGAATTTAATGAAAATGAAGGCACAACATACCCAAACCTATGGGACACAATGAAAGCAGTACTAATAGGAAAACACATAGCTCTGAGTTTCTCCAAAAAATATCTAGAGAGAAGGTCCATCAATAGCTTGACAGCATGCCTGAAAGCTCTAGAAGAAAAAGAAAGAACAGATGCCCTTCAACAGAGGAATGCATACAGAAAATGTGGTACATCTACACAATGGAATACTACTCCACTACCAAAAACAATGACATTATGAAGTTCATAGGTAAATAGGTGGAACTGGAAAATATCATCCTGAGTGAGGTAACCCAATCACAGAAAAGCACATTTTGGTATGCACTCATTGATAAGTGGATATTAGCCCAAGTGCTCGAATTACCCTAGATGCACAGAACACATGAAACTCAAGAAGGATGACTAAAATGCGAATACTTCACTCCTTCTTTAAAGGGGAACAAGAATTCCCTCGGGAGGGAATAGGGAGGTAAAGTGTAGAACAGAGGCTGAAGGAACACCCATTCAGCGCCTGTCCCACATGTGGCCCAATACAGTCACCAAACTAGATAAGATGGATGAAACAAAGAAGTGCAGGCCCACAGGAACCGGATGGAGATCTCTCCTGACAGAATACAGCAAATACATAGGCGAATGCCAGCATTAAACCACTGAACTGAGAACGGGACCCCAGTTGAAGGAATCTTAGAAAGGACTGAAAGAGCTTGAAGGGACTTGAGACCCCATATGAACAACAATGGCAAGCAACCAGAGCTTCTAGGGACTAAGCCACTACCCAAAGACTATACATGGACTGACCCTGGGCCCCAACTGTATAGGTAGCAATGAATAGCCTAGTAAGGGCACCAGTCGAAGGGGAATCCCTTGGTCCTGCCAAGACTGAATCCCCAGTGAACGTGATTGTTGGGGGGAGGGCGGTAATGGGGGGAGGATGGGGAGGGGAACACGCATATAGAAGAGGAGGGGAAGCGGTTAGGGGGATGTTGGCCTGGAAACCGGGAAAGATAATAAAAATTGAAATGTAAATAAGAAATACCCAATTTAATAAAGATGGAGAAAAAAAAAGAAACAAATACACACAAGAGGAGTAGAAGGCAGGAAATAATCAAACTCAGGACTAAAATAAACCCTGAGATCTTAAAAAAAAATTATAAAAAGAATCAACAAAACCAGTAGGCGATTCTTTGAAAAAAAAAAACCAATAAGATAGATAAACCATTAGCCAGACTAACCAGAGAGTACATAGAGAGTATACAAATTAAGAAAATCAGGAATGAAAAGGGAGACATAACAACAGAAACTGGGGAAATTAAAAACAAATCATCAGATCCTACTATGAAAGTCTATATTCAACAAAACTGGATAATCTGGAGGAAATGGAACATTTTATAGACAGATATCAGGTACCAAAGTTAAATCAGGATCAGATAAACCATCCAAAGAGTCCCATGACCCCTAAAGAAATAGAAGCAGTCATTAAAAATCTCCTAACCAAAAAAAGCCCTGGACCAAATGGGTTTAGTGCAGAATTCTATCAGACCTTCAAAGAAGACCTAATACCAACACTCTTCAAACTATTCCACAAAATATAAACAGAAGGAACATTACCAAATTTCTTCTATAAGCCACAATTATGCTTACACCTGATCACACAGACTCAACAAAGAAAGGGAACTTCAGACCAATCTCCCTTATGAACATTGATGCAAAATTATTCAATAAAATTCTTGCAAACAGAATCCAAGAACACTTCAAAATGATAATCCATCATGATCAATTAGGCTTCATCGCAGGGATGCAGGGATGGTTCAATAAATAAAAATCTATCAACGTAATTCACTGTATAAACAAAGAAAAACACCATATGATCATCTCATTAGATGCTGGAAAAGCATTTAACAAAATTCAACAGCCTTTCCTGATAAAAGTCATGGAAAGATGAGGCATTAGAGGCCCATACCTAAACATAGTAAAAGCAATATACAGCAAACCAGTAGCCAACATCAAAGTATATAGAGAGAAACTTAAAGCAATCCCACTAAAATTAGGGACTAGACAAGGCTGCCCACTTTCTCCCTATCTATTCAATATAGTACTTGCAGTCCTAGCCAGAGCAATCAGACAACAAAAGTACATCAAATGGATACACATTGGAAAGAAAGTGGTCAATATATCACTATTTGTATCTGATATGGTAGTATACTTATTGACCCCAAGAATTCCACAAGAAAAATCCTAAACCTGATAAACAACTTCAGCAAAGTGGATGGCAATAAAATTAACTTAAATCAGTAGCCTTCCTCTACCCAAAGGATAAACAGACTGAGGAGGAAATGAAGGAAATGAAACCCTTCAAAATAGTCATAAATAACATTAAAATACTCCAGTGTGACTCTAACCAAGCAAGTGAAAGATTTGTATGACCAGAACTTCAAGTCTCAGAAGAAAGAAATTTAAGAAGATCTCAGAAGACAAAAAGATCTCCCATGCTCATGTATTGGCAGGATCAGTATAGCAAAAATGACCATTTTGCCAAAAGCTATTTAGAGATTTGGTGCAATCCCCATTAAAATTCCAACTCAGTTCGTCATAGAGTTAGAAAGAGAAATTTGCAAATTCATTTGGAATAACAAAAATCCCAGGATAGTGCAAACTATTCTCAACAATAAACGAACTGCTGGGGGAATCATGATTTCCAACTTTAAACTGTATTACAGAGCAATCAGGCTAAAAACTGTATGGTATTGGTACAGAGACAGGCAGGTAGATCAGTGGAATAGAGTTGAAGACCCAGAAATGAACGCACACACTTGTGGAAACTTGATATTTGACAAATGAACTAAAACCATCCAATGGAAAAAAGACAGCATGTTCAACAAATGGTGTTGGTTCAACTGGAGGTCAGCATGTAGAATGCAAATCAATCCATTCCTATCACCTTGTACAAAACTCAAGTCAAAGTGGACCAAGGACATTCAATAATACCAGATACATTGAAAGTAATACAAGAGAAAGTAGGGAAGAACCTTGCACACATAGGCACAGGGAAAAATTTCCTGAAAGAGCACTAATGGCTCTAAGATCAAGAATTCACCAATGGCACCAAATAAATTTTCAAAGCTTCTGTAAGGCAAAGGACAAAATGGCAACCAACAGATTGGTAAAAGATTTTAGCAATATTTGTCCGATAGAAGACTAATATCCTATAAATAGAAAGAACTGAAGACATTAGGCTCCAGAGAACCAAGTAACCCCTAAAAAATGGGGGACAGCGCTAAACAAAGCATTCTCAACTGATGAATATGGAATGGCTGAGAAGCACCTAAGGAAATATTCAGCATCCTTATTCAGCAGGGGAATGCAAATTAAAACAACCCTGAGATTCCACCTTCCACCAGTCAGAATGGCTAAGATCATAAACTTAGGCGACAGTAGATGATGGCAAGGATGTGGAGAATGAGGAACACTTCTCCATTTTCAGTGGGATTACAAACTGGTTCAACCACTCTGGAAAGCAGTCTGGATGTTCCTCAGAAAATTGGACATAGTTCTACCTGAGAACAACTATACCACTCTTGGGCATATACTCAAAAGAAGCTCCAAAATATCACAAGGACACATGCTCCATTAAATTCATAACAGCCCTTTTTATAATAGCCAGAAGCTGGAAAAAACCCAGATGCCCTTTAACAGAGGAATGAATACAGAAAAAATGTAGTACATTTACACAATGGAGTACTATTCAGCTATTAAAAACAATGACTTTCTGAAATTTTTAGGCAAATGGATGGTACTGGAAAATGTCATCCTGAGTGAAGTAACCCAATCACAAAAGAACACACATGTTATGCTCTCACTGATAAGTAGATGTTAGTCCAAAATTTTCAGAATACCTAAGATACAATTTACAGACCACATGAATCTTAAGTTGGAAGTCCAAAGAGCGGATGCTTCAGTCCATCTTAGAAGGGAGTAGAAAATATTCACAGGAGAAAATTCAGAGACAAAGTGTGGAGCAGAGACTGAGTGAAAGGTCATCCATAGATGGTCCCACTTAGGGATCCATCCTATACACTGTCACCAAACCCAGACAATACTGTGGATGCCAAGAAGTACCTGCTGACAGGATCCTGATATAGCTGTCTCTTGAGAGACTCTGCCAGAGCCTGACAAATACAGGGGCAGGCGCTCACAGCAAACCATTGAACTGAGAACAGGGTACCTAGTGGAGGAGTTAGAGAAAGGACTGACCATACCACCACCACAGGAAGAACATTATTATCAACCAACCAGACTCCCCAGAGCTCCCAGAGACTAAATCACCAACCAAAGAGTACACATGGAGGGACCCATGGCTCCAGCCACATATGTAGCAGAGGATGGCCTTATTGGGCATCAATGAGAGGAGAGCCCTTTAGCCCTGTGAAGGCTCAGTGCACCTCTGTAGGGGAAAGCGAGGGTGGGGAACTAGGAGGGAGTAGGTGGTTGGTTGGTTGGGTGGGTGTGTGTGGGAACACTCTCATAGAGATAGGGGGAGGGAGGAAGGAATAGGTGGCCTCCAGAGGGAAAATCGGGAAAGGGGATAACATTTGAAATGTTAGTAAAGAAAACACCCAATTAAAAAAAAAAGAACAAAAGAAAGAAATATGCCATCTATTTCTTTAGATTCTCTAGAAATTTTAGGATGAAGTGATATTATGTTTTACTACAGGCATTTTCTGCATCTATTGAGAAAATCATGTGGTTTCTATCCTTGAGTCTATTTATGCGTTGGATAACCTTTACTGATTTATGTACATCAAACCATTTCAATATATCTTGACCATGTACACCATGATGCTTTTAACGTGTTCTTGAATTAACTTTACAAAAAATTTTGAACCTGTGTTCAGCAAGATATCTATAATTATCATTTTTGTTGGGTTTTCCCCTGATTTTGTTACCAGGGTAATACTAGCTTTGTAAAAAGAATGTGGAAGTATTTCTTCCTTTAGATCTTACAGAGTACTTTGAGGAGTATTGGTGTTAGTTCTTTGAAGGTCTGGCAGAATTCTGTACTGAACTATCAGAACTTAGTCATTTTTTAGTTGGGAAATTTTAAACTACAGATTCTGTCTCTCTGATTGTAATGAGTCAGTTTAAGTTACTTACTCCATCTTTATTTAAATTCACTAGATTATATAAATATATAAATATATAAATCTAGTTGCTTTATGAATTTGGGCATAGCTGAGATTGGTGAATAGTATATTGTACACTTGGTGGGTTCCTTCCTTGATTGGTATCAAGTTATCATCTTTATCCTTTATGATGGTTTTTGATTTGAAGTTTATTTTGTTGGATATCAGAATAGCTATTCTTGCTTGTTTTTAGTTTCCTTTGTTGGGAATACTTCTGTCTATACTCTTAGTCTGAGATAATGTCTTTCCTTTTACATTGATTCCTTATTCAGAAGTGTTATCTCTTAAATAAGTTATCTACATCTTGAATTATTTTCCTCATTTTGTTCAGGTGTTTGTGTCTTTGTGGTCTTCATTATGGCATTTATTTATATTTTTTTGAGTTCCTTGACCATTTTTATAATTGCTCTTTCTCTTCCTGATCCTCTTCCTCATCCTCCCCTCTTATTATTTTGAAGGGAAAGAAGGGTAAAGGACTTGGGGTGCTAGAAAGTATGATCCATGTTCATGATGTGAAATTTATAAAAATCAATAAAATGATCATATAACAAAACGAAACATCTTCAGGAGTGAAATTTGCTGTCTCATGGATGAAACAAAAATAAAAAAGTAACCATAGTGATTGAAGTAACCTAGACCAAGAAAGATGAACATGGTATGTATTTGCTTATCTGTAGATGCTAGCCATTAAGTAAATGATAATGAAACTACAAATCATATATCCAGAGAGTTTAGGTTTAGAGAAAAGATCTAGGGGAAGGCTCATAGATTTCCCTAAGAAGAGGAAATAGAATAGATTTTATGATAGATTAGGAGAAGGAGTGATGGGAACAGGAGGATTAGGTGGGAATGTGAAAGGGAAATGGGGACCGCCAGAACCTGAAAGGACAGACCGGATAAACAGTTCTCTGCACCCAAATCCCGTGGGAGGGAGAGCTAAACCTACAGAGAGGCAGACACGCCTGGGAAACCAGAAGAGACTGCACTCTGCACACATCTCTGACACCAGAGGAAAACACCAAACACCATCTGGAACCCTGGTGCACGGAGGCTCCCGGAAACGGCGGCGCAGATCTTCCTGGTTGCTGCCGCCTCAGAGAGCTCATAGGCAGCACCCTACGAGCAAACGAGCCTCGGGACCACAGGTAAGACCAACTTTTCTGCTCCAAGAGACCTGCCTGGTGAACTCAGGACACACAGAGGCAAAATTCCTCTAGGACCGGGCACTTCCTGTGTTCACCGGGAGTCCCAAACCCTCAGATAATGGCCCGCAGCAGCTCTCTGCTCCCAAACCCCATGGGAGAGAGACCTCACCGCCTGGTCAGGTGGGCACTCCTGAGGCTGTAGAGCGTAAGAGACCACCAACACTGCCCACCCCTGCCCACGTCCCTGGCCCAAGAGGAAACTGTATACGGCCTCGGGGTTCCCGTGGGGGAGGGCCCAGGAGCGGCAGGAACCCTGCGCCTGAGACACCTCCAGAACCTGAAAGGACAGACCGGATAAACAGTTCTCTGCACCCAAATCCCGTGGGAGGGAGAGCTAAACCTACAGAGAGGCAGACACGCCTGGGAAACCAGAAGAGACGGCACTCTGCACACATCTCTGACGTCAGAGGAAAACACCTCACGAGCAAACTTGAGCCTCGGGACCACAGGTAAGACCAACTTTTCTGCTGCAAGTGAGCTGCCTGATGAACACCAGACACAGGCCCACAGGAACAGCTGAAGACCTGTAGATAGGAAAAACTACATGCCCGAAAGCAGAACACTCTGTCCCTATAACTGGCTGAAAGAAAACAGGAAAACAGGTCTACAGCACTCCTGACACACAGGCTTATAGGACAGTCTAGCCACTGTCAGAAATAGCAGAACAAAGTAACACTAGAGATAATCTGGTGGCGAGAGGCAAGCGCAGGAACCCAAGCAACAGAAACCAAGACGACATGGCATCATCGGAGCCCAATTCTCCCACCAAAGCAAACACAGAATATCCAAACACACCAGAAAAGCAAGATCTAGTTTCAAAATCATATTTGATCATGATGCTGGAGGACTTCAAGAAAGACATGAAGAACTCCCTTAGAGAACAAGTAGAAGCCTACAGAGAGGAATCACAAAAATCCCTGAAAGAATTCCAGGAAAACACAATCAAACAGTTGAAGGAATTAAAAATGGAAATAGAAGCAATCAAAAAAGAACACATGGAAACAACCCTGGATATAGAAAACCAAAAGAAAAGAAAAGGAGCTGTAGATACGAGCTTCACCAACGGAATACAAGAGATGGAAGAGAGAATCTCAGGAGCAGAAGATTCCATAGAAATCATTGACTCAACTGTCACAGATAATGTAAAGCGGAAAAAGCTACTGGACCAAAATATACAGGAAATCCAGGACTCAATGAGAAGATCAAACCTAAGGATAATAGGTATAGAAGAGAGTGAAGACTCCCAGCTCAAAGGACCAGTAAATATCTTCAACAAAATCATAGAAGAAAACTTCCCTAACCTAAAGAAAGAGATACCCATAGGCATACAAGAAGCCTACAGAACTCCAAATAGATTGGACCTGAAAAGAAACACCTCCTGTCACATAATAGTCAAAACACCAAATGCACAAAATAAAGAAAGAATATTAAAAGCAGTAAGGGAAAAAGGTCAAGTAACATATAAAGGCAGACCTATCAGAATTACACCAGAGATTTCGCCAGAAACTATGAAAGCCAGAAGATCCTGGAAAGATGTCATACAGACCCTAAGAGAACACAAATGCCAGCCCAGGTTACTGTATCCAGCAAAACTCTCAATTAACATTGATGGAGAAACCAAGATATTCCATGACAAAACCAAATTTACACAATATCTTTCTACAAATCCAGCACTACAAAGGATAATAAATGGTAAAGCCCAACATAAGGAGGCAAGCTATACCCTAGAAGAAACAAGAAACTAATCATCTTGGCAACAAAACAAAGAGAATGAAAGCACACAAACATAACCTCACATCCAAATATGAATATAACGGGAAGCAATAATCACTATTCCTTAGTATCTCTCAACATCAATGGCCTCAACTCCCCAATAAAAAGACATAGATTAACAAACTGGATACGCAACGAGGACCCTGCATTCTACTGCCTACAGGAAACACACCTCAGAGACAAAGACAGACATTACCTCAGAGTGAAAGGCTGGAAAAAATTTTCCAAGCAAATGGTCAGAAGAAGCAAGCTGGAGTAGCCATTCTAATATCAAATAAAATCAATTTTCAACTAAAATTCATCAAAAAAGATAAGGAAGGACAGTTCATATTCATCAAAGGAAAAATTCACCAAGATGAACTCTCAATCCTAAATATCTATGCCCCAAATACAAGGGCACCTACATACATAAAAGAAACCTTACTAAAGCTCAAAACACACATTGCACCTCACACAATAATAGTAGGAGACTTCAACACCCCACTCTCATCAATGGACAGATCATGGAAACAGAAATTGAACAGAGATGTAGACAGACTAAGAGAAGTCATGAGCCATATGGACCTAACAGATATTTATAGAACATTCTACCCTAAAGCAAAAGGATATACCTTCTTCTCAGCTCTTCATGGTACTTTCTCCAAAATTGACCATATAATTGGTCAAAAATGGGCCTCAACAGGTACAGAAAGATAGAAAGAATCCCATGCGTCCTATCGGACCACCACGGCCTTAAACTGGTCTTCAATAACAATAAGGGAAGAATGCCCACATATACGTGGAAATTGAACAATGCTCTACTCAATGATAACCTGGTCAAGGAAGAAATAAAGAAAGAAATTAAAGACTTTTTAGAATTTAATGAAAATGAAGGTACAACATACCCAAACTTATGGTACACAATGAAAGCTGTGCTAAGAGGAAAACTCATAGCGCTGAGTGCCTGCAGAAAGAAACAGGAAAGAGCATATGTCAGCAGCTTGACAGCATACTTAAAAGCTTTAGAACAAAAAGAAGCAAATACATGCAGGAGGAGTAGAAGGCAGGAAATAATCAAACTCAGAGCTGAAATCAACCAAGTAGAAACAAAAAGGACCATAGAAAGAATCAACAGAACCAAAAGTTGGTTCTTTGAGAAAATCAACAAGATAGATAAACCCTTAGCCAGACTAACAAGAGGACACAGAGAGTGTGTCCAAATTAACAAAATCAGAAATGAAAAGGGAGACATAACTACAGATTCAGAGGAAATTCAAAAAATCATCAGATCTTACTATAAAAGCCTATATTCAACAAAACTTGAAAATCTTCAGGAAATGGACAATTTCCTAGACAGATACCAGGTACCGAAGTTAAATCAGGAACAGATAAACCAGTTAAACAACCCCATAACTCCTAAGGAAATAGAAGCAGTCATTAAAGGTCTCCCAACCAAAAAGAGCCCAGGTCCAGACGGGTTTAGTGCAGAATTCTATCAGATCTTCATAGAAGACCTCATACCAATATTATCCAAACTATTCCACAAAATTGAAACAGATGGAGCACTACCGAATTCCTCCTATGAAGCCACATTTACACTTATACCTAAACCACACAAAGACCCAACAAAGAAAGAGAACTTCAGACCCATTTCCCTTATGAATATCGACGCAAAAATACTCAACAAAATTCTGGCAAACCGAATCCAAGAGCACATCAAAACAATCATCCACCATGATCAAGTAGGCTTCATCCCAGGCATGCAGGGATGGTTTAATATACGGAAAACCATCAACGTGATCCATTATATAAACAAACTGAAAGAACAAAACCACACGATCATTTCATTAGATGCTGAGAAAGCATTTGACAACATTCAACACCCCTTCATGATAAAAGTCCTGGAAAGAATAGGAATTCAAGGCCCATACCTAAACATAGTAAAAGCCATATACAGCAAACCAGTTGCTAACATTAAACTAAATAGAGAGAAATTTGAAGCAATCCCACTAAAATCAGGGACTAGACAAGGCTGCCCACTCTCTCCCTACTTATTCAATATAGGTCTTGAAGTTCTAGCCAGAGCAATCAGACAACAAAAGGAGGTCAAGGGGATACAGATTGGAGAAGAAGAAGTCAAAATATCACTATTTGCAGATGATATGATAGTATATTTAAGTGATCCCAAAAGTTCCACCAGAGAACTACTGAAGCTGATAAACAACTTTAGCAACGTGGCTGGGTATAAAATTAACTCAAATAAATCAGTAGCCTTCCTATACACAAAAGAGAAACAAGCCGAGAAAGAAATTAGGGAAACGACACCCTTCATAATAGACCCTAATAATATAAAGTACCTCGGTGTGACTTTAACCAAGCAAGTAAAAGATCTGTACAATAAGAACTTCAAGACTCTGAAGAAAGAAATTGAAGAAGTCCTCAGAAAATGGAAAGATCTCCCATGCTCATGGATTGGCAGGATTAATATAGTAAAAATGGCCATTTTACCAAAAGCAATCTACAGATTCAATGCAATCCCCATCAAAATACCAATCCAATTCTTCAAAGAGTTAGACAGAACAATTTGCAAATTCATCTGGAATAACAAAAAACCCAGGATAGCTAAAACTATCCTCAACAATAAAAGGACTTCAGGGGGAATCACTATCCCTGAACTCACGCAGTATTACAGAGCAATAGTGATAAAAACTGCATGGTATTGGTACAGAGACAGACAGATAGACCAATGGAACAGAATTGAAGACCCAGAAATGAACCCACACACCTATGGTCACTTGATTTTTGACAAAGGAGCCAAAACCATCCAATGGAAAAAAGATAGCATTTTCAGCAAATGGTGCTGGTTCAACTGGAGGTCAACATGTAGTAGAATGCAGATTGATCCATGCTTATCACCCTATACAATGCTTAAGTCCAAGTGGATCAAGGACCTCCAAATCAAACTAGATACCCTCAAACTAATAGAAGAAAAACTAGGGCAGCATCTTGAACACATGGGCACTGGAAAAAATTTCCTGAACAAAACACCAATGGCTTATGCTCTAAGATCAAGAATCGACAAATGGGATCTCATGAAACTGTAAAGCTTCTGTAAGGCAAAGGACACTGTGGTTAGGACAAAACGGCAACCAACAGATTGGGAAAAGATCTTTACCAATCGTACAACAGATAGAGGACTTTTATCCAAAATATACAAAGAACTCAAGAAGTTAGACCGCAGGGAGACAAATAACCCTATTAAAAATGGGGTTCAGACCTAAACAAAGAATTCACAGCTGAGGAATGCCGAATGGTTGAGAAACACCTAAAGAAATGTTCAACATCTTTAGTTATAAGGGAAATGCAAATCAAAACAACCCTGAGATTTCACCTCACACCAGTGAGAATGGCTAAGATCAAAAACTCAGGTGACAGCAGATGGTGGCGAGGATGTGGAGAATGAGGAACACTTCTCCATTGTTGGTGGGATTGCAGACTGGTACAACCATTCTGGAAATGAGTCTGGAGGTTCCTTCAGAAAATTGGACATTGAACTGCCTGAGGATCCAGCTATACCTCTCTTGGGCATATACCCAAAAGATGCCCCAACATATAAAAAAGTCACGTGCTCCGCTATGTTCATCGCAGCCTTATTTATAATAGCCAGAAGCTGGAAAGAACCCAGATGCCCTTCAACAGAGGAATGGATACAGAAAATGTGGTACAGCTACACAATGGAATATTACTCAGCTGTCAAAAACAATGACATTATGAAATTCATAGGCAAATGGTCGGAACTGGAAAACATCATCCTGAGTGAGGTAACCCAACCACAGAAAAACACACATGGTATGCACTCATTGATAAGTGGCTATTAGCCCAAATGCTTGAATTACCCTAGATGCCTAGAACAAATGAAACTCAAGACGAATGATCAAAATGTGAATGCTTCACTCCTTCTTTAAAAGGGGAACTAGAATACCCTTGGCAGGGAATAGAGAGGCAAAGATTAAAACAGACACAGAGGGAACACCCATTTAGAGCCTGTCCCCCATGTGGCCCATGCATATACAGCCATCCAATTAGACAAGATGGATGAAGCAAAGAAATGCAGGCTGACAGGAGCCGGATGGAGATCTCTCCCGAGAGACAATGCCAGAATACAGCAAACACAGAGGCATATGCCGGCAGTAGACCACTGAACTGAGAATAGGACCCCCGTTGAAGGAATCAGAGAAAGAACTGGAAGAGGTTGAAGGGGCTTGAGACCCCATATGTACAACAATGCCAAGCAATCAGAGCTTCCAGGGACTAAGCCACTACCTAAAGACTATACATAGACTGACCCTGGACTCTGACCTCATAGGTAGCAATGAATATCCTAGTAAGAGCACCAGTGGAAGGGGAAGCCCTGGGTCCCGCTAAGACTGAACCCCCAGTGAACTAGATTGTTGTGGGGAGGGCAACAAGGGGGGGAGGATGGGGAGGGGAACACCCATAAAAAAGGGGAGGGGGGAGGGGGATGTTTGCTGGAAACCTGGGAAAGGGAATAACACTAGAAATGTAAATAAGAAATACGTCAATAAAAAAAAAAAAGAAAGGGAAATGGGGTTGAATCAGGGAGAGGGGCAAGATAGCTATAACTGAGGGGCATTTGAGGGCATAGTATGAAAACCTAGTACTGCGAAAATTTCCTAAGATACATAAGGATCTTAACTGAAGTCTCCAGATAATGAGGAACACAAAGTCCTGCAGGCCATCTTTTGTCACCCAACACAGCTTCCAGTACCACTATTGGTTCACCTTCAAAAGGGTTCTTGGCCTAAGGACAAATGTTGTAGGCTATCAAAAAAATATAAACACCAACCCAGCCACAAGCCCTTTGATCTACAAGGCTGTCTTGCCTACAATACATGCTAGGGCAATAGAGGCATAATACTTGTGAGAGTAAATAATAATATCTGATACAACTTAAGTTCCACTCCATGAGATGGAACCTATACTCTACACTGCTTGGGTATAGAACCAGAAATTAGATAGTGCAGAATCCTAGAGTTAAACCAAATACTACTGGTATATTTTAAAAGCAATGAAAAAGTGATTTCTAATGGTCTACTATACCTTATCACAATCACATTAAGACCAGTGCTTTATTCATCTATCATCAGAGAAGTTTCCTCCTGCAGCAGATGGGAAAAATACAAACATTACACACATAACGAGCAAGAGACCTTGGAACACTAAGCCTCAAATGGGATGTCTCCATCAAATTCTTCCCAACAGAGCTCAGGGAATGCCACAGAAGTGGAGGCAGAAAGAGAAAAGAGGCAGAGAGTATGCAGGAGAGCAGGAGAACAGGCCCTCTAAGTCAGCTGAGCAAAGCTCATTTGAACTCACAGAGACTGAAGCAGTAACAATGGGTCTGTGTGCCAGGTCCTCTGTATACAGATTATAGCGTCCAGCTTACTGTTTTTATGAGACTCCCAGGTCTGCGAGTGACTGGGTTTCCAATTCTTATATCTCTCCGTGGCCTGTTTTCCTTCTGTTGGTTTGGCTTGTCCAACGTTGATGTGTTTGACTTTTGTTTCATCTTATTATATTTTGTTTTGTTTATAAAAACCCAAAATATTGGTGTTAAATTTGGGGTATCCAAAGCGGTCCTTGCACATAGTAACAAACTTTTCATAGAATTAGCAGGATCTTGAGGCAAACACTCAGAAGCACTCAGGGTATCATGAGGTCCTTGGGTGTCTGTGGCTTGTGAGGTGGGTGATGCTACCTGAGGGAGATACATGTCTCTCTATGATCTTCGGGTACTTAAATCTATTGTTTGAGAATTTCATGATGTATATAATATATTTTGATCAAGATCACTCTTCATTCCTTCCCCCCCAATTCTTCCCTTACCCTTCCATCACCATCTACCAACATTTCATGTATTCCTTTTGAAAATTGCTGTTCCTAGTTTGTGAGGCCAGTATTGGCGTCTAGTAGCTGCAGAGCCACCTACTAGGGCATGGGTAGCCTCTCAGGGGCTCCATACTTGAATAGTCAAATAATTCTCCCTTTCTAGAATAAGGGTAGTTTCAAAATAAGGGTACTTAAATGCTTTAACCACCATTGTAGCTCACCACCCACCAGAGGTAGTGGAAAGGAAATATTAGTAAGGCAAAGGAAGATGTGGTCCTGCTTAGAAATAGTTCTTTGGTGTGTTTATTTCTACAAAGCAATGACAAGGATGATCAGCAAAGAGTGACAAGACAAACCAATACCACACAGCATTGTCAGCGAAGATCAGCATCAGCAAAGCCCAACAAAGACCAGCAAAGAGTGGCAGGGTGAATCAATACCACACAGCGTTGTTCACTGTCTGTTGGGTTATGTTTATACCCTTTCCAAACATTACATGTTCTTTCAAGTATCCACTCTAGCAAAATATCACATTCCTTTTTTTTCAGGCAGCTTCCAGAAAAACGTCATGTGTCTGTTCTCAGGAAAACATCCTCTCATGGGTCTGCCATGTCCACTTCAGCAAAATCATC
Organism: Rattus norvegicus; assembly: GCF_021556685.1. Taxonomy (NCBI): domain Eukaryota; kingdom Metazoa; phylum Chordata; class Mammalia; order Rodentia; family Muridae; genus Rattus; species Rattus norvegicus. The sequence goes on from NC_141534.1 coordinate 221,983,368, forward strand.
CTCTCATGAGACAGTTTCCAGAAAAACAGAGCATGACACAACCGAGTCTCCAATGAAACCAGAAATTTCCACTTCAGGAACTCATCACTGCCTCCTAGTACATGATAGGTGTTGCCTGGCATGATCTGGTGGAGCTATTGGGCCTAAAATCATAGCTTCCTTTGAGTTCCTGTATGCAATTGCTGTGCTGTGCCTGGAAGACACTATTTTGCTGTTATCATTCATTGCCTTTTCTGATGGATTTGATTTATAGGAAAGGTTAGGTTTCCAAATCACATGTGTACATTCCATTAATAAACAGAAAGTCTAATAATATTGTGAAATTTAAAGTTTTTATAATCTTTAACCTAATTATCTTTAGAGTACCAAAATGTCTTAGGTATTACTGTTATTTACATTTAATAGATGGAAATACTGTGGTTTGGAGTAATGTATACAAAGACACAAACCAGTAAGTGACAAAGCCAGAATTCTACCACCCAGCTTTTAAAAATTTGTATTTATTTGTGTATATGTGTGTGTGTGTCTGTGTATGTAGGACAGAGTGCTACCTTTGGGAGTCAACTCTTTCTTCCCACCATGTGGGCCCAGAAGATAAGGACATAAACTTGACAAAAGTACTCTCACTGAATGAAGAATATTGGGAGTCTCAACCCAAATTTTATATTATGATACTAACATCCAGGATAAGTAATTTTTTTTCTGAATTTCAGTTTCTTATTATAAACTGGTGTATAACTTTGTGTCTTGACTTATTCCTTTATGGATACTATATACTTCAGGTCTGTTAGAGCTGTTGTATCATTTGATTCATAATAGATATTTGAGAAATTGTATATGTATATTTATATAAAATACAGTGATTTCTGTGTTGTATGTATATACACTTATTGATGTCAAGTGATATTACCAGCTAGTCATTCTATCTTGTGAAAATCCTTGAATGACTCTGATTTCAAGTTTATCACCTAGAAATTGAGTTTTGGTGACTAGAAGAAACCTATGTCCTTTGCTGACCTCTAAGGTCAGGCATGCTATGATCTGGTGTCATAATAGGATCTCACAGGGGAAGTTAAAAAATGATGCAAATGGCAAACGGGGCCTTTAATTATTAGAAAAATCTCCATGACAACTACAATGCCAGAGAAAACATATCTGTGGTATGTTTTCTCTAATTAGCCTTTCCTTTCCACTTTGGCTCTCAACAGCGTATTTAAGAGGATTCCCCAGTGTTGCTGTCTCACTTGGTGTGAGCAGACTGCCAGGTTAATGGCCAAAAGTATCCTTTAGGAATATACTAGTGCCCCTCCTGGAAAATTACTTGAAATATTGGCAGACCAACATTTGGCAAAATCTCTGTCTTTCTGCAGTGTCTGGAAAAGGTCAGAGGGTAAGACTTGCAGTTAAAATCAGCTATCTCCAGTTCCTTCATTTTTACAGGAGGGCTCATAGTTTAGTAAGATTTTTGGGGAGTAGCCTCCCTCATTTTTCTCCTAGTCTCTTTCCTAACTTCCATATCCTGTATATTTTCCCTCAGTTTCTCTTTGTACTTACCCAAATTATTTGCTATTCAGAGAAAGAATATATCCTATGTTTAAAATTTCAGGTCAGTGTCTGAGGTGAGAGGTTCTTGTTGAATTCTTAAGTATGTTTTATACCTGGATTCTCTTACTTTCCGTCTTCTATGTATTAAAATTGCAATAATCAGGTCAGCTTGGGTCAAATAAGATTATCTGTGAAGCCTAGGTGATGTTAAAATCCAGAAGTTGATATCTGGACCAACAGTAAGAATTAGTTGAGTTTCAGATTTCCTAAGGTCAAAACCTGCTTGTCCATGTTTCTCAATTTTTCCCTTCCCTGGAATACTGCTGCTCACCAGGGTAATGTCTCTGAAATAAGAAAAATTATAACTTTTTTAGATGCACAACTTTGGTTCATGACTTTCCGTTCTAAGAGACAAAGTCTTATGATATGACAGATTCATGCATAGTTCCACTAGATTGTTCATCATCTTCAAATAGTGCTCCATTGTCACCTTTGTGGACTCCAGGGATACCAGCTTTAGCAGTGAGGATGTGAAGATGCCCACTCTAGGCACAGGTAGTGCTGGTCTAAGTGCCCACTCTAGGCACAGGTAGTGCTGGTCTAAGTGCCCACTCCAGGCACAGTTTGTGCTGATCTATGTGTCCTTTACGTTTCTCTAACTCACATTTTCTTCACTCAGAAACCTGCAGCACAATTTACTGAACCGAGCACGTTCTTGTTCGATCAGCATTGATAAGTTCGACCGACTCAGCCCAATCTTCAACAGCTTTTCTACTTTAAACTGCCTTGGGAGATGCTGAACAGCCAGAACACTGCTAAAAAGAGTGAGTATGGATGTTCTCCTCTCCCCTTCCAACAGTTCAATAAATTACTCTGGAAAAATACTAAGAGTAAGAATAGTAGTTCATAAATTTCATTCTTTTCTGGGAATAGCGAGCTACATAAAACATGCCTAAGAGTGGGTGTCCATCTCACCAGAATGCTGTGAGATAGTGAAGTAAATTTCAACCATCTTGGGTGTTTCACTTATTTTTATTAAACTGATCCAGTAAATTGATGTTAAAAATGTTACTCAGGAGAGTGTATAATTTCAAATTTAAGTATTTCCATTAAAGTTAACTCAACTTGGATGACCTGAGGAACAACATTGTTCAGTGTTCAATATACAGAAATATGTCCAAGTTTATAAAAGTGTAGTGAAAATTGAGCAAAAGTCAAACTTTGAGTTTCAAGTGCAAAGTTGAACAGGACCAGTTGATAACACACTCAACATTCACTCATGGAAGGATGCACATGTGAGTGAACACAACACTTACTATAAGGAGAACCAGCACTGTCTTCTAGATGGCACTTGGTGTAGGAAAACAAATGCAGCAATACCATTCTGCACTCTGAGTGGCAGTTAGAAGAATATGAGACAGAAATCGATATTCTAATAACTATTTCTTAATACCTTATTAAAACCTACAGACAATGTTTATAGGACCTAGTTTGATAAAGAATCTTTGTTATCTCATGTGTGTTGTACTATTAACTATATTTTACAGGGGGAGATGAGGACAGCAAGAATAATTGCTAACATTATTGGAGCTTTGCCGTGTGATGCCCTTTGTGTCATTCAGTCTCTTGAGCAGTTCTAGAGAAACTTTGGAAATGCTTTACATGATGTTTATGATTGTATACTTAATGCATATGTGTGTGTGTGTGTGTGTGTGTGTGTGTGCATGTATGGCTGTTTGTTAATCTTTGAATATGTGTGTGAAATAGAAAAAAATAGAGAAAGAGACAGGCAAAGAGACATATGTGAGAGTAATTACACAAGCAAATTTATGCAAGATTAGGAAAGTGTTTCTTGGACTTATCAGTGCTGTGGTGCCTGTCCTTGCTGATTTAGAATATATAGTTCACACAGAAGGTTTTGCTGTACTGTCTTCGTATATTTTGGGACTATTAACACACATTTTAATTGCATTTTTATTATTTTTGTCTTAGCCAGGTTTTCCATTTATTTTCATGTTTTTACTTTATAATTTCTGTTTGGAAGTTGCACCTTATCCCAAGAGTGTATCAATGTAATAATTTCCCTATAGTGAATTAGATCTCTGATTCTATTGGTGGAGGTATACTCATTCTACAGTAATTTAAATTACTAACCTCACATTTGAAAATTCTTACCAACACATTTGTTTTTGAAATATCTATTAATTCTTTTGATGCATGTCTATCATTGTGAGAATAATGAGCTATCAATGTATAACAGTACACTTGCTTTCCCGCTCAGTGTCAATATATTCTGAGACTCACCATTTGCACCCTCAAAATACACCAGAATCACAACTCATGACACTTTCATGAGGATGTTGTTACAAATTTTGTGAAAGCTAGTGGGAATTATTATAAGTCAGGCTAATAATTCTTACCAGTAAAAGTATTTTAAAGCAATGTCAGTAGAAGAAACTGTAAAATTTATTTTGGGGTTCTGAATATGACACTTTCATAGAAAGAATGATTGTCTTTACCAAGAACATATGCTTCTGTTACACAACAATGTGTCAGAATTACGAATCACAATTCTATAATCCAGGTCAGTGTAGGGGTGTGTGTGTGTGTGTGTGTGTGTGTGTGTGTGTGTGTATGTGTGTATGTGTGCATGCTTATTTGTGTTTGTACATGTTCTTGTGTGTGATCACATTTCTTAGGCATTGTATTAAGAAAGTAGTCATTAACATTTAAATGTCTCTCTTTAATGTAATGCTCTAATGTCACTTGAGTCAACAATGCACTGTCTTATTTCAACCTTTTGATTTTAGTAGCATAAGCACAGAGGTAATGATTGGGGGAAGAAACATTACCAAGATCACCCAATTCATCCTCCTGGGATTCTCCGATTTCCCCCAAATCACAGCACTGCTCTTTGTTATATTCCTCATCCTTTATCTTATAGCACTGACCTGGAACCTGTCCCTTATTGTTTTAATAAGGATGGACTCCTACCTCCACACACCTATGTACTTCTTCCTCAGCAATCTGTCCTTTATAGACTTCTGCTATATCACCTCTACAGTCCCAAAGATGCTTTCCAACTTCTTCCAGGAAAAGCAAACTATCAGCTTTGTGGGCTGCATAGTTCAATACTTTATCTTTTCCACTATGGGACTGACTGAATCTTGCCTCATAACAGCCATGGCCTATGACAGGTATGCTGCCATTTGTAACCCTCTTCTCTACTCATCAATCATGTCACCCAGCCTCTGCTCTTGGATGCTCTTGGGAAGCTATACAGCAGGACTCATAAGTTCTTTATGTCAGATATGTGTCTTGCTGCAGCTCCACTTCTGTGGATCTAATGTCATAAGACATTTCTTCTGTGACATGCCCCAGCTGTTAAATCTATCTTGCAACGACAATTTCTTTGCTCATGTCCTACTTGTCTTATTAACAATATTTTTTGGGCTTACCAATGCCTTCGTCATCATGGTATCCTACGGCTATATTGTCTCATCCATCATGAAGATCACTTCAGCGAAGGGCAGGTCCAAGGCCTTCAACACTTGTGCTTCTCACCTGACAACTGTTTCTCTTTTCTATAGTTCTGGCATCTTTGTCTATCTGAGTTCTAGCTCTGGTGGCTCCTCCAGCTTTGACAGATTTGCATCTGTCTTCTATACTGTGGTGATTCCCATGTTGAACCCTTTGATATATAGTCTGAGAAACAAGGAAATCAAAGATGCCATGAATAGGTTGCAGAAAAAGGCAACCTGCAGCTAAGGTAAGAGATGAGAAGATTTCACCACAAAGCCAGGTCAGAATTACTGCTATCTGCAACCATATGCACATGGATGGAATACTACAAAGTCCATGGCACTTCAGATAAAAATGATTTTGAAACAGACAATATGCCAATATAAACCAACAACTGATTTGGTGCATTTCAATTGCATCATCTTTAGAACCAGTAGCATCATAATTTCCAAGTTACAAATGGGCTATTTCCTAATTAATAATTCTATTTATAGGTATTTTAGGAATATCAAGTTGAGAAACTTGTGGGTGCCTGAAAATTGTTAAATTATAAGGAATGCCTTTAAAGAAAGTTCCTGATCAAATTCCTGACCTCAGATTCTACTAACTCTGTGTCATCAGTATAGAGATGTAGTGTACTAAAGCCTGGGCCATTACCATCGATTATTTTGTGATCCTGAGCAGGTGAGGATGATCATATGAAAAGTTCCTGTTTGAAAGAAACAAAGCCACACATTGGCTTTCTTGTGCCCTTTAGGAAGACTAATCAGAAAAACTTGATTATGTAAAAAAAAAACACTACCTAGCCATTTAATAACTTTTAGGTCAAACAGAAAAGTGGGAGTTTGAATCATGAAGAGAAAATCATAAGGAAGGCATTATTTCCATAGTGTTCTGACAGTTTGATTTTTTTCAGACCTTAAAAAGTCATGACCTTTAGCAGTATCTTATGGACCAATAGTAATATATGAGATGATGGGACCTGATCTCTCATCCTCTCCTACATTACAACCAGAAAGTTTACCCTGGATTGATAGAGCCAATCAGAACACTCCAAAAATATAGATTTTGATATTTCAGACACCTGATTAAGTGTGGTCTGAGATTTGTGTCAATTTATTCTAAGTGGAGAGTAACAACACAGGACAGACTGGCATGTTCTTTGTTATTGTCAATGCATGTTCAGTATTTTGTGTTTTAGTATTAATGTGGTTTTAAAAGAGTGATGTGATGGTGGTAGTGGAGTAACTAAAACTTGAAGGTGATATTTCTCAGGATTACAGTAGAGCTATTTTCTCTAGGTAGACATGAGGTTCACCATCATTAAGCAGAACTGTCTTACAGTTTACATTGGTTCACAGCCAGGGGAACTAAATAGTTGTAGTAGAGAGATAAGTATATCTGTGGAAATGAAAATGATGGAATGTTAATATTGTCTGTAGAGTCAAGTGTAGTGATTGACACATGTAATTCCATCTTTAGTAAGGCAGGGGATTGCCATGGGCTTTACGGCAACCTGGGTTACGAAGTGTTAGGGCAGCCTGGGTTACCTAGTGAGATTATATCACAAACAAACTCATGCAGACAAACTCTCTTCTTGAAACATGGCATCACAACACCCTTGCCTGAAGTTATATTCATCATCCTTTTCCCCACCCCCTTGCCAGTTTCATATAAGACCACATGTGGTTGGTTTGTGTTTCCCTGAGTACATAAGTTGTGCATGACTGATTAGGGGTTGGAACTCCCCAGGACAACAGTTGCTTGTTAGTCAAATATGCTGGAGGGAGGAATTCATTGTTGATGCTGCTGGTGGAGTCATTCTTGGTTTGGTAAGTAACTCTAATAAAGTCATTGGTTCACAAAGCTGGACTTGGATGGAATCATTTTTTTTTAATCTGTTCATTCCATCTGCATTTGGGTTACTGTGTGTTTATTTTTATATTCCCAAGAAAATTTCTACAACATGAAGAGAGCTCAAAGGACCAGGAGAGACTACAGATAATTATGCAAACTGAGTTGTCATTTCTGGCCAGTAGTCTCAATTCAGATATAAGTTTGTGGTTTTATGTCTCTGGTTTAAAGCAGTACCATGATATGTAAACAATGGCCACTGGTTTACCATGCTGCATAAATTTGACAAAATTGTTAGTGACTCTGTCATTATATTTTCATTTTATCTTCAGAGATTCATTAGATATTTTTATTTTTGAGATCTTAATATAATTACATAATTTCTTCCCTCCAATATTTCCCATATGTTCTTCCTTATCATCATTGGAGAGTTTCACACATATATACAACAAATTTTTACCATTACTTGAGAGTTTCACTTATGCACATAATAAATTTTGACCATATCAACCACTGGTTCTTTCTCTAATTCCTCCCAGAGCTTACCCCATGAAATGTGTCTCTCTGTGTTCTCTTTTTGTATTCCTTACTGAAACCATTCAGTACTATTTATATGTGTATTGATGTAGTTTGGGACCATAATGGTCCAGGATTATGGAGGAAGGGCTAAGGGAAGCTTCAGTCCCGTATATCTCAGACAAGGACAACACGAGTTAGTTCCACTCCTCACATCACCTGAGGTCATAAAGTTTCCTGTCTTACCATCAACCCTAGTAAGAATTTTTTCATAATTTATGTGTTTTATTCATATTACATTCCTATTATAGTCCCCCTTTTCCCAGTTACAAATCTCTTACAAATCCCTTCCTTAAAAATTCCTCACCCCATTACCCCTTTCATTTCTCAGAGAAGAAGAAGAACCCCTTTGGGTATCATCCCACCCTGGGACATCTAGTCCTAGCAAGATTAAGCATCTCCTCTCCACTAAGGCCCACCCAGGCAACCCAGTTAGGGAAGGGAAACCAATGGCAAGCAACAGAGACAGAGACAGCCCCTACTCTAATTGTTAGGGGACCCACCTGAAGACCAAGCTGCACATTTGCTACAAATGTATGGGGGGACCTACGTCCAGCCCCTGCATGTTTTTGGTTGGTGGTTCAGTCTCTGTGCACTCCTATGGGCCCAGCTTAGTTTAGTTCTTCATGGTATCCTTGACCTCTCCAGCTTCTTCAATTCTATACCACACTCTTCTACAAGACTCACCTGATGTTTGGTTATGGGTCTCTGCACCTGTTTCCATCTGCTGCTGTGTGAAGCCTCTTAGGTGATAGTTATGCCAAGTGTCTGCAAGCACAGCAGAGTGTCAGTAATAGTGGACTCTCTCCCATGGAATGTGTCACAAGTTGGGCCAGTTATTGGTTGGCTGTTTCTTCAGTTTCTGCTTCATCTTTATTCCTTTGTATCTTGTAGGTAGGTAAAATTTGGGGTTGAAGGGTTTGTGGGTACTTTGACTGAAGGTCCTACTTAGTTATGTGAGGTGACCTCTTCAGTCCCTTTATCCTGCTGGTAGGAATCTCAGATACAGTTACCCTCATATACTCCTCATAACCTCCTCCATTTCAGGTCTCCAGCTAGTCCCAGAGATGATCTCCACTGATTTCCATCCCCACTCCCTGCCCTCTTCCCTCTCCTTAACAACTTACCATCATCATCGTATCCCTCTTCACCCCTCTCCACACAGTTACCTCTCTCCATCCTCCTCAGATGGCTTATTTTGTTTCCCCTTCTGAGTGAGCTTCATACATCCTCCCATGGGCCCTCCTTGTTACCCAGTTTCTTTGGGTCTGTGCTTTTTGGTTAATGTCCACTTATAATTGAGTACACACCATACATGTTTTTCTGGATCTGCATTATCTCACTCAGGATGAAACTCTCAGGTTACATCAATTTGCCTGCAAATCGCATGATGTCTTTGTTTTTAATAGCTGAATAGTACTCCATCGTGTAGATATACCACATTTTCTTAATCCATCCTTCAGTTAAAGAACATTCTAGGTTGTTTCCAGTCTCTAGCTATTATGAATAAAGCTGCAATGAACATAGTTGAGCAAGTGTCCATGAGATATAGTAGTGTGCCTTTTAGGTATAGCTCAGGGGTATAGTTCTATAAGTGTCTACATCTACCAGCAATGTAGGAGTGTTCCTCTTTCTCCACACTATCAAAAACTATGTGCTGTCACTTGGGTTTTTGATCTTAGCCATTATGACAGGTATAGAATGGAATCTCAGAGTTGTTTTAATTTATATTTCTCTGGACTAAAGACATTGAACATTTCTTTAAGCGATTCTTGGCCATTTGATAGTCTTCTGTTGAGAATTCAATATGTATATATTTATATATTCTATATATGGTATCTATCTATCTATCTATCTATCTATCTATCTATCTATCTATCTATCTATCTATCTATCTATCTCATCTGTTGGATGGTTGATCATCTTTTCCCATTCTGTAGGTTGCCATTTTGTCCTATTGACTGTGTCCTTTGCCTTACAGAAGATTTTCAGTTTCATGAGGTCCCATTTATTAATTATTGATCTTAGTGCTTTAGCTATTTGTATTCTATTCAGGAATTTATCTCCAGTACCAATGAGCTCAAAACAGTTTCACACTTTCTCTTTTATTAGATTTAGTGTATCAGGTTTTATATTGAGGTCTTTGATCCACACAGATTTGAGTTTTGTGCAGGGTGATAGATATGGGTCTATTTGCATTCGTCTACATGAAGACATCCAATTAGACTAGCACTTTGTTGAAGATGCTTTTCTTTATCCACTGTATGGTTTTGGCTTGTTTGTTAATGATCAAGTGTCTGTAGATGTTTGGATTATTTCTATGATTTGATTCCATTGATCAACCCGTCTCTTTCTATATTAATACCATGCAGTTTTTTTATTACTATTGCTCAGTAGTACAGCTTGAAATCAGGAATGGAGTTACTTCCGGAAGTCCTTTTATTGTACAGAATTGTTCTAGGTAACCTGTTTTTGTTTTTGTTTGTTTTTTTCCCATATGAAGTTGAGAATTGCTCTTTCAAGGTCTAAAAAAAATGTTGAAAGTTTGATGGGAATTGCATTGAATCTGTAGATTACTTTTGATAAGATGGCCATTTTTACTATGTTAATCCTACCAATTCATGAGTAGGGGAGGGCTTTTCATCTTCTGATAGTATCCTCAATTTCTTTCTTCTGGGACTTGAAGTTCTTATCATACAGGCCTTTCACTTTCCTGGTTAGAGTGTCTGCAAGATATTTTATATTATTTGGGACTATTATAAATGGTGTTGTTTCTCTAATCTCTTTCTCACTCCATATATCATTTGTGTAAGGGAGGGATACTAATTTTTTGAGTTGATTTTATATCCAGCCACTTTGCTGAAGGTTTTTTTTATCAACTGTATGAGTAGTCTAATAGAATTTTGGGAACACTTCTATACTGTCATATTATCTGTGAACAGCAATACTTTGACTTCTTCCTGTCCAGTTTGTATTCCTTTGATCTCCTTTAGTTGTCTTATTGTTCTAGTTATAACTTTAAGTACTATATTGATAGATAAGGAAGGAGTGGATAACACTGTCTTGTACCTTATTTTAGGGGAATTACTTTAACTTTCTTTCCATTTTATTTGATGTTGACTATTGGCTTGCTGTACATTGCCATTATTTTGTTTAGATATACACCTTGTATTCCTGATCTCTCCAAAATTTTTAACATGAAGGGTGTTGGATTTTGTCAAAGGCTTTTTTAGCATCTAGTGAGATGATCATATGAAGTGGAAACTTACAGGTTCATTGGAAGTCAGTTGTGTTCAATGGTGTTTTGCTGAGGCAAACACATCAAGGAATGTTTCACCGTAACAGACACAGGTGAAAGGATATTGATAAAGCAACATGTGAAAGGGCATATGATGATAGAGTCTTTGCTAATGACATGTATTGATCTGCTTTACATTGCGTAGTTGAGTTTCATCTGTAGGGACTCCACAGAAAGGTAGTAAAAATCTTCTGGCATTATGATATGGTGTCTTGTCACTTTTTCTGGGGACTTGGGCCAATTGGCAGAGTAATGTCAGCTGATACAGACTCACATGGAGTTTTGCTAAGACAGACTCACATGTTGAGGCAAGACACATGGTGAGACAAGACTGTGGGGAACATGTATTGTTTTGAGGGACTATTAATAGAACTCAATGGACTGTGAGAAGAATTTGTCTTGCTTGCATAGTTAAATTCTACTTGGTCTTACATCCTCATTGATATTCGCTTCATAGAGCGAGGCACAGCTGAGAACTTCTGGAGTTTCTCCTGAGCCCTCTTGTTAACTCATGCTGATTTGCCTGAGGCCAACTGTTCCTGCTAGGTCATGCCACTGCTCATGCTATCCTGACACTACTGAAATGAACTGCTGGTATATTTGTGAAATATTTGCAAGTAGATCAAGCTACCACTGCTGTTCTGTCAATTGAACTGCTGATTTCCTGACAGTGAAGAAGGGATTTGCCCCAAAGAACCATTTAATTTTTTAATGGATAAATTTCTACTTACATTTCAAATGTTATCCACTTTCCTGGTTTCCCATCCACAAACTCCTCATCCCATCTTCCCTCCCCCTTCTTCTATGAGGGTGTTAGCCCACCAACCCACCACCCCTTTCTGCCTCCCCACTCTGATATTAACCTACACGGGGGGGGGGCAGGGTCCAGCCTTGGCAAGACAAGGGCTTCTCCTCCCATTGGTACCCAACAAGGCCATCCTTTGCTAGATATGCAGTTGGAGCCATGGATCTGTCCATGTGTACTCTTTGGGTGGTAGTTTAGTCCCTGGCAGCTCTGGTTGGTTAGCATTGTTGTTTTTATGGGGTTGCAAGTCCCTTGAGCTCCTTCAATCATTTTTCTACCTGCTCCAATGGGGATCTTGTTCTCAGTTCAGTGGTTGGCTGCTAGCATTTGCCTCTGTATTTGACATGCTCTGGCACAGCCTCTCAGGAGACAGCTATATCGGGCTCCTGTCAGCATGCACTTCTTGGCATCAGCATTATTGTCTGGGTTTGGTGGATATATATACATATATATGCATACATATATGCATACAGACATATGTATGTATGTATGGGCTGCATCCCCAAGAGAGGCAGGGTCTGAATGACCATTCCTTCAGTCTCTGCTCCAAACTTTGTCTCCATATCTTCTCCAATGAATATTTTTGTTCCCCATTTTAAGAAGGACTGAAGCATCTGCACTTTGGTCTTCCTTCTTCTTGAGCTTCATGTGGTCTGTGGATTGTATCTTGGGTAATTCGAGCTTTTGAGCTAATATCCACTTATCAGTGACTGCATACCATATGTGACTTTTTTTTTTTTTTTGTGATTGGGCTACCTCACTCAGGACATTTTTTACTTCCATCCATATGCCTATGAATTTATGAAGTCATTGTTTTTAATACCACATTTTCTGTATTCATTCCTCTGTTGAGGGACAGCTGGGTTCTTTCTAGCTTCTGGCTCTTATAAATAAGGCTGCTATGAACATAGTGGAGATGTGTCTTTGTTATATGTTGGAGCATCATTTGGGCATATGCCCAGTAGAGGTATAGCTGGGTGCTCAGGTAATGGAATGTCTAATTTTCTGAGGAACCTCCAGACTTATTTCCAGAGTGATTGTACAAGTTTGCAATCCCACCAACAATGGAGGTGTGAGTGGTCCTCTTTCTCCACATCCTCACCAGCATCTGTTGTCATCTGAGTTTATTATTTTAGCCATTCTGATTGGTGTGAGGTGGAATGTCAGGGTTGTTTTGATTTGCATTTCCCTGATGACTAAGGATTTTGAGCATTTCCTTAGGTACTTCTAAGCCATTTGATGTTCCTCAGCTGAGAAATCTTTGTTTAGCTCTGTCCCCATTTTTTATTAGGGTTATTTGATTCTATGGAGTTTAACTTCTTGAGTTCCTTCTATTTATAGGACATTAGTCCTCTATTGGATGTAGGATTGGTAAAGATCTTTTACCAATCTGTTGGCCACAGTGTCCTTTGCCATACAGAAGTTTTGAAATTTTATGAGGTGCCATTTGTGAATTCTTGATCTTAGAGACATTGGTGCTCTGTTCAGGAAAATTTCCCCTGTGCCTATGTGTTAGAGGCTCTTTCCTACTTTTCCTTCTATTAGTTTCAATGTATCTGGTATTATGTAGAGGTTCTTGATCCATTTGGACTTGAGTTTTATACAAAGTGATAAGAATGAATTGATTTGCATTATTCTACATGCTGACCTCTAGTTGAACCAACACCATTTGTTGAACATGCTGTATTTTTACCATTGGATGGTTTAGCTCCTTTGTCAAAGACCTTATGTCAAAGTGATCATAAGTGTGTGGGTTCATTTCTGCGTCTTCAATTCTATTCCATTGATCTACCTGTCTGTCCCTGTAACAATACCATACAGTTTTTTATCATGATAGCTCTGCAATACAGCTTGAGGTCAGGGATGGTGATTCCTCTAGAAGTTCTTTTATTGTTGAGTATAGTTTTCGCTATCCTGGATTTTTGTTATTACAAATGAATTTGAATATTGCTCTCTCTAACGCTGTGAAGAATAGAGTTGGAATTTTAATGTAGATTTTATTGAATGTGTAGATTGCTATTGGCAAGATGGCCATCTTTACAATATTAATCCTGCTAATTCATGAGCATGGGAGATCTTTCCATTTTCTGAGATCTTGAATTTCTTTCTTCAGAGACTTAAAATTTGTGTCATACAGATATTTCACTTGCTTGGTTAGAGTCACACTGAGGTATTTTATATTATTTGTGACTATTGGGAAGAATGTCCTTTACTTAATTTTTTCTCAGCCTGCTTATCCTTTGAGTAGAGGAAGGCTACTGATTTGTTTGAGTTAATTTTATATCAACCACTTTGCTGAAGTTGATTATTAGATTTAGGAGTTCTCTGGTGGAATTCTTGGGGTCACTTAAGTATACTATCATATCATCTGCAAATAGTGATATTTTGATTTCCTCCTTTCCAATTTGATTCCCTTTGACCTCCTTTGCTGTTTGATTGCTCTGGCTAGAACTCCAAGAACTATATTGAGTAGGTGGGGAGAGAGTGGGCAACCTTTTCTAGTCCCTAATTTTAGTGGGATTGCTTCATGTTTCTCTCCATTTAGTTTGATAGTGGCTAATGGTTTGCTGTATACTGCTTTTACTATGTTTATATATGGGCCTTGAATTCCTGGTCTTTCCAAGACTTTTAACACAAAGGGGTGTTGAATTTTGTCAAATGGCTTCTCAACACCTAATGAGATAATCATGTGGGTTTTTTCTTTGATTTCGTTTTAGTAGATTATGTTGATGGATTTCTGTATATTGAACTATTCCTGCATCCCTGGGATGAAGCCTACTTGATCATGATGAATGATCATTTTCATGTGTTCTTGGATTTGGTTTGCAAGAATTTTATTCAGTGTTTTGTGTTGATATTCATAAGAGAAATTGGTCTGAAGTTCTCTTTCTTCACTGGGTCTTTGTGTGGTTTAGGTATAAGCATAATAGTGGCTCATAGAAGGAATTGGATAGTGTTCCATCTCTTTGTATTTTCTGAAGTAGTTTGAGCAGTATTGGTATTAGGTATTCTATGAAAGTCTGAGAGAATTCTCCACTAACCCTTCTGGTTCTGTCCTTTTTCTGGTTGAGAGTCTTTTAATAACTACTTCTTTTTCCTTAGGACTTATGGGACTTTTTAGATGGTTTATCTGATACTGGTTTAACTTTGGTTCCTGGTATCTGTCTAGAAAAGTGTCCATTTCCTCCAGATTTTCCAGTTTACTACTTTTGAAGTAGGATCTGATGATTGTTTGAATTTCCTTTGTTTCTGTTGTTATGTCTCCATTTTCATTTCTGATTTTGTTAATTTGGACAGTCTCTCTGTGCCCTCTGGTTAGTCTGGCTAAGGATTTATCTATCTTGTTGATTTTCTCAAAGACCAGCTACTGGTTTTGTTGATTCTTTCTATAGTTCTTTCTGTTTCTACTTGGTTGATTTCAACCCTGACTTTGATTATTTCTTGCCATCTACTCCTCTTGGGTGTATTTGCTTCTTTTTATTCTAGAGCTTTTAGGTGTGCTATCAAGCTGCTAATGTATGGTCCCTCCAGTTTCTTTTTGGAGGCACTTGGAGTTATGAGCTTTCCTCTTAGCACTGCTTTCATTATGTCCCATAAGTTTGTGTATGTTGTGCCTTCATTTTTATTGAAATTTAAAAAGCCCTTAATTTCTTTCTTCATTCTTTCTTGACCAAGCTATCATTGAGTAGTGCATTGTTCAGCTTTCATGTGTATGTGGCTTTTCTGTCACATTTTTTTTTTATTGTAGACCAGCCTTAGTCCATAGTGATCTGATACTATGCATGGTATTATTTCAATCTTCTTGTATCTGTTGAGGCCTGTTTTGTGACCGATTATATGGTCAGTTTTTTGAGAAGTTACTATGAGGTGCTGAAATGAAGGTATATTCTTCTGTTTTAGGATGAAATGTTCTATAGATATGTGTTAAATCCATTTGTTTCATAACTTCTGTTAGTTTCTCTGTGTCTTTATTTAGTTTCTGTTTCTGTGATCTGTGCATTGATGGGAGTGGGGGGTGTTTAAGTCTCCCACTATTATTGTGTGAGGTGCAATGTGTGCTTTGAGCTTTAGTAAGGTTTCTTTTATCAATGTAGGTGCCCTTGCATTTGGAGCACAAATATTCAGGATTGAGAGTTCATCTTGGTGGATATTTTCTTTGATAAATATGAAATGTTCTTCCTTATCTTTTTTGATAACTTTTGGTTGAAAGTCATTTTTATTTGATATTAGAATGGCTACTCCAGCATGTGGCTTGGGACCATTTGCTTGGAAAATTGTTTTCCAGCCTTTTACTCTGAGGTAGTGTCTATCTTTGTCTCTGAGGTGTATTTCCTATATGCAGCAAAGTGCTGGGTCCTCTTTATGTATTCAATCTGTTAGTCTACATTTTTATATTGGGGAATTGAGTTCATTGATGTTGAGAGATATTAGGGATCAATGACTTTTTTTCCTGTTAGTTTTGTTGTGAGAGGTGGAATTATGTTTGTGTAGCTACCTTCCTTTGTGTTCATTAAAATTAGATTACTTTCTTGCTTTTTCTAGTGTGCCATTTTTCTTCTTGTGTTCAAGTTTTCTATCTATTATCTTTTGTAGGGCTGGATTTGTGTAACAGTATTGTGTAAGTTTTTTTTCATGGAATATCTTGGTTTCTCCATTTATGGTAATGGAGAGTTTGGCTGGATATAATAGCCTGGGCTGGCATTTTTGTTTTCTTTGAGTCTGTATGACATATGTCTAGGATCTTCTGCCTTTCATTATCTCTGTTGAAAAGTCTGGTGTAATTCTGCTAGGTCTGCCTTTATATGTTACTTGACCTTTTTCTCTTACTGGTTTGAATATTCTTTCTTCGTTTTGTGTGTTTGGTGTTTTGACTATTATGTGACTGGAGGAACTTCTTTTCTGGTCCAAATATTTGTAGTTCTGTAGGCTTCTTGTATGTTTATGGGCATCTTTCTTTGGGTTATGGAAGTTTTCTTCTATAATTTTGTTGAAGATATTTTCTGGCCCTTTAGTTGGGAATCATTGCTCTCTTCTATACCTATTATCCTTAGGTTTGATCTCATTGTGTCCTGGATTTCCTGGATGTTTTGGGTTAGGAGCTTTTGGCATTTTGCATTTTCTTTGATGGTTGTGTCAATGTTTTCTACAATATCATCTGCACCTGAGATTCTCTCTTTCATCTCTTGTATTCTAATGGTAATGCTTGTGTCTATGACTCCTGATCTCTTTCCTAGGTTTTCTATCTCCAGGGTTGTCTCCCTTTATGATTTCTTTATTTTTCCTATTTCCATTTTTAGGTCCTGGATGATTTTGTTCAATTCCTTAACCTGTCTGGTTGTGTTTTCTGTAATTTGTTAAGAGATTTTTGTGTTTCCTTTTTAAGGAATTCTACCTGTTTACCTGTGTTGTCCTATATTTCTTTAAGGGACTTATTTATGTACTTCTTAAAGTCCTCTGACATCATCATGAGTTGTGATTTTAAATCAAAATCTTATTTTTTCCTTTATGTTGGGGTATCCAGGGCTTGCTGTGTGTGTTTGTTGGGGGGCAGGAATGACTGGGTTCTTATGATGCTAAGTGGGCTTGATTTCTGTTGCTTACCTCTTTACCAGTGTCTCTTTCCATCTGCTTATCACTGGTGTTAGTTGGTCTTGCTGTCTCTGACAGTGGCTTGAACCTCCTGTAAGCCTGTGTGTCAGCACTCCTGGAGACCAGCTTTCTTCCAGGCAGATCTGGGTACAGAGAGCTGTGTCACAGGGTAAGCTCCAGGTCAAGGCAGAAATCAGAATTATCCTGTTCCAAACTGTTCCTAGATTCCTCTATCCAGAGGGCTCCAGGCGTGTTCCTCTTGGGCCAGGAATGTAAGCAGAAGTGGTAGTCCCCCCTGTGCTCTCAGGATTGTCTGCACTTCTGAGAATCCAGCTCTTTCCCCATGGTATCTGGGTACAGAGAGCTGTGTTACAGGGTCAGCTCAGGGTGCAGGCAGAAACTGGAAGCAGTCTCTGTCTTTTTACTGGGGAATTGGGTCCACTGATGTTTAGAGATGTTAGTGACCAATGATTGTTCATTCCTGTTATTTTGATGTCGTTGTTGTTGTTGTTGTTGTTGTTGGTGGTGGTGGTGGTGGTGTGTGTGTGTGTGTGTGTGTGTGTGTGTGTATGCTTCCTTAATTTGCTTCCTTAATTTTGTTTTTACTGGTGTGGAATTATTTATTTACTGTTTTTTTTCTTGTGTGTAGTTAACCTCCTTGGGTTGGAGTTTTCCTTCAAATAATTTCTGTATGTTCTGGATTTGTGGATAGATATTGTTTAAATATTTTTCATGGTATATCTTTTTTCCATCTATGGTAATTGAGAATTTTTCCAATTCAGTAGTCTAGGATGGCATATGTGGTTTATAAGAGGCTGTAGATCTCTATCCAGGCCCTTATAGCTTTTAGAATCTCTGTGGAGAACTCCAGTGCAGTTCTGATAGGTCTGCCTTTGTATGTTACTTGGCTTTTTTTCTCTAGCAATATTTAATATTTGTTTTTTATTCTATAGATTTTGTATTTGGATTATTATGTGGTAGCAGGACTTTCTTTTCTGGTTCAATCTAATTGGTATTCTGTAAGCCTCTTGTACATTTATAGACATATCTTTTTGTAGGCTTTAGAGATTTTCCTTTATGATTTTTGTTGAAAATAATTTTTGGTCTTTGGAGCTGGGACTCTTCATCTTCTCTCCTATTATTTTTAGGTAAGGTCTTCCCATGTATTCCAGATTTCATGAATGTTTTGTCAGGAAATTTTAGATTTAACATTTTTATTGACTGTATCAATTTCTTCTATTATATCTTCTATACCCGAGTTTCTCTCTTTCATCTTTTATGTTGGTGATTCTTATGTCTATTGTTCCTATTCTTTTTCCTCAGTTTTCTATCTCCAGAATCCCCTCAATTGTGGGTGTTTTTGTTATTGTTTACTTGTTTTTTTTGTTTCGATTTTTACTTTCATGTCAAACAGTTTTGTGTATTTGCTTCATCTGTTTAGTTGTATTTTTCTGTATATCTTTAAGGGATTTATTAGTTTCTTTAAAATCTCTACCTGTTCAATTGTATTTTCATGTATTTCTTGAAGAAATATATTCATTTCTTCTTTAAAGGCACCTACCACCTTTATAAAGTTGAATTTATGGTCATTTCCTTATGCTTCTGTTATGTTAGGATATTCAGGGCTTGCTGGAGTGGGGTAGCTTTGATCTGAAGGTACCATATTGCCCTGGTTCTTGTTATTGTGTTCTTACTCTGGCCATTAGCTGTTTGTCCTTGGATGTTCCTGGTGTAGCAGGGACTGTGAAGGCAGGCCTAATCTGTATGTTCCCAGTTCAGCAGGCATCCAGTGAGCTGCCTTGTACTGATATTCTTGGTGTGGCAGGCTTGGATGTTTCTTGTTTGGTTGTCTGGATGGAGGCAAGCTTAGTAGTAACCAGACACTGGAGCTCTGAGGACAGCCTGCAGCTAGCTCTCAGCAGCTGAGTGTGCATCAGGGCACAGGCAGGGAAACTGAGGTGTGGGGATCATCCTGGTTGTTCCCTATTCAGCAGGCCTGATGGAGGTTACCAGAGGAATGGTCAGATAATGGATCTCTAAGGATAGCCTTCAGCTAGGTCAGGACAGCCAGGTATGCCCCTAGTAAGAATTTATTACCCTGACAATTATCAGGCTTCACTCCTTGTTTGACCTCCTAAGGTTCCCCTCACTCACACCCACCCAACCCCTGAGTATACAGTAGAAGCATCTCCCAACACACATGGCCAGTGGTGCACAGTGACACAATCCTTGCCCCAGAAACCCTGGCCACCTCTCCAGGGAAATAAATACTCCCTTCTCTACCCCTAATAAGCTAACCAGTTTTCCAAAGCTGTTCCTGGGTGTGTCTTCTTTGCCCACACACTCACCAATGACCAAGATCTTGCCTGCACCCACTAACCTGGCTAAGCTTCCCAGTACAGCCTAGTATGCAGTAGGCCTGACTATCTGAAGGGAGAACCTTACACAGACTCATGGTGTAGGACTATTCACTAGAGAGTGGGAAACCTCTCAGGGCACAGTTCTTTGAAGGAAATTTAATGTTTCCCTAGCAGCTGTCATGGCCAATGGTACACAGTCACCCTTGTGTGATACTATGTCCACATAACAAGATAAAAGCAGTAGATTATTTCCTACAGTCTAAGCTACCAGTACTCTTCAGTTAGCAGGCAGCTCTTTCAATGCTGAAATCAGACTAGTTTGTTCTGTGTAGGCAACCACAGTTGGTATGTATTCATAAATACAACTACCCTGTCATATTCAGAAATACTGTTTCATAACAGTCCTTCCCAATCACTACCTTTTATAACCTTCTTTTCTTAATTGAGTGTGTGTGTGTGTGTGTGTGTGTGTGTGTGTGTGTGTGTGTGTGTATGAGAGAGTGTAGGGAGCTGTATTGGATTTGGGCCTGGCCGCTTTGTGACTGTATGGCCACAGTTAAGATTACTGCCATAAAGTCTTGAGATTGTTAGATGAAAAGCCTCTCCCATGAATTTACGGCACAAGAAGATGACAGACACAGAAGGCTTTCAGCCCTGAACAAGACCCTTCTGGGTCTTCTGCAGGGTTTGACCCCTGCTGAGCCCTGCTGATGCATGTGGAAGCCTTTTGTTCCTAACTAGGAGCAGTCTGGCCTGGTACTTCACACCTGAGTCAGATTTAGGCTGGCCTTCCTGGTTATTTCCCTAATTTATTCAGGTCATGAAGTTGGTCTTTTGTTATGGATGTCTTAAGCCAGGGTTGTGCTTCTCAGATACCTGCTAACTGGTGTACTTGGGGTATATAGTTTGGTGAATAAAGTTACAGGAGCCCTTCCTCTTCTGGCTTGACATGAATAACTTCTGTGTGTGTGTGTGTGTGTGTGTGTGTGTGTGTGTTTCTTTAATCCCACAGGCTTTCACCCGATTCTCGGTACCGTGTCGGTGCAGGCGCCAACAAGAGAGAGAGAGAGAGAGAGAGAGAGAGAGAGAGAGAGAGAGAGAGAGAGAGAGAGTATTTAGTGATGAACACTCTGCAGTTACTTAGTCTCTGCACTCTAACCATCTGTGTGAGTCTGTATTGACTGCCATACACTCAAAACAAAGAAGCTCCTTTGGTGAGGGCTGAGTGGACAAGTGTTTAAAAGGCAGTGTCCATATAACAAATATATGTCCATATAATAAGATAATAGCCATAGATTCTTCCCTAGGGTCTAAGACTTCTCTACCTTTTAGTTCTTGGCCAGGTTTATGGAAGATGCTTCTACTGCATACTCAAGGGCTGTGTGAACCTTATAAGGTTAAACAAGGAGTGAAGACTTCTAATTATCAGGTGTAAAATGTGGACCTTAAAGCCAATCAAAAATTGGTTAACCCTATAGCATTCATGCCATGATTGTATGGAAGGACATATTTTTTCTATCATTGTAGTTCACAAGGTTCTCATCTGGATTAAACTGTTGATAACTTTTACCCCTCAGAAGCCTATACAGCACCTTTTGGCACTCTGAAAGCTAGTCAGTAGGAAAAAACTTTCAGGTCAGTATTTCTCCATATGCTGTGATCTGAATGTTTGGTATCTTCAATAATAGGGTCTTACTATTTAATTCTAAAGATAACCAAGAGTAGTGCTTCTTTTTCAAGATTTATTAATTTAATTGCCTTTTCTTTACAGCTGAATAAAAATCTATCACATGAACATAATTTACATTATTTGTAGGGAGCTGTGAAGTCCCGCACCCCAAAGATGGCGCCGGTTTCCACCTTCCACCTTCCCGATGGTGAGCGCTCCCTGAGATAAACAAGTCCTTATTTGGCTAGGCCCGCTCAGCCTGGTCGCTTCCGCATAGATACAGCCTATCCGCTATCCCCACGTGGCCAGCACTAGTTATTTAAGTGTGGTGCGGGGGGGGGGGTGTGTGTGCCCCGGGGTCAGAAGCTTTTACAAGGTTCCTGAATAAACTGCTTGAAGAAGATCTTCGCTGGTCATGTCTTCCTTGCTGGTTGAGGTTGGGTGCGACAATTATTCATTTATTAGCTGATGGATATCTCAGCTGTTCATTTTCAAAGCCCAACACTCAGATTTAACCTTGTCCAAAGTCTATGGGCCATTAAGCACTGTGGCTGGCACTTTGAAACTACAGATGTGAGGACTCATTCCCTTGGGAACATCAGTGATACTGAATGAATAGCTATCCAGACCAGATAATTTAGAGGTTCAATCCTATATTCAGTTTGACAAATGACCTTCTCTTTCTCTGAATCTTTTGTTCTGATCAGTAGAGCACAGTGACACCATGACAGTACTAAGGTGTATAAAGAACTCAAGGTATGAAAGACTCAAGTGGTTGGTGTTATTTTGGTCGTACTCTTGATTTGAATAATCAATATTACATACACATCATGGTGGTATCATAAGCCCATAATCAAACAAAATTATGTCTAAATTCTACCAAAAATTGTTATAGAAATATGTTATAGAAATATAAAACAGGCTGGAAGAAGGCACTTAAACATGCATACCTGAAAAAAGTCAGTTAGGTTTTTATTATTCAGCCATGTAGGATATTACCCTTGTAACTGACATTTACTTGGCTTACAAAGCAATAGGCTTCCATATGAGTTTTTCATACACTGTTCTTTTTAGTTGGCTCTCCTTTCTTTCCTCTTTGTCTTCCTCATTTTCTTCATCTCTGCCTTCTTAGTCATTTCTACATCTCCAGTATTCTTCTACCTGTTTCTATACCGCCTGTGTTCGGTTATGAAACATCCCTTGAGGTATTCAACCTATGATCATTTTCGGAGTCCCATATTCTACAAATATTCCATTAAGCCAACAAATCTAAAGATGTGTACTTTGGATCTACCAAGACAATGTGAGGGATCTGTCTTCCTGGGCTTCAGTTACCTCATTCAGCATACTTTTCAGTGGGATTACATGTAATATGTAGATTACTTTTGGTGGATGGCCATTTTCACAATGTTGTGTTACTAACTAACAAGCACGGGAATCCTTTGCACCTCATAGCCTATTACTTCAACTTTCTTCCTGGTTTTACATTCTCATTATAAAGGTTCTTCATTTCCTTAATTATGTTTACTCCAAGGTTTTTTTTGGGGAGGAAGGATTATTGTAAAGGGCATTACTTTCCTGGTTTCTTTCTCAGTGTTTTTGTAATTGGTATATAGGAGGGTTACTAATCTTTGTAGATTAATTTTGTATCCTGTCATTTTGCCCTCATACTTACATATCAAGCAATTTTCCAAATAAACTTTATCACCGGATCTGCAAATAATTTTCAAAGTATAAATATACATCTTCTGCAATTTGTAAAGTTATCTGTACTCTTATTTACAACAAAAATGTGAAGACAAAAGTGTATAAATGAGAATTGTACCATTTTTCTGGGAAGATAACTTATAACACAAGCCTTTATATGTCTCTGACCATTTTATCATGTTAATATTCTATCAAATAACATGTCAAAATGGAAACTATAAATTTTAAATATAATTCCTTGTAGTGCATTGTGTACTCCACAGAACCTGGAATGGGTTGGAAATTTTCAAGTGTGAAAATTCCATTGATTAATTAGTGATTAAAAGTTCCTATTTTGTGTGTGTTTTATTTGCTTTCATGGCTGACCTTCTGTTTACAGATAGACCAATTTATTAGAATGACATAAAACAAGTACTCTTCTAATTTTACTCTTGTTGTTTTAAGAAAAATATCCTGACAGCAAAAATGAAGGGGAAGAAAGGATTTATTGAGTTTACAATCCCAAATTACAACCTATTATTGAAGGGAAATCTTCAGAGGATCGATTCATATCACATCACATCCACACTGTAGATTGAAGAGAGAACAAAAGTTTCCTTGTGTTCTCACTTTCTGCTTTATTTACTCTTACATATTTTATGGCCAGCACATGAAATCTCCCTACCCATATTCAGTACTTTCTTTTCCATTCCAAGTAAGGTAATTAGGGCAATCCCCACATGGATCTACTTGATCTAGGCAACCCTTCATTCAGGCTTTCTTACTGTAAGATTATAGGTTGTGACAAGCTGACATTTAAAATTATTCTTCATAATTCATTTCTTGTCAACTTGACACCAAACATCTCACCATAAGTCATAGCTTTTTTTACCCCTTGTTCCCAGAGTCTCATATTAATACCGTGATACAAAACAAAGTCTCACTTTGACAAGCTCCTATTGTCTTAAGCACTTCCACTACTTCAAGACTCCAAAATATTAAAAAATCCAAAGTCTCTTAATGATGGGTTCATATAAAGATATTATTACTTAAACCTTATTTCACAGTAAGTAAAATATAACACTTAAGCCAAACCAAAATCCAGTAGTGTAAATATCAAGCCCAGTTGTTCAGTGCCTGGCTATCTGCTTTGGCAGAGTCACCTCCCTAGTTCTGTCTGCCCCAGCACACAGACTTTCTAATTTATTCTAGCTCTGTTGTATACGCACAGCTGTCCTTGGGGGATGTCCAATAGTTCTGGCATCTTAGTGTCCTGGGGTGTCCACAGGAATTGTCTCCACTTTCACCAATGTTTTCTCCTCTCTCCACACAGTATTCAGACCTGCAGCACAATGCCAGACCTTAATTTCTCTCCACAAGTTCTTTCATCCTTTAGCTCCAGTAACATGTAAACAGTTTTTCATTTATTTCCAAATTTTGCTGTAAGCTCCATGTGTAGCCTGGCCCTTTTGGACCACAGTTGAATGAGTTTCTACATACTAATCTCGATGAAATACTTTCCTGTTGTTTTCATGAAGCGCAAGATTCACTACAGTGGTGCAGATTTCTCATTAACCACAGCAGATTCTTCAGCCTGACCAGTCTGCACATCTCATGAATGGCCCTGACCCAGTTTCTAATTAAGTCCTTGTCAACATGAGACCTCATGAACAGAATTACCACTGTCCATATTTCTTTTAATATTACTGTCTTCCAAGCTTTCATTTAAATGGCTTAATAAGCTCTTTCAATGACTTCTCCAACCCAAAGTTACAAACTCTCTAATTCCTCTGCCCCACAACAGAGGGTCAGGGTTATTAAAAGAACATCCCATTACTTCAGTGCCAATTTGTGTTTGAATTTTGGTTCTATTCTTGGGATAAAAGATTCCAGCAGAAACAACAAGGAGGGAAGGGTTTATTTGGTTTGCAGTTCCTGGTTACATCCTTGAGAGGAATTTGACACAGGCATGCAAGCAGATAGTCACATCACATCCACATTCAGGAGCACAGAGAGATTAAATGAATGCTTCTCTGCTTGCTGGCTTCCTGCTTTCTTCACTCACACACGAAGAACAGCTGATGCAATGCTGCTATTCACATTGATGGTAGGTCTTCCATTCTACCTCACTTAAGGAAATCAAGACCAGAGGTTGTCTGGATCTAGGCAATTCTTTCTTCATGCTTTCTTTCTACATGATTCTAGGTTGGAACAAATGGCTTTTAATACTAGCCAACACACACACACGCACACACACACACACACACACACACACACACACACACACACACATGAGTCAAAGGATGAAAGAAATGAGAAGAATTTAAATATTACTTTAAAAACTAACAAAATAATAGAAACTATAAAAAATCAAACCCTATCACAAGACTTTATCATTGTTCTTTGGCAAACACAAATTATGAAGGATCATAAATGTACATGTTAAAGATAAAATACCGGGCCCGCAGCAGCTCTCTGCTCCCAGACCCCGTGGGAAAGAGACCTCACCGCCTGGTCAGGTGGGCACTCCTGAGGCTGCAGAGCGGAAGAGACCACCAACACTGCTCACCCCTGCCCACATCCCTGGCCCAAGAGGAAACTGTATAAGGCCCCTGGGCTCCCGTGGGGGAGGGCCCAGGAGCGGCAGGACCCCTGCCTGAGACACCGCAGGAACCTGAAGGAAACAGACCAGATAAACAGTTCTCTGCACCCAAATCCCGTGGGAGGGAGAGCTAAACCTTCAGAGAGGCAGACAAGCCTGGGAAACCAGAAGAGACTGCTTTCTGCACACACATCTCGGACGCCAGAGGAAAACACCAAAGGCCATCTGGAACCCTGGTGCACTGAAGCTCCCAGAAGGGGTGGCACAGGTCTTCCTGGTTGCTGCCGCCGCAAAGAGCCCGTGGGCAGCACCCCGCGACCGAACTTGAGCCTCGGGACCACAGGTAAGACCAACTTGTATGCTGCAAGTGACCTGCCTGGTGAACTCAAGACACAGGCCCACAGGAACAGCTGAAGACCTGTACAGAGGAAAAACTACACGCACGAAAGCAGAACACTCTGTCCCCATAACTGGCTGAAAGAAAACAGTAAAACAGGTCTAGAGCACTCCTGACACACAGGCTTATAGGGACAGTCTAGCCACTGTCAGAAATAGCAGAACAAAGTAACACTAGAGATAATCTGATGGCAAGAGGCAAGCACAGGAACCCAAGCAACAGAAACCAAGACTACATGGCATCATCGGAGCCCAATTCTCCCAACAAAACAAACATGGGATGTCCAAACACACCAGAAAAGCAAGATCTAGTTTCAAAATCATATTTGATCATGATGCTGGAGGACTTCAAGAAAGACGTGAAGAACTCCCTTAGAGAAACACAGGAAAACATTAATAAACAAGTAGAAGCCTACAGAGAGGAATCGCAAAAATGCCTGAAAGAATTCCAGGAAAACATAAATAAACAAATAGAAGCCCATAGAGAGGAGACACAAAAATCCCTGAAAGAATATCAGGAAATCATAAATAAACAAGTAGAAGCCCATAGAGAGGAGTCACAAAAATCCCTGAAAGAATTCCAGGAAAACACAATCAAACAATTGAAGGAATTAAAAATGGAAATAGAAGCAATCAAGAAAGAACACAGGGAAACAACCCTGGATATAGAAAACCAAAAGAAGAGACAAGGAGCTGTAGATACAAGCTTCACCAACAGAATACAAGAGATGGAAGAGAGAATCTCAGGAGCAGAAGATTCCATAGAAATCATTGACTCAACTGTCAAAGATAATGTAAAGCGGAAAAAGCTACTGGTCCAAAACATACAGGAAATCCAGGACTCAATGAGAAGATCAAACCTAAGGATAATAGGTATAGAAGAGAGTGAAGACTCCCAGCTCAAAGGACCAGTAAATATCTTCAACAAAATCATAGAAGAAAACTTCCCTAACCTAAAACAAGAGATACCCATAGGCATACAAGAAGCCTACAGAACTCCAAATAGATTGGACCAGAAAAGAAACACCTCCCGTCACATAATAGTCAAAACACCAAACGCACAAAATAAAGAAAGAATATTAAAAGCAGTAAGGGAAAAAGGTCAAGTAACATATAAAGGCAGACCTATCAGAATCACACCAGACTTCTCGCCAGAAACTATGAAGGCCAGAAGATCCTGGACTGATGTCATACAGACCCTAAGAGAACACAAATGCCAGCCCAGGTTACTGTATCCTGCAAAACTCTCAATTAACATAGATGGAGAAACCAAGATATTCCATGACAAAACCAAATTTACACAATATCTTTCTACAAATCCAGCACTACAAAGGATAATAAATGGTAAAGCCCAACATAAGGAGGCAAGCTATTCCCTAGAAGAAGCAAGAAACTAATCGTCTTGGCAACAAAACAAAGAGAATGAAAGCACACAAACATAACCTCACATCCAAATATGAATATGACGGGAAGCAATAATCACTATTGCTTAATATCTCTCAATATCAATGGCCTCAACTCCCCAATAAAAAGACATAGATTAACAAACTGGATACGCAACGAGGACCCTGCATTCTGCTGCCTACAGGAAACACACATCAGAGACAAAGACAGACACTACCTCAGAGTGAAAGGTTGGAAAACAATTTTCCAAGCAAATGGTCAGAAGAAGCAAGCTGGAGTAGCCATTCTAATATCAAATAAAATCAATTTTCAACTAAAAGTCATCAAAAAAGATAAAGAAGGACACTTCATATTCATCAAAGGAAAAATCCACCAAGATGAACTCTCAATCCTCAATATCTATGCCCCAAATACAAGGGCACCTACATATGTAAAAGAAACCTTACTAAAGCTCAAAACACACATTGCACCTCACACAATAATAGTGGGAGATTTCAACACCCCACTCTCATCAATGGACAGATCATGGAAACAGAAATTAAACAGAGATGTAGACAGACTAAGAGAAGTCATGAGCCAAATGGACTTAACGGATATTTATAGAACATTCTATCCTAAAGCAAAAGGATATACCTTCTTCTCAGCTCCTCATGGTACTTTCTCCAAAATTGACCATATAATTGGTCAAAAAACGGGCCTCAACAGGTACAGAAAGATAGAAATAATCCCATGCGTGCTATCGGACCACCACGGCCTAAAACTGGTCTTCAATAACAATAAGGGAAGAATGCCCACATATACGTGGAAATTGAACAATGCTCTACTCAATGATAACCTGGTCAAGGAAGAAATAAAGAAAGAAATTAAAAACTTCTTAGAATTTAATGAAAATGAAGATACAACATACTCAAACTTATGGGACACAATGAAAGCTGTGCTAAGAGGAAAACTCAAAGCGCTGAGTGCCTGCAGAAAGAAACAGGAAAGAGCATATGTCAGCAGCTTGACAGCACACCTAAAAGCTCTAGAACAAAAAGAAGCAAATACACCCAGGAGGAGTAGAAGGCAGGAAATAATCAAACTCAGAGCTGAAATCAACCAAGTAGAAACAAAAAGGACCATAGAAAGAATCAACAGAACCAAAAGTTGGTTCTTTGAGAAAATCAACAAGATAGATAAACCCTTAGCCAGACTAACGAGAGGACACAGAGAGTGCGTCCAAATTAACAAAATCAGAAATGAAAAGGGAGACATAACAACAGATTCAGAGGAAATTCAAAAAATCACCAGATCTTATTATAAAAACCTATATTCAACAAAACTTGAAAATCTTCAGGAAATGGACAATTTCCTAGACAGATACCAGGTACCGAAGTTAAATCAGGAACAGATAAACCAGTTAAACAACCCCAGAACTCCTAAGGAAATAGAAGCAGTCATTAAAGGTCTCCCAACCAAAAAGAGCCCAGGTCCAGACGGGTTTAGTGCAGAATTCTATCAGACCTTCATAGAAGACCTCATACCAATATTATCCAAACTATTCCACAAAATTGAAACAGATGGATCACTACCGAATAACTTCTACGAAGCCACAATTACTTGTATACCTAAACCACACAAAGACACAACAAAGAAAGAGAACTTCAGACCAATTTCCCTTATGAATATCGACGCAAAAATACTCAACAAAATTCTGGCAAACCGAATCCAA
The DNA here is from genome assembly GCF_021556685.1 of Rattus norvegicus. Classification (NCBI taxonomy): domain Eukaryota; kingdom Metazoa; phylum Chordata; class Mammalia; order Rodentia; family Muridae; genus Rattus; species Rattus norvegicus. The sequence goes on from NC_141534.1 coordinate 222,012,385, forward strand.
GAGCACATCAAAACCATCATCCACCATGACCAAGTAGGCTTCATCCCAGGCATGCAGGGATGGTTTAATATACGGAAAACCATCAACGTGATCCATTATATAAACAAACTGAAAGAACAAAACCACATGATCATTTCATTAGACGCTGAGAAAGCATTTGACAAAATTCAACACCCATTCATGATAAAAGTCCTGGAAAGAATAGGAATTCAAGGCCCATACCTGAACATAGTAAAAGCCATATACAGCAAAACAGTTGCTAACATTAAACTAAATGGAGAGAAACTTGAAGCAATCCCACTAAAATCAGGGACTAGACAAGGCTGCCCACTCTCTCCCTTCTTATTCAATATAGTTCTTGAAGTTCTAGCCAGAGCAATCAGACAACAAAAGGAGGTCAAGGGGATACATATCGGAAAAGAAGAAGTCAAAAAATATCACTATTTGCAGATGATATGATAGTATATTTAAGTGATCCCAAAAGTTCCACCAGAGAACTACTAAAACTGATAAACAACTTCAGCAAAGTTGCTGGGTATAAAATTAACTCAAATAAATCAGTAGCCTTCCTCTATACAAAAGAGAAACAAGCCGAGAAAGAAATTAGGGAAACGACACCCTTCATAATAGACCCAAATAATATAAAGTACCTCGGTGTGACTTTAACAAAGCAAGTAAAAGATCTGTACAATAAGAACTTCAAGACACTGAAGAAGGAAATTGAAGAAGACCTCAGAAGATCGAAAGATCTCCCATGCTCATGGATTGGCAGGATTAATATAGTAAAAATGGCCATTTTACCAAAAGCAATCTACAGATTCAATGCAATCTGCATCAAAATACCAATCCAATTCTTCAAAGAGTTAGACAGAACAATTTGCAAATTCATCTGGAATAACAAAAAACCCAGGATAGCTAAAGCTATCCTCAACAATAAAAGGACTTCAGGGGGAATCACTATCCCTGAACTCAAGCAGTATTACAGAGCAATAGTGATAAAAACTGCATGGTATTGGTACAGAGACAGACAGATAGACCAATGGAATAGAATTGAAGACCCAGAAATGAACCCACACACCTATGGTCACTTGATTTTTGACAAAGGAGCCAAAACCATCCAATGGAAAAACGATAGCATTTTCAGCAAATGGTGCTGGTTCAACTGGAGGGCAACATGTAGAAGAATGCAGATCGATCCATGCTTATCACCCTGTACAAAGCTTAAGTCCAAGTGGATCAAGTACCTCCACATCAAACCAGACACACTCAAACTAATAGAAGAAAAACTAGGGAAGCATCTGGAACACATGGGCACTGGAAAAAATTTCCTGAACAAAACACCAATGGCTTATGCTCTAAGATCAAGAATCGACAAATGGGATCTCATAAAACTGCAAAGCTTCTGTAAGGCAAAGGACACTGTGGTTAGGACAAAACGGCAACCAACAGATTGGGAAAAGATCTTTACCAATCCTACAACAGATAGAGGCCTTATATCCAAAATATAGAAAGAACTCAAGAAGTTAGACCGCAGGGAAACAAATAACCCTACTAAAAAATGGTGTTCACGCTGGTGTATAAGCTTCTAAGTGATTTTCCTGTCTCTGCCTCTTAACTCACTGTAGGATTTCTTATGCCACATCTAGCTTTTGTGTGTTCTAGAAATTTAAACTCTAAGGCTGAGTTATCAGACTGCTTCCCCCTCACACAAGTTTTTAAATATACAGTTTACTTTTATGATGAAACAGAAATTTACTGAAATATTTTTTAAATTATTACTTTCCTCATCTATTCAAATTGCAAATTCAATATATAGCAATTATTTGCTTATTGTCATAAAATATACACAAAATGAATTTTCCATTTCAATCATTTTCAAGTATATAACTGTGTGGCATTAAATACACTCACATTACCACACAATCACACCACCATCTATCTATCTCTAGAACACTTAAACCTAATCCAAGTGAAACTCTCTGTCAATTATAACATTCCAGCATTCTCTCCCACTGTAGCTTCTGGCAACCATCTTTCTATTTTCCACTTGATGAATGTGATTTCTAAAACTATCTTTTATAGATAAAATCATGTAGTATGTGTCCTTTTTGTTTCTGCATATTGCCTTGAGGAATTTGCTTCCTTTTAAAAAAACTAACCATCCACTATATCATATAATACATATTGCTTAATTTTTAAATTAAATAATTATTTTGAAACAGAGTGTCACTATGAGCTCTGTCTAACCCAAAACCCACTAAGTTCTATGTACCTTTGCTAAGACTAAGGCCATGCACTTTTTTTGTGCTTTTGTAATTCATTTATGTGTTAACAGATACTTGGGTTGAGGTCAACTTTTGAGTACTGTGACTAACACTGCAGTGAACATGGATATATAAATATCTTTCCACATTCATACCTTCAATTTTGGGATGTACCCAAAAGTACATCTGCTAGATTATATTAGACTTATGTTTTTTAATTTTTAAATTATTTAATGTGTACAGGTATTTTGCTCATGTATGTCTGTGTACCAGATTATCAAGCCAGATGAAGGTGTTGGATCACTTGAAACTGAAACTACAGACCAAAGAATCGAACCCAGGTCCTCTGGCAGAGCAGCCATACTAGTGGCTCAGCCATCTAGTACTCTAGATGGCAGAGCCATCTCTATAGTTTCTCCACTTCCATTTTAAAGTTTTTCTTGTAAGGTTTATTCTTTCTTCAAGCTCTTGGAGACATAGCTCATTACCCATTTATTGTCACAATATGATTCCAGACTGCACAAGGACGTCTTGCTCTTAAGTGTAACTTGTTATCTATTGGCCAATGTATACAAGCACAAAGAACTTTCGAGTGATTTTAGACTCTGTAATTTTGCTGAATTATTATTTCTTGGGCATTTTATAACTTCTGTGCTTTTAACATAAAAGATTAAGCTGTGTGTAAGCTGGGATTTTTACTCATACTCCTATTCAGATAGTGTCTGTTTCTATTTTCTTGAGTATTTTTATTATCATTAAATAATGTTGACATGTAAAAAAAATGGGGTTCAGAGCTAAACAAAGAATTCACAGCTGAGGAATGCCGAATGGCTGAGAAACACCTAAAGAAATGTTCAACATCTTTAGTCATAAGGGAAATGCAAATCAAAACAACCCTGAGATTTCACCTCACACCAGTGAGAATGGCTAAGATCAAAAACTCAGGGGACAACAGATGCTGGCGAGGATGTGGAGAAAGAGGAACACTCCTCCATTGTTGGTAGGATTGCAAACTGGTACAACCATTCTGGAAATCAGTCTGGAGGATCCTCAGAAAATTGGACATTGAACTGCCTGAGGATCCAGCTATACCTCTCTTGGGCATATACCCAAAAGATGCCCCAACATATAAAAAAGACAAGTGCTCCACTATGTTCATTGCAGCCTTATTTATAATAGCCAGAAGCTGGAAAGAACCCAGATGCCCTTCAACAGAGGAATGGATACAGAAAATGTGGTACATCTACACAATGGAATATTACTCAGCTATCAAAAACAACGACTTTATGAAATTCGTAGGCAAATGGTTGGAACTGGAAAATATCATCCTGAGTGAGTTAACCCAATCACAGAAAGACATACATGGTATGCCCTCATTGATAAGTGGCTATTAGCCCAAATGCTTGAATTACCCTAGATGCCTAGAACAAATGAAACTCAAGATGGATGATCAAAATGTGAATGCTTCACTCCTTCTCTAAAAGGGGAACAAGAATACCCTTGGCAGGGAAGAGAGAGGCAAAGATTAAAACAGAGACTGAAGGAACACCCATTCAGAGCCTGCCCCACATGTGGCCCATACATATACAGCCACCCAATTAGACAAGATGGATGAAGCAAAGAAGTGCAGACCGACAGGAGCCGGATGTAGATCGCTCCTGAGAGACACAGCCAGAATACAGCAAATTCAGAGGCGAATGCCAGCAGCAAACCACTGAACTGAGAATAGGACCCCCGTTGAAGGAATCAGAGAAAGAACTGCAAGAGCTTGAAGGGGCTCCAGACCCCATATGTACAACAATGCCAAGCAACCAGAGCTTCCAGGGACTAAGCCACTACCTAAAGACTATATGTGGACTGCCCCTGGACTCTGACCTCATAGGTAGCAATGAATATCCTAGTAAGAGCACCAGTGGAAGGGGAAGCCCTGGGTCCTGCTAAGACTGAACCCCCAGTGAACTAGACTGTTGGGGGGAGGGCGGCAATGGGGGGAGGGTTGGGAGGGGAACACCCATAAGGAAGGGGAGGGGGGAGGGGGATGTTTGCCCGGATACCGGGAAAGGGAATAACACTCGAAATGTATATAAGAAATACTCAAGTTAATAAAAAAAATGTAAAAAAAAGATAAAATACCACATTTCTTTATAAAATGTAACTTAAAGTTTATTGTTTGAAATTTTCTACATGTATATAATGTGCTTTGATAGTTTCCAAATCTCATTTTCCTCTCTTGTTCCTTTTATTCCTTCTCAAACCATCACTCTTCCAAATAACTTTGGCTGCTTTTTTCATATGCATTTTTTATAACACACTGAGTCTTATCAATAGAAATTGACTATGAAGTTGTTTAATCTCTTAAACATCAGCATATTTATTTGTAACCCTAATATTATAATATCTTCTGCCTCAAGGGGTGTTGACATCATTAAATAAGATGTGAATAAGAAAGTCTTCACATGGTGCTTGATAAATAGAACTCACTCCTGGGACATAATAATAGCATGAGTAACTCGGTCTCTTGAGTCATGGTCAAGAAGTGACTTTCCATATCACTTAAATAACACTATTAAAAATGGGGTTCAGAGCTAAACAAAGAATTCACAGCTGAGGAATGTGGAATGGCTGGGAAACACCTAGAGAAATGTTCAACATCTTTAGTCATAAGGGAAATGCAAATCAAATCAACCCTGAGATTTCACCTCACACCAGTGAGAATGGCTACAATCAAAAGCTCCGGAGACAGCAGATGCTGGCAAGGATGTGGAGAAAGAGGAACACTCCTCCATTGTTTGTGGGATTGCAGACTGGTACAACCATTCTGGAAATCAGTCTAGAGGGTTCCTCAGAAAATTGGACATTGCACTACCTGAGGACCCAGTTATACCTCTCTTGGGCATATACCCAAAAGATGCTCTAACATATAACAAAAACACATGCTCCACTATATTCATAGCAGCCTTATTTATAATAGCCAGAAGCTGGAAAGAACCCAGTTGCCCTTCAACAGAGGAATGGATGCAGAAAATGTGGTAAATCTACACAGTGGAATACTACTCAGTTATTAAAAACAATGCCTTTATGAAATTCATAGGCAAATGGATGGAACTGGAAACTGTCATCCTGAGTGCGGTAACCCAATCACAGAAAAACACACATGGTATGCACTCATTGATAAGTGGTTATTAGCCCAAATGCTCGAATTACCCTAGATGCACAGAACACATGAAACTCAAGAAGGATGACCAAAGTGCGAAGGTTTCAGTCCTTCTTTAAAAGGGGAACAAGAATACCCTTGGGAGGGAATAGGGAGGCAAAGTTTAGAACAGAGGCTGAAGGAACACCCATTCAGAGCCTGCCCCACATGTGGCCATACATATACAGCCACCAAAGTAGATAAGATGGATGAAGGAAAGAAGTGCAGGCTGACAGGAACCGGACGTAGATCTTTCCTGACAGAATACAACAAATACATAGGCGAATGCCATCATTAAACCACTGAACTGAGAACAGGACCCCCGTTGAAGGAATTAGAGAAAGGACTGAAAGAGCTTAAAGGGGCTTGAGACCCCATATGAACAACAATGCCAACCAACCAGAGCTTCCAGGGACTAAGCCATTACCCAGACTATACATGGACTGACCCAGGGCTCCAAATGCATAGGTAGCAATGAATAGCCTAGTAAGGGCACCAGTGGAAGGGGAAGCCCTTGGTCCTGCCAAGGCTGAACCGCCAGTGAACGTGATGGGAGGAGGGCAGTAATGGGAGGAGAATGGGGAGGGGAGGGGTTAGGGGGTTGTTTGCCTAGAAACCGGGAAAGGTAATAACAATTGAAATGTAAATAAGAATACCAAATTTAATAAAGATGGAGAAAAATTTATTTTACATGTATGAATTTTTCCTGCATGTATGCATATGTACCATTTGCATACCTGTCCTTTGGAACTGAAGAGATAGCGTGACATCTTGGGGTCCATTGAGGATACATAGTAGAGGTCTATGAAGGACAGATCACTAGGAAGGAATACATGGATATGTGGAAGTGGGAATTTATTCTTATTATAACAATGAGGTTCATGTTCCAGGTACAGATATATAACAATGAACAGTGCTGTGATTTGGCAGAAATCTCAGAATCCCAGGAGGATGAATTGTGTGATCTCAGTAGTAGTTTCTTTTGTAATCATCATCTTAATGATCCTTGATGAGTAAAAACAACAACAACAACAACAACAATGGAAGAATAAGGAGAATAATAATAATGATAATAATAATAAGAAGAAGAAGAATAGAAAAAATAAAACAGAAAAGAAAATGCATTGTTAACTCAGTTGAAACCTTACCATTTTCAGATTATCCATTTTTTCACCACAAAGCCCTGGAAAGAGACATCTAAAATCTATATTAAAAAATTTTAAATACTTGAACTGGTAACTTTTAAAGTAATTGCTTATTAAATAACAAAAAATATGAAGCATTTTATAGAACTGTAAAATGGTCTTGTGCATATGATAAATGCTAAATATTGTGAGGACAGAATTCAGAACTGTTAAGACAGAAGACAAACTATGATCTAAAACTCATTTTTGATTTAGGCAGAGGTTGTATGTTACTGGGTAGAATGTATTCAACATGAACAATGCCATAGGTGAATAGTTGTAATCTGTGCACATACATGTGAACACATACATAAGCAGGATTACATTTACTGATTATCCTATGTTGAACTATCCTTGTATTTCTGGCATGAGGTCCACTTAATCATGGTGGATGATCTTTTTGATGTGTTCTAAGATTTGATTTGCAAGTATTTTATTAAGTATATTTGCATCTTGTTCACAAGGGAAATTGGTCTGTAAATTCTCTTTTTTCATTGAGTCTTTTTATGGTTTGAGTATCAAGAGTGATTGTGGCTTCATAAAATAAATTTGGTAATATTCCCTGTTTCTATTTTGTGAAATAATTTGAGGAGTAGTGGCTTTAACTCTTCTTTGAAAGTTTGGTTGAATTCTGCACTAAAACTATCTGTTCCCAGGCTTTTATTTTTCGTGGTGGAGCTTTTAATGACTGCTTTTATTTTGTTAGGGGTTGTGTGTCTATTCAAATTGTTTTCCTGATCTTTATTTAACTTTGAAAAAGAGTACCTACTAAGGAAACTATCCATTTCTTTTAGATTCTTCCAATTTTCTGGAGTACAGTATTATTCTAATTTTATTATCCCACACATTGCCCCTCCCTGTCAGTCCCTTCCACAGTCCTTCTATCCCCCTCTCCTTTTCCTCTGAGTGGGTCAGGGGCCTCCTAGGTATCTCCCTACCCAAGTACAACGTTTTAAACATTATTCTTATGATTCTCTGGATTTCCTCATTGGTTGTTATTAATTTGCATATTCTGTGTCTAATAATTAGTTTGAACAAAGGTTTGTCTGTCTTGTTGATTTTCTCAAAGAACCAACTCTTTGTTTCATTGATTCTTTGTATTGTTCTCTTTGTCTCTCTTTTATCGATCTCAGCTCTCAGTCTGATTATTTCATGCTGTCTACTACTCATGGATTGCTTACTTCTTTTTGTTCTAGAGATTTCAGGTATGCTATAAAGTTGGTAGTGTGAAATATCTCCATTTCTTTTTAAAATGTAAGTACTTAGTGTTATGAAGTTTTCTTTTTGCACTAGTTTTGTTGTGCCCCATAATTTTGGATATGCCATCTATTCATTTTTATTGAATTCTAGAAAGTCTTTCATTCCTTCCTTCCTTCCTTCCTTCCTTCCTTCCTTCCTTCCTCTCTTCCTTCCTTCGTTCGTTCCTTCCTTCCTCTATATCTTTCTTTCTGTCTTAGCCCACTTTTCATTCAATAAAGAGTTGCTCAATTTCCATGCATTTGTAAGTTTTCTTTTGTTTCTGTTGTTAATATCCTTCTTTATTCTGTGTTTGTCTGATAGGATGCAGCAAGTTATGCCATTTTTTTTGTCACTGTTGAGACTTGTTTTGTGTCTAAGTATGTGGTCAATTTTGGAGAAAGTCACATGAGGTACAGAGAAGAAGGTATATTCTTTTTTGTTTGGGTAAAAGATTTGATATATATGATCTAAAACTCATTTTTGATTTAGGCAGAGGTTGTACATTACTGGGTAGAATGTATTCGACATGAACAATGCCATAGGTGAATAGTTGTAATCTGTGCACATACATGTGAACACATACATAAACAGGATTACATTTACAATTACATTATCCTATGTTGAACTATTCCCGTATTTCTGGCATGAAGTCCACTTAATCACAATGGATGATCTTTGGTATATATATGGTTTATAACATGTTAGCTTCAGTATTCCTCTGTTTAATGTTTGTCTAGATGACCTGTTCAATGGTAAGTGTAGGGTACTGAAGTCTTCTATTATCACTGTTAGGGTTAATATTTGGTTTAAGCTGTGTAGTCATGTTTCTTTTATAAACTTGGGTGCCCTTTGAGTTTTTGGACTAAATGCTAATAATTGAAATGTTTTACAGGAATGATGGCACATGCATTCAATCCTAGCATTCAGAAGGCAGTGTCAGGCAGACATCTGTGAATTTGAGGCCAGCTTGTTTTACAAAGCAAGTTCCAGGACAGCTAGGGGTGTTACACAGAGAAATCCTGTCTTGGGAAAAAAAAACCTATTCAACCAACCAACCAACCAACCAACCAACCAACCAACCAACCAACCAACCAACCAACCTGTCAACCAACCAATCAGCCAACCAGCCAGCCAACAAAACAACAAAACAAAAAATCAAAACCAAACCAAAGCAACCAACAAACAAAAAATTGAAATGTCATTTTTTATTTCTCTTTTAAGAGTATATCTGTTTCCCTATCTCTTTTTGCTTAGTTTTGGTTTGAAGTGTATTTTTAGATATGATAAATGCCTATACCACCTTGCTTCTTAGGTCCATATACTTGGGATATGTTTTTCCAACCCATTATGGTGAGGTAATGATTATCCTCGATGTCGAGGTACATTTCTTGAATGCAACAGAAGGATGGATCTTATTTTTTCCTTCCATGCTGTTAACTTATATCCTTTTATTGAAGAATTGAAAACATTGGCATTGAGAGATTTCTGCAACAATGCTTGTTGATTTCTGCTATTTTGTTGCTGCTGTTGTTGTTGATGGTGGTGGTGGATACATGTATATATGTGTGCTTGTTTCCTTTCTTTTGATTTTACTGTTGTGAGACTGTTTCCCGTGGTTTCATGGTTGTAGTTAACTTCCTTATGTTGGAATTTTCATTCTATCACTTTCAGTAGGGCTGGATTTGTAGATAGATACTGTTTAAATTTGGCTTTATCGTGGAATATGTTGTTTTCTCCATTTTTGGAAACTGAAAGTCTGGGTTGAGATCTGTAGTTTCTCAGTGTCTGCAGCAATCTGTCCAGGCCCTCACGGCTTTTAAAATCTTGATAGAAAAACAGGTGGAATTCTAATAGGTTTGCTTTGGTCTTTTTCCATTGCAGATTTTAATATTCTTTTTTTGTTCTGTGCTGGGAGTCAGTCCTGCCTGGAATGGTTTGAAGTGGGACATAGATTTGGATGTAGTTTTAAAGAGTGATAGCCTCAGAGGTAGCTTTAAAGTCTGATGGTCTCTGGCCTTCTAGCTCTCTAACTATACTAAATACTTGTTGATAACTTCTAAAACAATCCTAAAAACTTTCTTACTTATTTTATGGTTAAAAACTACGGGCTTGGGCAATTAATACCTGTTGCCTAGCAGTGGAAAATAAAGAATAAATTTTATTGTGATCACTCCCTTCTGTGTCCAGACAGCAGAAGCCTCTCTGGCTAGGCTGCTAAACTCTTTGTGAACCAGAGAAGAAGGAAAGGAAAATAATTAAGATGCTTTATGCAACAAAGAACTCAAGAAATTAGACCGCAGGGAGTCAAATAACCCTATTAAAAATGGGGTTCAGAACTAAACAAAGAATTCACAGCTGAGGAATGCCGAATGGCTGAGAAACACCTAAAGAAATGTTCAATATCTTTAGTCATAAGGGAAATGCAAGTCAAAACAACCCTGAGATTTCACCTCACACCAGTGAGAATGGCTAAGATCAAAAACTCAGGTGACAACAAATGCTGGCGAGGATGTGGAGAAAGAGGAACACTCCTCCATTGTTGGTGGGATTGCAGACTGGTAAAACCATTCTGGAAATCAGTCTGGAGGTTCCTCAGAAAATTGGACATTGAACTGCCTGAGGATCCAGCTATACCTCTCTTGGGCATATACCCACAAGGTGCCCCAACATATAAAAAAGACAGGTGCTCCACTATGTTCATCGCAGCCTTATTTATAATAGCCAGAAAATGGAAAGAACCCAGATGCCCTTCAACAGAGGAATGGATACAGAAAATGTGGTACATCTACACAATGGAATATTACTCAGCTATCAAAAACAATGCCTTTATGAAATTCATAGGCAAATGGTTGGAACTGGAAAATATCATCCTGAGTGAGCTAACCCAATCACAGAAAAACACACATGGTATGCACTCATTAATAAGTGGCTATTAGCCCAAATGCTTGAATTACCCTAGATGCATAGAACACATGAAACTCAAGACAGATGATCAAAATGTGAATGCTTCACTCCTTCTTTAAAAGGGGGAACAAGAATACCCTTGGCAGGGAATAGAGAAGCAAAAATTAAAACAGAGACAGAAGGAACACCCATTCAGAGCCTGCCGCACATGTGGCCCATACATATACAGCCACCCAATTAGACAAGATGGATGAAGCAAAGAAGTGCAGGCCGACAGGAGCCGGATGTAGATCTCTCCTGAGAGACACAGCCAGAATACAGCAAATACAGAGGTGAATGCCAGCAGCAAACCACTGAACTGAGAATAGGACCCCCGTTGAAGGAATCAGAGAAAGAACTGGAAGAGCTTGAAGGGGCTCGAGACCCCTTATGAACAACAATGCCAAGCTACTAGAGCTTCCAGGGACTAAGCCACTACCTAAAGACTATACATGGACTGCCCCTGGACTCTGACCTCATAGGTAGCAATGAATATCCTAGTAAGATCACCAGTGTAAGGGGAAGCCCTTGGTCCTGCTAAGACTGAACCCCCAGTGAACGTGATTGTTGGGGGGAGGGCGGCAATGGGAGGAGGGTGGGGAGGGTGGGGAGGGGAACACCCATAAAGAAGGAGAGGGGGAGGGATTAAAAAAAGAAACAATCAGTAAATATACATATACAATTTTAATTATATAATAAAAGTCAACATATATAAAAAAAGGGTTAAAAAAAGTAATAGAACACCCCCTTTGGAGCAGATCTCTGCAGATCTATGAAGATGAAGTCTTGTAGTGATTCTATATAGACAAATAGATGGATTCTTAGTCTTAATGATCACCCTATCAGAATTCTTAAAGCTGTATCAGTGATTATTAAGCTCTTTTATAGTGGGACTGCTATTAAGTCTTTTTCTGATAGTCAAAACTGCACTGAGAACTCTGCCAGTCTCCCAGATGTCACCGTTATTTACTCTTAGATAGTAACTAGACTTTCTCCTACTCAGAGAACATTGCATGATGTTGTAAAACAATTAACCAGACATCATAAAAAGGCAACTAATGATTTATTATAGCTGCTAGAACAGAGGATAAAATATTGACAGGGTTTATCTATACAAACTTCACTAATAACTTAGTTATGGTTTTAAACCTTCACTGAACCTATGGTAGCTGTGACAGGTGATGAATTATTAGTCAGATAATTTCTCCTGATGGATATGCATGAAAACATTCTCTGTTGTAAACTTCTATTTCAATTTATGATTTGATTTTTCTTATGAACATGTGGTGAACTTTGTAACGTGTGATCATGTATTCTGAAAGATGTTTTAAGTGCTGACGACTGAGGTGAAGAGTAGGGACAGCTGGAGAGAACACAGCTGGAGCAGGACTAGGCTGGAGGTGACTGAGCTGAAGAGTCAGGACTGAGTGAAGGAGGACTGTGCTGTAATAAGCTAAGGAGAACTGAGTTAAAAAAGATCTGGGCTGAGAAGAAATGCAGAGTGGAATAAGTTAGAGACTATAGGAAACATAAGAGAGCAATGTGCAGAATGCATAAGGAAAGAGGAAAAAAGAAGCTGGAGAGAGCAGAAGGAGTAGCCCGGTTTTTCCTTACTATGGGACAGAACAGGCAATTTTTCAATAGCAATGCAGGCTTAGTCTTATTAAAAGGAACAAGTCTTTCCCCTTATAAACTTGGGTTTAATTCATTTAATTCATTAAAAGGGTAAAAGCTATTTCTTTCTCTATAGAATAAAGATTGGAGCTCATCTTTCATCCAGAATGAGTGAGTTATTTCTGCACCAATGCTTGGTCTTTTGTACTTAAAAAAAGATGCTTTATGAAGTCATATATGCACAGACATATACATTTCATACATACATTTACATTCTCATTAACATTCTTATTTACATATTAACATATTCACATTTTTATTGGGCCCAACCGCCTGTCTCATACATTCCACAAGTATTCATGCATGCTTACATACATACACGTATACCTATGCACATATGTACAGACAAACAGACATATACATTTGGATGGATGGATGGATGGGTCTATGGATGGACAGGACAGAGCTCTCCAGGCCAAACCATTCAACCAACAATCTTATTTCTTTTCACTGGACCTTTTATACCTACTTAGATGAAAAGTTCTTCAGAAAATTATCTCAAGGATAAGATGTTATATAAAATAGGAATTATAGAAGGATGTTGATATTAAGTTTAAAGCAGTGTTTCATTCTAATATGCTCATTATATGTTCAAAGCAATAGCTTTTTACGTGGTCTTGGCTTATCATAGTGCACACCTGTGACTTTATCCTTGGACCTAAATGTTTTTCTTTGAATACAGATTTGTCTGAAGCCTCTTTCACTTTTTATTTTAATGATGAAAGCTCATTGTATTTCTTGTTATACAGCCTTTACTTACTCTACAAGGAGTAGGTACACTCTATTCTTAATTCTAACTTCATTACATCTTTCTAGCAAAGCAACAAAGGCCATCTTTTAAAACTTTCTTCCAAAGATTATTTGAATCAAATCAGGAATTCTATAGAATCATTAATTTATCTAAACAGCATTAATTCATGAAAGTTAATCTTTATGTTAGCTTCAGGAAATCTGATCAATAGGGTGGATTAATGCCCAGGAATTATTATATTGATTTAATAATGACAAGAAAGGTATATCAGCTGCAAGAAGCAATCCTGAGATGAAGTTTCTTTGGAACCTTGCCATCACAGACTATGCAAAAACAGTGGGCCAGTGGACCTCCAGGAAGGTCATCTAGTAACCTTAGCCTATCCTAGATGGCTCCTGACAGTTCTACATGTTTAGTATGATGATTACTATGTGGTGAGGGGATTTTTTCTCTAGCTTAATATTTTTGGTGTTCTGTAGACTTCTTGTACTTTTATAGGCATGTCCTTCTTAATATTAGTAATATTTTCTTCTATGCTTTTCTTAAAAATATTTTCTGGGCCACCGACCTGGGAATCTTCTCATCCCTCTCTTCTATTATTGATAGTTTTGGTTTTTTCATGGTGTCCCAAATTACATGGATGTTTTGTGTCAGGAACTTTTTAGACTTAACCTTTGTTGACTGATGTATCCATTTCTTCTACTGTATCTTCAATGCCTATAGATTTGTAATCATCCTAAACCCAGATTTTCTTGTCCATTTGTTGTTTTGTGTTGGTGAAGTTTGCCTCTATAGTTCCTGTTCAAATTCCTAAATATTTTTATTTTCAGAATTTCCTTAGTTTTATTTTCTTCATTGCTTCTATTTTCATTCTCAGGTTTTGAACACTTTTACTCATCTTCTTAAATTGTGTTTTTCTGGATTTCTTTAAGGTGTTTATTTATTTTCTCTTTAAGGGCCTCTATCATCTTAATATAGATGATTTTAATGACTTTTTTGGGGGGAACTTAAGCTATATTGGAACATTCACGGCCTGCTGTGATAGGATAGCTGGGCTCAGGTAGAGAAATACTGCTTTAGTTATAATTGATTGTGTTTTTATGCTGATGCCTATGTGTCTTGGTTTGTAATGAAGATAGGTCTAGGTGGTAATTTCTGGTTTTGTTTTTGTTTGGTGGTTGGTTTTTTCTTGATTCTATTTTCTCCCTAGGTTTTGGAGAGTGTGATTGCTGTGGATTGTTGTTTTACTGGCTGGCTCAGATGGTGTCATTCCAGAGAATTCTTGCTGGTGTTGTAGTCTGGGAGGAGTTGTGCTAAGGAAAGTTGTGGGAGAAAGTTTTTGTGGACTGTTGGGGGTGGTGTTAGAAAGGAAAGGGAGTCCACAGTTGGTTTCCTATTATAGATCTGTGGATAAGACCAGGGTGATGTGGATCTCAGTGGCAAAAGGAGAGTCTTGGGTCTACCTTCAGCCTATTTGTTGTCCTGAGAAGATCAGCCCTTGGATTAACTACTGGGTTTGGAGGCTCTAATAAAGCAACTGAGAGGAGGTGGGGGGGGGGTTAGAAGTGGATGGACTGTGGGATCCACAAGAGAGGTGGTTAGTGGGAAAGGAAGATTGTGCTTAGTATTCTGTTGCAGCACTGAGGATGAGATTGGGGTATTAGATCTGGGGGAAATAGAGAGAAAAGAGGATGTCTGTAAGAAGCATGCCTTGGCATGTCTTTACCTATTACTTACAATCATTGAATAGTAAGTTACATATTTCATTTTTAGCTTCAGAAGAAAGTAAATTTATGGCAAAATACCTCTTTTCTATAATCTTTTTGCAATTAAATTTAAGCAGTAAATACCTTTTGAACTTAAGAATTTAAATGACTTCAAGTGAGAAACATCATATATCATTACTGTATTCCAGATTATCAGTGTTATTGGAGATGCAGCATCCTTAATTTGCTTGCAATCTATTTATCTTTCATTCTTTGATAAATTCAGGCTTGGAGTAATTGGAGAGTGTATGAAGTTCTAGTTGTCTATAAGTCCCCAAAGTAAAACCCTTAGCGTGGTTTATAACAAAAGCATAAGTGAGAGGATAAAACAATTTTTTGCAGAGGGTGAAATAATGTGAATGACTAGAGTTGCACACTTATGGGTTGTTAAGTATCTGAAGCGTCTGATCAAACTAAGTCAGATGTCAAAGACATGGGTTCTACTGAGCAAACAATGAAAAACTCAAGAGCTTAATAACAAAGCTTTATTTTATTTACTATTCCAAAATCCTCCAAGGTCAGTCCCCATCTCCCAGATGATCCATCTCCCAGATCTCTGCTGATGGCAAAGTGAGAAAGCACTAGGGCAAAGTGTGACCCATCTCTGAAGATTTTTCACAAATCTTTGCATCACCTCTGCTCCTCTTTCATTAGGCAAAAGTCATTATAGTTAAGAGTGATTTGGGAGCATTGTCATGTATAATCCTAAGTGACAAAGAAATTAGAAGAAAGTAAATTGGAAACAAACTGATGCCATTGTGTCCTAATCATGAATTCATTTTCACCTGCCAAAACAGAGAAGTATCCAGAGCCTCTGGAAAACAGGCCATCCCTTGTTGGGCATCAATGAGAGGAAAAACCCTTGGTCCTATGAAGGCTCCATGCACCAATGTAGGGGAATGCCAGGGTGCTGGGGTAGGAGTGGGTGGGTGGATTGGGGAGCACCTTCACAGAAGCAGGGGCAGGGAGATGGGATAGGGTGTTTCCTGGGAAGAAAACAGGAAAGAGAATAACAATTGAAATGTAAATAAAGTATTCAATAAAAGAAAAAAAAAAGCACAAACAGGGCATCCAAGTTCCTCTCAGACACTGCTGATCAGTGTCTTTGAGGGACACTTAGTAGGCTCTTGATTATACCTATATTGTTCCTTAATTTTAGAGATCTGTATAGTATGTTACACATTACTGTTAATTTTTAGAAAATTGAGTATTCAGTAACTCATTACAGTAAATTCATTTGTTTACTGCCATAAGATATATCACTAATATTTGTAATAATAGTTGAAATTTCATAGTAATGTCTCATTGTCTATATAACCAAGTATAAATAGCCATAATTTCATGGGATGCCAGAGAGGAAGTTCCCCATTATTAGAGTCTGCTATTTGTCATTTGGAATTTAAATATGAAATCTTATCTGGACTCCGGTTTCATGAATCAAATAATCACACTCATGGTAAATAACTCTGGACAAACCATTTGCTTCATCATTCCTGACGTCTTAGTCCACATCTTTTTATCTACCTGATAGCAGGTAGAGACAGGAACATGACCTGAAACTTGATAGATGGTTAGGATTGATTTGCCTTAGAAACCCTTTAACTATCAGAAGTAGTTCTTTTCCAGGAGGTACAGTCAAGTCAATGACCATTTTATTCCTTTAAACAATAAGTTCCTTGTTCAGAAACAGAGAACAACTACGCTTCTCAATAGATCTTTAGCCACACTTAGCCTTCATGAGGCAAGTTTCATGGACCTTTAGAGTCTCAGTTATGTATCTTCTGTAAGAAAAAGGCCCAGGGATAAGTAGTCATCAATTGTAGCAGCAAAAGTTATAAAGTTGGAAGTTTCACAAATACTGTACATAAGTAATGAAAGATGAAGCTATTTGTGATGGAAGACTAAAAGAGAGAACCTCCAGGATTTACAAGGATCATATTTGAGTAGCATTGAATCAGTTATGGTCCATATTACCACATAGTTTATAGCAAGTTGAGGTTTGTTAACTGTAAGTAGGTATTTTGTAGAGCAAATCTGTCAGAAATTTCAGAGTCTTTTATTAGCAGCATCCCAGCTTCTTCTTTAGCCTCTTTACAGCATCTCTAATTTCCTTGTTCCTCAGACTGTAAACCAAAGGATTCAACATTGGAATCACCACCGTGTAGAAGACAGATGCAAATCTGTCAAAGCTGGAGGAGCCACCAGAGCTGGAACTCAAATAGACAAAGACACTAGAGGTGTAGAACAGGGAAACTGCTGTCACATGAGAAGCACAAGTGTTGAAGGCCTTGGACCTGCCCTTCACTGAGGTGATCTTCATGATGGACAAGATAATATGGCCATAGGATATCATGATGGCTAAGGCATTTGAAAAACCAAATAATGTTGTTAATACAGCAAGAAGGACCTGTGCAAAAAGAGTATCAATGCAGGATAGATTTAATAGCTGAGGCATGTCACAGAAGAAATGTCTGATGACATTAGGTCCACAGAAATGGAGCTGCAGCAAGGCACATACCTGAGATACAGAACCCACAAGTCCTGCTGTATAGCTTCCCAAGAGCATCCGAGCACAGAGACTGGGTGACATGATTGATGAGTAGAGAAGAGGGTTACAAATGGCAGCATACCTGTCATAGGCCATGGCTGTCATGAGGCAAGATTCAGTCAGCCCCATAGTGGAAAAGATAAAGTATTGAACAATACAGTCCACAAAACTGATAGTTTGCTTTTCCTGGAAGAAGTTGGAAAGCATCTTTGGGACTGTAGAAGTGATATAGCAGAGGTCAATAAAGGACAGATTGCTGAGGAAGAAGTACATAGGTGTGTGGAGGTAGGAGTCCATCCTTATTAAAACAATAAGGGACAGGTTCCAGGTCAGTGCTGTAATATACAGGGTGAGGAATATAACAAAGAGCAGTGCTGTGATTTGGTGGAAATCGGAAAATCCCAGGAGGATGAACTGGGTGATCTCAGTAATGTTTTTTCCTTTAATTATTGCCTCCATGATCCTAGTTATAATGGGAGGAGAAAAAAAAACATACCATTGGCTCAAGTGAAATACTAACATTTTCTGTCTCTTGCTATGAGAGTGCAGAGGGAGAAACACTGCATTGTCTTTCCACAGAAAGAACCCTGTGTTTCTTCTCCAACCGTCAATAAAAGCCCGCTCACTTTCCAGATCTTACTGATTTCATATAATGTCATGAAGATTTAAAAAGATAATTAAAAATTGACTGGAAATATTCATTAATGCTCCCATGAAATTTCTCAATTTATGAACTAGAAGGCACATATGATTGATTGAAGTAAGTGGCTTTAGTGTTTACTGACACTTTTTAGTGGAATTGCTGCTTCAGAGTGATGGAAGTTAGGTGTTCTTTCAAAATCAATTTGAAATAATTTTATATCCAAGATTATGATCTTAGTAATCTTTCTTATCTTTTCCATTTAAGAAAAGTTATGCCATTCGTCAGAATTTCTCAAATGCTTTGCTAAAATATTTAAACAATATTTTGAATGTAGCCTGGAATATTATATTATCTATAATATTGATAGAATCATTCATATGTACCCAATAAAACCATGGACTAAATCTTCAGAATTCCTCCTAAGAAACAACCCAATCTGGAAATGTGTAGTTCATTCTTGGCTTTAAGAAAAAAAATCTCAGTTTCAGGGTATTTTTGTTAGTTGGACAACCCCATAGCTGGAATGTGGTCAAAGGCTCAAAATAAGAGGTTTAGGTGTGCTCTTGTACCCGAAGTATACTGGGAGATTTATGAGCATCCCAAAAATACTGATTTAAAGTCTTTAGTTCGGGGAAACTCTTGATCAATCACCTACATCATTGTCTTAAATTGCACTCTGGTACTATAAGTTGCTCACCATTTCCAGAAAAGACTGGGGGAAATATGCATTCTTAATTTTATTCCAAATAAATTTTTTGATAATTTTTCAATTTGGAAAAGGGATAACTCTGAATATACTCACTGTCTTTGATAAATATGTTCCCTGTGTTCACCATCTGTCTGGACAGCTAGAGAAGGAAAGTTTTCTGATGTAAACCCTAAATGAGAACTTCATTAGGTACAAGTAGCTAATGAGATGTTTCCCAGTGCTGATCTGACAAAGATGTGATCATTTGAGGTGTGTGAGGCACAAAAACAGGTGAAGCAGAAAATGTTGCTGAATAACAGATGATTCGAGTTAAAGAAGCCAGAAGGCTGACATTCAGACCCATGGTATCTGCTCATGTCGCCTGAGTTTGGATATCTGCTTTGTCATTTCTCAGACTTGCCAGCACAACCAAGCAGAAAAACAAAGAGCTGTTTGAAGCCTTCCAAAGGGCAAAAGAAATGACATGAGCATGTGTCATTCCTTTAATATTTACCTTATATCTAGCTAATCAAAAGTTATGGATCAAGCTGTGTATTTCTACAGAGATCAAGTTATCATTTTTAGGTCAGAATTCTGAAGAAGAGAAACAAATATTATTATCCCACTGATGGAAAAAAAATGGGAAGCACAGACAAGCATATTTCTTATCTTAGCCCATTTTCCTGAAACAAAGTTAAGTTTGTTTTGAGTTTGGTTTCTCTGGAAGTTTACACAGCAATAGGGATTGACATTCACTCTTTCTTTTCCTTGAAGATTCCCTTATTCCCTTATAACACAAATGACCATAACAAAGTAATAGATTTTACAGGCAGATACTTCATAATCCAATACCCATTCCATGCCCTAGATTAATACCAGAATTTTATACGTCAGATATTTCTACTCCCTGAAGGTCAGAAAGCTGGTAAAAAAAAGAGGAAAATGGCATTCAGGTTAAGGAAACAAGGGAGAGGTGTGTGTGGGATGGATGGAAGTTAATTTCTAAAGCCCTTGTCCCATGTATGTCCTACTGTAGAAGTTGAATGGAGTTGAATGGATCTTGAGATAACAGATTCCTGCTTCAAAGTCTTTACCTTTGGTATTAACCCCAATCCAGAAAAAGATCTGGTTCTTGTGGAAGGTTCAAACTGCCTATTTATCTTCCTATGTTCTTTGCAGTTGAGCATGATTGCTCTCACAAGTTGATAGTTTTGGCCATCCACTTGGCTGTCCTCCTACAAGAGTGAGACAATCACACTTTGTATCCTATTGAGAGCTCTGGTTGAAGGAGAAAGCAATTGGAAAGAAGGCACTGGAAACATTGACTCTCAAGTGTAATGTCGTTATGGAGATTTCCCTAGTGATTTTGGGCCCACTTTGCCATGTGTTTCAATTCTCCACTTTCCACTGGTCCTATAATGATCTCAGGGTTATTACTCTATGGACCCAAGAGCTATTTGTAGAAAAAACACAGGAAATCTTCTAGTCCTGAAACTCTCAACTTTTAGGTTGCAATAATGAGATCAGAAATGTTAAAGAATTTAATCCGAATGGCAGAGCTGGCTAGTCATATAGCTTGATAACAGTTGGCTGCAGTTGATAACACACTTTTAAAGCTACACATACATTTGTTTCTTCAAAATCTTAACCCAAAGTAATCATCTTAACAGTAATATTACCTCCATGCAGATGAGAGGAAATCCAGATGTGAGACATGCACTAGTTCTCTGGCTTCATTCTAGAGACTTAATATGACTTTGACTGTTGCTACCACAGAACTCTGATACGATTCTGGCTTTGTAGTTTACAGCTTGTGTAACCTTGTATACATTAGGCTCCTCAGGCCTCCCTTCTGTTGCCAACTAAATGGATCTAGCAGCAGTTTCTAGTTCACAGTGAGCTCTCATAGAGAGACTAAAACTACATAAGCAGTTTGTAGTAACCATATCATGTTTCTGTGTAGCATGCAGATTATACGTTCTTTAGTATAATACATGCCTTGCCACTCTTTCCAAAAATATTATTCTACTCTTCTAGTAGTCCTTCATGAAAAAAATAGCCCATTCATCATAAATATCTACTTCTTCATCTAGGCATGAGGCCACGGGAAAATTCCCCTCTATACATTGGTATGTTCACTGGTACTGACAATATGCTGGCCTTGTTCTCATAAGCATATTGTTGAGAGTTCTTGGACCTATTTCCCCCTGTCATGTCTACAGAATAGAATTACTAAAATGAGTCCCTGGTCTCTGGTTCCTACAATCTTTTTTGCCAATCTTTGTTGATTTTTCTCTGTTGATTACTTCCTTAGCTGTAAACTTTTGCTCAGTTTTATACTAGGTATATCAATGCTAAGCATGAATTCCCTTTTGATAGAAAAGACCTGCTTTCCAATCAGAACATGATTGGTTACTGCCTTATTGCGCTAGTGAACATGCGGCCTTGTAGGTTATTACTGAATGTAACCCAATATCAACCCTGTTGGGATCCAGGCAGACCCATGACTTTCTCAGAGACCCAGATGAAAAGACAAAGAGAATGCTAATCACGACTCCTTGTTTAAGAGTAGATTTGGCAAGGTCTTGTCTGTGGCTAGTCCCAGGGCCCCAAAGATGTTAAGGTTTTGGATCCTGGGTAACTTTTACCCATGAATGGGCTGTGGTTACTAGTCCTTAATCAGCTGTGTCTGTGGATTCCAATTCACCAATAATTTTTTTCTTAGATTTCTCATGACCTTAGCCCATATTCACCCTTCAAACAGTATATAAGATGCTGTACTTCCTCATAAAATTGCTGACATGAATCTTCAGCTCATGTAGACTTCTTGATTACACCATTCTGTCTTCTTTATCCCCTACCTCTTTCCCATTTCTCCTTCATGACATCAAGCTGTCTGGGACCCTTATTTGTGAAAGTTCAGGTCAACTATAATCATTACCTTTGTTTGTGTAAATGCATGAGTGAAAGTTTTAATTTAATTTTAATTGAAAGTAAAGTTAGTTTCATACAGTATATTTTTTGTTAGTTTCCCAACTTTCATCTCCCAGATCCTCCCAACCTCCTCACACTTCCAACTAAAAGCATTTTTTTCTTTTTTTATGTTTGCTTTTTTGGATCCTTTTTATCATTAATTTATTTACTTATCACATACTTCCAAACATCATTTTTCCTTTCCTCCCAGTACTCTCACGAAGATCCTTCTTGATTTTCCCCATCTCCTTTTCCTATGAGAAGGGGAAGATTTACTTCTGGGTATCAGTCCCCTCCCAGTCCCCGGCACATGAATCCACTGGAGAACTACACACACCCTTCCCACTGTAGCCACACAAGGCACTCAATTAGGGGAAAGAGATATACAGGCAGTCAACAGATTCAAGGACAAACCCTGATCCAGTTTTGGGGGAACCTACATGAAGACTAAGTTGCACATCTGCTACATATGTGTAGGGGTAGGGGGGTAGGTCTTCCCATCTGCTCTTTGGTTGTTTGTTCAGTCTCTGAGAACCCCAAATGGTTCAGGTTAGTTGCTTCTCCTGGTCTTTCTTTCTTTCTTTCTTTCTTTCTTTCTTTCTTTCTTTCTTTCTTTTTTTTTGCATAGATATTTTCTTTTAATTTAGAAAGTTTTCCAAATGTTAGTAAAGAATTATTCCTATGTGGCAAGCTTTCAAGGTTAAATATATTGTACAACAAAGTAAGTAAAACAAGAAAAAAGAGAATAGATCTGTTGTTGTAAAAATATAAAAACAAAAGAGGTAATCTCCCCCTCCCACCCCCCGCTAGGTCCATACCGCGGTGCCCCAAGATATCTGCTAGATATCTGGGTGGAAACACATCCCAGCCGCATACTTTCCTACACTCAAACCCTCACATAAAAGAACACACAACACGATAATCTTAGATCCAACTGATAAGATATAATGCCCACTTAAACATACAAAGCCCGGGACCATCCATCCCTTTGGAACATTGATAACAACCTGTAAATACACACAGCAGAATCTTTTTTTTTTTTTTTTTTTTTTTTTTGGAGCTGTAGAAATCTGCTTGTAGGTTTTTAATTAATGTTATATATATTTTTTTAAACAAGGCCTCACATAGGGAAGATGGCCTTAAATTTACTGTGTAAGCAAAGATGATCTTGCACTTCTTTTTTTTTTTTTTTGGGTTTGCCTATTTGTTTTTTTTGTTTTTTTTTTGTTTTTTTATTAACTTGAGTATTTCTTATATACATTTCGAGTGTTATTCCCTTTCCCGGTTTCCGGGCAAACATCCCCCTCCCCCCTCCCCTTCCTTATGGGTGTTCCCCTCCCAACCCTCCCCCCATTGCCGCCCTCCCCCCATAGACTAGTTCACTGGGGGTTCAGTCTTAGCAGGACCCAGGGCTTCCCCTTCCACTGGTGCTCTTACTAGGATATTCATTGCTACCTATGGGGTCAGAGTCCAGGGTCAGTCCATGTATAGTCTTTAGGTAGTGGCTTAGTCCCTGGAAGCTCTGGTTGCTTGGCATTGTTGTACTTTTGGGGTCTCGAGCCCCTTCAAGCTCTTTCAGTTCTTTCTCTGATTCCTTCAACGGGGGACCTATTCTCAGTTCAGTGGTTTGCTGCTGGCATTCGCCTCTGTATTTGCTGTATTCTGGCTGTGTCTCTCAGGAGCGATCTACATCCAGTAACTGTCGGCCTGCACTTCTCTGCTTCATCCATCTTGTCTAATTGGGTGGCTGTATATGTATGGGCCACATGTGGGGCAGGCTCTGAATGGGTGTTCCTTCAGTCTCTGTTTTAATCTTTGCCTCTCCCTTCCCTGCCAAGGGTATTCTTTTTCCTCATTTAAAGAAGGAGTGAAGCATTCACATTTTGATCATCCGTCTTGAGTTTCGTTTGTTCTAGGGATCTAGGGTAATTCAAGCATTTGGGCTAATAGCCACTTATCAATGAGTGCATACCATGTATGTCTTTCTGTGATTGGGTTAGCTCACTCAGGATGATATTTTCCAGTTCCAACCATTTGCCTATGAATTTCATAAAGGCATTGTTTTTGATAGCTGAGTAATATTCCATTGTGTAGATGTACCACATTTTCTGTATCCATTCCTCTGTTGAAGGGCATCTGGGTTCTTTCCATTTTCTGGCTATTATAAATAAGGCTGCGATGAACATAGTGGAGCACGTGTCTCTTTTATATGTTGAGGCATCTTTTGGGTATATGCCCAAGAGAGGTATAGCTGGATCCTCAGGCAGTTCAATGTCCAATTTTCTGAGGAACCTCCAGACTGATTTCCAGAATGGTTTTACCAGTCTGCAATCCCACCAACAATGGAGGAGTGTTCCTCTTTCTTCACATCCTCGCCAGCATCTGCTGTCACCTGAGTTTTTGATCTTAGCCAATCGCACTGGTGTGAGGTGAAATCTCAGGGTTGTTTTGATTTGCATTTCCCTTATGACTAAAGATGTTGAACATTTCTTTAGGTGTTTCTCAGCCATTCGGCATTCCTCAGCTGTGAATTCTTTGTTTAGCTCTGAACCCCATTTTTTAATAGGGTTATTTGTTTCCCTGCGGTCTAACTTCTTGAGTTCTTTGTATATTTTGGAAATAAGGCCTCTATCTGTTGTAGGATTGGTAAAGATCTTTTCCCAATCTGTTGGTTGCCGTTTTGTCCTAACCACAGTGTCCTTTGCCTTACAGAAGCTTTGCAGTTTTATGAGATCCCATTTGTCGATTCTTGATCTTAGAGCATAAGCCATTGGTTTTTTGTTCAGGAAATTTTTTCCAGTGCCCATGTGTTCCAGATGCTTCCCTAGTTTTTCTTCTATTAGTTTGAGTGTGTCTGGTTTGATGTGGAGGTCCTTGATCCACTTGGACTTAAGCTTTGTACAGGGTGATAAGGATGGATCGATCTGCATTCTTCTACATGTTGCCCTCCAGTTGAACCAGCACCATTTGCTGAAAATGCTATCTTTTTTCCATTGGATGGTTTTGGCTCCTTTGTCAAAAATCAAGTGACCATAGGTGTGTGGGTTCATTTCTGGGTCTTCAATTCTATTCCATTGGTCTATCTGTCTGTCTCTGTACCAATACCATGCAGTTTTTATCACTATTGCTCTGTAATACTGCTTGAGTTCAGGGATAGTGATTCCCCCTGAAGTCCTTTTATTGTTGAGTATAGCTTTAGCTATCCTGGGTTTTTTGTTATTCCAGATGAATTTGCAAATTGTTCTGTCTAACTCTTTGAAGAATTGGATTGGTATTTTGATGGGGATTGCATTGAATCTGTAGATTGCTTTTGGTAAAATGGCCATTTTTACCATATTAATCCTGCCAATCCATGAGCATGGGAGATCTTTCCATCTTCTGAGGTCTTCTTCAATTTCTTTCCTCAGTGTCTTGAAGTTCTTATTGTACAGATCTTTTACTTGCTTGGTTAAAGTCACACCGAGGTACTTTAGATTATTTGGGTCTATTATGAAGGGTGTCGTTTCCCTAATTTCTTTCTCGGCTTGTTTCTCTTTTGTATAGAGGAAGGCAACTGATTTATTTGAGTTAATTTTATACCCAGCCACTTTGCTGAAGTTGTTTATCAGCTTTAGTAGTTCTCTGGTGGAACTTTTGGGATCACTTAAATATACTATCATGTCATCTGCAAATAGTGATATTTTGACCTCTTCTTTTCCGATCTGTATCCCTTTGATCTCCTTTTGTTGTCTGATTGCTCTGGCTAGAACTTCAAGAACTATATTGAATAAGTAGGGAGAGAGTGGGCAGCCTTGTCTAGTCCCTGATTTTAGTGGGATTGCTTCAAGTTTCTCTCCATTTAGTTTAATGTTAGCAACTGGTTTGGTGTATATGGCTTTTACTATGTTTAGGTATGGGCCTTGAATTCCTATTGTTTCCAGGACTTTTATCATGAAGGGGTGTTGAATTTTGTCAAATGCTTTCTCAGCATCTAATGAAATGATCATGTGGTTCTGTTCTTTCAGTTTGTTTATATAATGGATCACGTTGATGGTTTTCCGTATATTAAACCATCCCTGCATGCCTGGGATGAAGCCTACTTGATCATGGTGGATGATTGTTTTGATGTGCTCTTGAATTCGGTTTGCCAGAATTTTATTGAGTATTTTTGCGTCGATATTCATAAGGGAAATTGGTCTGAAGTTCTCTTTCTTTGTTGTGTCTTTGTGTGGTTTAGGTATAAGAGTAATTGTGGCTTCATAGAAGGAATTCGGTAGGGCTCCATCTGCTTCAATTTTGTGGAATAGTTTGGATAATATTGGTATGAGGTCTTCTATGAAGGTCTGATAGAATTCTGCACTAAACCCGTCTGGACCTGGGCTCTTTTTGGTTGGGAGACCTTTAATGACTGCTTCTATTTCCTTAGGAGTTATGGGGTTGTTTAACTGGTTTATCTGTTCCTGATTTAACTTCGATACCTGGTATCTGTCTAGGAAATTGTCCATTTCCTGAAGATTTTCAAATTTTGTTGAATATAGGTTTTTATAGTAAGATCTGATGATTTTTTGAATTTCCTCCGAATCTGTAGTTATGTCTCCCTTTTCATTTCTGATTTTGTTAATTTGGACACACTCTCTGTGTCCTCTCGTTAGTCTGGCTAAGGGTTTATCTATCTTGTTGATTTTCTCAAAGAACCAACTTTTGGTTCTGTTGATTCTTTCTATGGTCCTTTTTGTTTCTACTTGGTTGATTTCAGCTCTGAGTTTGATTATTTCCTGCCTTCTACTCCTCCTGGGTGTATTTGCTTCTTTTTGTTCTAGAGCTTTTAGGTGTGCTGTCAAGCTGCTGACATAAGCTCTTTCCTGTTTCTTTCTGCAGGCACTCAGCGCTATGAGTTTTCCTCTTAGCACAGCTTTCATTGTGTCCCATAAGTTTGAGTATGTTGTATCTTCATTTTCATTAAATTCTAAAAAGTTTTTAATTTCTTTCTTTATTTCTTCCTTGACCAGGTTATCATTCAGTAGAGCATTGTTCAATTTCCACATATATGTGGGCATTCTTCCCTTATTGTTATTGAAGACCAGTTTTAGGCCGTGGTGGTCCGATAGCACGCATGGGATTATTTCTATCTTTCTGTACCTGTTGAGGCCCGTTTTTTGACCAATTATATGGTCAATTTTAGAGAAAGTACCATGAGGAGCTGAGAAGAAGGTATATCCTTTTGCTTTAGGATAGAATGTTCTATAAATATCCGTTAAGTCCATTTGGCTCATGACTTCTCTTAGTCTGTCTACATCACTGTTTAATTTCTGTTTCCATGATCTGTCCATTGATGAGAGTGGGGTGTTGAAATCTCCCACTATTATTGTGTGAGGTGCAATGTGTGTTTTGAGCTTTAGTAAGGTTTCTTTTACATATGTAGGTGCCCTTGTATTTGGGGCATAGATATTTAGGATTGAGAGTTCATCTTGGTTGATTTTTCCTTTGATGAATATGAAGTGTCCTTCCTTATCTTTTTTGATGACTTTTAGTTGAAAATTGATTTTATTTGATATTAGAATGGCTACTCCAGCTTGCTTCTTCTGACCATTTGCTTGGAAAGTTGTTTTCCAGCCTTTCACTCTGAGATAGTGTCTGTCTTTGTCTCTGAGGTGTGTTTCCTGTAGGCAGCAGAATGCAGGGTCCTCGTTGCGTATCCAGTTTGTTAATCTATGTCTTTTTATTGGGGAGTTGAGGCCATTGATATTGAGAGATATTAAGGAATAGTGATTATTGCTTCTCGTTATATTCATATTTGATGTGAGGTTATGTTTGTGTGCTTTCATTCTCTTTGTTTTCTTGCCAAGACGATTAGTTTCTTGCTTCTTCTAGGGTATAGCTTGCCTCCTTATGTTGGGCTTTACCATTTATTATCCTTTGTAGTGCTGGATTTGTAGAAAGATATTGTGTAAATTTGGTTTTGTCATGGAATATCTTGGTTTCTCCATCAATGTTAATTGAGAGTTTTGCTGGATACAGTAATCTGGGCTGGCATTTGTGTTCTCTTAGGGTCTGTATAACATCAGTCCAGGATCTTCTGGCCTTCATAGTTTCTGGCGAGAAGTCTGGTGTGATTCTGATAGGTTTCCCTTTATATGTTACTTGACCTTTTTCCCTTACTGCTTTTAATATTCTTTCTTTATTTTGTGCGTTTGGTGTTTTGACAATTATGTGACGGGAGGTGTTTCTTTTCTGGTCCAATCTATTTGGAGTTCTGTAGGCTTCCTGTATGTCTATGGGTATCTCTTTTTTTAGGTTAGGGAAGTTTTCTTCCATGATTTTGTTGAAGATATTTACTGGTCCTTTGAGCTGGGAGTCTTCACTCTCTTCTATACCTATTATCCTTAGGTTTGATCTTCTCATTGAGTCCTGGATTTCCTGTATGTTTTGGACCAGTAGCTTTTTCCGCTTTACATTATCTTTGACAGTTGAGTCAATGATTTCTATGGAATCTTCTGCTCCTGAGATTCTCTCTTCCATCTCTTGTATTCTGTTGGTGAAGCTTGTATCTACAGCTCCTTGTCTCTTCTTTTGGTTTTCTATATCCAGGGTTGTTTCCATGTGTTCTTTCTTGATTGCTTCTATTTCCATTTTTAATTCCTTCAACTGTTTGATTGTGTTTTCCTGGAATTCTTTCAGGGATTTTTGCGATTCCTCTCTGTAGGCTTTTACTTGTTTATTAATGTTTTCCTGTGCTTCCCTAAGTGTGTTCAGGTCTTTCCTGAAGTCCTCCAGCATCATGATCAAATATGATTTTGAAACTAGATCTTGCTTTTCTGGTGTGTTTGGATATTCCATGTTTGTTTTGGTGGGAGAATTGGGCTCCGATGATGGCATGTAGTCTTGGTTTCTGTTGCTTGGGTTCCTGCGCTTGCCTCTCGCCATCAGATTATCTCTAGTGTTACTTTGTTCTGCTATTTCTGACAGTGGCTAGACTGTCCTATAAGCCTGTGTGTCAGGAGTGCTGTAGACCTGTTTTCCTCTCTTTCAGTCAGTTATGGGGACAGAGTGTTCTGCTTTCGGGCGTGTAGTTTTTCCTCTCTACAGGTCTTCAGCTGTTCCTGTGGGCCTGTGTCTTGAGTTCACCAGGCAGCTTTCTTGCAGCAGAAAATTTGGTCTTACCTGTGGTCCCGAGGCTCAGGTTTGCTCGTGGGGTGCTGTCCAGGGGCTCTCTGCAGTGGCAGCAACCAGGAAGACCTGTGCCGCCCCTTCCGGGAGCTTCAGTGCACCAGGGTTCCAGATGGTCTTTGGCTTTTTCCTCTGGCGTCCGAGATGTGTGTGCAGGGAGCAGTCTCTTCTGGTTTCCCAGGCCTGTCTGCCTCTCTGAAGGTTTAGCTCTCCCTCCCACGGGATTTGGGTGCAGAGAACTGTTTATCCGGTCTGTTTCCTTCAGGGTCCGGCGGTGTCTGTGGCAGGGGTCCTGCCGCTCCTGGGCCCTCCCCCACGGGAGCCCAGAGGCCTTATACAGTTTCCTCTTGGGCCAGGGATGTGGGCAGGGGTGAGCAGTGTTGGTGGTCTCTTCTGCTCTGCAGCCTCAGGAGTGCCCACCTGACCAGGCGTTTGGGTCTCTCTCTCACCGGGTCTGGGAGCAGAGAGCTGCTGCGGGCCGGGATCCGCGGGTGTGGGACTTCCGGTAAACACAGAACGTGCCCGGTTCTAGAGAAATTCTGCTTCCGTGTGTCCCAAGCTCACCAGGCAGCTTTCTTGCAGCAGAAAATTTGGTCTTACCTGTGATCCCGAGGCTCAAGTTCGCTAGTGGGGTGCTGCCCAGGGGCTCTCTGCAGCGGCAGCAACCAGGAAGACCTGTGCCGCCCCTTCCACACAGCAGAATCTTAACCTCACCTGCCATATTGTCCTGCCATGGCTTCTCTGCCCTTCTCTCCCTCCTGTCTTTCTTTCTGTTCTAGTCTCCTCTTCTTCCTACAAACTTCTCTCCTGCCCATCCTTCCTTCTCCTCTAATGACAGGCCTCTTTCTATCCTGTACCTGCCCCTCACCTGTACTTAACAAATTCAATGGGGAGGTGGTCCTGGTGAAGTCACCGGAGTTCTGAGTACCTGACTAGGCAGCCTAAGCATCACCTACAGAATGCAAATGATGAAAGAGAATCTCAGGCACAAAAGATACAATGGAAGAAATCCATACATTGGTCAAAGAAAGTGCTAAATCTGTTAAGTTTCTAATACAAAGCATCCGGAAAATTTGAGACACTAAAAGACCAAACCTAAGAATAATAGAAATAGAAAAGGCAGACTCGCAAGTCAATGGCACAGAAAAATATCTTCAACAAAATTATAGATGAACATTTCCCTAACCTGAAGAAATAGATTCTTATACACATACATGAAGCCTACAGAACCCCAAATAGAGTAGAACAACAACAAAAACTTCTCCTACCACATAACAATCAAAACAAACTTTACAGAAAAAAAGAAAGAATATTAAAAGACACTAGGGATAAAGGACAAGAAACATATAAAGGAAGGCCTAGTAGAATTACACCAGACTTCTCAACGCTTGTTTTTTTTTTTTTTTTCTGGTGGTAGCAGGTTTTAAGGGATGGAGGCAGAATTGGCTTCAGGTTGCTGGTTGTGCCAGGTGGCAGCAACACTTAGGGATGCAATTAGAGCTGGATTGTCCCTGATTTTTGCAGGCCTCTTTTTATCCTGGCCAGCAGCAGGCCTTCAGAGATGCAAGCAGAGTTGTGATCTATGAAATACAGTACAGAAGAATAGGATAGAGCTTGCTGCTGTTGGGTTTGTCCAGAGGGGTCTGAGGGAAGGGAACTGGAATAGGGATCTTGCTGGTGGTTGCCGATGGTTTCAGACATCTTGGATTGTAGTTAGTAGTGTGGGCTGGAATATGGAGCACAGAGGGGTTGGGGCTGACCTCAGGGTTGCAGGATTTGCCAGGCACCCAGCAAGCAGAGGTTTGGGGCTTGGGGATCTCTTCTGTTTGGTCCTGGCAAGAGCAAGCTTGTAATTTCTGAGGGACCTCAATATACATTTGGAGACTAGAGCACTTCTCAGGTGGAAACCACATTGTCTCTATAATCTCACTAAAGCAGACCTGTCAGGAGCAATTGAATATCTGGGTGATTATTATGCAAATAGAAGCAATGTGCTTTCTTCTGTCAAAGCTGTTTGGGTCTTTTTTCCTTCTTCCTGTAAATCTGATGTCTAATACACCGTCTTATGACCCACCCCAGACAGTCAGGTTTGATGTCTGTGTTTCTTTACCTTATCTTTTCCTTTCATTCCTCCTCCTCCTCCTTCCCCTCCTCCTCCTCCTCCTTCTCCTCCTCCTTCTTCTCCTCTTCTTCCTCCTCCTCTTAATTCTCTTCCTCTTTCTCCTTCTTCTCTTTCTCCTCCTCATTCTTCTATTGTTCTTCTTTTTCCTCTTCTTTTTCTTCTTTCTTCTCTTCTTTTCACTCTACCTCTCTCCTTTTCCCCTCCTCCTCTTTCTACTTCTCTTTTTCTTTCAACTCCTCCTTCTCTCTTCTCTCTTCTCATCTTTCTCTTCCTTCTTTTTCTTTTCTCCCTAACCCCTAAGAAATAACAATAATTTCAGCAATGAGGTGACTTCTTTGAAAATTTATCAAACATGATGTTTTATGAAATTTCAAATATCAATCAGTTGGTAAGCGAGGAATGGAGAAGAGGGAGGATGTTACATAGCATACTGCCTTGATGTCAGGACTTAATGCTTTTTACACAAAGTCAATTTGATACTCAATTTCCCTGTAAATCTAGTTAAAAATATACCTTTAGGATATCCTCATTGTTATTAATTTTAATGTAACAACTCCCATCTCTGAGAGGCAACTCCTTATGCTCTCTGCATACCAAGAGTTTAATTTTCTTTTATAGATGTAGCAAAAGAGGAATTTGAATATGTTGGAAATAGTCAAGAATCCCAGAGGTGGCAAACAGCGTCCTCAAATATACTCTACTCTTCAGTAAACAATTACCCTTTACTTTTTATTTATCGGTGACAGCTAAAACTTTGCCTAGTATGAAATAGTCATCAGATGAATTCATGTAACTCCTTAATATTTTCAGAGTCTTGTGACTTTTCTCTGGTATTTCTCACTGTTTATCAAATGCAGTCCTGAGCACTGTTTGTATTTTGAGTATGCAAAGTTCTATTTTCTGATATATAATCAGTTCCTAATTTAGTGTATGTTAATTTAGTTAAAATCTCATGGTTTGTAATGAGTTATAGGTGTGTTCTTCTAGATCTTCAACACAAATAATCAGGCTTTTGAGATTATACTTTAATTATAAATTTTCTCCCTTCCCTTTTCTCCCTCCAAACTTCCCATATACACCTACCCACTCTTCAAATTCATGGCCTCTTTTAAAAAAATTATCATTGCATAAATATATATAATATATATTCCTGGGCTGGAGAGATGGCTCAGCCGTTAAAGGCTAGGCTCACAACCAAAAATATAATATATATTCCTAAATATAACCTGTTCTGTTTCTTTAATTAGGTTTGACAATGAAATATTGCTTCATTTAAATTCCTAGTTTAAATTAGAAAGTAATAATAGACCATAGCTATAGCCCCAAAAATTATCTATGAGAAATTTAAATGTTTTTATTATTATTATTTCTCTTATTGAAAATATGTATTTCTCACATAAAATATCCTGATTATGGTTTTCCTCCTCTCAGTTTCTCCTCCCCTCCCCTCCCATCCAGAGCCAACCATTTCTGTTTCTCATTAGAAAACAAAAAGTTCTGAAGGGATAATAATAAAATGAAATAAAAAAAGGAAATGAAATGAAAAGAAAATACAACAAAATAACACACTAGAATAGGACCAAACAAACAACAAACCAACAAACAAGGAAAAGAGCCCAAGAAATAGCATAAGAAACAGAAACATACTTGCCTGCACACTCAGGAATCCCATAAAAATACTACATTGGAATCCATAATAAATACACAAAGAACCTATGGGGTAAAAACAGAAAAAAAATATAAAATAGAACAAAAATATAAAGAATAAAATTAAAAAATAAGATAAAAAAGGCCTGATACAACATTATGAGAGAGAATCCCCCAAACCTTGGCATAGATCCTGTTCTGTTGGCCATCTCCTGCTGGGCACACACCCTACATTAGCATAGTTTGTCTAGCCAGTGAAATTGAAATTTTCAGTTGCAAGTGGCTATCAGTTGGAGACACCTTCTTGATTAAGGATGGGGCATGCATCAACTTTTGTCAGCTTTAGATTCTAATTGGTGCAGACATGTTCAGGTCCTGTTCATAATACTTTGGTCTCCAAGAGTTCATATGAACATCCTATTGATTTAGAGGACCTTGTTTACGTGGTAAATAAATTTATTTATTTACTATAAATTTAAGTCTTAAATTTAAATAGAATTTTATCACATTTCCCCTCCTTTTTCTCCCTCCTGCCCCTCCTAAGTATCCTCCCTCAAACCCTCCTAGGTCCTCCCTCTCAAATTGATAATTTCTTTTTATAATAGTTATCATGTAGTGTTTTACAGGTTTTTTTTCCCGTGGAGGAAATGAAAGATTTTCATTTCTTTCTCATTCTCAAAAGTTGGAATTTTCATAGCTGTTGATGGCAGTTTCCTATAGTAGTGTAAGTTGTATGATATATGAATTATAACTCACAGAATCTGTCTGAATCCATATAGCCACTAAGGAAATTTTGAGGTTTTTCTTGTATGTATTTGTAGTGTGTATCTGTGTGTATGTGAATATGTTTGTGTATTCATGTACATATGTGCAATGTCTTAGGAACCCAGGCCACCTGCAAAGTGGCATAAATATCCCTTTAATCTCCCTTTTTCCCCAATAAATGAACCAGTTCTTTGACGCTGTTCCCAGGTGTGTGTTTGTTCTACCAAGAACTCAGTGTTCTTCCAAAATATGTCAGCACCTACCTGCTCAGCTAAGCTTCTCTCCCAATGTTCAGCCCAATGTGAAATAGGCCTGGCTATTGTCTGCCAAGAGAGAGAGGCAGACACAGGCCTGCAGGGTAGGGCTATACAACAGAGCACCAGCAACCTCTTGGGGACACTTCCATGAAAGAAATTGAATCTTGCTACCCATTCAGCCTTCACAGCAAAGGTCTTCAGCTGGTGGTGGGATCTTTTGAGCCTCTCCTTCAATACTTTAATTTGATTATTTTTGTCTGTGTAGGCAACCACAGCTGCTATGAGTTCATAAAGGAGATAGCCCTGTCATGTCCAGAAAAGAAGACAGTTTCATAACAGTCCTTCACAATTGCTGCCTTTTTCTTTTCATCTTTATTAATTTGGGTATTTCTTATTTACATTTCGATTGTTATTCCCTTCCCCAGTTTCTGGGCCAACATCCTCCGAACCCCTCCCCCTCCCCTTCTCTATGGGCTTCCCCTTCCCATCCTCCCCCCCATTAGCACCCTCCCCCGAATAATCACTTTCACTGGGGGTTCAGTCTTGGCAGGACCAAGGGCTTCCCCTTCCACTGGTGCTCTTACTAGGCTATTCATTGCTACCTATGAGGTTGGAGCCCAAGGTCAGTCCATGTATAGTCTTTAGGTAGTGGCTTAGTCCCTGGAAACTCTGGTTGGTTGGCATTGTTGTTCATATGGGGTCTAAAGCCCCTTCAAGCTCTTTCAGTCCTTTCTCTGATTCCTTCAACAGGGTCCCGTTCTCAGTTCAGTGGTTTAATGATGGCATTCGCCTATGTATTTGCTGTATTCTGGCTGTGTCTCTCAGGAGAGATCTACATCCAGTTCCTAGCAGCCTGCACTTCTTTGCTTCATCCATCTTATCTAGTTTGGTGGCTGTATATGTATGGGCCACATGTGGGGCAGGCTCTGAATAGGTGTTCCTTCTGCCTCTGTTCTAAACTTTGCCTCCCTATTCCCTTCCAAGGGTATTCTTGTTCCCCTTTTAAAGGAGTGAGGCATTTGCATTTTGGTCATCCTTCTTGAGTTTCATGTGTTCTGTGCATCTAGGGTATTTGAGCATTTGGGATAATATACACTTATCAATGAGTGCATACCATGTGTGTTTTTCTGTGATTGGGTTACCTCACTCAGGATGATAGTTTCCAGTTCCATCCATTTGCCTATGAATTTCATAAAGTAATTGTTTTTGATAGCTGAGTAGTATTCCATTGTGTAGATGTACCACATTTTCTGTATCCATTCTTCTGTTGAAGGGCATCTGGGTTCTTTCCAGCTTCTGGCTATTATAAATAAGGCTGCTATGAACATAGTGGAGCACGTGTCTTTGTAATATGTTGGGGCATCTTTTGGGTATATGCCCAAGAGAGATATAACTGGGTCCTCAGGTAGTTCAATGTCCAATTTTTCTGAGGAACCTCCAGACTGATTTTCAGAATGGTTGTACTTGTCTGCTCTCCCACCAACAATGGAGGAATGTTCCTCTTTCTCCACATCCTCGCCCGCATTTGCTGTCACCTGAGTTTTTGATCTTAGCCATTCTCACTGGTGTGAGGTAGAATCTCAGGGTTGTTTTGATTTGCATTTCCCTTATGACTAAAGATGTTGAACATTTCTTTAGGTGTTTCCCAGCCATTCGGCATTCCTCAGCTGTGAATTCTTTGTTTAGCTCTGAACCCCATTTTTTAATAGGGTTATTTGTCTCCCTGCGGTCTAACTTCTTGAGTTCTTTGTATGTTTTGGATGTAAGCACTCTATCGGTTGTAGGATTGGTAAAGATCTTTTCCCAATCTGTTGGTTGCTGTTTTGTCCTAACGACAGTGCCCTTTGCCTTACAGAGGCTTTGCAGTTTTATGAGATCCCATTTGTCCATTCTTGATCTTAGAGCATAAGCCATGGTGTTTTGTTCAGGAAATTTTCTCCAGTGCCCATGTGTTTGAGATGCTTCCCCACTTTTTCTTCTATTAGTTTGAGTGTATGTGGTTTGATGTGGAGGTCCTTGATCCACTTGGACTTAAGCTTTGTACAGGGTGATAAGCATGGATCGGTCTGCATTCTTCTACGTACTGACCTCCAGGTGAACCAGCACCATTTGCTGAAAATGCTATCTTTTTTCCATTGGAAGGTTTTGGATCCTTTGTCAAAAATCAAGTGACCATAGGTGTGTGGGTTCATTTCTGGGTCTTCAATTCTATTCCACTGGTCTATCTATCTGTCTCTGTACCAATACCATGCAGTTTTTATCACTATTGCTCTGTAATACTGCTTGAGTTCAGGGATAGTGATTCCCCCAGAAGTCCTTTTATTGTTGAGGATAGTTTTAGTCATTCTGGGTTTTTTGTTATTCCAGATGAATTTGCAAATTGTTCTGTCTAACTCTCTGAAGAATTGGATTGGTATTTTGATGGGAATTGCATTGAATCTGTAGATTGCTTTTGGTAAAATGGCTATTTTTTGCTATGTTAATCCTGCCAATCCACGAGCATGGGAGATTTTTCCATCTTCTGAGGTCTTCTTCAACTTCTTTTTTCAGAAGCTTGATTTTCTTATCATACAGATCTTTTACTTGCTTGGTTAAAGTCACACTGAGGTATTTTATATTATTTGGGACTATTATGAAGGGTTTCATTTCCCAATTTCTTTCTCGGCTTGTTTCTCTTTTGTGTAAAGGAAGGCTAATGATTTATTTGAGTTAATTTTATACCCAACCACTTTGCTGAAGTTGTTTATCAGGTTTAGTAGTTCTCTGGCGGAACTTTTGGGATCGCTTAAATATACTATCATATCATCTGCAAATAGTGATATTTTGTCTTCTTCTTTTCCAATCTGTATCTCCTTGATCTCCTTTTGTTGTCTGATTGCTCTGGCTCGAATTTCAAGAACTATATTGAATAAGTAGTGAGAGAGTGGGCAGCCTTGTCTAGTCCCTGATTTTAGTGGGATTGCTTCAAGTTTCTCTCCATTTAGTTTAATGTTAGCTACTGGTTTGCTTTATATGGCTTTTACTATGTTTAGGTATGGGCCTTGAATTCCTATTCTTTCCAGGACTTTTATCATGAAGGGGTGTTGAATTTTGTTAAATGCTTTCTCAGCATCTAATGAAATGATTTAGTTTTTATCTTTCAGTTTGTTTATATAGTGAATTACCTTGATGGTTTTCCATATATTAAACCATCCCTGCATGCCTGGGATGAAGCCTACTTGATCATGATGGATGATTGTTTTGATGTGCTCTTGGATTCGGTTTGCCAGAATTTTATTGAGTATTTTTCCGTCGATATTCATAAGGGAAATTGGTCTGAAGTTCTCTTTCTTTGTTGGGTCTTTGTGTGGTTTAGGTATAAGAGTGATTGTGGCTTCTAAGAAGGAATTTGGTAGCACTCCATCTGTTTCAATTTTGTGGAATAGTTTGGATAATATTGGTATGAGGTCTTCTATGAAGGTCTGATAAAATTCTGCACTAAACCCGACTGGACCTGGGCTCTTTTGGTTGGGAGACCTTTAATGACTGCTTCTATTTGTTTTGGAGTTATTGGGTTGTTTAAATGGTTTATCTGTTCCTGATTATCTTCGGTACCTGGTATCTGTCTTGGAAATTGTCCATTTCTTGCGGATTTTCAAGTTTTGTTGAATATAGGCTTTTGTAGTAGGATCTGATGATTTTTTTGAATTTTCTCTCATTCTGTAGTTATGTCTCCCTTTTCATTTCTGATACTGTTAATTTGGACAGACTCTTTGTGTCCTCTTGTTAGTCTTGCTAAGGGTTTATCTATCTTGTTGATTTTCTCAAAGAACCAACTTTTGGTTCTGTTGATTCTTTCTATAGTCCTTTTTGTTTCTACTTGGTTGATTTCAGCTCTAAGTTTGATTATTTCCTGCCTTCTACTCCTCCTGGGTATATTTGCTTCTTTTTATTCTAGAGCTTTTAGGTGTGCTGTCAAGCTGCTGCTATATGATCTCTCCTGTTTCTTTCTGCAGGCACTCAGAGCTATGAGCTTTCCTCTTAGCACAGCTTTCATTGTGTCCCATGAATTTTGGTGTGTTGTACCTTCATTTTCATTAAATTCTAAGAAGTCTTTAATTTCTTTCTTTATTTCTTTTTTGACCAGGTTATCATTGAGCAGAGCATTGTTTAACTTCCATGTATATGTGGGCGTTTTTCCCTTATTGTTGTTGAAGACCAGCTGTAGCCCGTGGTGGTCTGATAGCATGCATGGGATTATTTCTATCTTTCTGTATCTATTGAGGCCTGTTTTATGACCAATTATATGGTCAATTTTGGAGAAAGTACCATGAGGTGGTGAGAAGAAGTTATATCCTTTTGTTTAAGATAGAATGTTCTATAAATATCTGTTAAGTCCATTTGGTTCATGACTTCTCTTAGTCTGTCTATGTCTCTGTTTAATTTCTGTTTCCATGATCTGTCCATTGATGAGAGTGGGGTGTTGAAATCTCCTACTATTATTTTGTGAGGTCCAATTGCTGCCTTTTACAATCTTTCTATCCTTCTTTTTTCAATGGTGTGTGTGTGTGTGTGTGTGTGTGTGTGTGTGTGTGTGTGTGTTCGTCGTGGGTGTGCACATGCTTGTGTGGCCAGGCATGTGTGCATGTTATGTAGATATATTATTTAGGGGTTAACCATCAACAGTTACATATTCTCTGCACTCTACCCAGCTGTGAGTCTCTGTATTGACTGCTATCCACTGAAAAACACTAGGCTTCTTTCATGAGGACGGAGTGTGATACTAATCTATAGGTGACCAGATAAGTGTTTAGAGGGTAGTGTGATACTGTCCATATAACAAGATACCAGCAGTAGATTCTTCCCTAGGGTCAAAGATTTCCCCCCTTTATCATTCTAGGCCAGGATTTTAGTAACAATCCTGAGTACCACCCTTGAGTGTGGGCCTTAAATCTAAGCAGAAATTGGCTAGCCCAGAAATATGGCTATTTATGCTACATTTGGGCAGAGGACATATCTTTCTGTCATTATAATTCACAAGGTTCCCAACTGAGTAAAACTGTTGATAACTTTTACTCCTCAGCAGCCTGTAGAGCACCTTTCGGTGCTATGAAAGCTAGGCAGTAGGAAAAAGCTCCCAGGGCAGTATCTTCTTTTCTATCCTAAGTAAGGCACTAAAGGCAATCCCCACATGGATCCACTTGATCTAGGCAACCCCTAGTTCTGGCTTTATTCCCATATGACTATACTTTGTGGCAAGTTGAAATTTAAAATTATTCTTCATAACTTACCACTTGTTAACTTGACACATAAACATAACACCTTAACCTATAACTTTTT
Organism: Rattus norvegicus; assembly: GCF_021556685.1. Classification (NCBI taxonomy): domain Eukaryota; kingdom Metazoa; phylum Chordata; class Mammalia; order Rodentia; family Muridae; genus Rattus; species Rattus norvegicus. Next base: position 222,051,507 of record NC_141534.1, read on the forward strand.
TAAACCTTTGTTCCGAGAGACTCATGTTAATATCATAATACAAAACAAAGTCTCACTCTAATGAGCTCCTAGTGTCTTAAGCATGTTTACTACTTCAAGAGTCCAAAATATTAAAAAAACCCAAAGTCTCAATGAGTTCATATTTAAAAGGATATCACTTAAACATTCTTATTTCACAGTAATTGAACAATAACACTTAGGCCAAACAAAATCCAGTAGTGTAAATACCAAGCCCAGTTGATCAGTGCCTGGCTATCTGTGCTTTGTGATCTTCAGAGATAAAGAGGGTGTTGGCAGAGTCACCTCGGCAGTTCTGTCCTCCCCAGCACACAGACTTTCCACTTTATTCTAGCTCTATTGTATACCCACCGCTGTCCTTAGGAGATATTCAATGGTTCCGGCATCTCAGTGTCCTGGGTGTCCACAGGAATTGAGTCTCGACTTTCACCAATGTTTTCTACTCTCTCTCCACAGGGCCTTCAGACCTTCAGCACAGTGCCAGGCCTCAATTTCTCTCCACATGTTCTTTCATCATTTAGTTCAAGTACCATGTAGATTTTTTTTTTTTCTTTACTGCCAAGTTTTGCAGTAAAGGCCATGTGTAGCCTAGCCCTTTTGGACCACAGTTGAGTGAGTTTCTACATACTAATCCTGATGAATACTTTCCTATTGTTCTCATGATGCCCAAGGTTCACTTCAATGGTGCAAATTTCTTTTTAACCACAACAGATTCTTCAGCCCTAGTCTAATCAGCACACACATATTCTTAACTAAAATATATCAAAATTGTCTTCTGTCCCAGTTTCTAGTAAAGCCTGTGTCATCCTGAAACCTCATGAAAAGAGTCTGTCCTGTCCATATTTGTTTCAAAGTTAGTATCTTCCAAGCTTTCATTTAAAGAGCTTAATAAGCGTTTCTAATAGTGTTCAATGGCGTTTCTAATCCAAAGTTGCAAAGTCTCTAATTCCTCTGTCCCAAAACATAGGGTCAGAGTTATCACAAGAACATTCTATTTCCTCAGTGCCAATGTGTGTTTGAATTTCAGTTCTGTTCTTGGGATAAAAGATCCCAGCAAAAAACAACAAGGAGGGAAGGGTTTATTTGGTTCACAGTTACTAGTTACATCCTTGAGGGAAATTTGACACAGGCATGCAAGCAGGTAGTCACATCACATCCACACTGGGGAGCACAGAGAGATTAAATGCATGCTTATCTGCTTGTTGGCTTCATGATTTCCTCACCACAAGCAAAGAACAGCTGATGCAATGTTGCTATCCACATTCCTGGTAGGTCTTCCCTTTTACCTCACTTAAGGGAAGTAAGACATGTCCAGAGGCTATCCGGATCTAGACAATTCTTCCTTCAGGCTATTACTATATGTTTCTGGGTTGTGACAAATGGATATTTAATACTAATCAAAACACACACACACACACACACACACACACAGAAGTGAAAAGAATTTAAAAATTCTTTAAAAAGTAATAAAATAATACAACTTTAAAAAATCAAACCCTAACCATCACAAGAACTAATCATTGTTCTTTGGCAAATTATGAATTATGAAGGATCATAAACATTCATGCTTTCAATAAAATACTACATTTCTTTTAAAATATAACTTAAAACTTATTCTTTAAAATTTCCTGTGTGTATATAATGTGCCTTGATCAAGTTCAAATCTCATTTTTCTCTCTTGTCCCTTGCATTTCTTCTGGAACTATCATTCTTCCCAACATCCTTTGCTACTATTTCATATGAATACATTTTTTTAAACCCACTGAGTTTAACTGGGGGCTCTTGAACGTGGATGACTGCAGCTTACCAGAAGAAAATAAAAAAATGAAGAAATGAAGCACTATGACCACCACTCTCTCAGGAACCTTAATTTTCAATGAGCCCCTTGCTAGAGGCTCATTTTATTGTCTTCTGCAGGTCTTGTGCTGGTAAACAAAGTTTCTGTGAATTCAGGGGTTCAATAGCCATGCCATTCCTAGAATATAAAATATCATAATATCAACCCCCATCTTCATGCTCTTATCTTATATTCTCTCTCCTCCTTGTCCATGCTATTACCTTACCCTTGGGGTATAGAGAAGGTTATATAGATGTTCCCTTTAAAGTTGAGTACTTAAAAGTCACTTATTCTCAGAACTTTGACCAGTCATGATCTCTATTTGACCATGTCCCACTGACAAGAGTCTTCTCTGACCCAGGCTGAGAGTTGTACAACTTAAAGATATAAACATAATTACTTAGCAGATAAGTTTTGATACATATCAATTTATTTGTTTGTTTTTCTTAAAAATGGTTCTCATTGTGTTGCCCTGGCTGTCCTGGAACCCATTTTAAAGACCAGGATGATCTTGAACTCACCAAGAACTGCCAGTTTTTGTGTCCAATGTTGGAATGAAACCAACCATGCCCAGCAACATATCCAGTTACCAACAGTAAGTTATCAGTAGACTCCCAGAAAGTGGTTGTGGCTTTAGATCATGTTTATAGTACCTGGTGCATAGATTCCCTCCAATAGAAAAGGCTTCAAATCCAATCACAAAGTGACTGGTTTCCTTGTGAACATTCATATCATTACTAGTCCAGTGAGCATATATTATCCTTATGCCCAGTTTGAGGGAACCCCAGGAGACCACCAAAAATTGTAATACAGATGTAATAAACAAAGGGAGTTTTTATTATGGAAGCCCTGACATGGATAACTGTTCCTCCCACTGCACAGGTTAGAAGAGCGACCTCAGTTCTAGGGGTTTGAGATATATATAGGGAAATGCATAAGCTGGGGCTCTTGACCCTGGGCATTACATGATTGGGTAGGGGAAAGGGAGTGCCGTCCTTCAAACCCAATAGCATTTGTTCAGACAGGGAGGCAGAATCATGCAGCTGGACAAAGACCTTTATGACCTGGGAAGAAATAACTTATTCCACTATCAGGGACTAGCTTGGTCAAGGCTATCTGGGAATACTTAATTGCTTCTATCCCATAGCTCAAGAGTGGGCTTTTATCATCTCAAGGATACTAACTCCTGCTTCCTTCAAAGGTCAGAGCAATCTGCACCTGGAGAGTGCTGTCACAAAAAAAGGTATTGCAATATTCCAGAACCAGGTTGGTCTCCCTTTTGTCTGCCCTGTTCAAAAGCCAGAGGCATCTGTACTGGGGAAAGGGTCTACTAACTCTTCTGGCTCAGAATCTGATATGCAGGGGACAGGGGGTAGGGGATAGGGGTAAGATTACCTGTTCTTTTTCACCATCAGGCAGTTTGGTATTGTAATTGGCAAGGTCCACAGTTAGGTGATATTGTTGATGACTTCTCTTCTAACAGTCTATATATCACCTTGTGGTAAAAGTAATGCTAGCCAGCAGGGAGGAAGCTTCCATCTGAGTTCCAGCTCCATATCCAAAGTACAGAAAAGGGGTATTTTGATATTGCACAGTGTTATCAGGTCATGATGAGGTTTTCCACTAAAGAGAGCATTGAAACCTAAATGTACTCATGCTATTTATTTTAGGAACCAGTAATGATAAAACCATCTCTAATTAAACATAACAGAGGGAAGAATAAGCTCAGTCCATTAAAATGATCTTGAAGTTCAAGATGTCAAACCTACATAAATTTCTGCAATAGTAGGCCATTCAGACTGTCGTGCAAATAACATCCAGTGTCAGAAAAATGAATGCCCATGAGAAAGCATGTAGTCCCTTTCCACAGCTTTCCTCACAGCACATTTAATGTCCTTATTTCTGAGGCTATAGATGATGGGGTTCATCAGGGGGATCACCACAGCATAGAAGACAGATACCACCTTGTCGCGGCTGAGGGAATAGCTTGAACTGGGTCTCATGTACATGAAGAGACCAGAGCCATAGAAGAGGGTCACAGCAGTCAGGTGAGAAGCACTGGTACTAAAGGCCTTGGTCCTACCTTTAGCTGAGTTGATCCTAAGGACAGCAGCAACAATGTATCCATAAGAGATGAGGACTACCAGGACAGACATCACCCCCACAATGACACCTACAATAAAGGTTACCACCTGGCTAGTGAAGATGTCAGAGCAGGCCAGAGCCAGGACTGGAGGGAGGTCACAGAAGAAGTGGTTGATTATGTTGGGTCCACAGAAATCATGCTGGTAGATAGAGCATGTTTCAATCAAAGAACTAAGGAAACCACCCATATAGGCACCAGCCACCAACTTTAAACACAATGTATGGGACATGATAGCCATGTAGAGCAATGGGTTGCAGACGGCGGTGTACCGGTCATAGGCCATAGCTGCCAGGAGCAAGCATTCAGTCAGCCCCATTCCACAAAAGACAAAGTATTGTGTGGCACAGCCAAGAAAAGAAATGGTGTTCTCATCTGTGACAATGTCAGAAAGCATCTTGGGGGCAGTGGAGGATGAATAACAGATGTCCAGGAAGGAGAGATTACTGAGAAAGAAGTACATGGGTGTGTGGAGGTGACTGTCCATCCTGATGAGGGTGATGAGGCTCAGGTTCCAGGCTAAGGTCAGGAGATAAATCCCTAGAAAGAACATGAAAAGGAAGGCCTTTATCTGAGGCTGATCTGAAAATCCCAGGAGGATGAATCTGGTCACAGTTGTGCTGTTTCTTCCTCCGGCCATACACAAGCTTCCTGCATAAAAGACAAGACAATCCTGAGGTTGGAGAAATGATGTTTGAAACTTTAAGAAGAAATACCTGGGGCTGGAGATGTAGCTAAGTCGGTATACTGTTTGCCTGGCATGCCCAAAGGCCTGCGTTTGATTCCCAGCACCACATAAACTGGATATGTTGGCACAGAGGTGCCAAAGTGAATTAGAAATTCAGTGTGATTCTTGACTATATAACTAGTTACTTGAAAGCCCACATGGGACACATGAGACTTTGAAATGAAAAAGATGGGGCTACTGACATGATCTATCAGAAAGATGTTTGCTGCATCATCATGATGAAAATTTGCATTTGACAAATTTCAGCATCACAGCTTACAGTATGAAAGGACTGCAATCAAGCATCCTTGATAAAGGAGGATAAAACCTCAGAAGCACCAGATGCTAGGATTTTCCCAGAGAAGAGAAGCAGGAAGAACAAAGGGTTAATTAGGTCAGTGGTTGGCAGAGTTCAGCTTGGATGTTACCATTTAGCTCAGATCATCATTCTAAACACATGAGGTAAGCCTATGCACACTTGTAGTAAATATTTAAATCCCAGCCTGGGGTTTTTACCCTACCTTTGGTTATTGAGTTCCCAGATGAAAGACATACTCATAGCCTTTAGATTTACAATAAGACCTAAACAGCACAAGAGTTGGGCAGCTGCTTACCCTCCATGTTGTTAGAATCTACTTTTCTATTGATAACTCTGAGTTATTACTTACTATTTACTATGTTTCGTCAGTACTGCTCTTAACTCCAATTGGGCAGCTCTCAGGGCCATGCTCTCTTGACCTTTAATCCATGGTGGCTTCTCCTTCCTCCTTCCTGTACCTTCTTTTTCCTTGTGATCCTTCTTTCCCTCAAGCCTGTGAAATATAAGAGACCCCCACCTATGTCTCTTCTGCCCAGCTAATAGCTGTTGGCATCTTTATTCACCAGTCAGAATTAACTTGGGGCAGGCTCACAGGGGCTACATGCAGACTCCAGATCATTAGCCCCCCACCCCCAACATTACAGTAGGCAATAAAGGGCAAAACCTCAACACACACTCAACAATTAAGTGCTGGTGTCAGGTCAAAGTGAAAGCAAGTGTGTTTTAAAAGGCAAATGAACCTATGCCTTTTTATCTTTTCATGATAGATTGGTGAAGTTCAAGCTGTTGCTCTTCTCTCACTTTTATTTGACTGCACATCCTTTCCTGTGTTTCTTGTCACTCACACTCATGTATAACATCTGCTTCTGACTTTGGGTGTTCTAAGATGTTGAATCATCCTTGTCCTTCAAGTAACAGACACCTGTTGACTAGATTCATGCTTATTCATGGCATAGAATAAATGTTTTCCATTGCTCGTCCTCAGAGTTCAGCAGAGTGTCTCTACAGTTATTATGCCTGGCATATTACTATAATAAAATATATAATTTTTTGTACACAAACAATGATCCTAAAATATAATCCCAATCATAATATAACTGTGAATAAATACCTACTTAATACTTAGCTATGTGCAAGGCACTATTGTGAGGACTCATTTGTACAAAGTCTGGTCCACACAGCCTCAGGATCTGGCAGTGTTTCTCTCTGCCTCTTTTACAGAGGAAAGCTGAGATAAGTCGAAATGTACTATTTTCAGGAGAATGAAGTAGGAGGGAATGAGTTAGACTTACTGAATTTCTTTAGGTGAAGTGTCTTGAAATCTTGTGCCACCAGAGTAAGTATTGGTGACATTTTAGCTGTGGCCTCTTCTGTAATCTTCAGTTCATTTGCATTTCTCAATGCTATGAACCTCATTTGTGATTACATCATTATTTTAATGTATATTCACTTTGTGTAAATAAAAATGTGTGCTTCTGGAATCCCTGTTCCTTTGTCACTAAAGTTTTCAAATAACCTGTGGGAGTTTATTACTTTAATGGGCATAGATATCCTTCTCCCCTCCACCCCAGCTCCCAGAGGCTGGCCACCTCAGCTACACCAGGATCGAATGAGTAACACGAACAACCATTAGAGCTAACATCTACTGAGGAATAATTATTCTCTAGAGTAATGATGATGGGATTGGCTGCCCATTACCAATGTCTCCTGCCTTATTCTCCTATGAGACTTCCTTTATTTGGGTCTAAGAAGATGCCCTCTTATATTGAAAAACAGCTTTTCACTTTAACATGTCCTCAGCTAGAAATAAACTTCACACCCAAACAGAGTAAGACTATGGATAAAACATAAAGTGAATAAACAATTAATTAATTAAAAATGTGGTTCTTAGGAACAAAAATTTCCAACTAAGTGATTTTGGATCAAATTCCATCTGTGTTTTCTTACCCATAGGAAACAAATATGAACATGTTTAGTAGCTTAAACTAATATAATAATATCTTCTACCTGGAAGGGTACTGAGGTCATCAAATAAGATATGAATAAGAAATTCTTCACATGGTGCTTGATAAATAGAGCTCAATCCAGGAGCATAAACTAATAGCATGAATAACTCTGTTTCTTGAGTCATGGCCAAGAAGTGTGTACTACCGTACCCACATCTAAATTTAACTGGGTAGAATCTTGCCCAAAAGTCACTCCCTTAATTCAATTTAATATCTTTGAACACAGGATTAAGTACCATTTCACTTCCTGGTGTCCCTTTAATTCTCAAACTATATATTTTATATTTTTCTTTTCTGAGCTTGCTATGCTTAATCAAAACACTCTTCATGAGATTAACTAGAAAACAAACTCTATGATGAGTGTTTCTGTGTTTTTCTTTGTCAATGCAATTAGTCTGAATCTCTTCACCATAGCCTCAGGCATACTCTTCAGACAGGGGCAAAAAAAGCATGCATGTTCTTCCCCCAAAAACTACAAAAACAGTCTCTAACCACATGCTGAAATTCTTCTCGACTGAAACCTTTTGGGATAGATCTGCACAATTCAAATTACTCCCAGTAACAAAGTCTTCCATATTCCTACTAGTAGGCTATCAAACCCCATTTAAAGCATTCTATTTCTTTCCAAATCCAAAGTCCCCAAATTCACATTCTTCAAAACAAAACAAAACAAACAAACAAACAAAAAACAAAAAACAAAAAACAAAAAACAAAAAAACCCCTACATGGTCAGGTCTATCACAATACCCCAGTCCTTGGTACCAATTGCTGTCTTAGTTAGGGTTTTACTGCTGTGAACAGACACCATGACCAAGACAAGTCTTATAAAGGACATTTTTTCCCCCAGCCAGTTCTGAGGCTGAGCCGGGTTTATTTTTTCCTAGTCTGCTTTTACACCATTTTAATTACATGCAACTAGTAAGGTCAGTTCTAGCTTAAGGGAAAAAGCAAGACAAGAAACAGAATTAGTTAAGAACAAGCAAGGCAATAAACAAAGTCCTGTGATAATTGTTTCTAAGGCTTATCAGGATAACCAAGATACCTGACCCTACTTCCTGTCCTAGGCCAAAGTCATATTCTTGCCTGAAGCCTACTTCTTTGTTCTAGCCTAAAATCAGATTCCTGTCTGTGCTAACTTCCCTATCCTGGCCCAATGCCAAATTCCTGCCAAGCAGTCACAAAAACTTTCCTACCTCCTACTTTTTTATTTCATAAACAAGACTGCAGTTGACTCAAGTTGTTCTGAGAATGCTTTCCTTACCTGTAATAGAATATGCACTATCAAAAGCAATGCACCTCTGTCTTAGGTTGGTAAGGCTCTGTGCTGAACTTAACCAGTCTCTGAATGCCAGCCTGTTAAATTGGGGCTGACTTACAGGTTCAGAGGTTCAGTCCTTTATCATTAAGGTGGGAGTATGGTAGGATCCAGGCAGGCAAGGAATAGGCAGAGATGAGAGTTCTACATCTTCATCTAAAGGCTGCTAGCAGAATACTGGCTTCCAAACAGATAGGTTGAGGGTCTTAAAGCTCACACTCACAATGACACACCTATTTCAACAAGGTGACATTTACTCCAACAGGGCCACAACTTTTATAGTGTTACTCCCTGGGCTGAACATATACAAACCATCACAAATACTTAACTAAAGAGAAACCAGTCTGCATCACTGTCTGCCCCAACCTGCAGGGGGTTCAGTAGAGACCTGAGGAGGGGGTGAAAGAATGGGGGACAGGAGCAGCAAAGAAGGAGAGCAAGTAGATTGTCTGATCAAGCTCTCAAACTTTATTTCAGGGCAGTGGCTTAAAAAGACAAGCAAACAGGAAGGCCAAACAGAGCCTAAGACCAATTCATCACCCTCGCTACCATTCCATTGTTCTTTCTGTTCCTGCAATTCTAAAGTGTAAATTGTGGGTGTACTGATAAGAACAGATAACTTGCTAGGTTTCCCAGACACAGAGGCTGAGTAAGTGGGCCTGAAAAATTCCTGAGAACATTCCTGAAACAGAGGGTGTAAAAGTGGGCTTGGACCCTGGCAATTATCTATTCTATGATTTTTAAGAGCTCTTGAAAGATAAAAGCATGCATGTAATAATTATTCTTTTCCATCTACTGCAACATCTCATACACCTTCTAACTCTAAAACACAAAGCATGAATACAGGAGATAAGAAATAAGGTGCCCCATCTCCCTATATTTTTTGTTTTTAGTACCTTCTATTACAATACTTACCCAGGCTTCCAGTCTCTTCATTGACACTTATTACAATGACATCATACAAATCTTCCAAATCAAACTCAAGGAGACTCTTGAATTATCAAAAACAACTTGGTAATGAGATCCTTTTGGCTATGTACATTATGGAGTCTCATCTGGATATGATGACAGTGATTTAGGAAACATCAGTTATTGATTTGGCTTTGTCATGGATTCTGAATGCAAAACTCCTCACCAGGCATATTTATAACTCCCACTTGAAAACATTAGACCATTTTTCTTCTACTCTTAATAATTAGATAATTTCTTTCACTTTTAGCCAACAGCAATAATAGAAAAAGATGTGATCAAGGTTTTATTTGATGACTAGCAATGAGCCTTCATTTCTATCAGACTGGTCATTTCAGGAGATTTTACTTACATCAATGTAAAACTGTATTTTCAGCCTGCAGACATCCTCTGTCTGCATTCATCAGTCTCCACAGCTAAAAAGTGGAAAAGTTTCAAAAATCAATTATCATAAATACCTCTGACTAGAATAGTGGGAGCTGACATCATCTATGAAGTCAGTAAAGCAATAATTCTCCAAGACTCAATAATTCAAGTTGCTACATCCTGACATAGAACAACCACTGATTCATATTAATATCATTGTCTATATAAAATTGAATCTTTGTTTAAACCCTATGAACTGTGTAGTACGTCATACATGCACACATATTAGTAGAATATGGGCAAATATCTCAGAAAGATACATATTTGTGACCTTGGTAATGAGAAGTCCTCTGCTGCAACTTCTTAAGACTATAAATCAAGCATGCAACATGGGAATCACCCACAGGGCAGAGTATGACAGCAAATTTGAAAAAGGTAGAGGAGCCACCATAACTGGAACTCAAATAGACAAACAAACCCGAGGTATAGAAGAGGAAAACAGCTGTCAGGTATGAAGCATAGGTGTGGAAGACTTTAGAACTGCCTTTATTCTGTGTGATCCTCATGATGGAAATGTGTAGAGGATAGTTTTGATATTCTGCATGTGAACTCTGAATGTCCTGTTCCCCAATTGGTTCCTGATAAATCAATAAAGATGCTAGGCTAATAGTTGGGAGGAAGAGGTGGAAATTCCTGGTCTGTGAAGGTAGGCTAGCAGATGCAAGCAGAAGAAAGAAGTTGTAGCATTTTAGAAAGAGATAAAGCACCAACCATGTGAAATCTCAGGTGGGGTAGCCATTGGCCACCTCCCTAAATAGGGCTGGGATAGCAGATGGGAGATTAGAAACATAACTAAGTTAAGAGCAGATTTAGGGTGCTGAGCAGGAGAAGATAATCAGGCAATTAAAGTTGAGGGTAGATTTAGAGGTGTTGATCTGGAAGTAAAAAGAAGGTTGTGCTAGTCAAGGAGGGCTTAGAAGAGCCCAGTCATTGAGCTAAAAGCATATAAAAAATTAAGCTAATGTGTGCATGCATCCAAAGGTACCTGGGCTGGCCTGGTAGCTTAAAGCAGAGCAGCAGAAACTATATGCTACAGATAAGACTACATAGCCATATCATGATAAATAAGGCATTTGCTATTCCAAACAACGTGGTTAATATGGCAAGCAGAAGCTGTACAAAGAATTTGTCAGTGCAGGATAGATTTAATAGCTGGGGCATGTCACAGAAGAAATGTTTATTGAAGTTAGTCCAGAGAAGTAGAGCTGCAGCAAGGTACAAATCAGAGATACAAAAGTAGTAAGTCCAGTCATATAGGATCCCACCACCATCCAAGCACAGAGGGTAGGTGATATGATTGGTGATAGGTTACAAATGACAGCATACTTGTCACAGGCATGGCTGTCATGAGGAAATATTCACTTAGTCCTCTAGTGAAAAAGATAAAATATTATACCTTGTAGTTCACAAAGTGGATAGTTTGCTTTTCCTGGAAGAATTTGGAGAATGTCATGGTGATTGTTGAGGTGATATAGTATAAGACTTTGAAGGAAGATCATGAAGAAGAAATACACGAGTGTGTGGAGGTGTGAATCCATTCTTATTAAAACAATGAGGAATGTGTTCCAGTTGCAGATAAGAAAATGACTATTTCTGTGATGTGTGGGAATCTAAGAATCTCAGATGTATGAATTGTGTTATTTCCTTCCCCAATCATGGCCTTCATGATTATTGATGATGAAAAGCAACAACAGCAATGGAAGAAAAAGAAGAAGAAGAGGAGGAGGAGGAAGGGGGAGGAGGGGGAGGGGAGGAGGAAGAGGATGGGGAGAGGAAGGGGGAGGAGAGGGAGGGGGAGGGGAATGGGGGAGAGGGGAGGTCAAGGGAGGGGGAAGAGGAAGAGGAAGAAGAGGAAAAGGAAGAAGAATAAGAACAAGAAGAACAAGGAGAAGAACTAGGAGAAGAAGAACAAGAAAAAGACAAGAAGAACAGGAACAAGAACAATAAGAAGAAGAAGGAGAGGGGAAAGAGGAGGAGGAGAAAGGAAAAGAAAACTAAAAAGAAAAGAAAATACATTGTTAACTTAGGTGAAATATTACAGTTAGTACATTATCCCTTTTCCTACCATTAAGTACTGGCAAGAGACATCTAAAATCTACATCATGAGAAGAGATTTTGAAAACTTGAAATGGCAACTTTTATGTGATTATTTATTAAATAATAAAAATTATGAATATATTTTTATAGTACTGTAAAAGTGGTCTTGGAGCACATGAGAAACATATACATTCAGGACAGCATTCAGAACTGTTAACACAGAAGACAAACTATAATATAAAACTCATTCTTGCTTTAGATAGAGATTGTACATTAGTGGCTGAAATACATTCAACATGAACAATGATGAAAGAGAATAATTGTAACCCATAAACATACATATAAACATATAAACACAAACACATACACAAATACATAAACACACATATAAACACATACACAAATACACAGAGGATTAGATTTACTGATTATCATATGTTGAACCATCCCTGTTTTTCTGGCATGAAGCCTATTTGATCATGGTGAATGATCTTTGTGATATGTTCTAAGATTTGAAATGCAAGAATTTTATTGAATATGTTTTTATCTCTTTCACAAGACAAACTGGCCTGCAATTTTCTTACTTTGTTAAGTCTTTACATGCTTTGAGTAGCAGGAGTACCTCTAGCAACATAAAATGAATGTGGCAGTAATCTTTCTGTTTCTATTTGAGAAATAATTTTGGCATTAGCTCTTTGTTGAACATTTGATTGAATTCTGCACTAAAACCATCTGCCCCATGGATTTTTTGGGTGGTAGGAGATTGTAATGACTACTTTTATATCATTAGGTGTTGCATGCCTGTATAAATTGTTTTTCTTATTTTGATTTAACTTTGATAAGTGGTACCTATCAAGAAAATTATCCATTTCCTTTAGAATTTCCAATTGTATGGAATACAACGTTTTTTTTTTTTCATCTTTATTGAATTGGGTATTTCTTATTTACATTTCGATTGTTATTCCCTTTCTCGGTTTCCAGACCAACATCCCCCTAACCCCTTCCCCTCCCCTTCTGTATGGGTGTTCCCCTCCCCATCCTCCCCTCATTACCGCCCTCCCCACAACAATCACGTTCGCTGGGGGTTCAGTCTTGGCAGGACCACGGGCTTCTCCTTCCATTGGTGCTCTTACTAGGCTACTCATTGCTACCTATGAGGTTGGAGCCCAGGGTCAGTCCATGTACAGTCTTTGGGTAGTGGCTTAGTCCCTGGAAGCTCTGGTTGGTTGGCATTGTTGTTCATATGGGGTCTAAAGCCCCTTCAAGTTCTTTCAGTCCTTTCTAAGATTCCTTCAACTGGGGTCCCGTTCTCAGTTCAGTGGTTTGCTGCTGGCATTGGCCTATGTATTTGCTGTATTCGGGGTGTGTCTCTCAGGAAAGATCTACATCTGGTTCCTGTCTGCCTGCACTTCTTTGCTTCATCCATCCTATCTAGTTTGGTGGCTGTATATGTATGGGCCACATGTGGGGCAGGCTCTGAATGGGTGTTCCTTCTGCCTCTGTTCTAAACTTTGCCTCCCTATTTCCTTCCAAGGGTATTCTTGTTCCCCTTTTAAAGAAGGAGTGAAGCATTTGCATTTTGGTCATCCTTCTTGAGTTTCATGTGTTCTGTGCATCTAGGGTAATTCGAGCATTTGGGCTAATATCCACTTATCAATGAGTGCATACCATGTGTGTTTTTCTGTGATTGGGTTACCTCATAAAGTTTATCCTTATGATTCTCTGGCTTCTGTCAATAGCTTTTATGTTCCCACTTTTGCTTCTGATTGTGTTAATTTGAATATTCTCTGGGTCTCTTAATTAATTTGGATAAGGGTTTGTCTATCCTGCTGATTTTTTTCAAAGAACCAGCCCTTTGTTTCATTGATTCTTTGTATTGTATATTTGTTTATTTGTTTCTATTTTATTTATTTCAGCCCTCAGTTTGATTATTTTCTGCCATTACTCCTCTTGGATGTGCTTACTTCTTTTTGTTCATGTGTGTTGCTAAGTTGTTACTGTGAATACTGTGAAATCTCTCTCTCTCTCTCTCTCTCTCTCTCTCTCTCTCTCTCTCTCTCTCTCTCTCTCTCTCCTCGTCCTCCTCCTTTTTCTTATTTATTTATTTAGTTTTGTGGAGATTTCTCTTAGCACCACTAACATTGCTGGTTGTGGTACTGGTATGTGTGAGTGTGTATGTGTGTGTGTGTTCCTTCTTTTGGTTTCAGTAGTGTGAGATTATTTCTTTCCTGTGTTTTCATGGGTGTAGTTAGACTTCTTAGATTGGAAATTTTTTATCTATTACTTTCTGTAGAGTTGGATTTGTAGATACATACTATTTAAATTTGGCTTTAACATGGAATATCTTATTTCCTCTTCCTATGGTAATTGAAAGTTTTGCTGGCTGTTACAGCCTGGGATGTCATTTCTATTCTCTTAGAGAGTACAGCAATTTGTTCAGGCCCTTCTGGCTTTAAGAATCTTGATAGAAAACTCAGGTGTAATTCTAATAAGTCTGAGTTTATATTTTACTTAGTGTTTTTCATTTGGAGCTTTTAGTATTCTTTCTTTGTTCTGTACATTTAATGGTGAAGTATTTTTTTTTTTTTTTTTGGTAATGGGACCTCCTTTTCTGGTCTAATATTTTTGGTGTTCTAGAAGCTTCTTGTACTTTCATAGGAGTGCCATTCTTAAGGTTAGGAAAATTTTCTTCTGTGATTTTGTTGAAAATATTATCTGGATCATTGACTTGTGATTCTTCTCTTTCCTTTATCCTATTATTGTTAGGTTTGGTCTTTTCACACTGTCCCAGATTTTCTGGATGGGTTATTTCAGGAACTTTTTAGATTTAACAATTTTTTGACTGATATATCCATCTCTTCAATTGTATCTTCTTTGACTATAGACCTACAATCATCACAGATCCAGATTCTCTTGTTCATCTCTTGTGTTGGTGAAGTTTCCCTGTATAGTTCGTGTTTGAATTCCTAATTTTTTAAAATTTTGTAATTATATTTGTGCACAGAAAACTTAAGTGTACATTTAACCCAGTTTAGTGGTGAGTTCTTTAGCCTTTGCCTTTTCCCGCTTGGCAATGCGAGCCACAGACTTAGGACCCAGGACATTGCCTCCCCAGTGGCGGCAGATCTCATCATATCTGTCATTATAATTGGTCCCAATAGCTTCCATCAGCTTACCCAGAGCACCCTTGTGTTCCGAGCTAACCT
Organism: Rattus norvegicus; assembly: GCF_021556685.1. Lineage (NCBI taxonomy): Eukaryota > Metazoa > Chordata > Mammalia > Rodentia > Muridae > Rattus > Rattus norvegicus. The sequence continues at coordinate 222,066,510 of NC_141534.1, forward strand.
GTGTGAAGGCAACAGTGGTGCATGTCTTTCTGTGGACCAGGTCTCCCAGCCTGGCCTTTCCCTTGATGATGCAGTAGGGCACCCCTATCTTTTGGCAAAGGGGAGGTAGGAAAACCACCAGCTCAGTGGGGTCTACATCATGGACAATCACCACCAGCTGATCCTTCTTGTTCTCCACCAAGGTGGTGACTGTATTGACCCCTGCTTGGAGGACAGGTGGTCTCTTATTTGGGACATCCTCTTTGCCAGCAGCTTTCTTCTCAGTGTGGGCCAGCAGCCTTTGTTTCTTTTCTGTTGCTTCTGTTTCCGACCTGCAGAAAAGAGCGACGACACAGTGTTCTTCTCAAAGCAGTTTATTCAGGAACCTTATAGCATGCAAGCAGGGATCTTTCTTTTCTTCTCCTTCTCCCTCAGCCCCTGAACACACTCCCTTATATCCTCCCTCAACTCCGCCTCATCCGTCCAGTCTGCATAATCTCAGTTCATAGGTCCACATCACATGGCCTGATCTTGCATCATGGTGCGCCTGTGCAGCTCTCACAATGGATGTGGCTAGTTTCAGGTGTGTGAGGAAGTCAGGTGCTAGTCACGAGACTTATCTGCAGTCCCGGGCGCCATCTTGGGACTGCCACCACACCTGCTCCCCACATCTCCCCCTTCTTTATGTTTTTGGCAGAGAGAATGCCTGTTTTAGGTTGCCCCCCTGCAGCAATGCCCCTTACCTGTCATCGGGAGACAAACAGCTTAGGTTTGATCCCTGTCTTAGTTTGGTGACATGCCCAGGGAGCCTTACCTGTCATTGACTACTTCTCTAGTACGCCAAGCCATACTTGAGACTGTCCCATCTCCACTGCTACAGAAACCTGCATCATTAAGGCTTGAGTTCTGCGCTGACGAAACTATATACAGCACATGCACCAAAAGGCCAGGACGCTAATAAGAATCCGGCATAGGGCAAGTCCAGCAAGCCCAGCCCATTCTTTCAGCCGTGAGGCAACGGTGGCAATCTAATCAGCCAGTCCTCCAGCTAAGGACATGCTCTGTGTCGGCTTGAATCATCCTTTGTGGTGTGCTGCTATGGTTCTGGTCCACTGCTTTGCTGTCTGTGAGTTTGGAAGCTTCAGCTGTTAGGAACCAGAGGCTGGTTAGCTTTGAGGCTGCAGAGGGCTCTTCGTGCTGCAGCAGACTTTGCGATCCAGTAGCTCTGGCCAACACCTTTAAACTTCCCCTTTCCCACCACTTCCACGGTGACTGTCCACTCGAGTGGAGTTGATATGGACAATGGATTGTCTCAATTCCTGAACTAGTCCATCAAAGTGTTGAGACCAAATTTCTGTAAGATACTGAGATATGTTACAGTATATCTGAGCAGCACAACTGACATTCACAAATGGTATGGAGGTGACACACAGTCCTGAATATTTCCCCTCACAACCCAATTGCATTAACTCCATCATAATATCTGCTTGTTCCTGGAGCAAATCGATCCTTTGATACAGCAGCAAAATTCCCGCTTTCAACTGACTATTAATATTATCCTGAATATCTAAAGCTTCTGCAATACCTGCAGATAAATTACTTATAGCTGCTACAGTCTGTACTACAGAGGTAAGGGATATGGCCGCAGCAATGGCTGTGGTGGCAGAAACTGCTATAGCAGTAACAATGGCTGCAGCAATGCCAAAAACTCTCCAGATTTCCGGATGTAAGCTACATCCCTCTGCCCCGCCTGGAGCGTACGGAGGCGGATGAGGCGGCCCCAGAGCCGATGGTTCTACCTTTAGTTTCACTTTCTCCAAGCTGTCGGCGGATGCTTTCCAGATCGTCTTCCAACATTTCCCCCTCGCTAGAATTTCCTTCGGTCTCTAATTTTTGAGAACGTTCCTCCCTAACCTGATTTAGTGCCTCATTTCCCTTTTTGAGCTCTGCGCCACACCTTTCCTCATCCCCTATGCAATTTTTCACTAATTTCCACACTGGCAGCACTCCTTTTGGTAAATCCTTGGCAAACCTCAAATCTTTCCCTAATTTCTTCCAACTCGGCATTGTAAGATGTCCTGTCACCGGAAACCATGGAGCAATCTGGTCCACTGCTTTTAAAAAATTCTCTACTATTTCTTTCTTTAGCCCGATTCCTTTCACTTTTAACAAATCCTTGAGGGCTTGGTGAACTGTCTGAGCTGATGTTGAGTTCCCTATTGTGCTTGGTGTGACTTGTCCCAAAGCCGGGAACCTTATAGTCTCAATCCGAGAGCTTTTCTCGTCCGACTTACTTGGGAACTTACCCACTAGCTGCCCTGACCGCAATAAGTTCTGAACGAATGACCCCGTACCAGCCACCACTTGTTGCTTCTGTTTCCAACCCGCAGAAAAGAGTGACGACACAGCGTTCTTCTCAAAGCAGTTTATTCAGGAACCTTACAGCATGCAAGCAGGAATCTTTCTTTTCTTCTCCTCCTCCCTCAGCCCCCGAACACACTCCCTTATATCCTCCCTCAACTTCGCCTCATCCGTCCAGTCTACGTAATCTCAGTTCATAGGTCCACATTACATGGCCTGATCTTGTGTCATGGTGCACCTGCACAGCTTTCACAATGGACATGGCTAGTTTTAGGTGTGTGAGGAAGTGAGGTGCTAGTCATGAGACTTAGCTGCAGTCCTGGGTGCCATCTTGGGACTGCCACCACACCTGCTCCCCACAATTTTCCTGCTTTGTTTCTGGCTTGTACTTGTGGGCAGGCTTAGCAGCTGAGTCACTGTTTGCCTGTCTAGGGCCAGGGTGGACTGGTTGATGGCAGGAGGTACCTTGAGCTGCTTATATATGATGGCTCTTTGCTGCTGCAACCTGATGTAGCGGGGCCATTTGACAAAGCGTGTTAGATCTCTTTTGGGCTGGATGTCCTGCCCAATGCCAAAGGTCTTAGGCCTCTTCTCAAAGGATTGACCACCTTTTTGGCCTCCTGTTTCTTGACCATGGGGGGAGCGGGGCCACCTTCATCCTCTTGGCCTTCTTTCGTTTGGGCATCTTGTTCGGCTGAAGGAGAGAGAAAGAAGCCCTAAATTTTTCTTTAAGGACCTCTGTCATCTTTATGTAGTTGGTTTAAGAAGTTCTTTTGCTTCAGCTATGTTGGAATATTCAGGACCTGCTGTGATAGTATATCTGTGCTTTGGAAGAGAAATATTGGCTTGGTTGTATTGATTGAGATTTTATACTGATGTCTACATATCTTGGTTTGGTAGGATTATAGGTCTATGTGCAAATTTTTTGGCTAAGTTTGTGTTGGATGGTTGTTTTTTCCTTAGATTCTGTTTCTTCCTTGGATCTTTTGAGAGAGTGATGGCTGTGGCTCAACTGTTGTCTTCACAGGGAATTCCTGCTGGTGTTGTAGGTTGGGATTCTGGGATAAGTTGGATAAAGGAAAGTTGAGGGAGAAAGTCTTTGTGAACTGTCAGGGATGGGTTGAAAGGAAAAGGGAGTCTTCAGTAGGTTTCTTCCAATGGGTATGGTGATGAGACCTGGGCAGGGTATCAAGATGTGGGATATGGGATGTTGGTTGCTTCTTAGGGGCAAAAGGAAATGTTTTGGTTTCCATTCATCCTATTTGTTTTCCTCGGCAGAGGAACCCTTGTGTTACCTACTGGGGTTGGGAACTTCATAAAGGTATCAAGAGAGGATGGGGAGGGAAGTTAGAACTGGGTGGACTTTAGGATCCAAAAGAGGTATGATCAATGGGAATGGAAAACTGCAGTTGGTATTCTGTTGCAGCTCTGAGTATGAAATTGGAGTTTAGATTTGGAGGAACAGGAAGAGAAGAGAATATCAGAGGCCTACCTTGGCATGTCTATACATGTGGCTTATAACCATTGAATCTTAAGTTACATATTTTATCTTTAGCTTCAGAAGAAAAAATTATATAACTAAATTTATGGCAAAATATATTACTTTTCTATAATCTTTTTGCAATTAAATTTAAGCAGCAAATACCTTTTGAACTTAAGAATTTGACTTCATGTGAGAATCCTTCATGCATCATTACTATATTCCATTTAATCAGTGTTATTTTAGATATAGCTCTCTTAATTTGTTTGGAATCCATTTATCTTACATTCTTTGATAATTTCAGAATTGAAGGAATTGGAGATTGCATGAAATTCTTGTTGTCTATAAGTCCCCAAAGAAAACTTTAGCATAGTTTATAGTAAAAAATTAGCTAACGGGGGTTGGGGATTAAGCTCAGTGGTAGAGCGCTTGCATAGCAAGCGCAAGGCCCTGGGTTCAGTCTCCAGCTCCAAAAAAAAAAAAAAAATTTTGTAGAAGGTGAAAGAGTTAGAAATTTTTGGGTTGTTGGGTATCTGGAGTTTCTGATCAAACTAAGTCAGATGTTAAAGGCATGAGTTTCTGTTCTGTTGAACAAACAATGAAAAGAGCTCAGGTCAAAGCTTTATTTTGTTTACTATTTCTGAACCCAAGGAATGCTTACAATTTTCTGTAAGGACAGGACCCAGGGCTGAAAAGTCTTCTATTGCAGCAGGACAATCTTAAAAAGTTGGATGTTTCCGAATACTTTGAAGAAATAATGAAAGATTTCTGATGTAACATGAAAGGATAAACCTTCAGGATGTACAAGGGTTATGTTTCAGTAGCATTAAATCAGTCACAGTACATATTGCTATTATTAATTTCAATCTTTCTTCAATGTAAGTAGGTAGTTTGTTGGGAAAAATCTGTCAGAAATCTCAGAATCTTTTAGTAGCAGCATCCCAGCTTCTTCTGTAGCCTCTTTACAGCATCTTTGATTTCCTTGTTCCTCAGACTATACACCAAAGGGTTCAACATAGGAATCACCACTGTGTAGAAGACAGACACAAATCTGTCAAAGCTGGAGGAGCCACCAGAGCTGGAACTCAAATAGACAAAAGCACTGGAGGTGTAGAATAGGGAAACAGCTGTCAGGTGAGAAGCACAGGTGTTGAAGGCCTTGGACCTACCCTTAGCTGAAGTGATCTTCATAATGGACAAGACGATATAGACATAGGATACCATGATGGCTAAGGCATTTGAAAGACAAAACAACATTGTTAATATGAGAAGCACTACCTGCGCAAAAAAAGTGTCTGTGCAGGATAGATTTAATAGCTGAGGCATGTCACAGAAGAAATGTCTGATGACATTAGGTCCACAGAATTGGAGCTGCAGCAAGGTACACACCTGAGATACAGAACCTATGAGTCCTGCTGTATAGCTTCCCATCACCATTTGAGAACATAGTGTGGGTGACATGATGGATGAGTAGAGAAGAGGATTACAAATGGCAGCATACCTGTCATAGGCCATGGCTGTCATGAGGCAAGATTCACTCAGTCCCATAGTGGAAAAGATAAAGTATTGAACAATGCAGCCCACAAAGCTGATAGTTTGATTTTCCTGGAAGAGGTTGGAAAGCATTTTTGGGACTGTAGAAGAGATATAGCAAATGTCTATAAAGGCCAGATTGCTGAGGAAGAAGTACATAGGTGTGTGGAGGTAGGAGTCCATCCTTATTAAAACAATAAGGGACAGGTTCCAGGTTAGCGTTGTAATATAAAGGGTGAGGAACATAACTAAGAGCAGTACTTTGATATGGGGGAAATCAGAGAATCCCAGAAGGATGAATTGTACGATCTCAGTAATGTTTCTTTCTTTAATCATTGCCTCCGTGATCCTAGTTAATATTTGGGAGTAAAAAAAGAACACGTGATTGGCTCAAGTAAAATACTAACATTTTGTGTCTCCACCTCTGATTCTGAAGAGGGAGAAACTCCATTGCTTTTCCATAGAAAAGGCCTGGTGTTTCCTTTCCAGCTGTTAATGAAAACCTGCTCGTTTTCCAGAATATTATCTGATTCATATGTCATGAGTATTTAAAAAGATAATTAAAAGATTGACTAGAAACATTCATTAATGAGCCCATGAAATTGCTGAGCTTATGAAATAGATGGCAAGTGTGATTGATGAAATTAATTGAGTTTAGTGGTTTACTGACACTTTTGAGTATAATTGCTGCTTAAGACTCATGACTGTGTAGGTGTTGTTCTTTCAAAATTAATATGAAGTAGTTTTGCATCCCAGATTATCATTTTAGTAATTTTTATGATCTTTTTCATTTAGGAAAAGTTACTCTATTTATGAGAATCTCTCAAGTGCTTTGCTAATGTACTTATACAAGATTTTGAAAGTAGTCTGAAGTATTATATAATTTATAATTGTGATAGAATTATTCATTTGTGCCCAATCAAATCATGGACTAAATCTTGGGAATTCTTTCCAATCTGGAAGTAGGCAATTTATTCTTGGCTCTAAGGAAGGATTATCTTCATTTCAGGGTATTTTTGTTAGTGGACAGCACAATAGCAGGAATTCGATCAAAGTTTCAGAATAAGAGGTTTAGGTGTGATGACCCTTACATTGTGAGTTTGTCTTCGCTGCTTTACATAACTAAAGTTTCTCTTTTCAGCTTTGGTGTATTCTCTGTAGCCCATTATCCACAGAAAAGACTGAGGAAATGTGGATTCTTACTTTTATTCTCAGTATCAATGTTTTTGATAATTCATTCACTGTCTTTCACAAATATGTTCCCTGTGTTCACTATCTCTCTGGACAGCTAGAGAAGGAAAGTTTTCTGATGTAAACCTTAAATGAGAACTTCATTAGGTACAAGTAGCTAATGGATATGTTTCCCAGTGCTGATCTGACAAAGATGTGATCAGTTTGAGGTGTGTGAGGCACAAAAACAGGTGAAGCAGAGAATGTTGCTGAATAACAGATGATTTGAGTTAAAGAAGCCAGAAGGCTGATGTTCAGACCCATGCTATCTGCTCATGTTGCCTGAGTTTGGATATCTGCTTTGTCATCCTGGTTTTCTCAGACTTGCCAGCACAACCAAGCAGATCAATAAAGAGCTGTTTGAAGCCTTCCAATGGGCAAAAGAAATGACTGTGTCATTCCTTTAACACTTACCTTATCTCTAGCTAACCGGAAGTTATGGATCAAGCTATATATTTCTACAGAGACTGAGTTCTTATTTTTAAAGCAGAATTCTGAAGAAGAGAAACAAAATATTATTCCAATGATGAAGAAAAGGGCAAACTGTAGAGATGAAGAAAAGTGCAAGTGTAGATAAGCATATTTTTATCTCAACTAACATTCTTGAAACAAATTTAAGTTTGTTTTGATTTACATCTCTCTGGAAGCCTTACGCCACTGTCAGGGTTGAGATTCACAGTTTCTTTAGGTTGAAGATCCCTCTATTCCCTTATAATACAAGTCAACAAACAGAAGGCAAAAAATGTTGAAGTAAGATATTTAGCATTTTAACACACTTCACTCTCCAAATTAATTTAGAATTTTATGTTTGAGTTAATTCTACTTATTGAAGTTCGGTAATCTGGGTAAAGAGAAAGAAATGGTTTTCAGAGTAAGAAAGTTTGAGGTGAGGGGAGATGGATGGATGAGGTAATTATCTATAAACCTTGTCCCATATAAGTCCTACTGTAAAAACTTCATAGGTCTTGACATAACACAGATTCTACATTCACAGTCTTGACATTTAGCTCCAACCCCAATCCTATAAGAAGATGTGGTTCTTTTGGAAGGTTCAAACTACCTGTTTTTCTTTCTGTGTACTTTCCTGATGAGTGCAATTTTTCTTCTTAGCGAATGCTTTTGGCCATGGACTTAGTTATCCACTCACAGCAAGTGATACAGGAACACTGGGATCCTGTTGAGTGTTAAGGTGGAAGGAGAAAAGCCAATTACATGGAAATACTACAGATAGTTTCTCTCTGGTGTAATGGTTGCTAGGGTGACTTCCCTAATGATTTTGGGCCCACTTTGCCATGTGTTTTGATTCTCCACTTCCCTCTCGTCCTATAATGATCTCAGGGTTATTACTCTATGGACCCAAGAGCTATTTGTAGAAAGATCACAGGAGATCTTCTAGTCTTCAAACTCCAAACTTTTAGGTTGCAATCATGAGATCAGAAATGTTAAAGAATTTTCCCCTAGTGACACAGCTGGCTAGTCACATAGCTTGATAACAGTTGGTTGCTCTTGCATACACTGCCTTGTTCACAATGCACTTTTAAAGCTACACAGACATTTTTCTTCAAACTCTTAACCTAAACCAATCATCCTAACAGTAATATTTTCTCCATACAAATGAGAGGAATTTCCGAATGGGAGACACACACTAGTTCTCTGTCATCACTCTAGAAACTTAATATGACTGTGACTTTGAATGTTGCTACCACAGAACTCTGGTATGATTTTGGCTCTGTAGTTTACAGCTTGTACAGCCTGTATAAATTAGGCTCCTCAGGCCTCCCTCCTGATGCCCACTAAATGAATCTAACAGCAGTTTCTAGTTCACAGTGAGCTTTCATAGAGAGACTAAAGCCACATAAGCAGTTTGTAGGAACCACATCATGTTTCTATGTAGCATGCAGATCATACATTCTGCTTTGCCTTGCAACTCTTTCCAATATATTATTCTGCACTTCATGAAGAAGAAAAAAACCTTATTCATTATAAATATGTACTTTTTCATCTAGGTGTGTGGTCATGTGGTATTTCTACTGTACACATTAGTGTGTCTGCTAGTGTTGTCAATGTGTTGCTCTTATTCTCATAAACATGTTGTTGAGAGTTCATGGGTCCATTTTCCCTTGTCATGTCTAGGGAATAGAATCTACTAACATGAGTCTCTGGTTCCTATAATCTTTTCTGCCTGTGTTCTTTAATTTTTCTTCAACACTTAGGGTTGTGGTTTGCACTGCTGATGTATCCATTAGAGTTGGGCACTTCATAGACACTTGTACATATACACATGCATATGCATGTAACATAAAAAAGAGATTATAAATTTTGGAGGTGGGGTGACACCAGAAGAATTGGAATGTGGAGAGGGAAGGGAGGACAGCAGTGTATACGTATGAAATCATTATAAAAATGATTAAAAATGGAAAGCACTAGGGCAATTTTCCAAATATTGGAGTATATTTTGGGTGTAACAGAAAGTATTAATTATGATCTTATTTATTGGGGATATAAGCATCCTTGGTTTATCTGCTATAGCAAGACTTGTTTGTAGAGACACTGCCAGGACCTGAAGGGACTGAATCAACAGTTCTCTGCACCCAAATCCCGTGGGAGGGAGAGCTCACCGCCCGAACAGCACTCCTGAGACTGCAGAGCGGAAGAGACCACCAACACTGCCCACCCCTGCCCACATCCCTGGTCCAAGAGGAAACTGTATACGGCCTCTGGGTTCCCTTGGATAAAGGCACAGGAGCAGCAAATCCACTGCATCTGAGACACTGCCGGAACCTGAAGGAACCGACCAGATAAACAGTTCTCTGCACCCAAATCCTGAGGGAGGGAGAGCTAAACCATCAGAGAGGCAGGCACGCCTGGGAAACCAGAAGAGACTACAATCTGCCCACATCTCTGACTCCAGAGAAAAACACCAAACGCCATCTGGAACCCTGGTGCATGGAAGCTCCTGGAAAGGGTGGTGCAGATCTTCCTGGTTGCTGCCCCCACGAAGAGCTCATAAGCAACACCCCACAAGCAAACTTGAGCCTCGGGACCACAGGTAAGACAAACCTTTCTGCTCCAAGTGACCTGCCTGGTGAACTAAAGACACAGGCCCACAGGAACAGCTGAAGACCTGTAGATAGGAAAAACTACACGCCCGGAAGCAGAACACTCTGTTCCCATAACTGGCTGAGAGAAAACAGGAAAACAGGTCTACAGCACCCCTGACACACAGGCTTATAGGACAGTCTAGCCACTGTCAGAAATAGAAGAACAAAGTAACACTAGAGATAATCTGATGGCGAGAGGCAAACACAGGAATCCAAGCAACAGAAACCAGGACTACGTGGCATCATCGGAGCCCAATTCTCCCACCAAAGCAAACACTGAATATCCAAACACACCAGAAAAGCAAGATCTAGTTTCAAAATCATATTTGATCATGATGCTGGAGGACTTCAAGAAAGACGTGAAGAACTCCCTTAGAGAAACACAGGAAAATATAAATAAACAAGTAGAAGCCTAAAGAGAGGAATCACAAAAATCCCTGAAAGAATTCCAGGAAAACACAATCAAACAGTTGAAGGAATTAAAAATGGAAATAGAAGCAATCAAGAAAGAAGACATGGAAACAACCCTGGATATAGAAAACCAAAAGAAGAGACAAGGAGCCGTAGATACAAGCTTCACTAACAGAATACAAGAGATAGAAGAGAGAATCTCAGGAGCAGAAGATTCCATAGAAATCATCAACTCAACTGTCAAAGATAATGTAAAATGGAAAAACCTACTGATCCAAAACATACAGGAAATCCAGAACTCAATGAGGAGATAAAACCTAAGGGTAATAGGTATAGAAGAGAGTGAAGACTCCCAGCTCAAAGGACCAGTAAATATCTTCAACAAAATCATAGAAGAAAACTTCCCTAACCTAAAGAAAGAGATACCCATAGACATACAAGAAGCCTACAGAACTCCAAATAGATTGGACCAGAAAAGAAACTCCTCCCGTCCCATAAGTCAAACCACCAAATGCACAAAATAAAGAAAGAATATTAAAAGCAGTAAGGGAAAGAGGTCAAGTAACATATAAAGGCAGACCTATCAGAATCACACCAGACTTTTCGCCAGAGACTATGAAAACCAGAAGATCCTGGACAGATGTCATCCAGATCCTAAAAGAACACAAATGCCAGCCCAGGTTACTGTATCCTGCAAAACTCTCAATTAACATAGATGGAGAAGCCAAGATATTCCATGACAAAACCAAATTTACAGAATATCTTTCTACAAATCCAGCACTACAAAAGATAATAAATGGTAAAGCCCAACATAAGGTGGCAAGCTATACCCTAGAAGAAGCAAGAAACTAATCGTCCTGGCAACAAAACAAAGAGAAGAAAAGCACACAAACATAACTTCATATCCAAATATGAATATAACAGGAAGCAATAATCACTATTCCTTAATATCTCTCAACATCAATGGACTCAACTCCCCAATAAAAAGACATAGATTACAAACGGGATATGCAACGAGGACCCTGCATTCTGCTGCCTACAGGAAACACACCTCAGAGACAAAGAGAGACACTACCTCAGAGTGAAAGGCTGGAAAACAACTTTCCAAGCAAATGGTCAGAAGAAGCAGGCTAGAGTAGCCATTCTAATATCAAATAAAATCAATTTTCAACTAAAAGTCATCAAAAAAGATAAGGAAGGACACTTCATATTCATCAAAGGAAAAAATCCACCAAGATGAACTCTCAATCCTAAATATCTATGCTCCAAATACAAGGGCACTTACGTACGTAAAGGAAACCTTACTAAAGCTCAAAAAACACATTGCACCTCACACAATAATAGTAGGAGATTTCAACACCCCACTCTCATCAATGGACAGATCATGGAAACAGAAATTAAACAGAGACATAGACAGACTAAGAGAAGTCATGAGCCATATGGACTTAACAGATATTTATAGAACATTCTACCCTAAAGCAAAAGGATATACCTTCTTCTCAGCTCCTCATGGTACTTTCTCCAAAATTGACCATATAATTGGTCAAAAAACGGGCCTCAACAGATAGAGAAAGATAGAAATAAGCCCATGTGTCCTATCAGACCGCCACGGGCTAAAGCTGATCTTCAATAACAATAAGGGAAGAATGCCCACATATACGTGGAAGTTGAACAATGCTCTACTCAATGATAACCTGGTCAAGGAAGAAATAAAGAAAGAAATTAAAGACTTCTTAGAATTTAATGAAAATGAAGGTACAACATACCCAAACTTATGGGACACAATGAAAGCTGTGCTAAGAGGAAAACTCATAGCTCTGAGTGCCTGCAGAAAGAAACAGGAGAGAGTATATGTCACCAGCTTTACAGCACACCTAAAAGCTCTAGAACAAAAAGAAGCAAATACACCCAGGAGTAGTAGAAGGCAGGAAATAATCAAACTCAGAGCTGAAATCAACCAAGTAGAAACAAAAGGACCATAAAAAGAATGAACAGAACCAAAAGTTGGTTCTTTGAGAAAATCAACAAGATAAATAAACCCTTAGGCAGACTAAGCAGAGGACACAGAGAGTGCATCCAATTTAACAAAATCAGAAATGAAAAGGGAGACATAACTACAGAATCAGAGGAAATTAAAAAAAATCATCAGATCCCACTACAAAAGCCTATATTCAACAAAACTTGAAAATCTGCAGGAAATGGACAATTTCCTAGACAGATACCAGGTACCAAAGTTAAATCAGGAACAGATAAACCATTTAAACAACCCCATAACTCTTAATGAAATAGAAGCAGTCATTAAAGCTCTCCCAACCAAATGGGAGCCCAAGTCCAGATGGGTTCAGTGCAGAATTCTATCAGACCGTCATAGAAGACCTCATACCAATACTATCCATCTATTCCACAACATTGAAAGAAATGGAGCACTACCAAATTCCTTCTATGAAGCCACAATCACTCTTATACCTAAACCACACAAAGACACAACAAAGAAAGAGAACGTCAGACCAATTTCCCTTTTGAATATTGACGCAAAAATACTCAATAAAATTCTGGCAAACCGAATTCAAGAGCACATCAAAACAATCATCAATCATCATCAAATAGGCTTCATCCGAGGCATGCAGGGTTTAATATATGGAAAACCATCAACGTAATCCACTATATAAACAAACTGAAAGATAAAAACCACATAATCTTTTCATTAGATGCTGAGAAAGCATTTAACAAAATTCAACACCGTTCATGATAAAAGTCCTGGAAAGAACAGGAATTCAAGGCCCATACCTAAACATAGTAAAAGCAATATACAGCAAACCAGTTGCTAACATTAAACTAAATGGAGAGAAACTTGAAGCAATCCCACTAAAATCAGGGACTAGACAAGGCTGCCCACTCTCTTCCTACTTATTTAATATAGTTCTCGAAGTCCTAGACACAGAGCAATCAGACAACAAAAGGAGATCAAGGGGATACAGATTGGATAAGAAGAAGTGAAAATATCACTATTTGCAGATGATATGATAGTATATTTAAGCGATCCCAAAAGTTCCACCAGAGAACTACTAAACGTGATAAACACCTTCAGCAAAGAGGCTGGGTATAAAATTAACTCAAATAAATCAGTAGCCTTCCTCTACACAAAAGAGAAACAAGCCGAGAAAGAAATTAGGGAAATGAAACCTTTCATAATAGTCCCAAATAAGATAAAATACCTCGGTGTGACTTTAATCCAAGCAAGTAAAACATCTGTGTGATAAGAACATCAAGCTTCTGAAGAAAGAAATTGAAGAAGACCTCAGAAGATGGAAAAATCTCCCATGCTCATGGATTGGCAGGATTAACATAGCAAAAATAGCCATTTTACCAAAAGCGATCTACAGATTCAATGCAATCCCCATCAAAATACCAATCCAATTCTTCAGAGAGTTAGACAGAACAAATTACAAATTCATCTAGAATAACAATAAACCCAGGATAGCTAAAACTATCCTCAACAATAAAAGGACTTCAGGGGGAATCACTATGCCTGAACTCAGGCAGTATTATAGAGCAATAGTGATAAAAACTGCATGGTATTGGTACAGAGACAGACAGATAGACCAATGGAATAGAATTGAAGACCCAGAAATGAACCCACACACCTATGGTCACTTGATTTTTGACAAAGGCGCCAAAATCGTCCAATGGAAAAAAGATAGCATTTTCAGCAAATGGTGCTGGTTCAACTGGAGGTCAACATGTAGAAGAATGCAGATCCATCCATGCTTATCACCCTGTACAAAGCTTAAATTCAAGTGGATCAAGGACCTCCACATCAAACCAGATACACTTAAACTAATAGAAGAAAAAGTGGGGAAGCATCTCGAACACATGGGCACTGGAGAATATTTCCTGAACAAAACACCAATGGCTTATGCTCTAAGACCAAGAATGGACAAATGGGATCTCTTAAAACTGCAAAGCTTCTGTAAGGCAAATGACACTGTTATTAGGACAAAATGGCAACCAACAGATTGGGAAAAGATCTTTACCAATCCTAGAACAGATAGAGTGCTTACATTCAAAACATACAAAGAACTCAAGAAGGTAGACCGCAGGGAGACAAATAACCTTATTCAGAATGGAGTTCAGAGCTGAACAAAGAATTCACAGCTTAGGAATGCCAAGTGGCTGAGAAACACCTAAAGAAATATTCAACATCTTTAGTCATAAGGGAAATGCAAATCAAAACAACCCTGAGATTTCACCTCACACCATTGAGAATGGCTAAGGTCAAAAACTCAGGTGACAGAAAATGCTGGCGAGGATGTGGAGAAAGAGCAACACTCCTCCATTTTTGGTGGGATTGCAGCTGGTACAACCATTCTGGAAATCAGTCTGTAGGTTCCTCAGAAAATTGGACATTGAACTGCCTGAGGATCCATCTATTCCTCTCTTGGGCATATACCCAAAAGATGCCCCAACATATAAAAAAGACACATGCTCCACTATGTTCATCGCAGCCTTATTTATAATCGCCAGAAGCTGGAAAGAACCCAGAGGCCCTTCAACAGAGGAATGGATACAGAAAATGTGGTACATCTACACAATGGAATATTACTCAGCTATCAAAAACAATGACTTTATGAAATTCATAGGCAAATGGATGGCAACTGAGTGAGGTAACCCAATCACAGAAAAACACATATGGTATGCAGTCATTGGTAAGTGGATATTAACCCAAATGCTTGAATTACCCTAGATGCAGAGAACACATGAAACTCAAGATGGATGATCAAAATGCAAATGCTTCACTTCTTTAAAAGGGGAACAAGAATACCCTTGGCAGGGAAGAGAGAGGCAAAGATTAAAACAGAGGCAGAATATACACCCATTCACAGCCTGCCCCATATGTGGCCCATACATATACAGCCGCCCAATTAGACAAGATGAATGAAGCAAAGAAGTGCAGGCTGATAGGAACTGGATGTAGATCTCTCCTGAGAGACACAGCCAAAATACAGCAAATACAGAGGCGAATGCCAGCAGCAAACCACTGAACTGAGAACAGAACCCCTGTTGATGGAATCAGAGAAAGGACTGGAAGGGCTTGAAGGGGCTTGAGACCCCATATGAACAATAATGCCAACCAAGCAGAGCTTCCAGGGACTAAGCCACTACCCAAAGACTATACATGGACTGAACCTGGGCTCCAACCTCATAGGTAGCAATGAATAGCCTAGTAAGAGCACCAGTGGAAGGCAAAGCCCTTGGTCCTGCTAAGACTGAACCCCCAGCGAATGTGATTTTTGGGGGGAGGGTGGGGAGGGGAACACCCATATAGAGGTGGAGGGGGAGGTGTTAGGGGGATGTTGGCCTGAAAACTGGGAAAGGGAATAACAATTGAAATGTAAATAAGAAATACTCAAGTTAATAAAGAAAAAAAAGAATAATAATAAATATCAGTACCAAAAACATGTCATTCCAGGAAAATCCTGAATACTCTCTTCATATAGAGTAATTTTGGGTGTTCTCTTCATTTTCTTATACTTTAAAGCATGCCTCAAAAAAAAGTTTGTATAATTTAAAAAACAAAACACAACAAAACAAAATACTTGTTTGTAGACTTTTGTTTGAATGTTGATTATTCAAACTCAATTCCTCATTCTAATGCTTCAACCACCTTACTGACTGAGCAATGCCCCAAGCCACAACATGTTAACCTAAATGCCATTCACAAACCCAAGGTGTGCTTTAAAACAACATTGCTTCTTAGATAACTTGTTATGCTTTGTAAATCTAAGCTAAATCTCAACCCTGTGAGCTGAGTTCTATATAACTGTATTCTCAGGTAAAATGATGAATGCACTGTGTTTGCTGCTCTTCTAGAGTAATACAGTTTTACACAACTGAGTCTCTTTCCAGTAATGGCGACCTAACTTCTTTTTTTTTTCCTTTTTTTTTTTTATTAACTTGAGTATTTCTTATATACATTTCGAGTGTTATTCCCTTTCCCGGTTTCCGGGCAAACATTCCCCTCCCCCCTCCCCTTCCTTATGGGTGTTCCCCTCCCAACTCTCCCCCCATTGCCGCCTTCCCCCCACCAGTCTAGTTCACTGGGGCTTCAGTTTTAGCAGGACCCAGGGCTTCCCCTTCCACTGGTGCTCTTACTAGGATATTCATTGCTACCTATGAGGTCAGAGTCCAGGGTCAGTCCATATATAGTCTTTAGGTAGTGGCTTAGTCCCTGGAAGCTCTGGTTGATTGGCATTGTTGTACATATGGGGTCTCGAGCCCCTTCAAGCTCTTCCAGTTCTTTCTCTGATTCCTTCAACGGGGTCCTGTTCTCAGTTCAGTGGTTTGCTGCTGGCATTCGCCTCTGTATTTGCTGTATTCTGGCTGTGTCTCTCGGGAGAGATCTACATCCGGCTCCTGTCGGTCTGCACTTCTTCGCTTCATCCATCTTGTCTAATTGGGTGGCTGTATATGTATGGGCCACTTGTGGGGCAGGCTCTGAATGGGTGTTCCTTCAGTCTCTGTTTTAATCTTTGCCTCTCTCTTCCCTGCCAAGGGTATTCTTTTTCCTCATTTAAAGAAGGAGTGAAGCATTCACATTTTGATCATCCGTCTTGAGTTGCATTTGTTCTAGGCATCTAGGGTAATTCAAGCGTTTGCGACCTAACTTCTAAACTCATGCTCTCAGTCATTCCTCTAATCACATCCTGAATTTTCCAAAGTATCTTTTTTTTTTCTTTCTTTTTTTTTTTTTATTAACTTGAGTATTTCTTATATACATTTCGAGTGTTATTCCCTTTCCCGGTTTCCGGGCAAACATCCCCCTCCCCCCTCCCCTTCCTCATGGGTGTTCCCCTCCCAACCCTCCCCCCATTGCCGCCCTCCCCCCATAGACTAGTTCACTGGGGGTTCAGTCTTAGCAGGACCCAGGGCTTCCCCTTCCACTGGTGCTCTTCTTACTAGGATATTCATTGCTACCTATGGGGTCAGAGTCCAGGGTCAGTCCATGTATAGTCTTTAGGTAGTGGCTTAGTCCCTGGAAGCTCTGATTGCTTGGCATTGTTGTACTTTTGGGGTCTCGAGCCCCTTCAAGCTCTTCCAGTTCTTTCTCTGATTCCTTCAATAGGGGACCTATTCTCAGTTCAGTGGTTTGCTGCTGGCATTCGCCTCTGTATTTGCTGTATTCTGGCTGTGTCTCTCAGGAGAGATCTACATCCGGCTCCTGTCGGTCTGCACTTCTTTGCTTCATCCATCTTGTCTAATTGGGTGGCTGTATATGTATGGGCCACTTGTGGGGCAGGCTCTGAATGGGTGTTCCTTCAGTCTCTGTTTTAATCTTTGCCTCTCTCTTCCCTGCCAAGGGTATTCTTTTTCCTCATTTAAAGAAGGAGTGAAGTATTCACATTTTGATCATCCGTTTTGAGTTTCGTTTGTTCGAGGGATCTAGGGTAATTCAAGCATTTGGGCTAATAGCCACTTATCAATGAGTGCATACCATGTATGTCTTTCTGTGATTGGGTTAGCTCACTCAGGATGATATTTTCCAGTTCCAACCATTTGCCTACGAATTTCATAAACTCGTTTTTTTTGATAGCTGAGTAATATTCCATTGTGTAGATGTACCACATTTTCTGTATCCATTCCTCTGTTGAGGGGCATCTGGGTTCTTTACAGTTTCTGGCTATTATAAATAAGGCTGCGATGAACGTAGTGGAGCACGTGTCTCTTTTATATGTTGAGGCATCTTTTGGGTATATGCCCAAGAGAGGTATAGCTGGATCCTCAGGCAGTTCAATGTCCAATTTTCTGAGGAACCTCCAGACTGATTTCCAGAATGGTTTTACCAGTCTGCAATCCCACCAACAATGGAGGAGTGTTCCTCTTTCTCCACATCCTCGCCAGCATCTGCTGTCACCTGAGTTTTTGATCTTAGCCATTCTCACTGGTGTGAGGTGAAATCTCAGGGTTGTTTTGATTTGCATTTCCCTTATGACTAAAGATGTTGAACATTTCTTTAGGTGTTTCTCGGCCATTCGGCATTCCTCAGCTGTGAATTCTTTGTTTAGCTCTGAACCCCATTTTTTTTTGATCATTTTTTTTTTATTAACTCGAGTATTTCTTATATACATTTCGAGTGTTATTCCCTTTCCCGGTTTCCGGGCAAACATCCCCCTCCCCCCTCCCCTTCCTTATGGGTGTTCCCCTCCCAACCCTCCCCCCATTGCCGCCCTCCCCCCATAGACTAGTTCACTGGGGGTTCAGTCTTAGCAGGACCCAGGGCTTCCCCTTCCACTGGTGCTCTTACTAGGATATTCATTGCTACCTATGGGGTCAGAGTCCAGGGTCATTCCATGTATAGTCTTTAGGTAGTGGCTTAGTCCCTGGAAGCTCTGGTTGCTTGGCATTGTTGTACTTTTGGGGTCTTGAGCCCCTTCAAGCTCTTCCAGTTCTTTCTCTGATTCCTTCAATAGGGGACCTATTCTCAGTTCAGTGGTTTGCTGCTGGCATTAGCCCCTATATTTGCTGTATTCTGGCTGTGTCTCTCAGGAGCGATCTACATCCGGCTCCTGTCGGTCTGCACTTCTTTGCTTGATCCATCTTGTCTAATTGGGTGGCTGTATATGTATGGGCCACATGTGGGGCAGGCTCTGAATGGGTGTTCCTTCAGTCTCTGTTTTAATCTTTGCCTCTCCCTTCCCTGCCAAGGGTATTCTTTTTCCTCATTTAAAGAAGGAGTGAAGCATTCACATTTTGATCATCCGTCTTGAGTTTCGTTTGTTCTAGGGATCTAGGGTAATTCAAGCATTTGGGCTAATAGCCACTTATCAATGAGTGCATACCATGTATGTCTTTCTGTGATTGGGTTAGCTCACTCAGGATGATATTTTCCTGTTCCAACCATTTGCCTACGAATTTCATAAACTCGTTGTTTTTGATAGCTGAGTAATATTCCATTGTGTAGATGTACCACATTTTCTGTATCCATTCCTCTGTTGAAGGGCATCTGGGTTCTTTCCATTTTCTGGCTATTATACATAAGGCTCCGATGAACATAGTGGAGCACGTGTCTCTTTTATATGTTGAGGCATCTTTTGGGTATATGCCCAAGAGAGGTATAGCTGGATCCTCAGGCAGTTCAATGTCCAATTTTCTGAGGAACCTCCAGACTGATTTCCAGAATGGTTTTACCAGTCTGCAATCCCACCAACAATGGAGGAGTGTTCCTCTTTCTCCACATCCTCGCCAGCATCTGCTGTCACCTGAGTTTTTGATCTTAGCCAATCGCACTGGTGTGAGGTGAAATCTCAGGGTTGTTTTGATTTGCATTTCCCTTATGACTAAAGATGTTGAACATTTCTTTAGGTGTTTCTCAGCCATTCGGCATTCCTCAGCTGTGAATTCTTTGGTTAGCTCTGAACCCCATTTTTTAATAGGGTTATTTGTTTCCCTGCGGTCTAACTTCTTGAGTTCTTTGTATATTTTGGATATAAGGCCTCTATCTGTTGTAGGATTGGTAAAGATCTTTTCCCAATCTGTTGGTTGCCGTTTTGTCCTAACCACAGTGTCCTTTGCCTTACAGAAGCTTTGCAGTTTTATGAGATCCCATTTGTCGATTCTTGATTGTAGAGCATAAGCCATTGGTGTTTTGTTCAGGAAATTTTTTCCAGTGCCCATGTGTTCCAGATGCTTCCCTAGTTTTTCTTCTATTAGTTTGAGTGTGTCTGGTTTGATGTGGAGGTCCTTGATCCACTTGGACTTAAGCTTTGTACAGGGTGATAAGCATGGATCGATCTGCATTCTTCTACATGTTGCCCTCCAGTTGAACCAGCACCATTTGCTGAAAATGCTATCTTTTTTCCATTGGATGGTTTTGGTGCCTTTGTCAAAAATCAAGTGACCATAGGTGTGTGGGTTCATTTCTGGGTCTTCAATTCTATTCCATTGGTCTATCTGTCTGTCTCTGTACCAATACCATGCAGTTTTTATCACTATTGCTCTGTAATACTGCTTGAGTTCAGGGATAGTGATTCCCCCTGAAGTCCTTTTATTGTTGAGGATATCTTTAGCTATCCTGGGTTTTTTGTTATTCCAGATGAATTTGCAAATTTTTCTGTCTAACTCTTTGAAGAATTGGATTGGTATTTTGATGGGGATTGCATTGAATCTGTAGATTGCTTTTGGTAAAATGGCCATTTTCACTATATTAATCCTGCCAATCCATGAGCATGGGAGATCTTTCCATCTTCTGAGGTCTTCTTCAATTTCTTTCCTCAGTGTCTTGAAGTTCTTATTGTACAGATCTTTTACTTGCTTGGTTAAAGTCACACCGAGGTACTCCATATTATTGGGGTCTATTATGAAGGGTGTCGTTTCCCTAATTTCTTTCTCGGCTTGTTTCTCTTTTGTATAGAGGAAGGCAACTGATTTATTTGAGTTAATTTTATACCCAGCCACTTTGCTGAAGTTGTTTATCAGCTTTAGTAGTTCTCTGGTGGAACTTTTGGGATCACTTAAATATACTATCATGTCATCTGCAAATAGTGATATTTTGACCTCTTCTTTTCCGATCTGTATCCCCTTGATCTCCTTTTGTTGTCTGATTGCTCTGGCTAGAACTTCAAGAACTATATTGAATAAGTAGGGAGAGAGTGGGCAGCCTTGTCTAGTCCCTGATTTTAGTGGAATTGCTTCAAGTTTCTCTCCATTTAGTTTAATGTTAGCAACTGGTTTGCTGTATATGGCTTTTACTATGTTTAGGTATGGGCCTTGAATTCCTATTGTTTCCAGGACTTTTATCATGAAGGGGTGTTGAATTTTGTCAAATGCTTTCTCAGCATCTAATGAAATGATCATGTGGTTCTGTTCTTTCAGTTTGTTTATATAATGGATCACGTTGATGGTTTTCCGTATATTAAACCATCCCTGCATGCCTGGGATGAAGCCTACTTGATCATGGTGGATGATTGTTTTGATGTGCTCTTGAATTCGGTTTGCCAGAATTTTATTGAGTATTTTTGCGTCGATATTCATAAGGGAAATTGGTCTGAAGTTCTCTTTCTTTGTTGTGTCTTTGTGTGGTTTAGGTATAAGAGTAATTGTGGCTTCGTAGAAGGAATTCGGTAGGGCTCCATCTGTTTCAATTTTGTGGAATAGTTTGGATAATATTGGTATGAGGTCTTCTATGAAGGTTTGATAGAATTCTGCACTAAACCCGTCTGGACCTGGGCTCTTTTTGGTTGGGAGACCTTTAATGACTGCTTCTATTTCCTTAGGAGTTATGGGGTTGTTTAACTGGTTTATCTGTTCCTGATTTAACTTCGATACCTGGTATCTGTCTAGGAAATTGTCCATTTCCTGAAGATTTTCAAATTTTGTTGAATATAGGTTTTTATAGTAAGATCTGATGATTTTTTGAATTTCCTCTGAATCTGTAGTTATGTCTCCCTTTTCATTTCTGATTGTGTTAATTTGAACGCACTCTCTGTGTCCTCTCGTTAGTCTGGCTAAGTGTTTATCTATCTTGTTGATTTTCTCAAAGAACCAACTTTTGGTTCTGTTGATTCTTTCTATGGTCCTTTTTGTTTCTACTTGGTTGATTTCAGCTCTGAGTTTGATTATTTCCTGCCTTCTACTCCTCGTGGGTGTATTTGCTTCTTTTTGTTCTAGAGCTTTTAGGTGTGCTGTCAAGCTGCTGACATATGCTCTTTCCTGTTTCTTTCTGCAGGCACTCAGCGCTATGAGTTTTCCTCTTAGCACAGCTTTCATTGTGTCCCATAAGTTTGAGTATGTTGTATCTTCATTTTCATTAAATTCTAAAAAGTTTTTAATTTCTTTCTTTATTTCTTCCTTGACCAGGTTATCATTGAGTAGAGCATTGTTCAATTTCCACGTATATGTGGGCATTCTTCCCTTATTGTTATTGAAGACCAGTTTTAGGCCGTGGTGGTCCGATAGCACGCATGGGATTATTTCTTTCTTTCTGTACCTGTTGAGGCCCGTTTTTTGACCAATTATATGGTCAATTTTGGAGAAAGTACCATGAGGAGCTGAGAAGAAGGTATATCCTTTTGCTTTAGGATAGAATGTTCTATAAATATCCGTTAAGTCCATTTGGCTCATGACTTCTCTTAGTCTGTCGACATCACTGTTTAATTTCTGTTTCCATGATCTGTCCATTGATGAGAGTGGGGTGTTGAAAGCTCCCACTATTATTGTGTGAGGTGCAATGTGTGTTTTGAGCTTTAGTAAGGTTTCTTTTACGTATGTAGGTGCCCTTGTATTTGGGGCATAGATATTTAGGATTGAGAGTTCATCCTGGTGGATTTTTCCTTTGATGAATATGAAGTGTCCTTCCTTATATTTTTTGATGACTTTTAGTTGGAAATTGATTTTATTTGATATTAGAATGGCTACTCCAGCTTGCTTCTTCTGACCATTTGCTTGGAAAGTTGTTTTCCAGCCTTTCACTCTGAGGTAGTGTCTGTCTTTGTCTCTGAGGTGTGTTTCCTGTAGGCAGCAGAATGCAGGGTCCTCGTTGCGTATCCAGTTTGTTAATCTATGTCTTTTTATTGGGGAGTTGAGGCCATTGATATTGAGAGATATTAAGGAATAGTGATTATTGTTTCCCTTTATATTCATATTTGGATGTGAGGTTATGTTTGTGTGCTTTCATTCTCTTTGTTTTGTTGCCAAGACGATTAGTTTCTTGCTTCTTCTAGGGTATAGCTTGCCTCCTTATGTTGGGCTTTACCATTTATTATCCTTTGTAGTGCTGGATTTGTAGAAAGATATTGTGTAAATTTGGTTTTGTCATGGAATATCTTGGTTTCTCCATCAATGTTAATTGAGAGTTTTGCTGGATACAGTAACCTGGGCTGGCATTTGTGTTCTCTTAGGGTCTGTATAACATCAGTCCAGGATCTTCTGGCCTTCATAGTTTCTGGCGAGAAGTCTGGTGTGATTCTGATAGGTCTCCCTTTATATGTTACTTGACCTTTTTCCCTTACTGCTTTTAATATTCTTTCTTTATTTTGTGCGTTTGGTGTTTTGACAATTATGTGACGGGAGGTGTTTCTTTTCTGGTCCAATCTATTTGGAGTTCTGTAGGCTTCTTGTATGTCTATGGGTATCTCTTTTTTTAGGTTAGGGAAGTTTTCTTCTATGATTTTGTTGAAGATATTTACTGGTCCTTTGAGCTGGGAGTCTTCACTCTCTTCTATACCTATTATCCTTAGGTTTGATCTTCTCATTGAGTCCTGGATTTCCTGTATGTTTTGGACCAGTAGCTTTTTCCGCTTTACATTATCTTTGACAGTTGAGTCAATGATTTCTATGGAATCTTCTGCTCCTGAGATTCTCTCTTCCATCTCTTGTATTCTGTTGGTGAAGCTTGTATCTACAGCTCCTTGTCTCTTCTTTTGGTTTTCTATATCCAGGGTTGTTTCCATGTGTTCTTTCTTGATTGCTTCTATTTCCATTTTTAATTCCTTCAACTGTTTGATTGTGTTTTCCTGGAATTCTTTCAGGGATTTTTGCGATTCCTCTCTGTAGGCTTTTACTTGTTTATTAATGTTTTCCTGTGCTTCCCTAAGTGTGTTCATGTCTTTCTTGAAGTCCTCCAGCATCATGATCAAATATGATTTTGAAACTAGATCTTGCTTTTCTGGTGTGTTTGGATATTCCATGTTTGTTTTGGTGGGAGAATTGGGCTCCGATGATGGCATGTAGTCTTGGTTTCTGTTGCTTGGGTTCCTGTGCTTGCCTCTCGCCATCAGATTATCTCTAGTGTTACTTTGTTCTGCTATTTCTGACAGTGGCTAGACTGTCCTATAAGCCTGTGTGTCAGGAGTGCTGTAGACCTGTTTTCCTCTCTTTCAGTCAGTTATGGGGACAGAGTGTTCTGCTTTCGGGCGTGTAGTTTTTCTTCTCTACAGGTCTTCAGCTGTTCCTGTGGGCCTGTGTCTTGAGTTCACCAGGCAGCTTTCTTGCAGCAGAAAATTTGGCCTTACCTGTGGTCTTGAGGCTCAAGTTCGCTCATGGGGTGCTGCCCACGGGCTCTCTGCAGCGGCAGCAATCAGGAAGACCTGTGCCGCCCCTTCCGGGAGCTTCAGTGCACCAGGGTTCCAGATGGTCTTTGGCTTTTTCCTCTGGCGTCCGAGATGTGTGTGCAGGGAGCAGTCTCTTCTGGTTTCCCAGGCTTGTCTGCCTCTCTGAAGGTTTAGCTCTCCCTCCCACAGGATTTGGGTGCAGAGAACTGTTTATCCAGTCTGTTTCTTTCAGGTTCCGGCGGTGTCTCAGGCGCAGGGGTCCTGCCGCTCCTGGGCCCTCCCCCACGGGAGCCCAGAGGCCTTATACAGTTTCCTCTTGGGCCAGGGATGTGGGCAGGGGTGAGCAGTGTTGGTGGTCTCTTCCGCTCTGCAGCCTCAGGAGTGCCCACCTGACCAGGCGGTTGGGTCTCTCTCTCACCGGGTCTGGGAGCAGAGAGCTGCTGTGGGCCGGGATCCGCGGGTGTGGGACTTCCGGTAAACACAGAACGTGCCGGGTCCTAGAGAAATTCTGCTTCCGTGTGTCCCAAGCTCACCAGGCAGCTTTCGTGCAGCAGAATTTTTGGTCTTACCTGTGGTCCCGAGGCTCAGGTTCGCTCGTGGGGTGCTGCCCAAGGGCTCTCTGCAGCGGCAGCAACCAGGAAGCCAAAGTATCTTTTTAAAGAGGACTTCCAGTGGTAATATTTTCTTACTTTCTTTTTTTTTTTAATTTGTTTTACCTGAGTGTACTGGCACATGCCTTTAATCCAGCACTTGGGAGGTAAAGGCAGGTGGATCTCTGTGATTTCCAGGCTACCCTGATTGATATAGTGAGTTCCAGGACAGCCAGACATATACCATTTCAAAATAAAACAAAAAAACAAAAGGAGATTTACTTTCTTTTACTGTGTCCCTTTGTGTGCATGTATGTGTGTGGGCACCAAGGGAGTCCAGAAAAGGATAGCGGAGTAACAGTTTTGATCTACCTGGTGTGGGTTGTGGGACTGAAACCCAGGTCCTCCCTAAGAGCAGCAAGCACTGTTGACTGCTAAGCCATTTTTCAGACTGAGATGTTGGATTTTGTCTTCATGAAAGCCTTATGGAGCAATATTAAAAAGTAAAACAATCTTTTTATACTTAGAAAAATTGACATAAGGAATAAAGTCAAATGGGGTTATTTCACTGAAAAAGTGCTAGTCCCTTGGGATACGTGTTCTGTGTGGCTAAAAGGAGACTTGTTTTTATAGAATCTTGGATAACAACTGACCTAGAGACCTATTATTGTCTTCCGTGTTGGCAAGACCTGGGAACACCAATGGAACCACTAGGGAAAAGAAGGCACAACTGTGAAGTTCATACTACTAGGAGTCTCAGAGTTTCCAAAGCTCACTACTGCCTCTTCTCAATATTCTTAGATCTATCTCATGATGCTGTCCTGGAATGTGAGCCTCTTCATTCTCATTAAACTGGACACCCATCTCCATATAACTCAGCAACCTTGCCATTCTGGATATTTCTATGTTTCGATCATTACCCTCAAGATGCTTCAGGAAGCACAAATCCATCTTCTTTGTGGGCTGCACCTTGTAGTAGTACTTCTCAAGTCTGGCTGTGGCCGAGCACTGTCTTCTGACAATCATGGCCTATGATTGGTAGGCTGCCATTTGTAATCCTCTGATCTCCACAGCCATCGTGTCCTGTCCATCTGTGTGCACATGATGGCAGAGTCTTTTATCAGTGGATTCTTTGGTTCATTTATTCAACTGTGAGCCTTGCTTCAACCGGATTTCTGTGGGCCAAATATCAACCATTTCTTCTATGACCTGCACGAACTGCTGACTCTCTGTTATTCTGATACCTTTTCTTTTTAAGTCATGGACCCCTGCTTACAGTAATGTTTGAGCTCACATCTGTCTTGGTTAACATGGTATCCTATGGTTACATCATTGCTACTATTCTTAAAATCACATCAACTGAAGGCAGATCAAAGGCCTCCAATACCTGTGCTTCTCGCCTAACAACAGTGATTCTTGTTTGGTTCAGGTATTTTTGTCTATATGTATTCTTGGGAGATTAGCAAAGCAAGTTGGCATTGGCCTTATATGCTATTATGATTCCTATGTCTAATCCATTGATCTACAGTCTGAGGAACAAAGAAATCAAAGATTCTCTGAACAGACTGAATAAGAGGCTCTTTGTGTTGCTACTAGTTACAGAATTTATGATAAATGTGCAGTTGCTCTGCATGTCTAGTATAAATGAAGGGTGGGCAGAAAACCAGGAAGATGAAAGATCATTATAGAGTTGTGACAAAACGAAACCAAAAGAAATCAAACAAACCACCCACAAATAGGCTAAAGTAACCAACAACCATTTCACTATGGAGATGTGACAGTGTGACAGTGTGACAGTGTGACAGTGTGACAGTGTGACAGTGTGACAGTGTGACAGTGTGACAGTGTGACAGTGTGACACTTTATCTTGAACATCCCATAACTACAATGGCCATAGGCATCTGTCCTCATCAAGAGGACAAGAGAGTGAAGAGACTAGCAAGACCAGGAGGCAGGTGTCCCAATTTGTGCAGGAAAGGGATTTCTGTAAGTACTGGAAGATATTTTAAAATTTATGTATGTATATATGTATTATGTATTTATATATGTATTTATTTATTATGTGTGTTACAATCCTTATATGCTCACACATGTGCGCTGAAGTGCTTGTCTGTACATATATGTATGGATGCCAGATTCTGACGCTAGCATTTTCCTTCTCTTACCTGCTGAGAGAAATCTCACTGAATCCAGAGTTCACAGTTTCTATCAGACTGGCCAGTAAGCTCCCAGGTCTGCCCGTCTCCAGCTTCTGCCCTCAGTGCTGGGCTTATAGATGTGGATCACCATGCTTGTTTTTTAACGTGTATACTAAGGATCCAGCTCAGCTTCTCACGGTTTCCCTTCATGCACTTCATCCACTGAGCCATCTCTCCAGCCAACTTCTTTGGTCTTTTTGTTATTTTAAAAGATGTTAGAACAAAGCTGCACATACTAATGGGGTACATATACTTATTGTGTGATACCTAAATGTCATTAAATATATTTATCACTTCAAATACTTTATTTTTTCCAAGTTAGTTTTTATTTTGGATTTGGTCTCTTACCTCTGGAAATCTTATTTTGCTTTATTTATTTATAGAATTATTCAACATAAAATTAATCATACAGATAAACAGATTTTGCTAACATCACACAGCAGACATACATGTGTAGTAGAAATGACTAATACAGCTACCATGTTTAAGACTTTGCTGCCTAGTTAGCTGGGAAATCATGTGATTGGTGTAGAATCATTTATTACTTTCTGTCTTAAACTAGTGGAAATCAGGAATAAGACACAAGTTCTTTGTTGGTGAGGTGATTATATTCTGATTTTGGCAACTTCTACATGACTGTTTGTTATATTTTTAGCTTGTTTAATAAAGGAAATCTATAGTAGAAAACTGTTTGTTACTAATTAAAAAATAGAAATTGTTGGTAAAACTGACAAGAAACTAGATTTGTGGAAGAATAAGAAAAATCTTAATTTAGGGGCTAGAGAGATGGGTTAGTGGTAAAGAGTATTTTCAGAGGATCCAGGTTCAATTCTCAGCACTTGCAGGGAAGCTCGTAACCCACTGTAACTCCAATCCTAGGGCATCTGGCACCCTCTTCTGCTTTCTGCAGGTGCCAGATACACAAATGGTGCACAGACATACGTGCAGGCAAACATCCATAAACATAAAAAAAAGATATTGTAAAAGAAAATGTTAGTTCAGCCATTTCCTTCCGGCCTATGTGGGAGTAGTGGAGAGTTGAGATTTCAAGTCCCTAAGAAAGGACATTAGAAGGAAAGGTCGCCTCCATTTTTCTTTACTAGGATTCTGATTTCCTTAAGCTCAGGAGAGTACAAATTGTGGAAATTTACAAGGGTTTAGTTCTGATCAAAGCTGTTCTATACACCCAGAACCTCATGTCTGCTCAAAAAGGAAAATCCTCCATTTCCCCAAATATTCATGTAATAAAGGCCTACTGCAGAGCTCTTGGACTACTGTCAACAAGGCAGTTATAGAGGTTCCACTCTGGACTCATACACCTCTGGCATGGACTGCCACTCCCAGCAGTGTGGATACGGAAGGGAGAGCTCATGAAGAGGATGGTAGACAACATTATTGGAGGAACTTTGCTGAGGAAGTTAGAACTGGAGTCCTAAGTCCAGATCTCACCTGTCTTCTTAACTCTAACCTTTGAGGGTGTCCTATGTCTATACTTCCCTGTACACCAGCTTAAAGTTGAGGATATTAGCTCACATCTATTCTGTGGTTAAAAAGAGAAAGAAGTGTGTATGGCCATTCCTTTATCTGATTGTATTATTAATATTTTATTGTCATTAATAATAGATTCATAAGATGTCTAAATACATTGCTACTTAAAGTCAAGGTCCACTGATTTTAAGTTTACTGTGTTCTTTTTCATTCACATATCACAATAATTTCTGTTTTCTGAGATTTTGTTGTGGTTTCCATTGCTACAGTTTCATGTGTTTAAATATCCTGCATCTAGATGATAGGGTTCTTTGGGGACATTGTGGAACCTTTGGGTTGGGACCTAGCTGGAGAAAGTGTCACTGGAGGGCAAACTTTGAGGTTTATAGCCTGCATCTCTTGGGATGTGTCTCTCTCTACCTCTTGACTGCATTATACTTTTGCTACTCTAACCATGAGTTGTAACTGCCCCACTGCTGTGCCTTTCCCACTGTGATGGACTCTTTTCCTTAAAATCATGAGCCAAAACTAAATTTCTCCTTTCTTAAACTATTCCTAAATTCTGTCACAATGGCACCGAAAGTAATACAGATGCATCCACTGATTTTATTTTTATATTTTGCTACTATATATTGAAGATAAAAAGCATTTTACTTACTGCTATTGATCCCCAAGGCAGCAATATTTCGCCTATATGAAACAGATACTGAAATTGTTACCCAATAATCAGGTCAGCCTGTTCTAAATTGTGTGTAGAATAGTAAATTTCCCTCACTTAAGTTGTTTTAATATGAACGAATTCTTCTGAAGTAAATTTTTTGTTCCACTGTTACTTTATTCTCAACATTTGTACATTTGCACATTGTTGAATTATTGTTTGAGTTGAAATTTTTATGTTAACATTTTCCCAGAAGATTACTTTTGTGAAGCTTTATTCTCTGATTTGAACATGAGTGCACTTTTACAAAGTCTTTCCCAGTGACTTTAATTTAATGTTTAGTTTTCCAAATCAGCCAATTTGTTGTTCTCTACTTCAGTTACTATAAAATCTCTGGAATTGCAGGTGCCCATCTCCCTCCTCATCAGTTGCTAATCTCTAGAAGGCATCTGTATATAGTCCATACAATCTATGAGACACTCAGAGATCTGCTGAAAAATCCCCTTTTATCCTCAATTTTCTGTCTCAATGTGCTGGAAATAAAATGTTAGAGTACTTACCAAAAACAAAGTATTAGAACATATTACACTGTTTTAGCAATTTAGAATATAAAATCAACACTCTGTCCTGAGTTGGAAATACAGCCATGAAGGGTTCTAGCAACCATCAACCCCTCTTCCTTTATAACAGAGCCAAGAAAACATGACTTCTTACAATGTGAGATCATTTCCTTTAAATCCCAGAATCATTCTAACTCCAGGCTAGGTATAAAGTACTGTAAGGAACCTGGGGACAAAGGAAACATTGAGTGATAGAGTTGTGGGACTGGAGAGACATCTGTTAAGAGTATTGACAGCTCTAGCAGAAGGCCCATTTTTAACTCTCAGTCCCCAACAGCCACTTATTACTACAGCTTCAGAGTGAACCCAATCTACCTTTTTTGACCGCACAGGCAGTTGCATGTGTATATACATACCTCCTCTCTCACACATATATATAAATGAAAATAAATCTTAAAAATAAAGAACTATCAGCTGTAGGCAAATTCCCTCGATGCAGCATATAAAGAACATTTATTTTTTTGAAAAATCACATGATTTGTTAAATACATACACAAAAACTTGCATGCTATATACTATATTCTATAGATGATTTGAAGACGAGACCAAGGTAAATTTTCTTCCTTTATTGAACGAATTCTTAAATCAGTGATGGGGGACTGGCATGATGGGAAGGCTTGAAGAATTGCTATGGAGATTCATCACATTATAATATAAAATCAAGAATAGCTAAACAGATGGTGGCAATGGTATATTGAATTTTAAGAAATGATAATTCATTGGTTTTAAGGAAGAATGCAAAAAAACTTGCCTTTTTAACTATTCAGTTTGTTAAAATTAATTCCTATCAAAATTTCAAATGGACTTTGTATATTACTTTATGTGCCATTGTGACAGAATTTAGGAATAGTTTAAGAGAGGAGAAATTTAGTTTTGGCTCATGATTTTAAGGAAAAGAGTCCATCACAGTGGGAAAGGCACAGCAGTGGGGCAGTTACAGCAACTCATGGTTAGAGTAGCAAGAGTATAATGCAGTCAAGAGGTAGAGAGAGACACATCCCAAGAGATGCAGGCTATAAACCTCAAAGCTTGCCCTCTAGTGACAAACTTTCTCTAGCCAGATCCCAACCCAAAGGTTCCACAATGTCCCCAAAGAACCCCATCATCTAGATTCAGGATCTTTAAACACATGAACCTGTAAAGATGGAAACCATAACAAAATCCCAGAAGATAGAAATTATTGCTATTTGTAAATGAAGAAGAATGTAGTGAATTTAAAATCCGAGGACTGAGTTACAAAGGAAAGTAAGTTGAAACTGTGATGACTTTAAATATGGTTAGTGGACAACCTAAATAAAATTATATGACAAAGAAGAAGTCTGAAGAGAATAATGCAAGAACTCATTGATGAAGGGCTGCTGTACGTGAATAGATGTGTGTAAATGCAGGGGTATACATACATGTATGTAAGTATGTATCAGTGTTTGCACATGTGTGCATGCATGTGTGAATGCATACATGTGTACACACACATGTGTGCATGTTGTATGTGTATGTGTGTCTGTATGTGTATAGATGTGTGTAAATGCATGGGTGTACATACATGTATTTATATATCAGTGACTGCATGTGTGTACATGCATGCGTGCGTGTGTGTGTGTGTGTGTGTGTGTGTGTGTGTGTATTGCTGGGAACTGAACCAAAACATTGCATATACCAAACCGACGATCCCCTCCTGAGCCACATTGTTAATCCTAGATTAACATTTGATGGAATTTTCATCTGATTACTCGCTTAGAAAATAACCAGATAATTACAAAACTCCTGTAGAAATTATGAAAGAGAAAATGAAAAGGCTTAAAGTCAAAGTAATCAAATAAGTTCAAGTCACAAGAACTAAAGTGGCACATTTTACCTTTTGGAGTAACAGGAACTTAAAGCAGTTTAAACATTGAGTAAGGTCTAATTGTTCTAGAAGACAAATAAACATATTTTTTAATACAGAAAATACTTTTTCACTTTTGATATAAAAACATGAAATTAACTATTATGATTAGGTAGTTTTATCAAGTTCACAGTCAATGTTTTCAGATAATTGCTTTTTTTTTTTTTTTTTTACATCCAAGTGACTGTGCAGTTTTTGAGAAATTCTAGGCTAGGAAAGGCCAGAAAAACGGAAATAAAAATATCTCCTTCCACACCATGGAGAACATTTGCCTGTATTCTGAGATAATAGTGCCTCTTTCTGGAGGGGAAGATGGGCAGGCTGCCAATAGCCCTCTATCAGATCTGGGCATGTCTTCCAGGCCTTCAATCCTTGGCAGTGACACAGACCCAAACTGTGTGCACATGACCCTCCTGTGGCCACCAACAGATTACCTTCATGGAACCTAAGAAAATGAGCCCACAAATCTCTTCAAGTCCCTTTTAGCTCACTGCATTCTTACTATCAAATCTGTTGGTTTTCAACAAGCCAGTGCAGCAGCTCCCGCTACACAGATGCTTAGAACCTGCCTGAATGTTTGGCACCAGATACACATCAACTTGTTAGAACAAGAGGCATCTATAAATTCCCCATATGGCCAGGACAGTGAATACTCACATACCAGATCTGCCCGATGGTAATAGATACACAATGTGTCTGGATCCTTTATGAACTCCCAGGCATGGTTGTGTGTGATTATTCAGTCCCTCCAATCCCCAGAGAGATACATTATTATTAGGCACGCATTTCTACATGAAAATAAGAGGCAAAATGGCATAAATAACTATGCCAATGTGTTATAACCATGAGTGGTACAAAGATCCAAAGATCCAATCTGGACATTCTACATCCACTTACTGCAAACTTGGACATTCCAAGTCTGTTCAAATTCTTTGGCTCAAGTGTGAGACAAAAAGGACTCACCAAGTATTCATGTTTGTAGTCTCAGCACTTGGGAAATTGAGGCAGGAAGACTGGAAGTCCAGTTTCAACTGCATATCAAGCCTGGGCCAGCTTGGGCTACGTTCCATTTAGTAGGCACTTTTTAATGGGGCCAGAGATAGGTCCTAGTTAGGGTTCTACTGCTGTGAAAAGAAATCATGACAAAGGCAATTCGAATAGTGCTACTCCCTGGGCTGAGCGTATACAAACCATCACATTCCACTCCCTGGCCCCCATAGGCTTGCTCAAACATAAGCGTCTATGGGGGGGCATACCTAACATAGCATAATGCAAAATACATTTAGTCCAACTTCAAAAGTCACCATAATCTATAGCAGTCTCAACAATGTCTCTTCTGAGATTCATCCAATCACTTACCTGTAATCCCCAAAGCAAACCAGTTGGGCAAACTCCAAACTCTGCCTCTCATGGCTGATGTCAAAGCAGTCTTCAGATCTCCAATTTTCTTTTCATCTTTGTTGACTGCAACAAACTACTTTCTCCTGGGCTGGTTTCACTTTCTGTTAGCAGCATTCCTCAGAAGATAGCCCATGGCTCTCGCATCTTGTACATTTTGGGGTTTCCAAGGCAACTTCAGTGTTACAACTTTGTGTTTAAATGTCTGGGCTCCACACATGATCTTTTGGGCTTCTCCAAAGGGCCAGCATCACTTCCCCAGCTCTGCCCTCTGTAGCACTCTAAACTCAGGTTGATCCACTCCATTGCTGTTGCTGTTCTTGGTGATCATCCTATGGAACTGGTGTCTCCAATAAACTAGGGTCTTCCATTGAAACTAGGCTTTACCAGTAGCCTTTCATAGGCTGTCTTCATAGTGCCAAGCCTCAAATCTTTTGCATGAGTCCTTCAGTCCTGGGCTGTCAACTGCAACTGAGGCTGTACCTTCATTGATGACCTTCCATGGCCTCTCACAGTGCCAAGCCTCAGCTGTTCTTTATGACCCCTTCATGCCTTAAAAACCAGTACCACCTGAGTGACTCTTACACATCACCAAGTATGGCTGCAGCATGAGGTTCAACCTTGGCTATCTCTGGAACACAGTTCCTTTGTGCTCTCAGAAAATACTTCCCAGAAGATTTAACCTCACTGATACTGGTCTCTTCTTAACCACCATTAATTTCTTATCTCCAGCTAACCATCATCAATTGTCCCAGTAGGCTCTTCTATTCTTGTCTCTAAAGTCAGATCCACACAGGCAAAGTTGCTGAGTTCTACTGCTTGCTGGGGTTCGGAACATGCCCTCCTCCCCTTCTTCAACTTTATCATTGCTGGGATTAAAGGTTTGTACCACAACACCTGGACTTAAGTTTTTCTTCACTTAGAACTTTCTCTGTCCCAGGCTAGCCTTGAACTTGAGTTCTGTTTACTAAGGCAACTCTTATAAAGACAACATTTAATTGGGACTGGCTTACAGGTTCAGAGGTTCAGTCCATTTCATTAAGGCAGCGACATGGTGCAAGAGAGGCTGAGAGTTCTACATCTTTATTTGAAGGCTGCTAGAATACTGACTTCCAGGCAGCTATGATGAGGTTCTTAAAGCCCACATCCACAGGGACACACCTACTCCAGCAAGACCACACCTATTCCAACAGGGACACACCTTCTAATAGTGCCACTCCCTGAGCTGAGCATATACAAACCATTACAGATAGATAGATAGATAGATAGATAGATAGATAGATAGATAGATAGATACTGTGTAGCTACTCTTCTCAGGAACCTGATAGTTTAGTAGAGATATAATGTAGAAAGAAGTAATTTTACTACAGTATGAATAAAGGCAAAATTTAAAATATATACAACCTACACAACAGTCTTGAATCCTGCATATCACACGCAAACTGGAAACAGACCACATTAAATCCAAATTGGCTGGTGATTCTCATATATAATCTATGAGAAAGTAGTTGTCACAAATTACAAAGTTATAAGTTACAGTTACAAAAAACTATGCTAATCAAGAGCTTCACTGGTCAAGAATTAATTAATTTAATGAAACCAGTGTTCTATTTTCGAATTTTTATTTGCTGAATCTAGTGTTAACAGAAAGAATATCAGAGTTTTCTGGATCTAATCACTGTTGTTTAACAGCTATGAGAATGTAGGTAATAATTTAGACACCCAATGTCTCAGCTTCCTCATCTAGAACTTACAGGAAAATAGTGTTCATAAAACTGTGTAAAATTAAAAACAGGGGTTGGGGATTTACCTCAGTGGTAGAGCACTCGCCTAGCAAGTGCAAGGCCCTGGGTTCGGTCCTCAGCTCCAAAATAAATAAATAAATAAATAAATAAATAAATAAATAAATAAATAAATAAATACAGCATTGTGTTTTAGAATAAATAACAAAGTATATAAAAATAAACTCTTTATATCATAAAGAATAGATTAATTAAGAAATGGAAAGCCAAGAAAAATAGATAAGTAACTGCCCAACTCATTAAACAGCAAACACTCATGCTTAAAGTGAATGAGAAATATTAAAATAATAAAATTCAGTTGAAAAATAAAAATTTCTTAGTATTTTGAAACTTTAAAGTTAAGTAGAAATAAAATTGTAGAAACTCAGATTTGGAATAATATCTGTACATTCAGTCCAGGATTAGCTTAGTCCAGTAGAAAAAATGATCTAACTGAAGTGAATTGAGGGTAGAATATTATAAGTTATGGACACTAATATTTATAATGATACCTGTGAATGATTTAAGTATGCTTGATAACATTCTGAATGAAATATACACAATGCATCCCATAAGCAACAGAAAAGCTAAAAGTCAAGTTTGGAGAAGATATATGGGGTACATCCTTATTCTAGTGACCTTTTGTACTAAAAACATTTTTCTGAATGAAGAAATCATATGTAGCAAAATCACCAGGGGGAAAACTCACTTTTCCCATTACCATTACACTGGATAACAATTACTTGACTGTTAATTAGTGGTATTTTTTTACACAGTGTGTCTAAGGAGGTACTTAAGTGAACCTCAAGTGGAAGCAATTCTCTTATCACAGATGGATGGGCAGAAGCTTGCTGGACAGAGCAGAGTTTGGAGTAGACAGCCTCCTGTAGGAATGCTTCTTCAGAAGAGGGAAGGTGTGTAATGACCTTCACCAGGATCTAGAGCAGAGTCCAGATCAGGAGGTGAGAACCGAGTGCTGTAAGGTTTCCCACATTGCTGTAGAGCAAGTAGCCACCAATCGCTCACCTTCCTCAGAAACATCTGAGTGAGAGCTGTAGTCAACAGGTGTATGTAGTCAAAGGACAGCATAGGTTAGCCTGGGCAGCCCAGTGCTATTAGTGCTCATGGCTTTACCCTGTTTTAGGATCATCAATTTTTCATAGCCTCCTTGCCTGCCAATACCTACCTATTTTTTCTAAACTGCTGCTCCCCTGACTGAGATCTTCTCAGAGGTTGGATGTTTTCTACTGGGAATGATGTATCCTTTACTAGAGAAGCAAAATATGTAGTTAGTTAAGTAAATGTGGAATTAGGAATTTTTTTTTCAAATCTTGGTAAAATGTCTGTTACTATCACCCTCTTCCCTTTTTTCAGTATTATTTTAAAAAGCTGTGTTAATTAAGAGCTTCGCTGATTAAGAATTAATTAATTTAATCCAATCATTATACCATTTTGGAATTTTTATTTGCTAAATCTAGTGTTAACAGAAAGAATATTGGAGTTTTCTGGATCTAACAACTATTGTTTGACAGCTATGAGAATATAGGTAATAACATAAACACCCAATGTCTCAGTCTCCTTATCTACAACTTACAGGAAATGGTGTTCATAGAACTAAAAGAACAGCTCAGATACTATATGCAAATTTTTGGGAATTATGCCCATCATAAAATAAGGACCCAATAGACAGCAACTTGCTTAATGAGTAAAAGATAAATTCTACTTCAGAAAAGGGTTTTGATTTAATCCCACTGACATAAACCTATGGTCTCAGATGCAGGAAACTGAAAAAGGAGGATATCAAGTTGAAGGCCAACCTGGTCAACTTAGTGAGATCCTCCATCAATATAAAAAGTAAAACCAAAAATCTTTGACATGGATTTCACTGTTAAGAATTTGCCTAGCATGCACAAGTAAAAAAAAAATAAGAGAATGCTTGACATTTTAATTACCTATGTTATTTTTTTCCCATATAAGATCATTTCTTATTATTCACCACCAGGACTATAGTTCTGTATGCTTCCAACATCATAGAGCCCAGAGTGTGTTGCCTGTGAGAGGAAGCAGGTGATGTAAGATATGTCTTCCATGCCAGGCTTGGTGGAGTCTATGGAAGGGAGAGCTCTGTGAGTTCAGATCCAACCAGGGCTACACAGTGAGACACTGTGCTCTCTCCCTACTCCCCTCACCCCCACATACTCTTAGTTATTACATCTTAAAAGTCCTGTACCTTTTATTCTTGGGGGTGGGGAATATCCTTTTTAGCCTTAATTTGTCTCTGATGATTATTCCCTAAGCAATTATCACTCTTAGAAAACCTAACACTGTGAACGAGCAAGCGGCCACTGATGCCAGATGCTTGTCTTCCCTTCTTCCAGGCAATCCCCTCCTATCTCTAACTCTAGGATGGAGAGAAGAATCGATGAGGGGGATGGCACTTTCAAGACATTTATCTCCACTTTAAGACAAAATGTTGAATTGAGAAAACTTTTATATATAAGTTGTAAAAAGAAATCCAAGAAACAGACATACTTTAAATAATTATATATAGGACATATACATAAATTTAGAGGAACATACTTAAATTTAACCACCACATAAAAGGATGGTCAGCAAACAGCTAACTGAATGTACAAGGGTGGTCTCATAATATTATAATGAAGTTTAAGAAATCCTATGGTTTAGTGCCATGAGTCATTGGAACACTGTTAAGTAGGCATATTACATTACCCATGTCTGTGGTGATGCTGCAGTAAACTACTACTGAGTAGTCAATGCTGATGTGGAGTATCGAGTACATAATAATAAATAGTTATGCTGCTGGTTTATGTATTGTGTTGTGCTGTGTGCTATGCTATGTGCTATGCTATGTGCTATGCTGTGTCTTTTTATTTTAGCATTTACTCTTCTACTTATGTAGAGCAGTTTATGGTGAACAGTATGTGTCACCCGAGTAGCAGCTTCATACATCTTGAACTCACCAACATTGCATTGTCTTCTTTAGGGCTTGACTTAATCTTGTGCTGTTTTAGTTGTATGGCCCCAAAGAGGATAGAGTTTAGCTGTGTACCATTGTGGTCTGTATAAATACATTATAATTTTCACACCATTATGAAAC
Source organism: Rattus norvegicus (assembly GCF_021556685.1). Taxonomy (NCBI): domain Eukaryota; kingdom Metazoa; phylum Chordata; class Mammalia; order Rodentia; family Muridae; genus Rattus; species Rattus norvegicus. The sequence goes on from NC_141534.1 coordinate 222,104,386, forward strand.
TGCTGAATGGCACACTTCACAGAAGTTGTACATAGCTCAGCAATGCACAACGGCATTTATGTGTGAGTACACTAATGCATTAAACATTCAACATGGCTCTCCAGAATGCATTATAAAGCATGAATAAAAAATGAAATGATTTGGCAATTAAAGTCAGTCCAAATTAGGTACCAAATTTATAATTAACCTGATCTATTCTTCCCAAATAGACTATTTTTCTTCAGTGTTTTGTTAAACAGCTTCACATTAAGTGTGTGCATGTGCATGTGTGTGTGTGTGTGTGTGTGTGTGTGTCTATATGTGCAAGCAGATTTTCCTGTGTGTGAAGGCCACAGGATAACTTTGGCTATCGTTCCTTGGGGACTATGTATGTTTAACTTTTTGGTGAATGTCTCAAGTTGGCCCAGAGCTCACTTAGTTGGGGCTCTACCTCCATGTGCTACAGAAATGCATTAGTGGACATCAGAGAACCATATTCCCTGGCATGTCTTTGGAGGATCCCCTTCCTTACGGATACTTTCATCACCCATTCAAATTAATTCTGCCAATGAGACATCAGAAAGTATTGAACAGTCAATAGTTTCATGCGCACACAATATTGGGTCTTGCTCTTTGGGAGTCTCAGCTTATGCCTAGAAGAACTGAGACAGAAAGGCTACATGGAGGGAAATCTCAGCTATCCCAGTCATGACAGTGTGAGTTCCAAAACGTGAGTGATATTCTACCAAGTGTACCCAGTTCCATCTGACAAACTGCAGTCAACTCAGTAGACTACGGCCATGAGAAGAGGGGAATAGCTTGTGAGCTAGCCAGCCAGCCAGGAGAACCATGAGAAAGTAAAACTCATTTATTTATTGTGCGTGTACACATATATGCGTGAATGAATGTGCCTCAGAGCATGTGTGAAGATCAGAGGATAGATAACTTGCAGGAGTCAGCTCTCTCTTCCCACAATGTGGGTTCTGGGCATAAAATTCAGGTCCTGAGGCTTGGCCTCAGGTGCTTTTACTGCCTGACCCAGCTCATTAACCTCTCATTGATGTTTTAAGCAAATACATTTGAGTCATTGTTTTAACCGAGCAGTATAGAAAAGATATATTTGTTATATTAGTTGATTTCTTTGTTTGTTTGTTTGTTTGTTTTTCAAGACAGGGTTTCTCCATATAGTACTGGTTGTCCTGTAACTCATTCTGAAGACCAGGGTGCCCTTGAGCTGATCTACCTACCTCTGCCCCCAAAGTGCTATAATGAAAGGTGTGTACTATCCCCAGCAGGCTTGAAATAGGTTTTAAAATTTTCTTACCTGAAATGATATCAATAGCCTAATGTATAATAATATAGCTCATAAAATTTAAATATGAGTAGTGAGATTTTCAGTACAGTAGAAAATGGCCCATGTGCAGTGAATTTAGAAGGAGCTCTAAATTCATAATAAAAAAAAGACTTCCAAAGTGAATGAGAAAATAAGCTTTATTTCATAAGTTGGACCTTTCCTTATTCATATTAAATTATCTATTTACTTCACCTTCCTTCCTCAAACCATATTAAAAAGTAACAATGGATTGTTCCTGGAGCCATTTGAAGAGCTTATTTAATCTTCCTTCTGATGTTTACCAAACGGTGGTCTTATTTGGTGCTTTGCAGGTGTTAGATTTCAAGAAACACTGTATTATGTGCACAGCAGGAAAATATTTTCTGGGATTCCTACATCAAGATTTAATTTGGGTTTTAATATTGAAGAGAAACAAAATAAACTCTTTAATTCATAAGATAAAATATTTTATTTAGATGATTATGACATTTTATTATATTAAGAGAAAAAGATTGCAAACAAACAAACAAAAAGGAACCGGCTCTTTGTCCCCTCACTCTTAGGTCCCTTAGTCCCCTGGACTGACCCCTTGGGGTGTCATCCTATGAATAATTTATTACTGTTGCTTATTTCTTCTTCAGAAGTATATGAATGCTATTTATCTATTAACTGGCTGTATACCTTTTTTTAAACTCCTAAAAATTACTGTACGCAATTTTTTATTTTTATTGCCTCTGATAACATTTTGTTTGCAATGAATTTCCACAGTAAAAGAAAACTTAGAAAGTTAAGTCTGATCATTTCAAGAAGAAAAGATGCATTGTTATTTTTTATTTATGTGCGTGTGTCTGTGAGTTTATGTGCATGTTTATGCAGGTATACACAGAGGACAGAAGAGGATGTCATATGTCATGGAGCTGTTGTCACAGCAGTTGGGGGCCACCTGTTGTGGGTTAGGAACCAAAGCTGGATTCTCTACAAGGGCATCAAGCTCTCCTAACTGCTGAGCCATCTCCAGTTCCCTAAACCTAGCCTCAGTGTGCTCTGTTTATATCGCAGTGATGTCATGCCTCTGACACTGCATGTGGTTAAATTGCTATTGTGCTTCTGGGCCATTTGATCCATCTCACTGACTTGCAGGAGAGTGAGGGAAACACATTTATTATGGCATTCCATAATTTAATAATAATAAAACACATTTATTATGGCATTCATGATTTCATCATGAATGGACAATAGGAAACTAAGGAAAAGTAGTTGCAGGAATTAGTGTTTTTTTTTTCTAATTAAGGAGTCTTTCTCTATTACCAAAGTAGTATTACCAGCAACACTGCCATCTAAATATTTTTATTTCATTTTCTCTTCCTCATCAGTGAACTGGAAGAGATATCACATTCATTTGAGAGATTAAAATTGTGTTTATGGGTTCATTAAAAGATCTGTTCACTCAAACAGATGAAAGATAGAAAAATCTTCACTGAATGCATTTCTTAGTAATTTAAAAATAATATTCAATTTTCAGGGTCTCCAGAACAAAATGTGTCCTGAGAATAGACTTGAGAAAACATACCACAGAAATGCCAAAGTAATTAATATTTCCTATAAGTCACTTACCTAATTTCTTGAAGAAAAATTCTTTAATAATTCTCTTGAGCCATTTCTGTCTTTACAGAAGAGGTTTTAAACATAGGCATCCCATAAGTCAATTTTACAGCAGGAATATAGCCTAGACCTTGGTATGTCCTTATTTGTACACCGATGAATGGTATGGGTCAGTGTAATTTCCTTTTTGCAGGTTGCTAATTAATCCTCTTCTTTGATTGCTAAAATTGCATTACTACTGCTCTAGAGAACCAGACCACAGCTCTTCCTGTGTGAATTCTTACCACAATTATTGATTTCATACTTGAAACAACCCTTTGATATATAGAGAACAGCTGGAGTGATTTCATTTTGAAAACAGAGAAACCAAAGCCCCCAGAGGTGTCAAAGTGATGCAGAGACAGACCTTGGAAACGAAAGCAGGTGTCACTAGACTCAGGTCCTCTCATCAAGTGTAGCAGTAATGAATATTTAGTAGGAGTTAGTGTTACCTCTTTAGTTACCAACTGAGATAAAAGAATTTTTATGTGTCATTTCTCCTAGACTAATGAAAAATGAAATGCAGAGTGAATCCTAATTTTATTATTTTTTTGATGCACTCATTACACAAATCTTCTGAAGACATGGACATGGGAACCATCAAAGTAATATCTGAAAAATGAAGGGATGCTTGCCAGTCATTAAAATGCTCTATGACTTAGCTGTAAAATGTTATCATAAATAATTATAAAATATCCTGGGTCTGAACAGGTAACGCATGAACTAAGATTAAAAATTGAGCAAAATATGGTTTGTGTAATTGGTCTTATTATAAAGATGACTTTAATTGTTAGGCAAATAATTTAATTCATTGTAGTGGACGAGTGCCAATCAATTTAGAAAAAAACCCAAAGTAATATTAGACTTATAGTTTTATAATGTGCTAAACATTTTCCAAAAGATTAATGCAAATATTTACACTGAAACTAGATGAAAATATAAAGAAGAATCTTATTGAATTATATAACTAAATATTTTTTCAGTGTAACACAAAGGTAGGACCATAATTATTGAGTGGAGGTGAACAAATAGAAATATGATGGATATATTAAAACTGTGATCACCCTTGGTATTGACAATGAATGATAAACTTGGAAAATAATTGCCAAGTTTTGGGAAGAGTGAATTAAGACTATTTATTTAATGAAACTCTGATAATACAAACCTAGTAGAGAAAGAGGATGGCAATCAATAGATACAAATTTAAAACAATAAAATAAATCTTACTTGTAAGATTGTCAAAAATAGAACCTAAATAAGTCTATGCAATGTTGATAATAAAACATGAAACACTGTCATGAAATCTTTATACTAGTGAAAATCAGTATCAACATTTAGACAAGAATTTGGCAACATCTGTTTATATGTGTGGGAAGAATTGTAGGACTGTAACTCAAATTGTGAAGTGATAGTAAGAGGATTTTCTAACAATTTTCAGAATAATTTTTATATCTTGATTGTGTTAAAGCTAGCTTGATTGTGGATAATTTTTCAAACCAAGGAAGTTCTCTAATGTTAAGAAGGTCATTTTTAATCCTAGTATCTATCTGCAGGTTCAAGTTGCTCCGAGACAATGCCAGGAGGGAGGAATAACACCATCATCACCAAGTTCATCCTTGTGGGATTCTCAGATTTTCCCAAGATCAAGTTGGTTCTCTTTGTTGTCTTCCTGGGAAGTTATCTCTCCACAGTAGTATGGAACTTGGGTCTCGTCATCTTGATTAGGATTGACCCTTACCTACACACACCTATGTACTTCTTCCTCAGCAATTTGTCGTTTTTAGATTTCTGTTACATTTCATCTACAACCCCTAAAATGCTCTCAGGATTCTTCCAGAAGCTTAAATCTATCTCCTTTGTGGGGTGCACCATGCAGTATTTCTTCTTCTCAAGCCTGGGTCTGGCCGAATGCTGCCTTCTGGCAGCCATGGCTTATGACCGGTATGCTGCTATTTGTAACCCTCTTCTCTACACAGCTATTATGTCCCCATCGCTCTGTGTGCACATGGTGGTTGGAGCCTACACCATTGGTCTCTTTGGTTCATTAATTCAACTGTGTGCTATACTTCAGCTTCATTTCTGTGGGCCAAACATTATAAACCATTTCTTTTGTGACCTGCCTCAGCTATTAGTCCTCTCCTGCTCTGAAACCTTTCCCTTGCAAGTCCTGAAATTTGTAATAGCAGTGATTTTTGGGGTGGCATCTGTATTGGTTATTCTGGTATCCTATGGTTATATCATCAGCACAATCCTGAATATTAGTTCAGTAGAAGGTAGGTCCAAGGCATTCAATACCTGTGCCTCTCATCTGACAGCAGTCACCCTCTTTTTTGGATCAGGACTGTTTGTCTATATGCGCCCCAACTCTGACAGTTCTCAGGGTTATGACAAGATGGCTTCTGTGTTCTATACAGTGGTGATTCCCATGTTGAATCCTCTGATTTACAGTCTCAGGAACAAGGAAATCAAAGATGCTCTTCAGAGATGCAAAAAGAAGTGCTTTTCTCATTGCCACTGCCAGTTAAAGATCTGTTGACTGGAAGTCCCTATATTCTGCAGGGCATTTAATGTGATTCAAACACTCTGAATCTGTGGTGGAATTACAAATGGGCTACCCCACCAAATTCCAGGGCTGGTTTATAGTATGTGAATCCTGTGTCTTGTCTTCTTTTAGTCTTAAACTTGGTTCCTCTCCTGTGCCAGCGTGGCACCACAGAGAAGTTTCCATTTTCTATAGAGTAGCAATCTTATGTTCTTAAGTTTTCAACCCTTATTCTTTCTTTCAGAACTTCAAATACATAAGCCAAAGAATACAAGACCAAACACAAAGCTCCTTCTCAATCACCATATCTCAAGCAGCGTAATGACGATGTTAATGGTCTGAGACTTCAGAGTCTTGAGATGTGTCCTGCTTGATTTTAAAAACAAAACAAAACAAAACAACAACAACAACAACAACAACAACAACAACAAAAATCACAAAACATCTTGACACAAGCTAGAGTGATCCAAAGAAAAGAACCGGATTTAAGAAAATGAATCTATCAGATGGCCTGTAGGAAACTTGCAGGACATTTTCTTAATTAATTCTTGATATGGGAGGGCTCAACTCACTTTGAGCTTTGCAAACTCTAGGCTTGTGGCCCTGGGTGCTATGAAAAATGTAGAGAGAGTTGCGTGAAGCAAGACAGTAAGCAGAGTTTCTGTTGTGGTCTCTGCTTCAGTTCCTGCTCCATGTTCCTACCTTGAGTTCTTTTTCTGACTTTTGGTAGTATGATTTATTTTGTTGTCCTGACCCTTCAAAGGATCCCCAGTTATAGTCAACTTTAAGAATTTTTAGTTGTTAGAACTGCTTGGCTCTATGACCATGAGTGTTGGTTGCCTCTTGGATTTCTGGAAATAGGGTAGGACATAATAAAAGCCAGCTGATGTTGGTAGGGCCATGCGGTAGGGCTAGCAGAGCAAAAACAGAAGGCAGTTGGTGCAAAAGATACTGTTAGGAGACAGTTGAGGGAGGAAAGGCTAAACTGAACAGAAAGACTAGCACAGTTGCTATAGTGAGGAGTTGTTTGTGTTGGGATAACTGGGACAAAGGACTATTTAAGCAGACTTTGGGGTTGGGAGAAACATTTGTTAGTTGGCAGATACACTTGAAGGGACTGGGCTGGAAACTGGGAAGAATGGTTGAGAAAGAAAATAGATTCAGGGATCCTACCCACCCCTATCCTTCTTTCTCTCCTATCTAGTGTTAGGGTGTTAAACCAGGAGAATAAAGGGTAAGAAAAAGAACACTCAAAGTAGCAAAGGCCAGCTACAACTTCCCATCGTGCCTGACTACAAGATCTAAGTTGAATAAACACTTTTCTCTCCAAGTCACTTTTGGTGATGGTGTTTTAATCACAATAGAAATCCTAACTAAGACAAGGTACTTAGGCAAGTTCCAATTGATGAAGACATGAATGTGGAGGAAAGTATCATGCTAAACTTTGATCTAAATTATCTGCCAAAGAAAAAATTATATAATAAGGTGTTTGTTCTAAAACTAGTGTTTTAGGAACTTATTTTCAGAACCACACATAAATAGCCTGTAAGTGAATGAGCAAAGTGATTTTAATGATGCTATACTACACATGGATGGGATCATATCTTTTTCTGTCATTGTTCCCCTATCTAGAATGACACTGTATGAAACCATTACTAGGAAGACCTGAACAAATGTCTATTCATCTATAATAAGAAATTAATGAAGGACTGATATATAGATACCAAGGTCCAACTTGATGAAGCAATGAGTTTTACTGGGGTCACTTACAGGAATGTGGGTGAGGAACTACTTATAGAAACAGAAACGACTCAAGGCGAGTTGTATCACCAAAATCACCAGATCCACAAAATCTGAGAACTTGGAGCATACTGTGCAGCCTGCAGGCAGCTCATCATGTTGGAAGACATCCTTTCCAGGTGGCTCAGTTGGTCTGGGACTTTCAGGAATCTCAGCTTTTTCCAGAAAACTAGGCTTGTCTGATAGTGACTTTTAGCCATCTTTACTGCTCATGCACTCTTGGAAAGAGACAGACTTAGTGAATCTAGTTGGTTTCAGGGACTTCCAAAAGTTGTTTTGAATTGTTTCCTTACTGTACTAAAGGAACTTTCCTGTAGAATGCAATGTTTCAATCTTCTGTGAAATGGCTACACACTGGGTGAGTGGACATTTGTTCATGTATCCCAGAAAACGTTCACATAATCCTTGGTGCTCAAACATGCATGACAAAACAGGAGGAACACCCTTCCCCATGTGGCATAGAATGGTACGCATCCTTACTGCAGTGGTGGTTGCACCATTACCATTAATGTTGTGAATGAGATGATATGTAACTAAGACCAACTTATTTGAAAGTGGAATGTCCACAGGAGGAAATCCAACAGTATCTATCTTTCTATATGTGGTATGAAGTGGCAAGACTTCTTGATGAATGAGATCCCCCATGTGAGTATGAGGGGTGAATATGTGGATGCCTCTCAAATGACTGATGAACTAGAGGTTATGTCATAGTTACTGAAAGTGGCATATATGGATTGAGATTGTAAGTAGACTGTGGCATCACTTATATTTCCCTGCTCTTGGAAATAATACTTATAACCAAGGCTGAACCATGTGTGCCCTCACAAAGAAGTTGCCTATTTACACGAAAAAATTACAATGAGAAAAATATATGCAGATGCTATCATCCACAGTAGTCTCTGAATTGACAAAAGAAAGAGAGATGATATTGGGATGTTGGCTTCATGAGTTCTTGCTGGGAGATATAAGAGAAAAGGAATACAATTTAGATCACTGATAAATATATCCTCCTGAGATTGAAAAACATGCAACCCATGGGAAGAACTGGGTAAAAGGGAGAGGGTGAGGAAGAAATAATTGAAAATACTCTTCAGGTTCAATCTTTAATGTAAAAGAATGGGAAATCCATGATACAGCATACAGATGGCCTGGTACAGGAAACCATGGTAATCAGAGATTATTTGATTGTAAAGTACTTGAATTGGGATAGATTTAAACAGAAAATTAAAGAGGCTTTTAGAGAACATTAAAGCGTGTCTGACTGCCTGGCTAGTCCGAGCCATGAGGAACACTGGACTTTGTTATCTGAGGGTCTCATGAATATCTGGGACTAGAGAACAACAAATGAAAACCTGGCATTATTGAGAGAATTGTGCAGGAAAGCCACATTTTCTTCAGTATCATACCTGCTTATAGTTGCCCATCTTCCTATAAATAATTCTCACCCACAATCCTACAAGCAGCCTTTATTGAACTCATCTGTTCACCAAGTTAGACTTCAATGGGGGTTCTTTGGTCTTTCAGCATGCTCTGCCTGGGATGAAAAATTATTTCTTCATCTCTCCCAGGCAAAGATCATATACCATAACTTCTATAAAGTAACAAATGGAACTGAGTGGAGTAATTTCCAGAAAATATCTTAAAATACAATTTTGAGCAAATAAAAATGGAAATTTTATGCATGTAAATTTGGATAATGTAAAACAGCAATCTTAAGATCATACACAGTACTGAAGATAGCTTTCACACATGGGAGGAATCTATTTAACTCTAAAAAATACCTCTCTCCTCTGCTCTGTTCACCTCCATGGTAGCTGGCTGAGTCTCCCACTTCTGCCTTTTTCCTAGTCTCCCTCTCTCTGCTCAGAAGTTCTGCCTTCCACTTCCTGGCCATTAAGATCTCTATTACAGCCAATTAGATACAATCCTAGATTGCTTTAGGCAGGTGAGGAAGAGCAAATATTTACAGAATATGATAAATAACAGTACTAAGCCCCTGCCAGCATTTAGCTTTCTGCTATACAGAATTAACAATTGAATATACAAAGACATACCTTCACACAAGGTACCCTAACAGTATTTGATAGGGTGGCAAGCACCTTGAAATACACACCACTAAAAAACGTTAAATCTTGCCTTAATATTATTTTTAAAAGCATATTTTTATTTTTATTTTTATTTATGTGTTTGTATGTGTGATGCCACCTGTGTGTATGTGTCTGCAAAGAGCAGAAGAGGTCGTTGGATCCTCTGAAGTTGGAGTTACAGTCAGTTGTGAGCAGCCTGACAAGGGTGCTGAGAACTGAATTTGTTTCTTTTACAAAAAAAGCAAGCACTTTAAACCATGGAACCATCTCTCTAATCCCATCTCTTAAGATTCCTAACAGACCATCTAAGCCCAGAATAAAATTATTTCTCTCAAATAATCTTCTAAAGAAAATTATACTATACAAATCTCAAAATGTGTAAAGGCCAAGAAGACATAAACTTTAAGCCTATAAGTATTCATGGGCTAAAGAGATAGCTCAGTGGTTAAGAGTGGGCACTACTCTTGCAGAGAGCCTGAGTTCAGTTCTAAGCACCCACACAGGCAACTCATGACTGCCTGTAACTCTAGCTTCAGAGGATCCATTACCTTCTTCTGGACTGTGCAAAATACTTGCACTCATCCATGCATAGCACGCATGCGCGCACGTGCATGCACACACACACACAAATAATGATAATCATAATTAATAATAATAAATAACATTAACATTTAAAACAAAGAGGAAATGAAAATATAGTTAAGAGAATAAATGATTCCTGCACCTGGTAGTATGTGTGTATATATGAATATATACACACATACTACCTCATACCTAGAATTACAGAAGTACTGGAATTGAAATAAAGTCATTTTATATGTATTATATGTTATAATAGTAACTTTTATTCACCAAATGTAATTTGTTCACCTCTATGTCAGCTGGCTATATCTCTCACTTTTGCCTTTTCTCCCACTCATCTCAGAGACTTACTGCTGAATAAGGTCATCCTTTCTAGTTCTTTCTTAACTCTGGCTGGTTGTTCCAACTCAAAATTCCAATCCAAGCTGACTGATTTAAACTGGCTTCCCTCAGCTTCTTATTGAATTGCTCTGCTTAGAGAAACTGTCTTATTTCACAAAATGAACTGCATTGACTGCATGAACTGAACAGAATTACACAAACTCAACTAAACTCAACCGCATTTAACTGAACTCTTCAGAACTGCAGTCACTGAACTGCCCTCCACTCCTGACTCACTCTGACCTGTTCTTAAGTCACCTCTCTTTCCTGCCTGTTCTTCTGAGAGTTGGGTGTATCCTATCTCTGACTCATTCTTTTATCTTTCTCTGATTCATCATTTTGACAGCCCCTCATTTAGATGTCACATTAAAAAATGGCTGCTTCCCACCCAATTAGACAAGATGGATGAAGCAAAGAAGTGCAGGCCGACAGGAGCCGGATGTAGATCTCTCCTGAGAGACACAGCCAGAATACAGCAAATACAGAGGCGAATGCCAGCAGCAAACCACTGAACTGAGAATAGGACCCCCGTTGAAGGGAAATCAGAGAAAGAACTGGAAGATCTTGAAGGGGCTCGAGACCCCTTATGAACAACAATGCCAAGCAACCAGAGCTTCCAGGGACTAAGCCACTACCTAAAGACTATACATGGACTGACCCTGGACTCTGACCTCATAAGTAGCAATGAATATCCTAGTAAGAGCACCAGTGGAAGGGGAAGCCCTGGGTCCTGCTAAGACTGAACCCCCAGTGAACGTGATTGTTGGGGGGGAGGGCAGCAATGGGGGGAGGATGGGGAGGGGAACACCCATAAAGAAGGGGAGGGGGAGGGATTAGGGGGATGTTTGCCCGGAAACCGGGAAAGGGAATAACACTCGAAATGTAAATAAGAAATACTCAAGTTAATAAAAAAAAATGGCTGCTTCCTTCTACAAACTAGCTTTGTTTTCATTGTTTAGGATTAAAGGTGTATACTAAGGCTATGTCTATATTCCAGCCAGATCACACCTAGAAGGTCTTTGGATGTGATCCCTTGTCAGAGAAGCCATGTTGGTGGATTAAAATTCCTCTGTAATATGTCCTCTCACTTTGTGAAAATGTGGCATAAGCTAGACATAGATGAAGAAGAATTGGAGAGCAGGGGAGTAAACAAGTACCAAACGATTTTATTGAATGGAAGTGGGGGAGCCATGCCAGAACTGTATATTACCTGGCAGAATATATTGCATAGATAACCTGAATGGTGTGTTTCAGACCAAGTCAGGACATGTCTCAATTGATCTGAAATATCAACTTCCTATAAAGCCCAGGCATTCTACAGATTGTGTTTAAAAAAAAGAAGAAATGACTCATAGCAAAAAGAAATAAAATACGCTGAGCCAAATGCCTGTAACCAGGGATTTCAAGGTAGAAACTTGGTCATACAAACAGCAGAATTGCAAGACTTTAACTACCAGAAGGAAAGAATGATACAGGGGGAGAAAGAGGGATAAATAAGACCAAGGATGTTTGATACAAGCTTTATGGAAACATAATTTTATATTGATTTAAACTACATGTGTTTTAAATGAAGTTATACCACTATCGATGTTAATTTTGAGAGCCATAAACTATCTAGCAACGCCTCCAGTGCTGGACATAGAAAACCCCTCTTGGAGTTATTGATTAGGGAAGTTCAGAAGACTCCCAAAACAGTATAATTTATTTCTGTTGTCCTTGTTTTCTTCTCAGAATTTGAAAGTAAGAACCTATTGCTGAAGACAACACGTACTTCAGATTTAGGACTTAGAGAAACTGAATTGAGATGGACAAAAAGCCTCTTCTCCAGAATTAGCTCTTATAGTATCTGAAGGTGTAAGGCAAGTTGTCAAGGGAGAACAACAATCACTATCCTAGCCAACTGTAAAGCCTACGAACTACAACAGTGACTGGTACAATAACTTATCCTCAATAGGTTGTATTTATATCTTGGGAGTAATGAACAGACATTTAATTGGATGGAAGGTCCAGTCAATAAATTACCACTAAAGAGAACAAGGCAGTTTAAAGTATACAGTAAACAGTGACCAAGGACACAGATGAAAATTTTGCTCAAATACCCATGCCAACTGGAATATCCGCACAGCCCAACTGATGCAGGACCTACCCCCAGCTCTACCTTCCTTCCAGTCCACTTTCCCACCTGGGCCAGATCAGCAGACCAGCCAATATCCTCCCAAATGCTACAGCCTGCAAGCCTCCCACAGGGTCCACAATAACCAAGGGCACAGGAGGTCCACAGTAACCAGGGACACAGGAGACCTTCTTTAACCAGTCACAACACTGCCTGCCTGCAAGGAGACCAGCTCTCACTCAGATCACAAAGTTCTACCTACTTCCAAGGAGGCCAAATCTAGTCAGAGACACCCAGGGCAGTTAATACCACAGAGAACCAGATTACCAGAGGCAAGTGGAAGAACATAAGTGACAGGATCACACTGCTGTTTGGCACCATGAGAACCCAGATCTTACAACAGCAAGCCATAGATACCATAACACATGTGAAAAACAAGGTAATGACCTAAAATCCCATCCCATGAAGATGATAGAGGCCTTTAAGGGGGATATAAAGAACTCACTTAAAGAAATACAGGAAAATACAACCAAGCAGATGAAGGAATTGAACAAAACAGTCCAAGAGCTACAAATAGAAATAGAAACAATGAAGAACACAGAAAGGGAGGCAACCATGGAGATGGACAACTTAGGAAAGAGATCAGGAGCTACAGATGCAAGCATCACCAAAGGAATACAAGAGATACGAGAAAGAATCTCAGGTATAGAGGACACCATAGAAAATATTGACATATCAAAGAAAATACAAAGTGTAAAAAGATCATAACTCCAAATATCTAGGAAATTCAAGACACATTAAAAATAGTAAAGACCTAAGACTAATAAGAATAGATGAAGATGAAGAATCCCAGCTCAAAAGTCCAGAAAATCTCTTCAACAAAATCTTAGAAGAAAACTTCTCTAACCTAAAGAAAGAGATGGCTACAGATGTATAAGAAGCCTACAGAACACCAAATAGATTTGACCAGAAAAGAAAACTACATTATAATCAAAACACAACATGTACACAACAAAGAAAAAATATTAAAAAACTGTAAGGCAAAAAGGCCAAGTAACATATAAAGGTAGATCTATCAGAATTACACCAGATTTCTCAACAGAGATTCTAAAAGCCAGAAGATTCTGGCCAGATGTCATCTGGATCCAAAGAGAACACAAATGCCAATCCAGGATACTATACACAGCAAAACTCTCAATCATCACAGGTGAGGAAACGAATATATTCCACATCGAAACCAAATTTAAACAATATCTTTATACTAATCTAGTCCTACAGAAGATACTGGAATGAAATCTCCAACCCAAAAAGGGTAACTATACCCAAGAAAACACAAGAAACTAAACAGTTCCCAACATACTCAAAAGAAGAGAATCTGCACACATAAAACCATGTCCAGCAATAAAAATAACAAGAACTGACAATCATCTGTCTTTAATATCTCTCAACACTGATGGACTCAATACCCCAGATAAAAAGACATAGTCTAGCAGACTGGATACATAAACAGGATCCGGAATTTTTCTGCATACAAGAAACACACTCCCGTGACAAAGAGAAACATTACTTCAGAGTAAAAGGCTGGAAAATAGTTTTCCAAGTAAATGGTCCTGAGAAACAAGCTAGAGTTGCCATTCTAACATCCAATTAAATAGACTTTAAACCAAAAGTTATCAAGTGAGATGGAGAAGGAGACTTTATGTTCATCAAAGGAAAAATCCACCAAGAGGTAGTCTCAGTCCTAAACATCTATGCCCCAAATGCTAGGGTACCCACATTTGTAAAAGAAACTTTACTAAAGCTCAAAACACACATTGAAACTCACACAATAATAGTGGAAGGCTTAAACATCCCATTCTCACCAATGGACAGGTCATTGAAACAGAAACTAAACAGGGACATAGTGAAACTAACAAAAGATTTGAATAAGATGGATTTAATAGATATTTACATAACATTTCATCCCCAAAACAGGAAAATATATCTTTTTAGCCTTTTGTGGAACCTTCTCCAAAACTGACCATATAATCAGACATAAAACAAGCCTCCACACATACGAGAAGATTGAAATAATCCCATGCATTCTATCAGATCACTGTGGATTAAACCTAGATTTCAATAACAACAAAAACAACAGAAAGCAAACATACTCATGAAAACTGAACAACTGTCTGCTCAATGATTACTTAGTCAGGGAAGAAATAAAGAAAGATATCAAAGACTTTATAAATTCAATGAAAATGAAGACACATCATACCCAAACTTATGGAACACAACGAAAGCAGTGTTAAGAGGAAAATTCATAGCACTAAGTGCCTTCATAAAGAAATAGGAGAGATTCCATACAAGCAAGTTAACAGTACACCTGAAAGCTTTAGACATAAAGAACCAAATACACCTAAGAGGAGTAGACAACAGGACATAGTCAAACCCAGGGCTGAAATCAACCAATTAGAAACGAATGGGGGCAATACAGGGAATCAAAAACAAGAATTGTTTCTTTGAGACAATCACAATAGCCTATAGCCAAACTAACTAGAGGGCACAGAGATGGTATCCAAATTAACAAAACCAGAAATAAAAAGGGAGACATAACAACAGAACCTGAAGGACTTTTTAAAAACCATCAGAACCTACTACAAAAGCCTATACTTTTCAAAACTAGAAAAATCTAGATGAAAGGGTTGATTTCCTAGATAGATACCACATACCAAAGTTAAATCAAGATCAGGTAAATTCCCCCCCACTTAGGGATCCATCCCATCTGAAGATACCAAACCCCCACATTATTGCTGATACCAAGAAATGCTTGTTGACAGGAGCCTGGTATGGCTGTTCCCTGGCAGGTTCTATCAGTACCTGACCAGTACAGATGTAGATATCCAGAGCCAACCATTGGACTGAGCTCAGGAACCTCATTAGTAAAGCTAGGGGAGGGACTGAAGGAGATGAAGGGGAATAATATCAACTAACTGGACCACCCAGAGCTCCCAGGGACTAAACCACCAACTAAAGAATATACATAGAGGGATCTATGGCTCCAGATACATATGTAGCAGAAGATGGCCTTATCTGATATTATTGCGGGGGGTGGGTCCTTGGTACTGTAGAGGCTTGATGCACCACCATAGGGGAATGATAAAGTGATGAGGCAGGAGTTGGTAAGTGGGTAGATGAGCAAAGGGAAGGGGGAGAGAGGGATGGAATGGGGACCTGTGGAGGGGTAACTGGGAAGGGGGATACCACTTGAAATGTAAAAGAGTAAAATGATAAAAATGTAATAATGAAAGAGAGAAAAATCAGGTAACTTATCTAAGCAGTCTCATAACCCCTAAGGAAATAGAAATAGTCATCAAAAACCTCCAACCAAAAAGAAGCCTAAGGCCAAAAGGTTTTAGTGCAGGATTCTACCAGACCTTCAATGAAGAACTAATGCCAATACTCCTCAAACTATCCAATTAAAATAGAAACAGAAGGAATACTACCTAGTTTGTTCTATGAAGCCACAGTTACGTTGATACCTAAACCAAAGACTCAACAGAGAAAGAACTTTAGATGAATCTTGCTTATGGATATTGATGCAAAAAACTCAATAAAAATCATGCAAACCGAATACAAGAACTCATAAAAAATGATCATTCACTATGATCAAGTAGGCTTTAGCCTAGGAATGCAAGGATGGTTCCATATAAGAAAATCCATCAAGGAAAAAAAAACCCACATGATCATCTCATTAGATGCCTGTGACAAAATACAACACTCCTTCATGTTGAAAGTCCAGGAGAGATCAGGAATTTATGGCAATTACTTAAACATAATAAAAGCAATATATAGCAAACTAACAGCTGTTGCGGTAAAAAATTTTAAAAAAAGGAATGTTTTCTATCAGTTCCTGCTACTCTGCAGGCCACAAGCCTCCTACTCCTGGCTGTCTCCCTTTTAGCCACCCTCTCTGTGTCTTCTAGGCGGTAGTTACCACACTACACACACACACACACACACACACACACACACACACACACACACACACACGCACACACATCTCCTGCAGGCCCTGCATATTCTCACTCCGAGCAGATAACAGAACCAGATCTGCACACTCCAACTGCCTCTCAACCATTTCTTTCACACACTGTCCCCTTTAGTCCAGTAGAATCAAATTTCAAAAAACTTGTAATTTAGCAATTAGATTTACATGTTAAATTCTCAATCAACAATTCATCCACACAATAAATTTATGGCCAATTGATAAAGTTATAAACCGCCCACCTAGACAAGATAAAATTGATCTAGTCCATAAATCTGAACCATACTCCTCTGTAGACTCCATCTTGATCTCTCTCCTTCTTCCTATCTCCCATCTTACAAAAACTGTGTCCCCACCCCACTCTCTACTGTCCAATCATGTTTTGCCTTGACATCAACCCACAAACAGCCAATATCAAAATAATGGAGAGAAACTAGAAGCATCTCACTAAAATATAGGACAAGACAAGTTTGCCCACTCTCTCCCTATCTATTCAATATTGTACTTGAAGTTCTAGCTAAAGGATATCAAAGGGATACAAATTGAAAAGGAGGAAATCAAAATATCACTATTTGCAGATGATATAATAGTATACATAAGTGACCCCAAAATGCTACCAGAAAACTCCTACAACTGATAAACAACTTCAGTAAAGTGACAGGATATAAAATTAACTCAAACAGATCAGTAGCTTTTTTTATATAAATGATAACGAGGCTAAGAAAGAAATCAGGAAAACAACATACTTCATAATAGCCACCAATAGTATAAAATATCTTGGTGTGACTTTTACCAAGTAAGTGAAAGATCTGTATGACAATAACTTCAAGTGTCCCCCCCCCGCCAAATATCAAAGAAGACCTAAAGATGGAAAGATCTCCCATGCTCATGAATTCAAAAGATTAACATAGTGAAAATGACCATCTTACCAAAAGCAATATAGAGATTCATAGCAATCCCCATAAAAATTCCAACACAATTCTTCACAGACATAGAAAGAGCAATTCTCCACTTTGTATGGAAAAACAAAAACCCCAAGAGAGCCAAAACAGTTCTCAACAATAAAAGAACCTCTAGGGAATCACCATCTCTGACCTCAGGCTGTACTACAAAGCAGTGGTGACAAAAACCATGTGGTATTGGTACAGAGACAGACAGGCTGATCAATGGAATAAAATCAAAGACCCAGAAATAAACCCATATACCTACAGACACTTGGTCTTTGACAAAGAGGCCAAAAACATATAGTGGAAAAAAGAAAGCGTCGTCAATAAGTGGTGTTTGTATAACTGGCAGTCTACAGGTATGACAATGAAAATATATCCTTATTTATCACCTTGCCCAGAGCTCAAGTCCAAGTGGATCAAGGACCTTAACATAAAACCAGATACATTGAATCTAGAAAAAAAAGTGGGAAAGACCCTCGAACTATTGGCACTGGGGGGGAAATTCCTGAATAGAACACCAAAAGCTCAGGCTGTAAGATCAACAATTGATAAATGGGACAACTGAAAAGCTTGTAAGGCAAAAGACACCATCAGTAGGACAAATTAGAGACCTACAGATTGGAGAAAAGTCCTCCACTAACTCTATATTGGACAGAGGGCTAATATCCAACATATATACAGAACTCAAGAAGTTAACCTCCAAAAACATGAATAAAATGGGGGTACAGAACTAAGCAGAATTCACAACACAAGATTCTCAAATGGCCAAGAGAAGCACTTAAAGAAATGTTCAAAGTCCTTATCATCTGGGAAATGCAGATCAAAATGATCCTGACTTTCTACCTCTTACCAGTGAGAATGGCTAAGATTGAAACTCAGGTGACAGCAGATGGTGTCGAGGATGTGGAGAAAGGTCTGGAATTACTATGCTATCACGCACTTACAGATGGCAGCCTGGCATGGCCTTCCTCTGAGATGCCCTATCAGCAGCTGATTGAGACAGAAGCAGATACTTTCATCCAACCATTGGACTGAAGTTGGGGACTCCCCTATGATTGAATTATGGGAAGGAGTGCAAAAGCAGAAAGGGAGAGCAACCCTATAGGAAGACCAGCAGTCTCAAGTAACCCAGAGCCCAGGGAGCTCCCAGAGACCAACAGGAGCGGACACAGGCTGGTCCGAGGCCCCTGGCACATATGTAATAGAGGTCTGCGCAGTCTCGCGTCAGTGGGAAAAGATGCACTTATTCCTTGAGAGATTTGAGGCCCTAGGGAAGGGAGAGTCCTGGTGTGGTGGAGCACTCTATGGGCGGCAGGGGGGGGGGAGATGGGATGAGGAACTGAGGGAGGAGGGACCAAGGGGGGGGTTAATGATGGAATGTAAATAAGTAAATGATGCTCATATACAGAGGAAAGATTTGTTTTCTCCAATGGAATCGCACTGGGAAATGCATATCCACAGTGACAAGGAAGAAAGGGAAGGCAAAAGAGAGGAAGAAGAGGAAGAAAAAGAGAAAAAATGAGGAAGTGAGGAGAAAAGAAGAAAGGGAAAGTAGAAAATAAACTGAGGGGAGAAGAGATAGAGAGAAAGGGAGGGAAAGATTGAAGCTGTATCATCAGAACAAAGGTGATATTTGGTCAGGTATAATCCTGAGGCGATTATCTTGAGAGTTATGGTAATGAAAGGAAGAAAAAGAAGTAATTCACAGAAGCAACAGATTTAAGCAAAGTTTTAAAATCATTAAAATACTAAAGTTTAAACCATCAAATATGAAACTTCTTCATCAGGGCAAGACACATTTGAGACATTTGTTTAGAGGAGTATACAAGATACATGTTCTGTGTGACCTGTGGGTCTCTGCAGTCTCAGACTACACTCTTTGGTAAAGCCTTTGACTGTTTAAGACTACGGGGTTTGCAACACTGCTCTCCCACCTATTGTTCTGTGGCACAGTCTTTATGTACTAGTCATTATAAAATCATATTATGTCATAGAACTGAGCCAAATGAATTGGAGCAGCCCTTTGTCTAGAAGTAGAAGTGGTAAAGTTAATATAGTTTCCCTGGAAATGGTCAATTTTTATGAGTTTAAAACATAGCTCGACTTGTACCAAATTGGGTTATTTGTGAGCTATTTGGAATATATACATGGCTCTTAAAAGAACAAAAACAACTAATGAATAAGGAGCAGTTTGTAAAACAGAGCAATGTTTTCCATACATCTTACGTCTCTGACGTAGTAAGCCATCAAAATGTGAAATCCTCTCAAACTACATCAGAGAATCATCTTTGTATAGCGTACTGTGGATAATACAGAACATTACAGCTGACCAAAGTACAGGGAACAAGTGTCTGCTGACTGTTTAGTCATAAATTGGACAGCTATGTTACACCATCTTGCCCAAGACTCAGAGACTACCAAGGAAGAGAGAGGATTGTAAAAGCCAGAGATTGAGGAAGAAGCAGTGTCTTCTGGATATAACAAGGACTGCATATATCAGGAACTCACAGTGCCTGTGCCTACCTGCACACAACCAACACAAGATCAAGCTAGTCATCATGTCAGCATGAAGCAGGGAGAGCCACGTGAGCCCCGACTCACAACTGAGGAGCTACTGAGAGTTGATGGCTACTAGGAGAAGGAGACTCAGTTTTCTTTAAAGGTGTGGTCCCTGGCCTGTTGACCAAGTTCCAGTGGATGGCTCAATATTCATGGCTTTATGGGCAGCACCAGTTGGACTCTGCGGGTTCTATGAAAACAAGAGGTCATAAAGTTGAAATAAATATATGGGAAGCATTCAGAATTAGTGAGGGGGGGGAGACTGGAGAGGGAAGAGATAAGAGAGAGGAAAGGGAGATGGGGAAGAGAATGTGATAAAATATGTTGAATGCATGTATGCTATTCTCAAAAACTAATTTTAAAAAATTAATTTGAAATCCCAGTAAGCTTTTATTAACCAGCGGAGAAAGGCTTATCCTAAGATTCTGCACTCACAAATGGCACAGATAAAGGTGTAGGGGTTTATCCATAGATAATGCTAAGTTCTAAGTCTAATGTTTTCAATAACACTATGCTGAACTTTATGTGGGTAAGCCTTTGAAGTTTATATCCACGCAGTGTTTTCATGACATGTGCAGTGAGACAGTAAAGGCTCAGCTCACACTTGGTGAGGATGACCTAGCAAAACAGCTGCAGATAGTAGGCCAGACACAGATGTGCACTAGTATCACCCAAGGAGGGGAATGTTAACATTCCTTATTAAATTCATGCAAAGAGCATGCTATTCTAACAAGTTGCTACTTAAAGTGATATTGTCTCCCCCAATTGTATTTCTGTCACACTACATATATAATATGAACCTGCCAGGGAACATATCCCTAAAGAAAACTGAGTCACCTTCTCCTAGCAACCATCAACTGTCAGTATCTCCTGAGCTAAGAGTGGGGGCTCACGTGGCTCTCCCTGCTTCATGCTGACATGATGACTAGCTTGATCTTGTGTGGGTCGTGTGCAGGTAGCCACAGGCACTGTGAGTTCCCAAGATATGCGGTCCTTGTTATATCCAGAAGACACTGTTTTTCCTCAATTTCTGGCTCTTACAACCTCCTTTCTTCCTTGATAGTCTCTGAGTGTTGGGCAAGATGGTGCAATATAGGTGTTCAATTTATGACTGAACATTCAGCAGACACTTGTTCCCTGTACCTTGGTCAGCTGTAATGATCTATATTATCCACAGTCCATTGCATAAAGATGCCTCTCTGAAGCATCTCTTCTCATTTTTCTTTAAATAATCTGGCTATAAAAATTCTCATTGAACTAAGCCATAATCATTATTCTAGTGGCTTCAACTTTTGACTTCTCCAATCCTGCAAAGTGAAATATAAGTGGTCCCCTTCCCAATTTCAGACAATGCAAAAGAAGGTGCTATCATTCTTGTTGTTGGTGTTAAAGCATCTCAACACACGTTCTGTCCTGTTGAGGAAGAACATCTGGGTAGAAAGTGCCTCTCAGCCGTGCTGTGCTTCAGATCTCTAGAACTGACTAGTGCAGCTTTGTTGTTTGAGACTGCAAAAGCACTCTAGCTCACTATGAAGTGATAGATAGTGGACAGCCTATTGCATATTTGGTGATTCTTCTCAAGAAACTCTTAACTAAAGCTACTCTAGTTTTAAAAGTCCCTTTGTAGAATACAAATCAACACAAAATGGATCAAAGTTATAAAATTTTGAAACTGCTAGAGGGAAGAATTTCAAGATATAGGCATAGACAAGAACTTTCCATTTGTATAGGAAATAACACTAAAACATGACAAATGGGAATTATGTGAATTAAAAATTCACCTATGTTCATAGCAGCTTTATTCATAATAGACAGAAACTGGAAATAACCAAGATGTCACTCAACTGAGGAATAGAAAAAGAGAATGTGGTACATCTACACAATGGAAAACTATTCAGCTATTAAAAACAAAAACATCATGAATTTTGAAGGCAATGGATGGAACTTGAGAATATCATTCTGAGTGAGGTAACCCATAGCCAGAAAGACACATATGATATGTACTCACTTAGAAGTGGACATTAGCCAAAATGTGCAGGATAGTTGTGCTATAAACCCCCAGACCCAAAGAAACCAGGTAATGAGTCCCCAAGGGGAGGATCCATGAATCTCATTCAGAAGGGAAAGCTAAATAGTCATCTGAGGGTGATGGAGAGTAAACTGGGTAGGAGGGGGGGTGAGAAGGGGAATGGGACGGTGTTCAGGTGTGGGGAGAGGAGGGACAGAAGAGGGCTGGGAGTAAGAATGGAAATCTATTATTTCCATCTAGTCTAGTGAATGATTTCCAGCACCCCTGGGATTAGCTGCAGGCCTAGAATGGGAGAGGATATGAGATGTCTATGAAGGTGACCCTAGCTGAGATTCCTACCAGAGGGGAACATAGAGATGGAAGTGGCCACCTCCCATACTCAGGCAGGACTTCCAGAGAAGGATCAGGACATCAATCCACCCACAAACCCTTCAACTCGAAATTTATCTTGCCTACAAGAAATGCAAGGATAAAAATGGGGCTGAGAGAAGAGTCCACGAATGACTGGCCCAACATGTGACCCATCTCATGTGAGAGAACGTATCTCTGACACTATTAATGGTACTCTGCTATGCTTGCAGACAGGTACTTAGCATAACTGTCTCCTGAGAGGCTTCATCCAGCAGTGGATAGAGGCAGATGCAGAGACCCACAGCCAAATAGCAAGCAGAGTTGGGGGAGTCTTGTGGAAGAGTGGGGGATAGAATTGAGAAAACTGGAGGGGTCATGGACAGCACAAGAAGACCTACAGAGTCAACTTACCTGGGCCCATAGGGGCTCACGGAGACTGGACTACCAACCAGGAAATATGCAGGAGCTGGATCTAGGCTCCCTACACATTTGTAGCAAATGTGCAGCTTGGTTTTAATGTGGGTCACCTAAGAAGTGTAGCGGGGGCTGTCTCTGTCTCCGTTTCCTACAATTGGATTTCCTTCCCTTACCTGGACTGCCTAGTTGGGCCTCAGCGAGAGAGGATGTGCCTAGTCTTACTGGTGCTAGATGTCCCTGGGTGGGGTGGTTATCAAGGGGGGGGTCCCCCTTCTCTGAGAAGGAGAGGGGGCAATGGTGGGGATTTGCAATGGGAGGAGAGTAGGGGGGCTGTGATCATGATGTGAAGTGAATAAAAATAAATTATTGAAAAAAGTGTGACCTGCAAAGGAAATAATCACTAGAGTGATGATATAGTCTATAGAGTAGGAGGAATCTGTCAGGAGCCATCACAGGACAAGCTAATAGCTAGCAGGTGAGCTTCCTGAGATGACTGCCTTAGATTAATATCTACAATGGAACTTCGGTAGGCAAGGCCCAGGAGAAAATTATTTTAGGAAAGACTCCTGCTATTAATATGCTTTCCCTGTTATTATTTAAACATATATGACAATCACTAGGTATTAATCCACCCTTTTGAGGAGGTTTCTGCAGATCTATGAAGATGTACTGTCTTGTAGTGATGCTATATAGACAAATAGATGACTTCTCAATTCTTTATGATAATCCTATAAGATTTCATAAAATTACATCAGTATTTATTAAGCGCTTTTATAGATGGGCTGCTATTAGATCCTTTAACTATCCTAGATAGTTAAAATGGCAACGAGAACTCTGCCAGTCTCCAATGCGTCACCAGTTAATTGCTTCTAGATAGTAACTAGACTACTCAGAGCACATTCCAAGAGGTTAACAATGCCAACCAACCACAGCTTCCAGGGACTAAGTCACTACCCAAAGACTATACATGGTCTGACCCTGGGCTCCAACTGCATAGGTAGCAATGAATAGCCTAGTAAGGGCACCAGTGGAAGGGCAAGCCTTTGGTCCTGCCAAGACTGAACCCCCAGTACATGGGATTGTTGGGGGGAGGGTGGTAATGGGAGGAGGATGGGGAGGGGAATGCCCATATGGAAGGGGAGAGGGGAGGGGGATGTTTGCCTGGAAATCAGGAAAGGTAATAACAATTGAAATGTAAATAAGAAATACCCAATTAAATAAAAATGGAGAAAAAAATAGGTCCAACTGAAAAAAAAATAACCAAAGGTCATAAAAAGGGAATTAATGACTTATTGTAAGTGCCAAGACAGAAGATAAAATACTTACTGAGTTTATCTATACAAAACTTCACTAATAATTTATTTTTTTAACTCTTAGTGAACCTGTTGAGCTGTGACAAGTGATGAATGTTTAGCCAGATAATTATTCCTAATGGACATGAATGTAAATGTCCTCTGTTGTCAACTTCTATTTCGGTTTATGATTTGGATTTGTGTCCTCTCTTTTTTTTTTCTTTTTTTTTTTTAATTAACTTGAGTATTTCTTATATACATTTCAAGTGTTATTCCCTTTCCCGGTTTCCGGGCAAACATCCCCCTCCCCCCTCCCCTTCCTTATGGGTGTTCCCCTCCCAACCCTCCCCCCATTGCCGCCCTCCCCCCATAGTCTAGTTCACTGGGGGTTCAGTCTTAGCAGGACCAAGGCTTCCCTTCCACTGGTGCTCTTACTAGGATATTCATTGCTACCTATGGGGTCAGAGTCCAGGGTCAGTCCATGTATAGTCTTTAGGTAGTGGCTTAGTCCCTGGAAGCTCTGGTTGCTTGACATTGTTGTACTTTTGGGGTCTCAAGCCCCTTCAAGCTCTTCCAGTTCTTTCTCTGATTCCTTCAACAGGGGACCTATTCTCAGTTCAGTGGTTTGCTGCTGGCATTCGCCTCTGTATTTGCTGTATTCTGGCTGTGTCTCTCAGGAGCGATCTACATCCGGCTCCTGTCGGTCTGCACTTCTTTGCTTCATCCATCTTGTCTAATTGGGTGGCTGTATACATATGGGCCACATGTGGGGCAGTCTCTGAATGGGTGTTCCTTCAGTCTCTGTTTTAATCTTTGCCTCTCCCTTCCCTGCCAAGGGTATTCTTTTTCCTCATTTAAAGAAGGAGTGAAGCAGTCACATTTTGATCATCCGTCTTGAGTTTCCTTTGTTCTAGGGATTTAGGGTAATTCAAGCATTTGGGCTAATAGCCACTTATCAATGAGTGCATACCATGTATGTCTTTCTGTGATTGGGTTAGCTCACTCAGGATGATATTTTCCAGTTCCAACCATTTGCCTACGAATTTCATAAACTCGTTGTTTTTGATAGCTGAGTAATATTCCATTGTGTAGATGTACCACATTTTCTGTATCCATTCCTCTGTTGAAGGGCATCTGGGTTCTTTCCATTTTCTGGCTAATATAAATAAGGCTGCGATGAACATAGTGGAGCACGTGTCTCTTTTATATGTTGAGGCATCTTTTGGGTATATGCCCAAGAGAGGTATAGCTGGATCCTCAGGCAGTTCAATGTCCAGTTTTCTGAGGAACTTCCAGACTGATTTCCAGAATGGTTTTACCAGTCTGCAATCCCACCAACAATGGAGGAGTGTTCCTCTTTCTCCACATCCTCGCCAGCATCTGCTGTCACCTGAGTTTTTGATCTTAGCCATTCTCACTGGTGTGAGGTGAAATCTCAGGGTTGTTTTGATTTGCATTTCCCTTATGACTAAAGATGTTGAACATTTCTTTAGGTGTTTCTCAGCCATTCGGCATTCCTCAGCTGTGAATTCTTTGTTTAGCTCTGAACCCCATTTTTTAATAGGGTTATTTGTCTCCCTGCGGTCTAACTTCTTGAGTTCTTTGTATATTTTGGATATAAGGCCTCTATCTGTGGTAGGATTGGTGAAGATCTTTTCCCAATCTGTTGGTTGCCATTTTGTCCTAACCACAGTGTCCTTTGCCTTACAGAAGCTTTGCAGTTTTATGAGATCCCATTTGTCGATTCTTGATCTTAGAGCATAAGCCATTGGTGTTTTGTTCAGGAAATTTTTTCCAGTGCCCATGTGTTCCAGATGCTTCCCTAGTTTTTCTTCTATTAGTTTGAGTGTGTCTGGTTTGATGTGGAGGTCCTTGATCCACTTGGACTTAAGCTTTGCACAGGGTGATAAGGATGGATCGATCTGCATTCTTCTACATGTTGCCCTCTAGTTGAACCAGCACCATTTGCTGAAAATGCTATCTTTTTTCCATTGGATGGTTTTGGCTCCTTTGTCAAAAATCAAGTGACCATAGGTGTGTGGGTTCATTTCTGGGTCTTCAATTCTATTCCATTGGTCTATCTGTCTGTCTCTGTACCAATACCATGCAGTTTTTATCACTATGTCTCTGTAATACTGCTTGAGTTCAGTGATAGTGATTCCCCCTGAAGTCCTTTTATTGTTGAGGATAGCTTTAGCTATCCTGGGTTTTTTGTTATTCCAGATGAATTTGCAAATTGTTCTGTCTAACTCTTTGAAGAATTGGATTGGTATTTTGATGGGGATTGCATTGAATCTGTAGATTGCTTTTGGTAAAATGGCCATTTTTACTATATTAATCCTGCCAATCCATGAGCATGGGAGATCTTTCCATCTTCTGAGGTCTTCTTCAATTTCTTTCCTCAGTGTCTTGAAGTTCTTATTGTACAGATCTTTTACTTGCTTGGTTAAAGTCACACCGAGGTACTTTATATTATTTGGGTCTATTATGAAGGGTGTCGTTTCCCTAATTTCTTTCTCGGCTTGTTTCTCTTTTGTATAGAGGAAGGCAACTGATTTATTTGAGTTAATTTTATACCCAGCCACTTTGCTGAAGTTGTTTATCGGCTTTAGTAGTTCTCTAGTGGAACTTTTGGGATCACTTAAATATACTATCATGTCATCTGCAAATAGTGATATTTTGACCTCTTCTTTTCCGATCTGTATCCCCTTGATCTCCTTTTGTTGTCTGATTGCTCTGGCTAGAACTTCAAGAACTATATTGAATAAGTAGGGAGATAGTGGGCAGCCTTGTCTAGTCCCTGATTTTAGTGGGATTGCTTCAAGTTTCTCTCCATTTAGTTTAATGTTAGCAACTGGTTTGCTGTATATGGCTTTTACTATGTTTAGGTATGGGCCTTGAATTCCTATTCTTTCCAGGACTTTTATCATGAAGGGGTGTTGGATTTTGTCAAATGCTTTCTCAGCATCTAATGAAATGATCATGTGGTTCTGTTCTTTCAGTTTGTTTATATAATGGATCACGCTGATGGTTTTCCATATATTAAACCATCCCTGCATGCCTGGGATGAAGCCTACTTGATCATGGTGGATGAATGTTTTGATGTGCTCTTGAATTCGGTTTGCCAGAATTTTATTGAGTATTTTTGCGTCGACATTCATAAGGGAAATTGGTCTGAAGTTCTCTTTCTTTGTTGTGTCTTTGGGTGGTTTAGGTATAAGAGTAATTGTGGCTTCGTAGAAGGAATTTGGTAGGGCTCCATCTGTTTCAATTTTGTGGAATAGTTTGGATAATATTGGTATGAGGTCTTCTATGAAGGTTTGATAGAATTCTGCACTAAACCCGTCTGGACTTGGGCTCTTTTTGGTTGGGAGACCTTTAATGACTGCTTCTATTTCCTTAGGCGTTATGGGGTTGTTTAACTGGTTTATCTGTTCCTGATTTAACTTCGATACCTGGTATCTGTCTAGGAAATTGTCCATTTCCTGAAGATTTTCAAGTTTTGTTGAATATAGTTTTTTATAGTAAGATCTGATGATTTTTTGAATTTCCTCTGAATCTGTAGTTATGTCTCCCTTTTCATTTCTGATTTTGTTAATTTGGACGCACTCTCTGTGTCCTCTCGTTAGTCTGGCTAAGGGTTTATCTATCTTGTTGATTTTCTCAAAGAACCAACTTTTGGTTCTGTTGATTCTTTCTATGGTCCTTTTTGTTTCTACTTGGTTGATTTCAGCTCTGAGTTTGATTATTTCCTGCCTTCTACTCCTCCTGGGTGTATTTGCTTCTTTTTGTTCTAGAGCTTTTAGGTGTGCTGTCAAGCTGCTGACATATGCTCTTTCCTGTTTCTTTCTGCAGGCACTCAGAGCTATGAGTTTTCCTCTTAGCACAGCTTTCATTGTGTCCCATAAGTTTGGGTATGTTGTATCTTCATTTTCATTAAATTCTAAAAAGTTTTTAATTTCTTTCTTTATTTCTTCCTTGACCAGGTTATCATTGAGTAGAGCATTGTTCAATTTCCACGTATATGTGGGCATTCTTCCCTTATTGTTATTGAAGACCAGTTTTAGGCCGTGGTGGTCCTATAGCACGCATGGGATTATTTCTATCTTTCTGTACCTGTTGAGGCCCGTTTTTTGACCAATTATATGGTCAATTTTGGAGAAAGTACCATGAGGAGCTGAGAAGAAGGTATATCCTTTTGCTTTAGGATAGAATGTTCTATAAATATCTGTTAAGTCCATTTGGCTCATGACTTCTCTTAGTCTGTCGACATCTCTTTTCAATTTCTGTTTCCATGATCTGTCCATTGATGAGAGTGGGGTGTTGAAATCTCCCACTATTATTGTGTGAGGTGCAATGTGTGTTTTGAGCTTTAGTAAGGTTTCTTTTACGTATGTAGGTGCCCTTGTATTTAGGGCATAGATATTTAGGATTGAGAGTTCATCTTGGTGGATTTTTCCTTTGATGAATATGAAGTGTCCTTCTTTATCTTTTTTGATGACTTTTAGTTGGAAATTGATTTTATTTGATATTAGAATGGCTACTCCAGCTTGCTTCTTCTGACCATTTGCTTGGAAAGTTGTTTTCCAGCCTTTCACTCTGAGGTAGTGTCTGTCTTTGTCTCTGAGGTGTGTTTCCTGTAGGCAGCAGAATGCAGGGTCCTCGTTGCGTATCCAGTTTGTTAACCTATGTCTTTTTATTGGGGAGTTGAGGCCATTGATATTGAGAGATATTAAGCAATAGTGATTATTGCTTCCCGTTATATTCATATTTGGATGTGAGGTTATGTTTGTGTGCTTTCATTCTCTTTGTTTTGTTGCCAAGACGATTAGTTTCTTGCTTCTTATGTTGGGCTTTACCATTTATTATCCTTTGTAGTGCTGGATTTGTAGAAAGATATTGTGTAAATTTGGTTTTGTTGGAATATCTTGGTTTCTCCATCTATGTTAATTGAGAGTTTTGCAGGATACAGTAACCTGGGCTGGCATTTGTGTTCTCTTAGGGTCTGTATGACATCTTTCCAGGATCTTCTGGCTTTCATAGTTTCTGGCGAAATCTCTGGTGTAATTTTGATAGGTCTGCCTTTATATGTTACTTGACCTTTTTCCCTTACTGCTTTTAATATTCTTTCTTTATTTTGTGCATTTGCTGTTTTGACTGTTATGTGACGGGAGGTGTTTCTTTTCTGGTCCAATCTATTTGGAGTTCTGTAGGCTTCTTGTATGTCTATGGGTATCTCTTTTTTTAGGTTAGGGAAGTTTTCTTCTATGATTTTGTTGAAGATATTTACTGGTCCTTTGAGCTGGGAGTCTTCACTCTCTTCTATACCTATTATCCTTAGGTTTGATCTTCTCATTGAGTCCTGTATTTCCTGTATGTTTTGGACGAGTAGCTTTTTCCGCCTTACATTATCTTTGACAGTTGAGTCAATGATTTCTACGGAATCTTCTGCTCCTGAGATTCTCTCTTCCATCTCTTGTATTCTGTTGGTGAAGCTTGTATCTACAGCTTCTTGTCTCTTCTTTTGGTTTTCTATATCCAGGGTTGTTTCCATGTGTTCTTTCTTGATTGCTTCTATTTCCATTTTTAATTCCTTCAACTGTTTGATTGTGTTTTCCTGGAATTCTTTCAGGGATTTTTGTGTCTCCTCTCTATGGGCTTCTACTTGTTTATTTATGTTTTCCTGGAATTCTTTCAGGGATTTTTGTGTCTCCTCTCTATAGGCTTCTACTTGTTTATTTATGTTTTCCTGGAATTCTTTCAGGCATTTTTGCGATTCCTCTCTGTAGGCTTCTACTTGTTCTCTAAGGGAGTTCTTCACGTCTTTCTTGAAGTCCTCCAGCATCATGACCAAAAATGATTTTGAAACTAGATCTTGCTTTTCTGGTGTGTTTGGATATTCTATGTTTGTTTTGATGGGAGAATTGGGCTCCGATGGTGCCATGTAGTCTTGGTTTCTGTTGCTTGGGTTCCTGCGCTTGCCTCTTGCCATCAGATTATCTCTAGTGTTACTTTGTTCTGCTATTTCTGACAGTGGCTAGACTGTCCTATAAGCCTGTGTGTCAGGAGTGCTGTAGACCTGTTTTCCTCTCTTTCAGTCAGTTATGGGGACAGAGTGTTCTGCTTTCGGGCGTGTAGTTTTTCCTCTCTACAGGTCTTCAGCTGTTCCTGTGGGCCTGTGTCTTGAGTTCACCAGGCAGCTTTCTTGCAGCAGAAAAGTTGGTCTTACCTGTGGTCCCGAGGCTCAAGTTCGCTCGTGGGGTGCTGCCCACGGGCTCTCTGCAGCGGCAGCAACTAGGAAGACCTGTGCTGCCCCTTCCGGGAGCTTCAGTGCACCAGGGTTCCAGATGGTCTTTGGCTTTTTCCTCTGGCGTCCGAGATGTGTGTGCAGAGAGCAGTCTCTTCTGGTTTCCCAGGCTTGTCTGCCTCTCTGAAGGTTTAGCTCTCCCTCCCACGGGATTTGGGTGCAGAGAACTGTTTATCTGGTCTGTTTCCTTCAGGTTCCAGTGGTGTCTCAGGCAGGGGTCCTGCCGCTCCTGGGCCCTCCCCCACGGGAGCCCAGAGGCCTTATACAGATTCCTCTTGGGCCGGGATGTGGGCAGGGGTGAGCAGTGTTGGTGGTCTCTTTCGCTCTGCAGCCTCAGGAGTGCCCACCTGACCAGGTGGTTGGGTCTCTCTCTCACGGGGTCTGGGAGCAGAGAGCTGCTGCGGGCCAGGATCCGAGGGTGCGGGACTTCCGGTAAACACAGAACGTGCCCGGTCCTATAGGAATTCTGCTTCCGTGTGTCCCAAGCTCACCAGGCAGCTTTCTTGCAGCAGAAAAGTTGGTCTTACCTGTGGTCCTGAGGCTCAAGTTCGCTCGTGGGATGCTGCCCACGGGCTCTCTGCACCGGCAGCAACCAGGAAGCTTGTGTCCTCTCTTGATGAACTTTTTAACGTCTGATCATGAAAGATGTATGAGTAAGTGCTGAGGACAAAGAGAGAGTCAGCACTGAGCTGAGGAGGACTTTTATGGACAGAACACTTCTTAGACAATGAAGTGAAGAACTTTTCCTTGTTTCCCTTTTACATGCATTCCGGTTTTTCCCGTTTTTCTTAGATAGCTTTCATAGAAAACTTCTTACAACTTAGTAATATATGCTATTATCACTTTTCAAAATGTCCCTTTTTCTTTCTGATTTCTACCAGCAGGCTGAAAGTTAGAGACTCACAGTTCCTGCTGAGATAGGACAAAGGCCACATTACTTAATCCCCCCCGCCACCCCCCCGCTGTTAGACTATAGGTGTTAATCAGCTAAACCAGCAGCTTTTTACCCTCAGAAAGAGCAAGAACATTTTTTAGAACTTTTTAGAATTTATCATCAGCATTTCAGTAGTTAGAGAGCTAAAAATCCATAGAACATCAAGCTTTAAAGCTATACTAGATTCCTACTCTGTGTCCCTATTGAACCCATTCCAGGCTCTGAGACTCCTGGCAGGAATCTCTGTCAATTATAAATCAAAGAATTGACATCCCCAACCTAAATGTTCTAATCAACAAATTAACTAATGACTAGGGTTGAATTTAGCTCCGTTGTTCAGGTAAATTGACATAGCACCAAACTACCTTCTACATATATATGCTTATACCCATAGAGAGTTGCCAGTATCAGTCCTAATAAGTGATGCCTCTTTCTCCAATGAATTGCAGAAAATGCAGAGATGCATGACTGTACAATGTTCTGAGAGTAAGGGATAGTTGAGTGCTCAGCCTTAAACAAGTTTCCTCTAAGGTTTACGGGACATCGCAGAGAGTAAAGACAGACTGTAAAAGCCAGAAGCCATGGCGAAAGGCTGCGAAACATTTATCTTTTGGGCAATACACAGTTGTTGCAATCATGACTTTCAACAACTACAGATGTCTGCACTAGGTCTGCGGAAGAGTGGGCCAGTTGACAGCTATGCATGGATAGAGGAACTATTTCCTACAAATACAGTCAGGGAAGGGAAGTACCCACTGATGTACCCATTGATGATGCTATCAGCCCCCAGTAGTCCCAATCCAATGGTCACACAAGAAGGGCTTGACTGAATGGCTCACTACAAAACAAAGATTATGCATCTTGGAAAAGAACTGGCAGGACAAGTAGGTTTCTTAGGGATGGGAGAGTAAGAAGAGAAGGTAACACAGATAGTAATCAGGATGTATTATATGCATTGCATACACATACATACACAATTATATACATTACATACATGTATGAGACTGTCAAGGAATTGACTTACTAAAATAAAATATATAGTTCAATGAACTGCCTAGCTAATTCTCTAAAGAAGACACACAAGTGGACAACACATATTTATAAAATCATTTAATACCTTTAGTTATTATGGAAATATGATTAGAATTTGCTTTAGGATTCCATCTCATCTTAGAATGGATATCATCAAAAAATCAAATCCCAACAGATACTGGCAAAACGCGGGGAGAAAGAAATCCTTATTTCCCATTGGTGGTAGTGTGAGCTGTTACAGTACTACAGAGATTTGTATCATGGTTTCTTTGAAAACTAAACATGGAAGTACCATATGGCCCATCCATACTACTCTTGGGGCATATCCCTGAAGAACTCAACATACACCAGAGATACTTGTTCAGTGTTTTCTGTTACATTATTCAAAACAGCCAGGCAATAGAATCAGCCTAGGTGCTTATCAGCAGTTGGATAGATAATAAAAATATAGTATATATACAAAATGGTATTTCAGACATCTGTAGAGAAAAATTAGGTGGTGACATTTGCAGGAAAGTAGGTCAAACTGAAGATGATTGGGTGACATAAGCCAAACTCAGACAAATACTATGAGTTATATCTCATGCAAATTCTGTGTGTGTGTGTGTGTGTGTGTGTGTGTGTGTGTGTGTGTGTGTGTAGACTAGAAAGGGAACCATGAAAGAGGAAGATGAAATTTTAGGGAATGAAGGGACAGTAATGCAATGCAATGGCAGTTAATAGGGGCAGAGAGGGAAAAGTCCCTCTGTAGAAAAGCTCTACTTTCTGCCTGATGTCTGATATTGTGACACACACCGAAATGCAGTGTTGAGAAATCGGTCCTAAAGGACCTCAAAGAGAAACAGCACACAGAGATACAAGTATTATCTGAGGCAGTGTTGAGAAGTAACACGTGCCCACCAGGAAAACTGAGAAGAAAGGAAGGGCATAGCTAGTTGAGAGGGTTAAGACAAGCTGTCCTGAGCTCACCTGTGTTTAGGCAGCACCTATGTATATATTCAAGTCAGACCAGAAATTAAGAATGCAATAAAGGAAATGGAGTATATATACACAGTGGACTTTTTAAAGCCTCTGTGTGCTGTGTGTTTGCTGTGTGTGTGTGTGTGTGTGTGTGTGTGTGTGTGTGTGTGTGTGTGTTGCAGGACATTTGATCACAGTGTGAACCCTGACATCGTATTATTTACTGGGGAAAAAACCCTGTTTCTAGTTGTGGTGTGGGTCAACCCTTAGCACACACATTTTTTAAAAAAAGACTTATTTATATGGATATACTGTAGTTGTCTTCAGACACACCAGAAGAAGGCATCAGATCCCATTACAGATGGTTGTGAGCCACCATGTGGTTGCTGGGATTTGAACTCAGGACCTCTGGAAGAACAGTCAGTGCTCTTAACCACTGAGCCATCTCTCCATCCCAGCACACACATTTAATTCCTCTGGCTGAAATAGAGACACTTCCTTAGTATATATCTTTAATCCCAAACAACAAAACTAAAGTTAGTTTGTAGAACAAAGCAACCATGTTTGAAAGTGGTGTCTAATTGACTCTCAGACAAAATGATGAATAAGAGAAAGTTTTAAAAGATATGCCCAACTCTCATGAGAAGAGAGAGGAAAGGGAAACTACTTAAGAGATAAGTGCAGAGAGAGAGAGAGAGAGAGAGAGAGAGAGAGAGAGAGAGAGAGAGAGAGAGAGAGGCAGTTTTAGTGGGAGAGTTTTACAGAGACAGAGTGCAGAAAGAGAACAAGCAAGACACAAGTGAAGGCAAGATGAGCCAGAGAATGAGGAGCCCGAAGATTAAAACAGAGGCAGAAGGAACACCATTCAGAGCCTGCCCCACATGTGTGGCCCATACATATACAGCCATCCAATTAGACAAGATGGATAAAGCAAAGAAGTGCAGGCCAACAGGAGCCGGATGTAGATCGCTCCTGAGAGACACAGCTAGAATACAGCAAATACAGAGGCGAATGCCAGCAGCAAACCACTGAACTGAGAATGGGACCCCCGTTGAAGGAATCACAGAAAGAACTGGAAGAGCTTGAAGGGGCTCGAGACCCCATATGTACAACAATGCCAGGCAACCAGAGCTTCCAGGGACTAAGCCATTACCTAAAGACTATACATGAACTGGCCCTGGATTCTGACCTCATAGGTAGCAATGAATAGCTTAGTCAGGGCACCAGTGGAAGGGGAAGCCCTGGGTCCTGCTAAAACTGAACCCCCAATAAAGGTGATTGTTGGGGGGAGGGCGGCAATGGGGGAAGGATGGGGAGGGGAACACCCATAAGGAAGGGGAGGGGGATGTTGGCCCGTAAACCAAGGGAATAACATTCGAAATGTAAATAAGAAATACTCAAGTTAATAAAAAAAACCCAACAAACAAACAAACAAAAAAACCAAAAAACAGATTGCCAGAGTTACTTTGAGGCAGACTAAAAAGTCCGAGGCCGAGAGAGAAGACAAATTGAGTCAGTCAGATTGGAGAGGAGTTTGAGCCAGAAGAGCTGAGTTGACCAGCCGGCAGGTCAAAAAGAGCTGGAAAGGGCGATCTTATTCAGCATTAAGTCTCAGAAGCTGAAGATACTCTAGGCTTAGATAGGCTTGTATGGAGGCTAGAAGCTTCTAGGACTAGGTCTAGGTTAGGAGAAAGATGTTGTAAGCCTCTAAGGCAACGATTACTCCAGACAAATAGAAGATAATTTTACGTGTGTGTGTGTGTGTGTGTGTGTGTGTGTGTGTGTGTGTGTGTGTGTGTGTTCATGGAGACCAAAAGAGGTTCTTATAACCCCACCCCCCTAAAACTGGTATGACATGTAGTTCTGAGCTGTTCATTGTGGGTTCTGGGAACTGAACTTGGTCTTCTGGAACAGCAGCAGATATTCCTAACTACTGAGGCATTGCTTCATCCACCCAATGAGGTTAATAATCTACAAAGTAAAAGAAATGATTTTCTTTGTAAAAAAAATGGGTTATAGGTCATAGTATTCAGTGAAGTAATCCTGACCCACAAAGACAAATATTTACTATTTTCTCTTATATATGGAACCTAGAAAACACACACACACACACACACACACACACGCACGCACGCACGCACGCACGCACGCGTGCGCGCGCAGTACAAAAATGAAAGAGGGATTATCTGGAAAGGGGAGGAGTTGGGTAGGGGAGAGAGGAACAGAAGTTGAGGAAAAAGAATGAATATGGTCAAAGGGTGTGATATATTTGAACAGAAGTCATTATTATCACTTATATAATAAACCAATTTTTAAAAAGAATGACTGTGCTGGGCATGGTGGCAGATGCCTTTAGTCCCAGTAGTTGGGAGGCAGAGGCAGGCAGGTCTCAATGAGTTTGAGGTCAGCCTGGTCTACATCATAAGTTCCAAGACTACACAGGCTATGAAGAGAGAACCTGTCTCAAAAAACAAATAAAAAAGAACAGTTGTGTTGATGTAGCTTGGGAACATGACAGGGAGTCAACTGGAATTTCAAAAGAACTTATGTGCAGCAGTGAATGTCATTGTGGGTTAAGAGACACTGTTTAAAGTGTCTAAACCGTTATGTCCAACAAAAACATTCTGACAAAGTTTGAGGAAGTTCATGGGAAAATGAAGAAAGTGTGAAGGCTTGTGTTAGGAACCTCTTACAGCAGAGATGATGAGGTTAGGGCACTAGAAGTGTACAAAGCACACGTCATCATGAAAATTTTTTTTCTAAAAAGGGCTCAGTGAAATATACTCAATAGGGAAAAGGTATTCTGACTGATAGACATCTTGGCATTTGAATTCTTAGCAACAAGCAGTTTCCCATTATATTAAATCTGAGATGGTCCTCCCTGCATCTGAGATGGTACAATTTTCAGTTGGGGGGGGGGGCGGAGATTAAAGGAGTGAGTGTGAAGCCAGGGAATTCCGACAGGCGTCAGTCCAGAGACACTGGGTTTGGTTTTTTGGTTCCTTTCCATCCTACCTGGCAATATTCTCCATCATAGAGGGCTAAAACATGTACAATAAAGTGAAACAGTTTCATAGAGGAGAGTCAACTTACAAATATTTCTTGCGTGGCTGACTTTGCAATTTGGTTTTGAAGAGAGGAAAAGAAGGCACTCTTGGCCAACTTAGTCATTGATTACTTCTAAACTGATCCCCAAATACACTGATGGTCAGTGTGAGAGGAATGAGACCTTCCGATTACAATAAAGGATATAGGGAGCGCACAGAGACAAATGTGTTTGGATGGTTGCTGCTGTTTTTTCCTCCCTCTCTCTCTCTCTCTGTGTCCCATTCAGTAGAAAGATTTCATGGTTAATTGTTTGGGGATGGGAACTTGGGCCAGTGAGTATAAGCACTTGCTGTACAAGCATGAAGACATGAGTTCTATCCTAACACCCCTGTATATAAGTTAGGTGTGGCCACATGGTTGCAAAGTGCTGTAGAGAGTAGAGAGTGTAGGAGGGCTAGCTAGGCATTGCTACATAAACGATTAGGTCAGTGAGAAACCCTGTCTCAAGAGAACCATGTGGAGAATGTTAGAGCAGAACATCTGAATATGAGGCCTTTGTACACACACACCTGCATACATAACACACACATGCAACACACACACAAGGCAATGACTCACTTTGCATTTTCAGTGCTAATTAATGACTTTATAAAACAAGCAGATGCTTGAAACATAAAAGTGTCATTTCTTCTTTCCCCTGCTAGCCTTCTCAAACCATTCATCTCCATGCCAACACAAATGTCTTCCATTTGCCTGGATCTTTATGGCTAACCTTAGACAAGGCCTTTCCCACCATCTGGGCTCCAGCTGGGAAGGCCTCTCCACGGACATCCATCAATGCCTTCTTCCAGTTGTAGCTGTCCCTTCTTAAAATTGAACCCCTCCCCCCCAGCAAAATGTCACTGTTCAAATCAAGCAAGTTGAGGACAGTTGTACTTTTCCAGAGACACGTCATGTTTGGCTCTATTTTAAGGGACAACCCAGTGATCCCTGCCTTTTTCTCCAAGTTTGCTCACTTTCAACAATCTGCATGTATTACCAACTGCACTTCCATTTCCTTTTTTTTAAAACTTATGTGCCTGTGTGTCTGCAGTGTGTGTCTAGATGCCTGCAAAGGCCAGAAGAGGGCATTGTCTTCCCTGGAGCTGGGGTTACTGGTGGTTGTGAACGTCCTGAAGTGGGTGCTGGGGAACCAAACTCTGGTCTTCTGGAAGAGCAGCAAGTACTCTTCACTAACAAGGCCTCACTGCAACCCTTCCATTTTCTTTTTTTCTTGCTAAACTTACCTGTCACTTCTTAAAACACCCAGTTTTACTCAAATATCTTTGAACCCATTGTTGTACCCCTGTTGGAGACTGCTGCAGCTCCATTCATGAGTCTATCAACACTAGTTGTGAAGACCATAGCTTCCTGCCTTCTTGGAACATCTGTTCACATTGTCCCCTGATTTCTTAAAGCATCAGTAAGTACTGAGGGCTCAGAGGATGGTTTGGGGCCATTCCCAAGCAACAGACAAATGAACGTTCTTTAGTAAAGAACAAGAAGGCATGGAGAGAGAGAGAGAGAGAGAGCAGGGAAGCAAAAGACCACTTATAAAATCATGTCAGTTTGTGAACAATCAAATTTAATTTTTTTTGACCTCCTCAAACATCTGCCTGGGGGTAAAGAACATGAGAAAAGATTTCCTTGACAATGGTTCAAATAAGAAAGAAAAAAAGGAGAGAGGGAGAGAGAGAGAGAGAGAGAGAGAGAGAGAGAGAGAGAGAGAGAGAGAGAGAGAGAGAGAATATGAATCTTTTTGAAGGGGGAAGGGAGACAGGCAGGAACTGTAAACACTACAGTCTTCTACCACCCACCCATGCATATTTCTGTCTGCAGCAAGACCAGAAATTTGTTTTGGTTTTGTTTTCTTAGAAAAGATTTAATTACGTAGAAACTATCACTGATCGTCTATTCTTTAATGGCAAGCTTGAGAGAGTCCCCAAAAATGTAGGCAGAGGGCCAAGAGTTGGGAATTTGTTTGGCTGTAGAGTTTGGGATACTGGCCCAAGGGAGAGGAAGCTGGTGGGACTGTGGGGGGAGAAGCAGAGCTGCAACAGTCTTTTCCCATCTTCCTGGAAGTGGAAGAGCTGCCAATGCGTACAGGATGAAGTGCACATCCATGAAAGAAGCCACAGTGTTCTGTGGGTTTACACATTGCCCACTTCTCTCCTAGCATGCTCCACCCTGCAGTGCACAGACACACTCAGAACTTTCAAAGCTAGATTTCAAAACCAAAACACATGGATGAGGGAAATCTTGGTCTGGTCGAAACTCTACTTTTCTTTTAAAAGCCCCACTTGTAGATTTTTTGAAAGTCATGCTTTCTGTTACTATTTATCTTTTTATTGGGCCCTGCAGGGCAGAGGATCAAGCCTGGCCTTTTGATACTCGAAGGATTTTGTTGTGGTCTCTGCTCTGCCAAGAGATGTTTGTGTGACCGTAGGCAAGCAACTTCTCCAAAATTCCGTTTTCTCGTGTGAAAAAATACTGCAGATGTCTTTCCTCTGGGGGGTTCTTCGGGGATACTATGAAGTAAATTGTGTGAGAGGTTGTTTGCTGTCCATGCAATAAAAATGGCAGTAGCTTTCTGTGTACTTTCCTCTTTATTTTAGTGAAGTGGAACCTTGGGATTTAAAAAAATCATAAATCAATTAATCCAGACTCTTGAAGGATAGAATGATGACCCCTTCATTATAGCTATACTCATTTAGTGATGTGGAATCTCTTCTCTCTCCCTCTCCCTCTTCTTCCTCTCTCTCCCCCCCTCTCTCCATTCTTTTCTGAGGTCTGCACTAATTTACCCCTAGTTCTAACCCTTGAGTAATTCAAGCAGGTCATAGAAAGCACCCGCTGGCCTACAAAGTTAACTGTTACTCTAAGGAGCTGTTGTCCATTTTAGAGCTAAACTAGAATTGTGTTCAGTGACTCCAGGGAGCTCAAGTTGGAGCCAGATGGGGGACTGGGAATATAAAAGAAGCAGGGTAAGTTTTCGATACCAACTTTATTCAGAAAAAGCTGGCAACTTTTGATCCTGAGCCCAGGGAGCCAGCTGCACTGCCCATTAGGACTCTTGGGGATGTATCACTACCTAGAAAGTCTCATCAGCACCTGGAGAAAACTGGATTTTCTTTAAATCCCCCTACTCCAAATCCTTCTTTTGGCAGTCAGTTTAACATGGCTACATCCATTCCTGACTTATTGTCTCCATTATGACCTGTCTCCCAGCTTCTAGCAGGAACGGGCTTTGCTCTCTCCCTAAGTGTCGGGCCTCAGCCAGCTAAGTGAAACACAGAGTTGGAGGTCGTCCAGGTAAGTCTGCCTTTTCCCCCTTCCTTGAACTAGTTATCTGTGGATATTTGGATCACAGAATCAGTGGCGAGGAAGGAAATGTGGAGCAGAAAAGACCCTTGGAGCTTTGACCCCATTGATCTGAGTTTAGTGAGGGCAACTTTATCTTACCTATTTCAGATGTTAGAATTTGGAGAATATTTCTTGGAAGGTTTCTACTGTTTACAATTTGAAATGGGAAGAAAACAGAACTAAGAAAATAATGATCTAAGTTAACCATTTTGTTTCATCCACAGAAAAGAAGATTAGCATTCAGAGGAGGAAATACGCTTTGCAAAGGTCACACAGTAAAATGTAGGTGAAATAACAGCAGAATGAGTATTCAAGCCAGTGCTTTTGATGTTGCTATAGGCTTGGGGGACGTGCATACAGAGGTATGTATGCAAAGTCAAAGTCATTGAGATGCCAGGATTTAGAATAAGGCAGACCTAAAGGGCTATTTCCAAAGCATGAGATACGCTTTCCACTTTCACCTCCAGTACTAACCAACTATATCGACAATTCTATCTTTTGGCTTTGGTTTTATTATCTTAGTGGGGAAAATCTAAGCTAGCTGATTTCTGGTTGTGATATTTTATTAGTTAGATAGTTTAAATATATTCTAGTATTTTCTGAGCATCCATGCAGTATTGAAACTGGGCAAATCAGATGATCATGGGAGTAGAATAAATTTCTAGGGTCTGTGTGGTAGGCTTTATTCAGTCAATAAAGAAAATATCTACTGGACATCTGTAAAACTCCAGGCACTCTGATAAATGATGGAAGGAAAGTGATCCATGTAAACACTCTTTGCTCATGTCAGTCTTTCTGTCCCATTCACCACACCCTACAGAACCCACTAATCTACAGGTGCACACTGCATGCCCAGAAGAGTCCTGAGGCGTCATTTGTTTTGGAATGAACTCATCGAAGATCTATTCATTTTTATCTTGACAATTGATTAAAAGTTAATCTCCCGGCCAAGATTGAGCATAAAAAAAGCTCTTTATAATTATTTTCACTTTCTGGTCTCGTCCAGTCACATGAGCTGTGTGAGGGATCATACCTGCTGAAGTCGGAGTGGTCATCAAGTACCATTAATTACTCACATTTGTGTGCAGATTGGTTTAGGCATCAGCAATGACAACAAACTTGAACGTCAAAGAATTAAAAGCTTACATGTTGACTCAAGAGTTTAATAATTTCTTCTTGTTCTTCCATAATGTCAATACATTTCTTGTCAGTGATACATATTTTTAAAAGTTATAAATCAATGCAATTCAGGTCTACTAGGTGCAAAGAACTTGAGTATAGTGTCATCTCATAGCTTATTAAGGAGAAGTAAAGGATCCAACAAAAATACAATGTGAAATGTTGTGAATGAACTAGTATGATGCTATATTGTTGATAACATGAGAGGAAGTGTTGGTGTAACCATCCCTCTGCTGCATAAACACACACAGCCACACAGACAGGCAGACAGACAGACAGGCAGGCAGGCAGACAGACAGACAGACAGACAGACACACACACACACACACACACATACACACACACATGTTTAACCTGTAATTCCAGATGAAAATCAGACTGTGTAGTGATGAAGTGATCTTGGTCAGAATTCTGGTAGAGCTGATCAAGTTCAGTCAAGTTATTTCTTTTTCTTTCCAATCTTATT
The DNA here is from genome assembly GCF_021556685.1 of Rattus norvegicus. Lineage (NCBI taxonomy): Eukaryota > Metazoa > Chordata > Mammalia > Rodentia > Muridae > Rattus > Rattus norvegicus. The sequence goes on from NC_141534.1 coordinate 222,145,794, forward strand.
ATGCATATTTGGACTAGTTAGTCCTGTTGCTGCTTTTATTTTAAAGTTAAGGGAAATCACAGAAAAAAATCTTACATTGGATGCGAAGAGATTTATGTGATATAGATCATTAATGAAAGACCTATGTACTATATGCCATAGGATCTAAACTCAATCTCCAGCACCTCTGGCATGTCCAGTGTGTCAAAACTGATTGAGACACAAAGACTAGAGCCTAGCTCTGCTCTGCTGGGCTTCCCAGCCCTGCTTTGAGTAGCCACAAATAAGATAATGGGTGTAGAGATGCTAAATATCTCACAACCACTGTAAAACAAAAGAAAACAAAATGAAACACAAAATAACAACAACAACAACACAACAACAAACAAGAGAAGGCCATGAGAAAGACAGAAAGTAGTAACAGTATTTGGGAATATAGTGGGCCTCACACACTCCTGTAGATAACTTAGGTCAAAGTAATCCAGCTGTTTACATAGGAATTCTATCAATTAATTGATGATTAGCTTTTGCCATATTCTAAAAATGTAAGCTTAGAAACTATGGCCTGGGTGAAATAGGAAAAAATCATACGCATCTGGATCATCAAATATACCTTCCATAATTACAATAAATGTGCCATGCTAAAGATGGGCAGGCTTTGTTTGCCAAGGGCTTAACCCCTTGTGCTTTCTCTTTCTACAGGGAAGAGCTTAAGGAAGCCTTAGTTTGTAAATCTGCCTGTCTTGAATCAAACTGTCATTAACACTCTTTCTGGGTTTTAAAGCAACGTTCTGGTCTTCTTTCTCCATTCCCTTTGATTTCCAATCATTCACCTTATCACTACTGTTAGTCTGTACAGTGAATTGCTCTGCTTACAGCACAAGGGTTTTAGTTGTGTATTTGCCAGCTAATCACCTGCTTACAGGAAGAAACCAAAATGTGTAGATAAAAGGAGAAAGAGAAAACAACATGCATACTTTCTCTCTTGCCCACAGGGAGAAGGTCAAATCTTTTAATACGGCATTTATCCAGTAGATATTTGGTAACTGCCCACTGTGTGCCAGTTGTAGATTTGAGTGCTTGTGGTATTTAGTTACCAAAGAGAAAGATACTCTAAAAATAGTTGTCTTTGTTATGCTTCTGTTCTAGTGAAGGACAGAGAAATTAAGAAACAAATTGAAGCTATGGAACGTTGTAAGGAGATCACTTCTGTCTAAAAATGGAGTCCTATCAATGGATCACACCACATAAATGGATCAGAAGTCTGAAGGTGGAAAGAAGGTTGAAATTAAATATGAATGTACACATGTATGTAATGGTATACAGTTTACGAAATTACATGTGTGTATATGGATACGCTTTCAGTGTTTGAAACAAACATGTATCTTTTTCACCTAAGCTTTCAGGAGTCTTTCATGAAGTATCTCCCCACCTCTGGTTTTCAGAATTTACCCTCTGTGTCTTCCACTCCCCTCTCTGTGCTCTGGTCATTTTCTACCCCTCAAGTACTAAGCTTTACTTCTGCAAATGTTCTCCTCCTGCTTAAATTTAAGATTGCAGAGCCGGTTTGGTCCCCCAAGCCTTTTACACAGGGTCTTCCCACACTAAGACTCCTTTACTCATCTTCGCAATTCTCATAGATTTGTTTTTCTAAAATCTACCACCTATGAATCCTAGGCTCCAGGGAAGTGCATACATGTTTCTTCAACAGCGCAGGGTCATGCTGTGCTAATGATCACCTGTTTTCCTGTCTGAACTATGCATTGTGCTGAGTGTTCAAAACTTAATAATGTGTTATTTAATATCCATATCATTGACATCTAGCTCCAGCAAGCACACAGTGCAAGATTTGTGAAAGAAAAGCATTCAAATTTCACACACGTAAACTTTTTTTTAATCCTCTGGTTTACTCAGCATTTTCCCAAATTTTATCTCTATATGCTTCATGCTAATAAGATGAAGGGGAGGGAAAAAGAAAGAGGAGAGAAACAGAAAGAGTTGGGGGATAAAAAAAGAACTTCATTCCATGAAACCTGGCTATAAGTATAATGATAAAACTGTAATAGGAATTTTAGTTTTCTCCCATGAAGACTCACTGGGTATATAAATCACACTTAAGGGGAAGTCTCACGTCCCCCAGTAAATGGCCAACACCAAATGAGCTCAATGGTATTTTGTGGATTTTTTTGGTCTCATAGTGCTTTGTTTGGGCCTTTAAAAAATCTTACTGTTTTTTCTTTGTAAATTTTGTCTTTGTATGTTTCTTTGCTTTTTTATTGTTCTTTTAACTTTTATTTATTTTAATTATTTAATTATTTAAAACAGTTTAATTATTTAATAATTTTGTTATTTTCTTGCCTACCTTTTCTGAAGAAAGAGAAAAGGTGTAGAGTTGGGTGGGTGGGGATGTGGGGACATTGCTAGGAGATGGGGAGGGGAATACAGGGAAACCATTATCAGAATATACTGCGTAGATTTTCAGTTAAGACAAAGCAAAACTAAGAAACACAAAATTACCTCTGCAAGCATTTTTAGGTATGATATATTTATTTTCTTTTTTTTAAAAAAAAAGAAGGGCTGGAGAGATGGCTCAGTGGTTAAGAGCACTGTCTTTTTTTCCAGAGATCCTGAGTTCAATTCCCGGCAACCACTGGGGTGGCTCACAACTGTCTGTAAGGGGATCTGATGCCCTCTTCTGGCCTGTAAATGTATATGCAGTGGAGCACTCATACATTAAATAAATAAAAATTTTAGAAAAAAAAGAGATACATGTCTAATGTCAATAGTTAGAGCAACTTAAAAAAGAGAGATATTGCTAGGCCAAATACCACTAATAAGTTACTCCAGTATTATTGTGATCATTGTAATACTGCAAAGACTGTTATCTTGATATGCGTTTACACTAACAAGTTCATCAGATAAATATGATAATGATTTGCTGCTGGCATTTAATAAAGATGGAAAAATATGATAATGACCTCCACACATTATGGAGGGGAATCCTGCACGAGACATAGGATGCTCATCTTTTGGGATGTCTTCTGGTTATAGGAGTCTCTTATTCTTTGAGAAAGCAGAAGTATCTTCACTTGGATTTTTCTTGCCCCCAGGAATCTACCTCTGGGCCTTCGACGACTCTGTAGCTGATAGATGGCTGTGGGAAGAAACATTAGCATGGTGACTAATTTCATCCTTTTGGGATTTTTAGAGCATCCACAGCTGCAGATTGTCCTCTTCGTGTTGTTTCTGGGGATCTACCTGGTGACCTTGACTGGAAACTTGGGCCTCATTGTCCTGATCAGAATGGACTCACACCTCCACTCCCCCATGTACTTCTTCCTTAGTAATCTGTCCTTTATTGATGTCTCATATACCTCCACCATAGCCCCTAAGATGCTCTGTGACTTTTTTAGGGAGCAGAAGTCCATCTCTTTCATAGGCTGTGCTATACAGCTTTTCTTCTTTATTGGAATGGGAGGCACTGAGTGCTGTCTCCTGGCAGCCATGGCATATGACAGATACGCTGCTATCTCCAACCCTCTACTTTATCCATCCCTCATGTCACCCACCATCCGTGTAAGGATGGCCATCACAGTATACACAGGAGGGTTCCTCACTGGCTTGATCCAAACCAGCTCCATATTCCAGCTTCATTTCTGTGGCTCTCGGGTCATTAATCATTTTTTCTGTGACTTGCCACCCCTGATGTCCTTGTCTTGCTCCAGCACTTTTTTCAGCCAAGTAGTGAACTTCCTGGTTGTGTGTGTGGTTGGTGGGGCATCAGCGCTGGTTGTCTTGGTCTCTTATAGCTACATCATTGCTGCTGTCATGAGGATTCATTCAACCCGTGGGCAGATGAAGGCTTTCAACACCTGTGCCTCTCATCTGACTACAGTGATCCTTTTTTATGGCTCTGGTCTCTTCTCATACCTTCATTCTAATGTTGGATACTCACAGGACAAAAATAAGGTGGTGTCCATGTTCTATGGGGCAGTGATTCCCATGTTGAACCCGATCATATATAGTTTGAGAAACAAGGAGATCAGAGAAGCATTGAAGAAACTCAAGAAGAGGAAGAAGCAGATGTCCTGTCTCTGTGCTATGTAGTTCCTTAGTGAAAGAAAAAAAAAACCAAAAACCAACTTAAGCCTTTTGTTAAATGTAAATAATAAAATAATAGTGTGCTTCAGAAAATCGGTAGTAAGTTAAAGAAGCTATTTCAAGCAAGACCTCCTACCTGCTCCTCAACAGACATACCTACCAGACAATTGTGCTTAATGAATATTTTTTTTCACTTTACTTTTTAGGCTGGTGTTAGACTTTAAATTTGGTCACTTGTAAGATAAAATACATATGTTTTTGATGATATTTATCTACCATAGACTATCAGGTGCTAAATTCAAAATACCATGTTGTAGGGACATGAGTCAAAGTCTAGTAATAGGGACATGTCATTCATTGATGTCTTCATTACAATAAAGCATTGTTCTTGCCAGTTCTCTTACCCTTGGAGTATATTGTCTGTTCCCTTGTCTTGGATTACTACCAAGGTTAGTGCTAACTAGAAATATTATCTTTGGATTAGGAACTCAAGAGTTCCCACAGGCATGATTTCAAGAATGATGACTCAGAGGCAGGAAAGTAGGTGGGCACCTGTAAACTTGTTTAGGAAGAGTAGAAGGTAACAGTGTGCAGTCATAAAGGTCATGGAGGCCAGATACAAGGAGCCAAGACCACCAAGTTTTATATCTGCAAGGTAATGATGAGAAGAAAGCAAGGATAGAACATATGAGAGGTCCTACACTCAGAATTCCAACTCTGTCTAGGGGTTACTTGTAGCCAAAGATAGTAATCAATATGACCCAATGCAAAATTGCAAACTTACCTAAACCTTATAAAATATTTTTGGAAAAATTTTTAAAAATTCAATTGTGTTCTCAATCATGAGTTTTGTAGATGGTGCCATGTTAGAATATCAAAAGTTTGGATGTACCTGGAAATAGAGTTACATGAGGTCCAGGCCTGAAATCTCCTCATGAGATGTATGACTCAAGTATGATCAACTGGAAGAGAAAACTTCCATGAGACACTCTGATTTTGTATCTGTTCACTAGGTCAGGTTTTACTCTGGACCGTGTATGGCTCCTAGTGTGTATCCTCATTCCTGAGCATGATCTGAGAAGAAGATATCTACATCAGAGAGTTTGCTGGAGAACGGAATGTGTCATTAAAGTTATCTTTAACTGTATTTTTCAAGATAATTCCACAGTAAATGGTAAATGAAGTCTTGTTTCTTTAATGACTGTATATATAGACCAAGATAAGTTATGGCATCTAACTGTAACTCATATTGTCCTGGTTATCAATATTCTGATTTGCTACTCTTGCATTTAACAGTGTTCTCGTTTGATACTTTCTATGACTAACTGAATCACTGGCAATTTCTATGGGAGGAGATGATTTAATCAAGCCTTTCTTGATCCTAGAGTCCTACAGACCTGGAAATCACTACAGAAATATGACCTTAGATAAAGTACTATAGGAACCACCCATCTCCATCTGACACTATGTATTTTTCCTGACTGCCTTTTCCTAGGCTGTTAGAATCTATGCCCAAGCTCTTCTCTACTCTTCTTCCAAAGCACTGGGCAGATCCTTCCACAAATTATGTGCTTATTAAGTATCTGTTTAATAAAAAAATAAATCTAAGTTTACCTGGTAGGTAATTTAGAAATGTAAAACCAAAGGAAGGGGACAAATGCTTATTGGAAGCTTATGATGCACCAGCATTGTATACAGCTTTTTTAGTTTCAATTCTATAACATACACACAAATTCCTTTGTTAAAAATTCAGGATCGGCTAGATGGCTCAGGTGTTACCCGTGCTTGCTGCTCGTGCAGAGAATCCAAGTAAAGAGAATTGTGGAGGTTGTTAGAAGATAGGAAGGGAAGAGGGAAAGATAAATGAAGGAAGTTAGATAATAAATCACATAGAAGGAAGTTCTGCTTCTTTACAGTACATTTGAGTCAATCCCTTTTATTGAAAGCCCTCAACACAAAGCAATGGTGTATTTTGAAAGAATGAAATGTTAATACACTGTTATATGTATATGCATCAAATTAACATAAAATATATCATAAAATCTGTAGTTTCTATGTGCCAATTAAAACGTGAAGGCAACTAAATAAAAGGAGTTCAGGACAAAATCAGTGACTATTTAGATGTAGTAGTCATCGAGCAATATTACAATATACACCATTGTGTCCTATCCTTGACTTCCAACATTCCCAGAATTTCAGATGCCTATCACCTCCCTGAGGAGACCTTTGCAAAGTTAGATCACAGATGTTGGTCCCATTATTGGACAGTCTTTCATGGATTCTCTCACAGATGATGGCCATCCCTTTGGACAGTCTGTTTGTGGATGCTGTTCAGGAGTCTGCTTGTGAATGTTGGCTCCAACTCTGGCTATCCTCCTTTGAAGTCATGTCATAGAGATCTTTTCCATCAGTCACACCTTGAAGTTGGTCACACTGATAGGTTGTGCTTCAGGGCTTCTGAGTACTTGCAAGGACTCACAGATTTGCTAAAAAATGCTGACCTAGTCCCTAGGCAGCTGCCTAGTGCTTGGCACGGTGACACTTAGAGTCTGAATCTGTTGCCCTGCAGACCTAAGTTTCCTCCTCACTGAACACAGTCACTGATGCAGTTTTGATAGAAAGTTCCTTCCTGTGGTCTGGAGTAATTCTACTGACTACACTTTATCTTATAACTCTGGCAAAACTTGGTCTGGGTTTCCCGAGTATCCTTTACATATAGTCTGAGGCTGCCAAGCCATGAATCAGCCTGGCTCTTTTTAAAATGGCGTCTTGCTCCATGGTAGAGGGCTGAGTAGAAAGGGATTCAGAGTATTTTCTACTATTGACTGTAACCTTTCTGTTCTTTTCTCTTTAAAGTGACTGTTATAGTGAGTGTGCTAATGCCCTCTGTCATAGGCCATAGCTCTGGTTATACTCATAGTAGGAAAGGAGAGTTAGCTCCCTAGACCAGGCAAATCCATCCAGGATGGGCTCTTCATATTCTGTTTGTTTGTTTTTGTTTTGTTTTGTTGTTTTTTTAAATTTTACTTTACTTTGCTATTAATAGAGATTCCTGCCCATTACCTCTTCTTGACAGCTGCCATCCAATTGTCCCAAGTTTATTCACTGGAGGTGTTGGCATGACATCTGCCAACTTCTAGAAGTTGGTCTAGTTTTGGTATGACTACACAGAAGCATTTCCCATTGGCTTTCTTTTTCTATCCTCCACAATTGCAAATCCACTGGATTTTTCTTTTAGTAGACAGACAGTCTTGGTAAGAGAACTAACTCCCCCTTAGAGGAAGGAGTGGGCCAGGAAGTCCCAGAACATTAGGAGTCAGCCACTGAGAAGAGAAAATAGCACTGTCTCACTGTTATGTCATCCATATCCTCAATTGGAGTTTAATCCACAGACTGCAGAAGTCCTAACTTCCTGCTTTTTGTGCTAGGTGTCAGATATGCCACTTAGACTCCTGCAGATAACATGAAATGGGATGATCCTGGCCCATGTCACCATCCCAGATGGATGATGAAATATAGGGATTGGAAATATCTAATCCTGTTCCCAGCCTGCACAGGATAAACGTTACACATGAGTCATGGCTCCTTGTGATACACTGTCAGAAGCTTGTACATAGTCAACTAGATATGGCTTCCGGCTTGTTAAAGGAAGTGAAAGTGCCCTTTAGCATCCCAGGTTCATACCTTTTTTGGGGGGAGAATTGCTTCTCTGTGCTTGGGGTCAGAGATCGGTTAGTGTGTAACCCCAGGCACTTACTCACCCCAGATGATGAGCCTGAAAGCGTATGTACTTGGACACGTAACTCCATGCAAGAGACCAGAGGAAATCATCGGTGGAAAGGAAGAATAGGAAAGTTAAGAGCCAACTACTGCCCTGCTATGCAACATTCTTGGTCACTACATATTTTTGATAAATTAAATTTGAGATCATAACGTGCTTTTTTCTTCCATTTCTGTCTAAAACAAACAAACAAAAAAACCAAACCAGCTTTGTAAAGTCCCTCACTCTCCTATGAAATGCTTAGGACAAGTGTGGTGTCCCAGCACACTGCAAACAGAATTATCTTCATTCTTTATCTCAGCCCCAGATAATATCATCTCCACACCAGGACACGAGGGCTGAGTAGCAATGAGACATCATAAAGCGTGCGTGAGTGCTACTCCACATCCTTTCTACTGTAAGGACAGCCTCCAACCTTAGTGAGCCAATGAGAAATCTAAGGCTTGTCCATGAGGTAGAAATACCTTGTATCTGGTGGCGATAAAAGCATGTCAAGAAGGGCAGATGTCGCTACAGCCTCTTCATTTTCAGCAAATGAATCTGGCACTGAAGACTGACAAGAGAACAGAACAGTGAGCCAAGATTGGAACAAGTCAAGAACGTGAACAAAACACCACAGAAGGCTCTTGAGGTAGAGAAGAGGTGAGATGTGGGATTTGCTTTTTCTGAGAACTCATCACTGTTGCAGAGTAAACAGTTGGTGTGAAGAAAACAGGGGAGTGACTTGTGGAGAGTATTCAGGAATGTGGTATACTATAATTTATTGCATGTCCTAGCGGTCTTAAATATTATAAGCAACTCTCATTTGCCTATTTTGCAGTTAGCATAGCCTGAAAAGCAATTTATGGTTTTAGAGAATTGTTAAATTTTCTATTTAAGAAGCTGCTTTCTTTCCCATCTTTCTGTTTACCCCAGGCTCTCTGTTGGATATTCAGGACTGGTGTGTGGCTGAGACTATCTGCACCATGAACAGCTTCATGGTTACAGTCTTCATCTGGATCACAGTGGCATATGCTGAAGTAGAGAAGGCACTTGAAGAGATCTATGAGGACGGTTTTCGAAAGTGCCAGAATGCTTTGCATCTACCTGTTTTGGAAGTGCTACCTGGAGGAGGCTGGGATAACCTGAGGAATATGGACATGGGACAAGTGATGGACTTGACATACACCAAGTGTAAAACCACAGAAGATGGACTGTACATCATCCCTGATCAAGTCTTCACTATTCCTCACAAAGAGAGCAACCTGGAGTTGAACTCAGAAATCCTGGAATCTTGGGAGAATTACCGAAGCACCACCTCATTTTCCATCAACTTGAATCTCGATTATCGTCCTAAAGTCAACGGCAAGTTCTCTACTGAGTTCCAAAGGATAAAGACCCGTCAAGTGAGAGACCATGCTGTAACTACACGAGTGCAGGTGAGAAATTTGTTCTACACGGTGAAAACCGACCCAAATGCAGAGCTTAACTTGGGGTTTAAGAAGGAGCTCATGGAAATCTGTTACCGTTTAGAGAAAAACCAGACGAAGATGGCCACCTACCTGGCAGAACTCTTGGTCCTCAATTATGGCACACACATAATCACCAGTGTGGATGCTGGGGCTGCACTGGTTCAGGAGGATCACATCAAGTCCTCCTTCCTTAAGAACAATAAGGGAAACCGTTTTGCTGTGACTGCATCTGCTGGATTTACCTTCGCAAAGGTTTTGGACTTCAAAATAGAGGCAGGCTTTGGCTATCAAAATCACTTGGCCACAGGCTATCTTGAAAACAGAACTGATTCTAGGGTGCAAAGCATTGGAGGGATTCCCTTCTACCCAGGGATGACCATTGAAACCTGGCAGAATGGCATCCTTAACCACCTAGTGGCAGTGGACCGTGCTGGTTTGCCCCTGCATTTCTTTATCAAGCCTGAAAAGCTGCCTGGTTTTCCACACCACTTGGTGGAGCAGCTGGCGAAGACAGTGGAAACTGCTGCGAAAAGCTATTACAACTTTAACACGTACCCAGGCTGCACAAATATCAACTCCCCCAACTTCGATTTTCAGGCCAATACAGATGATGGCTCTTGTGATGGTAAAGTAGTCAACTCTCCCTTTGGAGGGGTTTATCAGTTGTGTGTTCAAATATCAGGGCATGGTCACGAGGACATGTGCCAAGATTTCCGTCAGAAGAATCCACTTACTGGTTATTTCTCTTGTCCTTCTGGCTATACCCCCGTCCATCTGCTGTCTCAGACCCATGAGAAGGGTTATGTAGAAAAGGAATGTAGAAATAAATGTATCCTCAAGATATTCTGCAATCTGGAGTGTAAAGATGTGTTCCGAGTGGCCAAGGCTGAAGTTAAAGCTTATTGGTGTGTGGCCAGTAGCCAAGTACCGGACAACTCAGGACTTCTCTTTGGAGGAGTCTTCACTGACAAGAGCATCAACCCAACGACAAATGCACATTCATGCCCAACCAGTTACTTTCCTCTGAAGCTGTTTGAGAACCTCAAGGTATGTGTTTCTCTGGATCATGAATTGGGGCCCAAATTTTCAATCCCCTTTGGTGGGTTCTTTAGCTGCACACAAGGGAACCCCCTGTATAATTCTTCCACATCTGGAGACTTAGAGAAATCATTTCAGCAAAAGTGTCCTGGGGGCTTCAGTCAACAGCTAGCTGTGATCATTGATGGATGCCAAGTGTCCTACTGTGTCAAGGCTGGAATCTTTACAAAAGCATCTCTGGCTCCTGCTAGGCTCCCACCTTACACTCAGCTACCTATGAGTGAGTTTTCCACTGACCCAGTTGATGTGATAAGTAGTGAGAATGCCAAATCCTGGGTTAAGGACCCCTATACCCTGCAATGGAGTCTAGAGGAGCCATCAAACACTGGTGGGCTCTCAGGAGGATCAACTGCTGGAATCACAGTTGTGGTTATCCTAGCATTAGGGGTTTTAATTGCCATGGCCATCTATGGCAAACGGAGATTTAAGAAGAATGAATCCAATGAAGTTCCAAGACCACAGACGTTTCTTCCTTTTCCAAGAGCTAGAGCCACTCCTGATGGAGTGTAGAATCCAAATCCAGCTCCTATCATCTCCAGGCACAGGTTCAAGTTCCTCTTTCAGTCCTTTCTCCTCCACCTCTGCCTTTCTAAGAAGTAAACCAGAAGTCACAACAGAAAGAAGGATTTTTATAACTCTGTGGTTATGTTTATGTTTACGCACTGGGAATTAGTGGATCTGTGCAAACAAAGCAGGGGAAGGAAGACTTGCAACTCAGTCAGCAAGAACAAGCCCAGGTTTTCAGCCACAGTAGGAATTCCCAAACAAGCCAATGGGTATTCACCTGAGTCTCTGCACGTAAGAACAACTGGGATGGACAGCAACAAGAACTTTGGGATGAAGCTCCACTTAGTGTGAAGTTGGAAGAGGGTTTCCAATTTGTGAGCAGGAACACTTTGCCTTCCTTCTATCTTGTTTTGGGTTTTAGACTCCTAGAGGGAGTCCAAACTCTGAAAACACAGATAGTCCTGTTCAGCTGGTGCTGTGGAAACTCCACAACTCTGTATTGATGACTGCATCATCTCCCTGTGCACCTGAAAGGAACTGCAGGGTGCAAAGCAAGTCCACTTTCTATGTCTGCCCTACAGTTAAGATTTACCTTGCCCAAACCACATTTAGACCACTGAATTGTATCAACAAATCTTCAGAAATGATTTTAACTTACAAACTTCTCATGTAACGTCAAAGGCAAAAGGGTGGTGGGGAACTGGCAATAAATCAAGAAATGTAAAAACTGAAAAGGACTCCAATGTTTTAGGAACTTGTTGGTTTCGTCTAGCCAACTGATGCCTACCTCTGAGCTCATCATAGACTGGACAGGGAAAGGGACCATTGTTTGGATGCATCAATTATTATGGTTTAGTTTTTCCACATAATCAAAAATATAAACCCCTTCTCTTTCTGTGACTAGCACTCACCCTTACTGTCTTCCCATCAGAAGTGTGAGTAGAGATACAAAGTCACATGAATGGATCCACCCCTATAACAGTAAGAAGTATTTATCTTCCTAGAAGTGAAAGATGTAAAAAATCAAAATAAGCCTACATTTAAGTATTACTTTCTCTCTAACACTAAGGCCAAACAGAAGACATCATGTCCTGTCCATATAGGTTTTGCTTTTTTTCTCTGCTAGAAACAGGGCTGATGGAATGAAAAGGTTGCATCATTAAGCTGGCACCCAGAACCACCTATGTCATGCATTTCAGATCCCGGATGGCTTCCATGGGGCATCCACCTGGCTGCATGATTGACACCTGGCAATTGCTGGGGGTTTGCTCAATTTTCATATCTGAAAATTGAATTCTCTACAGCATGAAAATTCCTCTCCAGCTGCTTTAGAAAGTATGTATCTATTCACCACAGCACATCATCAGGGAGCTATCTTCTATGAAAGACGTGCTCTCTCCTTTATGTTAACAATCAAGCACTTGTGCACACAGTAGGTCCTCTTGATGAGCTCCACGTGTCTCAGCCTCTGGGATTAGGGGGGAAATTACTCATTTGTTTCCAGCTAAGAAATGGAGGGGATGGAATAGCTGAGTTTAAACTGTGCCCTCCTGACTATCCATAGCCATAAACACAACCCTGTCCAGTCAGTCTATGATGAGCTCAAAGGTAGGCATATGCTCCTCACAAAACCTGCCTTTTCTGGTATTAAAATATTCAGTATTAAGACATTTTGCTCTGTGGTCTGTGGGTTCTCAGTGAATTTTGTATGTTCAGCCAAACTAATGACTTCTTCTAAAGTACTGCTTTTCCTCTGTAAATTCTTTAAGGATTATTGAGTCTGCCAATCACAGAGGAGGCCCCTAGACCTTTAATGACAAATGTCCCATCGAGACAAAACTATTTCATTAACTTATATCCCTAAAAATGCATGAACATATTTATTAAGATGTGCATCTTGTAACATTATGTCTGATTGGTCATCTGTATGAAGCCAGAATTTGAGGGCTTCTGGTTCACACTCAAGTCACTTCACAGAAGTCAGGTCCAGATCTCTGAGTGGGACTTCTGGGCTCTGCTGGGTTCTGAATTCCTAAGGTTGGTGTCTGTGGCTCGATGAAGCTTGGCTTCCGAGAAAGACACACTCTGTAGGATAGCAGAGATTAAGACAGAGTTTGGTGATAATGAAACCTTTTTTTATTTCTTTCTTATTCTTGCACCCTCACCTATGTTAAGGTGATTAATATTAAACATTTATTTAAAGGGGGGAAACCTGCCTGCAAATGAATTAAGCAGATACTACATTGTAGTCAAGCAAAGCCACTTTCAAGAAATTAACCTTCAGAAGGCTGAGAGATGGCTCGGCAGTTGACAGCACTTGCTGCCCTGTAAGGTTGTATTTCTAACACCCACATAACAGCTCACAATCCTCTGTAACTCCAGTTCCAGGGGACCTAATGTCGGCAAAACACCCATAAACGTAAAATCAAAATAAATAAACATTAAGAAGAAAGAAGTTCATATTCATGGTTTTCAAGATAACTATTCTCTTAGCAAGTTCACACTTGCTATGTGGTCTGTCTCTTTAGGAGGAACCTGGGGGTCAAGCTAGGTCAAATATGTGGGTAGAACAGATGTGGGAAGTTTTAGAAAATAAAAAGGGGATTTCTCTTTATAAGATAGTTGGATTGTGGTTGCCCACAGATAGTGGAACTAACCCACATGCTTCTGAGACAGGTGCCAAGCACTTCTACAAAAGCAGGCCCTTAGGAGTAATAACTGCTTGCTCATTTGTACTGTATGGTTCGGCACATACACTTCATGATCACCAGGGGGCGATGTTCTACCACAGAACAACACCAACAACTCCAAATCACAGCAGCCACAAACACAACCCTGACGTTTGGACATTCACCAGCTAAGACACATTTCTCCCAAAAACTCTCATTCAGATGCTGTTAGCAACGGCTAAGCACAGGGGCCAGTAATTGTTTCTTATGCTGGGTGGATTTGTTCTCCATGTTTTCATGCTGTTGTATATCAATCTCCTCCAAGATAAACACATTCTGTCTTGGAGGAACACTTCTTATATTTTTGGTTGTGAGCCTAGCCTTTAACAGCTGAGCCATCTCTCCAGCCCAGAGGGACACTTCTTAAGTAAGACACAGACTATTCTAAGGGAAAATTAAACATTCCATTCTGTAGGTCATATGTGGAAGTCAGGGCAGGAACTGAAGGTATGAATCTGGAGGGAGGAAGTGAAGCAGAGGCCTTGGAAGAATGCTGCTTAGTGCCTATGGCTTGCTCAGCCTGCTTTCTTTCTTTCTTTCTTTTTTTTTGTTGTTGTTGTTCTTTTTTTCAGAGCTGGGGACCGAACCCAAGGCCTTGCGCTTCCTAGGCAAGCGCTCTACCACTGAGCTAAATCCCCAACGCCAAACTGCTTTCTTATAAGCCAGGACTAAAAGACCAGGAGGACCACATCAATGTGAACCCTCCCACATTAATCATTGACCAAGGAAATGCCCCTGGGGCATGTCCACAGGCCAATCTGTTGAGAACATTTTCTTAAGTTAGGTTCCCTCTTCCCAAATGACTTACTTGTGTCAAATTGAAAAAAAAAAAACAAAACTAATCAGGACATTCCCAAAGCTTAGGAAATAATTAATTCAAAGGCTTCAGGAAGTCCCTGAAATTGATCAATGTGCTTGTTTTAATGAAAATGACCCCCCCATAGGCCCTCTTAGAAGGTGTGGCCCTTTACTCTCTAAGATCAAGAATCGACAAATGGGATCTCATAAAACTGCAAAGCTTCTGTAAGGCAAAGGACACTGTGGTTAGGACAAAACGGCAACCAACAGATTGGGAAAAGATCTTTACCAATCCTACAACAGATAGAGGCCTTATATCCAAAATATACAAAGAACTCAAGAAGTTAGACCGCAGGGAAACAAATAACCCTATTAAAAAATGGGGTTCAGAGCTAAACAAAGAATTCACAGCTGAGGAATGCCAAATGGCTGAGAAACACCTAAAGAAATGTTCAACATCTTTAGTCATAAGGGAAATGCAAATCAAAACAACCCTGAGATTTCACCTCACACCAGTGAGAATGGCTATGATCAAAAACTCAGGGGACAACAGATGCTGGCGAGGATGTGGAGAAAGAGGAACACTCCTCCATTGTTGGTGGGATTGCAAACTGGTACAACTATTCTGGAAATCAGTCTGGAGGATCCTCAGAAAATTGGACATTGAACTGCCTGAGGATCCAGCTATACCTCTCTTGGGCATATACCCAAAAGATGCCCCAACATATAAAAAAGACACGTGCTCCACTATGTTCATCGCAGCCTTATTTATAATAGCCAGAAGCTGGAAAGAACCCAGAAGCCCTTCAACAGAGGAATGGATACAGAAAATGTGGTACATCTACACAATGGAATATTACTCAGCTATCAAAAACAACGACTTTATGAAATTCGTAGGCAAATGGTTGGAACTGGAAAACATCATCCTGAGTGAGCTAACCCAATCACAGAAAGACATACATGGTATGCACTCACTGATAAGTGGCTATTAGCCCAAATGCTTGAATTACCCTAGATGCCTAGAACAAACAAAACTCAAGACGGATGTTCAAAATGTGAATGCTTCACTCCTTCTTTAAAAGGGGAACAAGAATACCCTTGGCAGGGAAGAGAGAGGCAAAGATTAAAACAGAGACTGAAGGAACACCCATTCAGAGCCTGCCCCACATGTGGCCCATACATATACAGCCACCCAATTAGACAAGATGGATGAAGCAAAGAAGTGCAGACCGACAGGAGCCGGATGTAGTTCGCTCCTGAGAGACACAGCCAGAATACAGCAAATACAGAGGCGAATGCCAGCAGCAAACCACTGAACTGAGAATAGGACCCCCGTTGAAGGAATCAGAGAAAGAACTGGAAGATCTTGAGGGGGCTCGAGACCCCATATGTACAACAATGCTAAGCAACCAGAGCTTCCAGGGACTAAGCCACTACCTAAAGACTATACATGGACTGACCCTGGACTCTGACCTCATAGGTAGCAATGAATATCCTAGTAAGAGCACCAGTGGAAGGAGAAGCCCTGGGTCCTGCTAAGACTGAACCCCCAGTGAACTAGACTGGTGGGGGGAGGGCGGCAATGGGGGGAGGGTCGGGAGGGGAACACCCATAAGGAAGGGGAGGGGGGAGGGGGATGTTTGCCCGGATACCGGGAAAGGGAATAACACTCGAAATGTATATAAGAAATACTCAAGGCTCCCGTGGGGGAGGGCCCAGGAGCGGCAGGACCCCTGTGCCTGAGACACAGCCGGAACCTGAAAGAAACAGACCGGATAAACAGTTCTCTGCACCCAAATCCCGTGGGAGGGAGAGCTAAACCTTCAGAGAGGCAGACAAGCCTGGGAAACCAGAAGTGACTGCTCTCTGCACACAGGAAAAAGCCAAAGACCATCTGGAACCCTGGTGCACTGAAGCTCCCGGAAGGGGCGGCACAGGTCTTCCTGGTTGCTGCCGCTGCAGAGAGCCCGTGGGCAGCACCCCACGAGCGAACCTGAGCCTCGGGACCACAGGTAAGACCAAATTTTCTGCTGCAAGAAAGCTGCCTGGTGAGCTTGGGACACAGGAAAGCAGAATTTCTCTAGGACCGGGCACGTTCTGTGTTTACCGGAAGTCCCACACCCGCGGATCCCGGCCCGCAGCAGCTCTCTGCTCCCAGACCCGGTGAGAGAGAGACCCAACCGCCTGGTCAGGTGGGCACTCCTGAGGCTGCAGAGCGGAAGAGACCACCAACTCTGCTCACCCCTGCCCACATCCCTGGCCCAAGAGGAAACTGTATAAGGCCTCTGGGCTCCCGTGGGGGAGGGCCCAGGAGCGGCAGGACCCCTGCCTGAGACACCACTGGAACCTGAAGGAAACAGACCAGATAAACAGTTCTCTGCACCCAAATCCCGTGGGAGGGAGAGCTAAACCTTCAGAGAGGCAGACAAGCCTGGGAAACCAGAAGTGACTGCTCCCTGCACACACATCTCGGACGCCAGAGGAAAAAGCCAAAGACCATCTGGAACCCTGGTGCACTGAAGCTCCCGGAAGGGGCGGCACAGGTCTTCCTGGTTGCTGCCACTGCAGAGAGCCCGTGGGCAGCACCCCACGAGCGAACCTGAGCCTCGGGACCACAGGTAAGACCAAATTTTCTGCTGCAAGAAAGCTGCCTGGTGAACTCAAGACACAGGCCCACAGGAACAGCTGAAGACCTGTAGAGAGGAAAAACTACACGCCAGAAAGCAGAACACTCTGTCCCCATAACTGACTGAAAGAGAGGAAAACAGGTCTACAGCACTCCTGTCACACAGGCTTATAGGACAGTCTAGCCACTGTCAGAAATAGCAGAACAAAGTAACACTAGAGATAATCTGATGGCGAGAGGCAAGCGCAGGAACCCAAGCAACAGAAACCAAGACTACTTGGCACCATCGGAGCCCAATTCTCCCATCAAAACAAACATGGAATATCCAAACACACCAGAAAAGCAAGATCTATTTTCAAAATCATATTTGATCATGATGCTGGAGGACTTCAAGAAAGACATGAAGAACTCCCTTAGAGAACAAGTAGAAGCCTACAGAGAGGAATCGCAAAAATCCCTGAAAGAATTCCAGGAAAACACAATCAAACAGTTGAAGGAATTAAAAATGGAAATAGAAGCAATCAAGAAAGAACACATGGAAACAACCCTGGATATAGAAAACCAAAAGAAGAGACAAGGAGCTGTGGATACAAGCCTCACCAACAGAATTCAAGAGATGGAAGAGAGAATCTCAGGAGCAGAAGATTCCATAGAAATCATTGACTCAACTGTCAAAGATAATGTAAAGCGGAAAAAGCTACTGGTCCAAAACATACAGGAAATCCAGGACTCAATGAGAAGATCAAACCTAAGGATAATAGGTATAGAAGAGAGTGAAGACTCCCAGCTCAAAGGACCAGTAAATATCTTCAACAAAATCATAGAAGAAAACTTCCCTAACCTAAAAAAAGAGATACCCATAGACATACAAGAAGCCTACAGAACTCCAAATAGATTGGACCAGAAAAGAAACACCTCCCGTCACATAATTGTCAAAACACCAAACGCACAAAATAAAGAAAGAATATTAAAAGCAGTAAGGGGAAAAGGTCAAGTAACATATAAAGGGAGACCTATCAGAATCACACCAGACTTCTCGCCAGAAACTATGAAGGCCAGAAGATCCTGGACTGATGTCATACAGACCCTAAGAGAACACAAATGCCAGCCCAGGTTACTGTATCCAGCAAAATTCTCAATTAACATTGATGGAGAAACCAAGATATTCCATGACAAAACCAAATTTACACAATATCTTTCTACAAATCCAGCACTACAAAGGATAATAAATGGTAAAGCCCAACATAAGGAGGCAAGCTATACCCTAGAAGAAGCAAGAAACTAATCGTCTTGGCAACAAAACAAAGAGAATTAAAGCACACAAACATAACCTCACATCCAAATATGAATATAAAGGGAAGCAATAATCACTATTCCTTAATATCTCTCAATATCAATGGCCTCAACTCCCCAATAAAAAGACATAGATTAACAAACTGGATACGCAACGAGGACCCTGCATTCTGCTGCCTACAGGAAACACACCTCAGAGACAAAGACAGACACTACCTCAGAGTGAAAGGCTGGAAAACAACTTTCCAAGCAAATGGTCAGAAGAAGCAAGCTGGAGTAGCCATTCTAATATCAAATAAAATCAATTTCCAACTAAAAGTCATCAAAAAAGATAAGGAAGGACACTTCATATTCATCAAAGGAAAAATCCACCAAGATGAACTCTCAATCCTAAATATCTATGCCCCAAATACAAGGGCACCTACATACGTAAAAGAAACCTTACTAAAGCTCAAAACACACATTGCACCTCACACAATAATAGTGGGAGATTTCAACACACCACTCTCATCAATGGACAGATCATGGAAACAGAAATTAAACAGTGATGTCGACAGACTAAGAGAAGTCATGAGCCAAATGGACTTAACGGATATTTATAGAACATTCTATCCTAAAGCAAAAGGATATACCTTCTTCTCAGCTCCTCATGGTACTTTCTCCAAAATTGACCATATAATTGGTCAAAAAACGGGCCTCAACAGGTACAGAAAGATAGAGATGATCCCATGCGTGCTATCGGACCACCACGGCCTAAAACTGGTCTTCAATAACAATAATGGAAGAATGCCCACATATACGTGGAAATTGAACAATGCTCTACTCAATGATAACCTGGTCAAGGAAGAAATAAAGAAAGAAATTAAAAACTTTTTAGAATTTAATGAAAATGAAGATACAACATACCCAAACTTATGGGACACAATGAAAGCTGTGCTAAGAGGAAAACTCATAGCGCTGAGTGCCTGCAGAAAGAAACAGGAAAGAGCATATGTCAGCAGCTTGACAGCACACCTAAAAGCTCTAGAACAAAAAGAAGCAAATACACCCAGGAGGAGTAGAAGGCAGGAAATAATCAAACTCAGAGCTGAAATCAACCAAGTAGAAACAAAAAGGACCATAGAAAGAATCAACAGAACCAAAAGTTGGTTCTTTGAGAAAATCAACAAGATAGATAAACCCTTAGCCAGACTAACGAGAGGACACAGAGAGTGCGTCCAAATTAACAAAATCAGAAATGAAAAGGGAGACATAACTACAGATTCAGAGGAAATTCAAAAAATCATCAGATCTTACTATAAAAACCTATATTCAACAAAATTTGAAAATCTTCAGGAAATGGACAATTTCCTAGACAGATACCAGGTATCGAAGTTAAATCAGGAACAGATAAACCAGTTAAACAACCCCATAACTCCTAAGGAAATAGAAGCAGTCATTAAAGGTCTCCCAACCAAAAAGAGCCCAGGTCCAGACGGATTTAGTGCAGAATTCTATCAAACCTTCATAGAAGACCTCATACCAATATTATCCAAACTATTCCACAAAATTGAAACAGATGGAGCACTACCGAATTCCTTCTACGAAGCCACAATTACTCTTATACCTAAATCACACAAAGACACAAGAAAGAAAGAGAACTTCAGACCAATTTCCCTTATGAATATCGACGCAAAAATACTCAATAAAATTCTGGCAAACCGAATTCAAGAGCACATCAAAACAATCATCCACCATGATCAAGTAGGCTTCATCCCAGGCATGCAGGGATGGTTTAATATACGGAAAACCATCAACGTGATCCATCATATAAACAAACTGAAAGAACAAAACCACATGATCATTTCATTAGATGCTGAGAAAGCATTTGACAAAATTCAACACCCCTTCATGATAAAAGTCCTGGAAAGAATAGGAATTCAAGGCCCATACCTAAACATAGTAAAAGCCATATACAGCAAACCAGTTGCTAACATTAAACTAAATGGAGAGAAACTTGAAGCAATCCCACTAAAATCAGGGACTAGACAAGGCTGCCCACTCTCTCCCTACTTATTCAATATAGTTCTTGAGGTTCTAGCCAGAGCAATCAGACAACAAAAGGAGATCAAGGGGATACAGATCGGAAAAGAGGAGGTCAAAATATCACTATTTGCAGATGACATGATAGTATATTTAAGTGATCCCAAAAGTTCCACCAGAGAACTACTAAAGCTGATAAACAACTTCAGCAAAGTGGCTGGGTATAAAATTAACTCAAATAAATCAGTTGCCTTCCTCTATACAAAAGAGAAACAAGCCGAGAAAGAAATTAGGGAAACGACACCCTTCATAATAGACCCAAGTAATATAAAGTACCTCGGTGTGACTTTAACCAAGCAAGTAAAAGATCTATACAATAAGAACTTCAAGACACTGAGGAAAGAAATTGAAGAAGACCTCAGAAGATGGAAAGATCTCCCATGCTCATGGATTGGCAGGATTAATATAGTAAAAATGGCCATTTTACCAAAAGCAATCTACAGATTCAATGCAATCCCCATCAAAATACCAATCCAATTCTTCAAAGAGTTAGACAGAACAATTTGCAAATTCATCTGGAATAACAAAAAACCCAGGATAGCTAAAGCTATCCTCAACAATAAAAGGACTTCAGGGGGAATCACTATCCCTGAACTCAAGCAGTATTACAGAGCAATAGTGATAAAAACTGCATGGTATTGGTACAGAGACAGACAGATAGACCAATGGAATAGAATTGAAGAGCCAGAAATGAACCCACACACCTATAGTCACTTGATTTTTGACAAAGGAGCCAAAACCATCCAATGGAAAAAAGATAGCATTTTCAGCAAGTGGTGCTGGTTCAACTGGAGGGCAACATGTAGAAGAATGCAGATCGATCCATGCTTATCACCCTGTACAAAGCTTAAGTCCAAGTGGATCAAGGACCTCCACATCAAACCAGACACACTCAAACTAATAGAAGAAAAACTAGGGAAGCATCTGGAACACATGGGCACTGGAAAAAATTTCCTGAACAAAACACCAATGGCTTATGCTCTAAGATCAAGAATCGACAAATGGGATCTCATAAAACTGCAAAGCTTCTGTAAGGCAAAGGACACGGTGGTTAGGACAAAACGGCAACCAACAGATTGGGAAAAGATCTTTACCAATCCTACAACAGATAGAGGCCTTATATCCAAAATATACAAAGAACTCAAGAAGTTAGACCGCAGGGAAACAAATAACCCTATTAAAAAATGGTGTTCAGAGCTAAACAAAGAATTCACAGCTGAGGAATGCCGAATGGCTGAGAAACACCTAAAGAAATGTTCAACATCTTTAGTCATAAGGGAAATGCAAATCAAAACAACCCTGAGATTTCACCTCACACCAGTGAGAATGGCTAAGATCAAAAACTCAGGTGACAGCAGATGCTGGCGAGGATGTGGAGAAAGAGGAACACTCCTCCATTGTTGGTGGGATTGCAGACTGGTAAAACCATTCTGGAAATCAGTCTGGAGGTTCCTCAGAAAATTGGACATTGAACTGCCTGAGGATCCAGCTATACCTCTCTTGGGCATATACCCAAAAGATGCCTCAACATATAAAAGAGACACGTGCTCCACTATGTTCATCGCAGCCTTATTTATAATAGCCAGAAGCTGGAAAGAACCCAAATGCCCTTCAACAGAGGAATGGATACAGAAAATGTGGTACATCTACACAATGGAATATTACTCAGCTATCAAAAACAACGAGTTTATGAAATTCGTAGGCAAATGGTTGGAACTGGAAAATATCATCCTGAGTGAGCTAACCCAATCACAGAAAGACATACATGGTATGCACTCATTGATAAGTGGCTATTAGCCCAAATGCTTGAATTACCCTAGATGCCTAGAACAAACGAAACTGAAGACGGATGATCAAAATGTGAATGCTTCACTCCTTCTTTAAATGAGGAAAAAGAATACCCTTGGCAGGGAAGGGAGAGGCAAAGATTAAAACAGAGACTGAAGGAACACCCATTCAGAGCCTGCCCCACATGTGGCCCATATATATACAGCCACCCAATTAGACAAGATGGATGAAGCAAAGAAGTGCAGACCGACAGGAGCCGGATGTAGATCGCTCCTGAGAGACACAGCCAGAATACAGCAAATACAGAGGCGAATGCCAGCAGCAAACCACTGAACTGAGAATAGGTCCCCCGTTGAAGGAATCAGAGAAAGAACTGGAAGAGCTTGAAGGGGCTCGAGACCCCAAAAGTACAACAATGTCAAGCAACCAGAGCTTCCAGGGACTAAGCCACTACCTAAAGACTATACATGGACTGACCCTGGACTCTGACCCCATAGGTAGCAATGAATATCCTAGTAAGAGCACCAGTGGAAGGGGAAGCCCTGGGTCCTGCTAAGACTGAACCCCCAGTGAACTAGACTATGGGGGGAGGGCGGCAATGGGGGGAGGGTTGGGAGGAGAACACCCATAAGGAAGGGGAGGGGGGAGGGGGATGTTTGCCCGGAAACCGGGAAAGGGAATAACACTCGAAATGTATATAAGAAATACTCAAGTTAATAAAAAAAAAAAAAAGAAATACTCAAGTTAATAAAAAAAAAAAAAGAAGGTGTGGCCTTGTTGGAGTGGTGTGATCTTGTTGGAGGAAGTGTTTCAATGTAGGTGGGCTTTGAGGTTTCAAATGCTCAGGTTGGCCCAGTGTGTCTCTTCTTGTTGTCTTTGATCTGGATGTAGAACTCCCCACTTCTTCTTCTTCAGCACTATGTCTACCTGCAAGTCACCCTGTTTCCCACCATGATGACAATGGACTTATCTTCTGTAAACCAGCCCCAATAAAATGATTTCCTTTGTATAAGTTGGTCATGGTGTCTCTTCCCAGCAATAGAATCTTAACTAAGACAACTGGGTTACTAGGTCCAACTATCATCAAGAATATACAAACAGTAAGGACTGCTGAGAGACATTCTCAGGCAAGCTGAGCACTCTAGAAAAGGCTCAGACCAGCCAAGCTGCCTGGAAGAGGCAGTGATTATCAGTTACCTGGAAAGCTGCTGCTGCTGCTGCTGCTTCTGCTTCTTCTTCTTTCTTCTTCTTCTTCTTTCTTCTTCTTCTTTCTTCTTCTTCTTCTTTCTTCTTCTTCTTTCTTCTTCTTCTTCTTCTTCTTCTTCTTCTTCTTCTTCTTCTTCTTCTTCCTCTTCTTCTTCTTCTTCTTCTTCTTCTTCTTCTTCTTCTTCTTCTTCTTCTTCTTCTTCTTCTTCTTCTTCTTCTTCTTCTAATATTTACACTCTAAATTTTATTCTCCTCCCAGTCCACCTTCCAACTGTTCTACCTTCCATACCTCCTCCCGTCCCAACCCCCAACCCCCATCTCCTCACCCCACCAACCCCACCAGACCTTTAAACTTTCTGGGACCTCCAGTCTCTTGAGGGTTAGGTGCATCTTCTCTGACTGACCCCAGACCCAGCAGTCCTCTGGTGTATGGGGGAGTGGGGCTCATATCAGCTGCTGTATGCTGCCTGGTTGATGATCCAGTGTCTGAGACATCTTGGGGGTCCAGGTTAATTGAGACTGCTTGTCCTCCTACAGGTTTTCCCTAAT
This sequence comes from Rattus norvegicus, assembly GCF_021556685.1. Taxonomy (NCBI): domain Eukaryota; kingdom Metazoa; phylum Chordata; class Mammalia; order Rodentia; family Muridae; genus Rattus; species Rattus norvegicus. The sequence goes on from NC_141534.1 coordinate 222,169,782, forward strand.
TCAACCAGAGCGGTCAGCAGCTTCTGCTCATTGGTTGGGTACAAATATCTGCATCTGACTTTCAGCTGCTTGTTGGGTCTTTTGGAGGGCAGTCATGATAGGTCCTTTTTTGTGAGCTCACCATGGCCTAGGTAATGGTGTCACATCTTGGGACCTCCCCTTGAGCTAGATCCTATTTTGGGCCTGTCACTGGATATTTTTTTCCTCAGGCTCTTCTCCATTTCCATCCCTGCATTCCTTTAGACAGTAACAATTATGGATCAGAGTTTTGACTATGGGATAGCAACCCTGTCCCTCACTTCATGCCCTGTCTTTCTGCTGCAGGTGGGCCCAACAAGTTCCACCTCTCCTCTGTAGGGCCTTTCATATACAGTCCTTCCCCTTGAGTCCTGAGGTTCTCTCACTTTCAGGTCTCTGGTACATTCTAGAGGGTCCTCCCAACCTCCTTCCTCCTGAGCTTGCCTGTTTCCATTCTTTCTGCCGGCCCTCAGGGCTTCAGTCCTTTTCCCCTACTCAATAACTTATCACTTATCTCTCCCCCCCCAATCCATCCCCTTTCCCTCCCTTCCCTCTTGTAGTTGCTTTCTTTTCCCTCCCAAGTAGGACAGAGACAGTCTCACTTAGACCCCTTAGCTTGTTGACCTTTTTGAGTTCTGCGGACTGCATCTTGGGTATTCTGTACTTTTTCGGGGGGCTAATATCCACTTATTAGTGAGAACATACTATGCATGTCCTTTTGTGTCTGAGTTACCTCACCCAGGATGGTAGTTTCTAGTTCCATCCCTTTGCCTGCAAAACTCAGGATGTCCTCATTCTTAATAACTGAGTAGTATTCCATTGTGTAAATAAACTACATTTTCTGTATCCGTTCTTCTGTTGTGTGACATCTGGGTTGTTTCCAGCTTCTGAGAAAGAAATTAGGGAAACAACTCCCATCACAATGGCCACAGATAATATAAAATACATTGGGGTAACTCTAACCAAACAAGGGAATGGTCTGTATAATACGAACTTCATGTCTCTCAAGAAAGAAATCAAAGAAGATCTCAGAAAATGGAGAGGTCTTCCATGTTCATAGAGGCAATCTACAGATTTGATGCAGTCCCATCAAAATCCCAACACAATTTTTCAAAGACATGGAAAGAGCAATTCTCAAATTCATGTGGAAAGGCAAAAAACGCAGAATAGTGAAAACAATTCTTAATAATAAAAGAACAGCTGGGGGAATCACATCCCTGACTGTAAGCTCTACTGTAGGGCAATAATGATAAAAACTGCATTGTATTGGTACAGAGACAGACAGATTAATCAATGGAATAGAATTGAAACCACACACTTGATCTTTGACAAAGAAGCCAAAAATATACAATGGAACAAAGAAAACATCTTCAATAAATGGTGCTGGTCTAACTGGATGTCTGTATATAGTAAAATGAAAATAGATCTATATTTGCCACCATGCACAAAGCTGAAGTCCAAGTGGCTCAAGGACCTCAACATAAAACCTGATACACTGAATCTAATAGAAGAAAAAGTGGGTAAGAGCTTTGAACTCATTGGCACAGGGTAAAATTTTCTAAGCAGAACTCCAGTGGCTCACACTTAAGGTCAAGAATTGATAAATGGGATCTCATGAAACTGGAAAGCTTCAGTAAGGCAAAGGACATAGTCAATAAGACAAATCAGCATCCTACAGATTGGGAAAAAAAAACTTCACTAACCCCATGTCAGATAGAGGGCAAATATCCAAAGTATATAAAGAACTCAAGAAGCTAACCACCAAAGAACCAAACAACCCGATCAAAAGATGGGGTGCAGAGCTAAACTGAGAATTCACACTAAAGGAATCTTGAATGGCTGAGAAGCACCTAAAGAAATGTTCAAAGTCCTTAGTGATCAGAGAAATGCAAATCAAAACGACCCTGAGATTCCACCTTAAACTAGTCAGAATGGCTAAAATCAAATCTCAGGTGACAGCGCATGCTGGCGAGGATGTGGAGAAAGAGGAACACTCCTCATTGCTGGTGGGACTGCAAACTGGTACAACCATTCTGGGAATCAATTTGTTGGTTCCTCAAAAGTTGGAAATAAACCTACCTAAAGACCCAGAAATACCAGTCTTGGGAATATACCCAAGAGATGCCCCACCATGCCACAAGGGTACGTGTTCCACTCTGTTCATAGCAGCCTTGTTTGTGATAACCAGAAGCTGGGAAGGTTCTTATCACATGAGCTAGCTGAAAGACTCTACTACATATTGTTGAGCTGCCCTTAGGCTGTTCAATGGACTCCAGGTGTCCAACTGTGATGAGATGTCACCATGCTAGGGTACACCATTGGTGACAAAGCAGTCTTTGTGTCATTTCTGATTCTTTAAGTAATTCCTCACCCATATTACTGTAAGAAAACAAAAACAGCCAAACAAAAACTCACTGACATACCAAGATTGATGTTGGTGGTATCTGTTGGGATAGAAAAGCAGCTCATGTCTGGACAAACAACACAAGGTCAAGACAGTCCCAGTGGAGGAGTTTTAGTGGGATGAAGGAGACAAGTGGTGGAGGCAAGAGAGAAAGAAGAGAAAGAGAAGAGAAAGGGGACAGAAAAGGTCTGCCTTTTATCTGAAATATGTAACAGCTCCCAGGTGAAGGTGGGAGCTGAACCAAAGGCTTGCTGGGAATGTATGGCCATTGCCATGGCAATAGATGTGCAGGTGATGTCAGTGCTGGAGGTGAGAGCAGTTCCTGGTACCAACACTATCCATACTTGGTTGGCCATCAGTTCTGTATTTGGGATAAATAGAAATTTATTCTCACCTTTCCTGAAATATTGTTGTGCAACCTGAGCACAAAGCAGAGAAAGAGCAGGGCATGTATGCTTGACCAACTCTAAAATCACAGAGAAGTCTAAATCTTCAAAAAGGAGAGGGGAATGGAAACACAGGCACAGATATACCACATAGCTTTTCAAAGGATCAGCAGCCCACAAGGTGTGTCTCCAGTTCCGTTTGTCACCGCACGAGTCTCATGGAGGGAGAATATGGCTTCTGGTGCTGAGACTGTGAAAGCCTCAGCACCGCTGCTTGGCTCAGTGGAGCACATTGTCATTTCTCTTGGGAAACAAAGTTGCTAGTGCCCAGGGTTTGACTTCCTTAAAGTCAGTGACTATACTTTTATGGGTTGGCATAAGATAAAGGGCAAGAGACTTCCCCCTGACCCCAAGAGGATTCCTGGGGCCTTGAAGGATGTGAGAAGGACACAGACCATTAGTCTTACAAAATGTCTCAACAGTCAAAAAGACCTGAATCAACACAGATGTGACTCTAGTTCCCGTTAACCCAAACCAAGGAATTAGCATAAACACCAAGAGTGAGTGTCTCGGGCCTGTCAGCAAGAGGCAAAACTAAAAACTCGGGGACTAGGGACAGATACTACCACAAGGTGGGCAAACCAGCCCACCGCAAAACCATTCTGGTAGAAATAAACTTAAGTTTCATAAATCACACAGCGAACAAGGGAAGCACTCACCAAGAGGAAGTGTTAGCAGATGCACTAAAGGGGATGTTTATGGCAAAAACTAAGAATATCCTTAAACTGACCCAGTGAAATGCCTCAGCCACATTCTAGAGTCAAGAAGATAGCTATAATTGGCTTGCAGACTTGGGGCCATGGATCAGACACACTAGAAAAGACTTCAGCAGATTCTGCAGATAGTTAGAGACTCAAAGATAGAACTGATTTTCTTCTAGCCACCATAAGCTTAGTAGCAGAATGAGTAGGAATTGAATGCAGTCTTTCCATATATCCAGCTAGTTCTATGTTACTTTGTGTGCGTGTGTTAGGGTGAGAGATGGTATTCAGGTATATACATATATATGATGTGCATGCCTGTGTATACACCGGTGGAGGCTAGGCCAGAGAAGGAAGTTGGGCATCTTCTATCATTCTTTACCTTACTTATTTTATTTTATTTTATTTACTTTTGAGTAAAAGTCTCTCACTTAATCTGAAGCTAACCATTTGGATAGGCTGGCTGGCCAGTGAGCTCCAGGCATCCCTTGTCTCTGCTCCACCCCCACCATTGAGATTGAAGATCTGTGCCTCTGTGCTTCCCAGTCTGGCTTGAGTAATAATGGGTGCTGGGTAGCCAAACTCAGGTCTGTATATTTGCATGGAAAACATTTTACTGACAGTCATCTCCCAGCCTACTGAAATTCTTATCCCTGCCTATATTGAGCACTGAGCATACCCTCCCACTCTTCTTCTATCTTCCCTCTCCCTAGGCTTTTTCCCATTTCTAAAATTCCCTCTTGTGGAGGTAAGCATGCAATAGCTAAACAATAGTAAAGAGGGCCTTGAAATATTGTCTCATGGCCATGACGTGACCAAGGCATACACTCGTGACAGTTGCGAGCAAGAGAACTTCACAAGACTGAGACAGTAAATATTTAGACAAAGATAAGGAAGGAGCTCATGGGGGCCCTACTGAGACTCACACAAGAGAGCAGAGGTCAGCTAAAGATTTCTGGGAGAGAGGAAGTAATTGTCTGTAGTGTAGTAGCCATTGGTGAGTTTCATGCTGAGGTGGATATCTCTACATACAAGCCCACATACATAGCCCTGGTTAAGCTTGATGGGTCACGAAGCAAAAACAAAAGTTAAAATAAAAAGCCAAGAAAATGGGATGGAGACTTGACAGGGAGAAGGAAGAGGACTGGTGGGAGACAAGAGAAGGCAGAGGGATGAATATGACCAGAATGTGTTATATACAAGTATGCTATTGTCAAAGAGTAAAGCTTTGAAATAAAATAAAAGCCCCTCTTACTCTCTTCCTACCCTGCTAAGATTCAACTTCTCTCACCCCTAGTACTCGCTGTTCCATTTTGTGAATCTCCAAGCTTGTTGGTTTTTATAAATGATTGAGAACTTACTCCGTATACCTTTCCGTGTCTGTCTAGATGAATTTACTATAATGCTCTTTAACTCCCTCCATATTACTGCAGAGGACATGATTTCATTCTGTCTGAGTAGTATTCCATTTTCTTCATTTACTGGATGAAAGACATCACGGTTCGTTCCATACTTTGGCTGTTGTGGGAAGTGCTGCAGGAAACATGGGGTGCAAGGATCCTTTCGGTATAATGATTTCATTTCCTCTGGGTATATACCTGGCATGCTAGAAGAGGCCAAAGGTTTACCTTAAGATACTTGAGAAGTGTCCACACCCTTTTACATATGCCTATACTAACTTCCATTCTCATCAATAGTGCTTAAGAGTCTCCATTTCTCTGAGTCCTTGTCAGCATTTACTTGTCTTTTAATGATAATCTTCTCACTGGGGTGAAATGAGACCTCTGTTCACTTTATTTATCTCATGAGAAATGAGTGAAAGTGAGTATTTTTCCATGTTCAAATCGTGACATTTTATAGTCCTATTATCCTTAATAAGGGATCAGTGAGCGACAGATCCCAAGACAAGTCTGTTCTAGCCCATTTTTGTAAGTAGTAACTTAGTAGAACACGGGCATGACTGTGTTTACTCTTCATCTATGCTTGCACAAGAAGACGAAGCAGAAGAGACCATTCACTGTAAAGTCTAAAATACTTACAAGCTGGTTAGACTTTTACAGGTCAAGTTTGTCTGCTCCATTCTAAAGGAAGTGTAGGGTGAATTCTTTAATAAGTCAAGCAATCAATCATTTCTACTTGGCCCATATATTAACTCAAATGTCACTAAAACCTCATGGTTTTCCTGTGTTCAGGATATTAATAAAATAGGCAGGCATCCTTCTGAGTTAATATAGCTCATTATTGTCATAAATTGCCAGGGGGAAAGGCATGTTCTTCGGGTCTTCTAACGTGTCCTTTTCCAAATCTTGAAAGGAATGAGCTATCAAAACAATCTTCACGCTTCCCAGCAAACTCAGAAAGCAAAAGCTGACAACCAGCAAACTCCTGCCTATACCATGTGACAGCTCTATTGGCACCTGCAGCCCTCCTTACAGCAGCTTCACCTGTTACCTGCAAGTAGGCGCTATTGTTTGCTTCATTGCTGTGGAGGTGAAAGTTTAGGGAGAACCCAGAACTTGTCTGCCGTCAACCATAGCCCTTGGACATTAATGTTATTTCAGTTCTAAAATCTCCTTTTTTACATCCTTATTTTTCAAAACAGTAACTCAGAAACTCGAATGACTATGTAAAACAGAACAAAATCTAGGAACTGAATAAACCCACAATCCAGCACACACTGTTAACCTAGTTTTTAACTTTTACACCCCGCCCCCACACCTTCTATTTCAACAGGGGAACCGAAGGTCCCAACTACATATATGCTAGATGGAATAGCTGCCTAAGCTAATGCTCTTGTTTCTATTTTGATCTATCCATGAGTATTTTGGTGGTAACTTTGACTTTGTTTCATCAAAGTCCATTGGAAGATGAAGGTAAGAGAAAGAAACATTGAAGAAAAATGGTACTTCCTCCTCCAGGAACCATTCGTAAGCAACAATAGCCCTTTGGCGAGGGACTGGGTCTCATGACATCTCTACCCATTATGGAATGTTGAAGAGCCCAATCTTATGCAAGTGTCTGTACTGCTGTGTGTTCATGTTTATGAAGGTTGTGTCACATATGGATGACAGCATTTCATGGCACTTTTCCGTTGACTCTTACATTCTTCCTGTCCACACTGTCACAGTGTTCCTGGAGCCTGAAGGGGCAGTGATGCTGATATTGATGTCCAGTTTAGGGCTGAGTGCTCAACGAACAAAAATTTGTAATGAAAAATTGTTTAGAATTATACAGAAGAAAATCTGTACCAGGCAAAATGCAAAGAATCGCAACCCTGTAGCAATAAGGGAAACAATAAAAAGCATTTTCTATGGTTCAGAATATTTCAATATATTTAACAAAATGGTTTTATACCTTTCAAACCTAGTGATTATAATAAATAATAAAAATTTTCATTTTAGGGAAATATCAGCTGTTATTCTGAATTGTGTGAGAATAAAACAAATATGGAAATGGGAACCCTGACAACAGTTAGCGCAGATAAACCCCAAGTTACTCAATCACTTCTTCTGCCCAAATATGTCTCAAATAAGAAGTCACATGGCCAGAAAGCTATGAGGAGTAAAAACTAAAGTGAGAATAAGAGTCTCTCCATGCCAAGGTCCTGTCTCCACTGAAGAAAGACACACAAGAGACTTGTTCCAGTTGACTGTCAGAAGGACAGTTAGAAGCCGGAAGGGAAGAAAAGGAGTTAAGCTGTGCTCAAGCTTTGTGGAGTTGAGTTTGAAGGGGGAAAGAAGAGGAAATGGGGTAGGGAGAAGAAATGGTGGGTAAAGGGCTTGCATTGAGAGGACTAGGGTTCACAGCCTCAGAACCTCTATACATGTTGAGAGGAAGTCGTGGCTCACCTGTAACCCTAGCACACAGAAGATAGAGACTCGCTCATCACAGCAAGCTGGCCAAGTGCTGTTGTAAAAGCAATGGACTCTGGGCTCAAAAGAAACCATATATCAAAATCACTAATTAAGAAGAGAGCAATCAAGGAAGGAACTTAAGGTCAACTCCAATACTCTACACAATTATTCACACATACATCCACATGCACCACACACACACACACACACACACACACACACACACACACACACACACACACATATCTGGAAAAAAAATAACGGAAGGGGTGACCCTAAGAGTTCACATTATCCTTTTGACCTTTACAGTAACAGTAAATCTGACCTTAGTGACTGCACTATAGGCACATATACCTACAGTGAATGCCTGACCAACAGCAGATATTCAGTCCCTGTTTGCCCAGTAGGTAATAAACAGGTTTCCATTAGAATAGGCTAGAAATCTGTATTGAGGATGTGCTGGGGCAGCTTCAGAATTCAGAGGAAATCAAAGATCTGGTTAGCAGTGGGGCAATAGCAACTGCTACTGGAATAGTGTAGTATTTACTCTCCACTATTCAATCTGTGAAACAAAGTTCCCATAAAACGAAACCAAACAAATACTACCTCTGTTAAAGATGCTAATCGACTGTGTATCATTTCTGTGGTTATGAACAGATGAAACGATATGCTCACATCCAAATTACCTTCAGTTACGTTTAGCCTTCGTAGCAGCTATTTATCCCCCACCTCTGTGTTTGACCTAAAATCCTTTGGGTTCTTAGGTAAAACATTTTTGGAATATACACACAGATGACGACTTTCCACCATCTCAGATGGCAAGGATGTTACCAGATAGCATCTGACATTTACAGCAAAGACTTCCCTGCTCTGCCATAGCCTGCCTTTCTCCCTAGCTAATGTCCTACCAATGCACCTGAAAAAAGAGCTTTAATTATGACTTTCTTTGCTTTGTTATTATGAAGAGTTCATGAAATAATTATCACCATGGAACACAGGTACTTACAATAATCTGAATCTGTTTTCAGAGGACATGGTAACTTATGCTTGGCTTCAGAATAAACTCTGTATTACTTTTCACGTAAAAGTTCTGTTTTTGCACGGACAATTTTAGTGCCTGAGCATGAGAACTCAAGGATGATTCATTTTCATTGGAGGAGCCATCCAAACCTGCACCAGCTATTATCATGGGGATCTTGTAGCAACTGACATGATCTCTTCTGGTACATTTTTGTAAGTTCTTTGTGGGGCTTTCAGCCTCCCCTTTCTTTTGGTCAATAATACCACACTAGGTTTATTCTGAATTTATTCTTAGGATTCCGTTTGGATACTTAGGAGGTTGGAGGGCGTGTTTTTTGTTTGTTTCAGAGCATTCTGTTTTAGAGTATCCATCTTGTTTTTAGAACATTTCTTTGCTAGCTTTTGCACTTTTCTCTTGTCATCACTCCAATAATTAGCAGTTTTCTCTTACCCGCTCTGCTTAGTAGTGCCCCTCTGTCTTTATCTTAGGCAGCACATAAGCCTAAAGCAAGACATAGCTCTCCTAGCTAGTTTAGGGAAGCTAGTAGTTTTCAGGAGAAAATGGGAAACTGAAACTCAAAGAGGAGCTACTGAACAGAACCTGCCTTTGGGCCTCTATCTGCCTCGTGCTTGGTCACTGTGGTCATTCTGCTCATAAGTATCTGGAGCTGGAGGGTGGTCAAGAAAGATAATTGGGCTTTATGGTTGCCTCTGTGAGGAAATGTTTATCCTAAGTTGTTGTTGTGGGTTTTGTCTTGTTTTGCACTAAATGAGAAATCTTTGGTGGATAGCAGAAGTAAGATGGACAGCTTACATTAATTAGGATTTTAATACATATAAAGAAAAGGTGAAATCTATAATATGTATTACAATATATAGTGATATATATTATATTTAAAATGTATATTATGCACACACATACACACACATATATATATATACATAAAATGAATCTCACAAGCCATAAGCTCAAGGTGATAAGAACTGGGAAGAGTAAACCCTTACCAGGGTAAACCAGGTAGGAAATTAAGAAAAAGTTAGAGGTTCTGAGCCAAAGGTAAATTCTGGGATGTCTAACTGTTAACTCTCTACTCTTGTGTTTCCTCAAATATTGCCTCTTCCTTATCTCCAACAGAATAAATTCTGTATCAAAGGAAAAGATTATTATGGCCTCTCAGATTAAACCTTGAGGGGGACAATTTCATGCTATATTAACAATTTCCATCTGTGGAGCTGTCTTCTGATTTGTTCATAAACAGAGAAAGACAGAAATCTGATGTTATACAACACACTTCCTCTTCGATCATTTTTCCTTTTGGAAGGCCTTTCTTCTGGATGATGTAGAGATGTGGACTATTTTGTTTTGCCAAGAAGTACATCCTGGTTGTATTATATATAGTCATGGTAATGAAATTCTTTTGAAGTGGTACAAAACTTTCTGTATCTAAAATCCCTAGATGTAGCTGACTTTTTAAACTCCCCCTCTTAAAAAAAACCAAACAGTTTTCCCAAGATTTTTAATCAAACCTAGTTAAAATATAAAAAAAACTGAGGGAGCTAAAGAAAAAATAATCATTTAAAACTTCGCTTAGCCTACATAAAATCTTATAAATGTATCTAAAAGTTTACAGTTCATTCTAACATGTTTCAATATATCATAAATGCAATTTATCTTTTGTAATGTATTTGAGACAATAACTAATCTCTGTGCTTTTAGCTTTAAGGAAAAGGAAGAAAAGCTATTTGAGTGGAATGCTTATTGAATGATTTATTCACTTACTGCAAAGGTGGAGGACAGTTAAAAGAGGAAGACGTAAAACTTGGTGGAGAAAGAAATGCCACGTTCAAATGAAAAATTCCCCCACCTTCCCCCCTTTTTATTCAACACAGTATTTTTCTTGATTCTTTGAGTCTCACACCATGCACCCTAAAACACTGGTTTCCCAGTCCTTTTATGTTCCACCCACTGTGACAGACCAAGAAAGATAAAAGAAAAAAATTAAAACAGAAAACAAAATAACTCCAATTCATGTTATCTATATTCTCACTGGAGAATGGTCAAACTCCTGCCCCTTAAATAGAAAGAGTCCTTCCCCTCCCACACCCAGGCCAGAAACTATGAATTGTGGAGAACTGACTTCAGCATCCTTATCACACTTTTTAAGAGTTATCTTCAGTGGCTTTCTGTTTAGGCTGCTACTTTTTTAGGGAGTGAGGGTTGGAGTGGGGGTAGGGATTGTCACAGAAGCCTTCCATGTCCCTCTTCCTCAACTGTGTGCCTGCAGTCATCGATATCACGGGAAGAGTAGCTTCCTACTTTACAGTCAGAGGAAGCATGGATCATAGGCTTCCTCATGGCCTCTTGCTTTCTGGTGACAGCACAGACCAAAAATACAGTTACATGGCCCTCAGTGGAAGTGCAGATCTGGACAGCACTGTGGCCTTTGAAACACCCTCCCCTTTACTTTTAAACAAAAGCAATTTCTAAATATCTGTTATAATAAGATTTAAATATTTAAGAAATAGCTCACTTAAATGTGCTAAAAAGGCATAGAAAAGGCTCACTGCTGTGGTTGTATTTATAGCTATTAGATATTTAAGATACAATGTATATGTTTCTCAGTTGCTGTAATTACAGGCCTCAACAGATACAAGAAGATTGAAATAATGCCATGCATCCTATCAGATCACTACACACTAAGGCTAGTCTTAAATAACAACAAAAAAACCCAGAAACAACAAAACAACAAAAGCAATACAAAGCCCACATACACACACATACACATACACATACACATACACATACACATACACATACACATACACATGCACATGCACATGCACATGCACATACACATACACATACACATACACATACACATACACATACACATACACATGCACATACACATACACATACACATGCACATACACATACACATACACATGCACATACACATACACATACACATACACATGGAAGCTGAACAATGCTACTCAATGAAAACTTGGTCAAGGAAGAAGTAAAGAAAGAAATTAGACTTTTTAGAATTTAATGAAAATGAAGGCACAACATAACCAAACTTTTGGGACACAATGAAAGTAGTGATAAGAGGAAAACTGCCACGAGGTTCTGAGTGCCTCCAAAAAGAAACTGGAGAGAGCAAATACTGGCAGCTTGCCAGCACACCTAAAAGTTCTAGAACTAAAAGGAGCAAATATACCCAAGAGGAGTAGAAGGCAGGAAATAATCAAACTCAGAGCTGAAATAAACCAAGTAGAAACAGAAAGAACTGTACAAAGAATCAATACAACCAGGAGCTGGTCCTTTGAGAAAATCAATAAAGAGATAAGCCCTAGCCAGACAAACAACCAGAGGGCACAGACAGAGTATCCAAATTAACAAAATCAAAAATAAAAAGGGAGACATAACAGAATCTGAGGAAATTCAAAAAACATCAGATCCTACTACAAAAGCCTATACTCAACAAAAGTGGAAAATCTGAATGAAATGGACAATTTCCTAGACAGATACCAGGTACCAAAGTTAAATCAGGAACAGACAAACCATCTAAACAGTCCCATAACTCCTAAAGAAATAGAAGCAGTTATTAAAAGTCTCCCAACCAAAAAAGGCCCAGGGCCAGACGGGTTTAGTGCAGAATTCTATCAGACCTTCATAGAAGACTTAATACCAATACTGTCCAAACTATTCCACAAAATTGAAACAGATGGATCACTACAGAATTCCTTCTATGAAGCCACAATTATTCTTATGCCTAAACCACACAAAGACCCAACAAAGAAAGAGAACTTCAGACCAATTTCCATTATGAATATTGATGCAAAAATACTCAATAAAATTCTTACAAACCCAATACAAGAGCACATCAAAAGGATCATCCATCATGATCAAGTAGGCTTCATCCCAGGGATACAGGGATGGTTCAATATACAGAAATCGATCAATGTAATCCACTATATAAACAAACTCAAAAATAAAGACCACATTATTATTTCACTAGATGCTGAGAAAGCATTTGACAAAATTCAATACCCCTTCATGTTAAAAGTCTTGGAAAGATAAAGAATTTAAGGCCCATACCTAACCATAGTAAAAGCCATATACAGCAAACCAGTAGCCAACATCAAACTAAATGGAGAGAAACTTGAAGCAATCCCACTAAAATCAGGGACTAGACAAGGCTGCCCACTCTCTCCCTACTTATTCAATATAGTACTTAATTTACTAAAGAAAGCAATGAGACAAAAAAGGGGGTCAAAGGGACACAAATAGGAAAGGAAGAAATCAAAATCATACCGCTATTTGCAGATGATATGATAGTATACTTAAGTGACCCCAAAATTCCACTAGAGAACTACTAAGCCTGAAAAACACCTTCAGCACAGTGGCTGGATATAAAATTAACTCAAACAAATCAGTAGCCTTCCTCTACTCAAAGGACAATCAGGCTGAGAAAGAAATTAGGGAATCGACTTCTTTCACAATAGTCACAAATAATATAAAACACCTCGATGTGACTCTAACTAAGTAAGTGAAAGAACTTCAAGTCTCTGAAGAAAGAAATTGAAGGAGATCTCAGAAGATGGAAAGATCTCCCATGCTCATGGATTGGCAGGATTAATATTGTAAAACTGGCCATTTTGCCAAAAGCAATCTACAGATTCAATGCAATCACCATCAAAATTCCAACTCAATTCTTCAAAGAGTTAGAAAGAGCAATTTGCAAATTCATTTGGAATAACAAAAAACCCAGAATAGCAAAAGCTATACTCAACAATAAAAGAACTTTAAACAACAATAAAAGAATCACCATCCCTGACCTCAAGCAGTATTACAGAGCAATAGTGTATGATTTCGGCATGACAGGCAGGTAGATCAGTGGAATAGAATTGAAGACCCAGAAATGAACATCTGTGGTTATTTGATCATTGACAAAGGACCTAAAACCATCCAGTGGAAAATAGATAGCACTTTCAACAAATGGTGCTGGTTCAACTGGAGGTCAGCATGTACAAGAATGCAAATCTATCCATTCTTATCACCCTGTACAAAGCTCAAGTTCAAATGTATCAAGGACCTATACATAAAACCTGATAGACTCAAACTAATAAAAGAAAAAGTGGAGAGGAGCCTCCAACACATGGGCACTGGGGAAACTTTCATGAATAGAATGCCAATGGCTTATGCTCGATCAAGAATTGACAAATAGGACCTCATAAAATTGCAAAGCTTCTGTAAGGCAAAAGACACTGTCATTATGGCAGAATGGCAACCAACAGATTGGGAAAAGATCTTTACCAATCCTATATCTGATAGAGGGCTAATATCCAGTATATACAAAGAACTCAAGAAGTTGTACTGCAGGGAATCAAATAACCCTATTAAAATGGGGTACAGAGCTAAACAAATAATTCTCAGCTGATGAATATCGAATGGCTGAGAAGTACCTAAAGAAATGTTCAATATCTTTTGTCATCAGGGAAATGCAAATCAAAACAACGCTGAGATTCCACCTCACACCAGTCATAATGGTTAAGATAAAAAACTCAGGTAACAACAGATGCTGGCAAGGATGTGGAGAAAGAGGAACACTCCTCCATGGTTGATGGGATTGCAAACTGGTACAACCATTCTGGAAATCAGCCTGGAGGTTCCTCAGAAAATTTGACATAGTACTACCTGAGGACCTAGCTATACCACTCCTGGGAATATACTTAAAAGATGCTCCAACATAAATCAAGGACACTCCATTATGTTCATTGCAGCCTTATTTATAATAGCCAGAAGCTGGAAAGAACCCAGATGCCCTTCAACAGAGGAATGGATACAGAAAATGTGGTACATCTACACAATGGAATATTACTCAGCTATCAAAAACAATGACTCCATGAAATTCGTAGGCAAATGGTTGGAACTGGAAAATATCATTCTGAGTGAGGTAACCCAATCACAAAAAAACCCATACATTTTAACTATGTTTAGTACCTTAAATCTGTATTGGTAGATAAACAAAAATCACTAAATGTATAAAATAACAAAAGTTCATAGCTTCCCTAGCTGAAGATACTCCTGTTAGTTCTGATGAAACTAAGATTTACTCCCCTTTGAAAGATATCCATGTCTCTTCATAAATAAGTACCAGGTAGCCTATACATTCTTTTGTTTATAGAATCATGAGTCACCTCTATTAAAAGGAGACATTGTATAATTTTATAAGGGACTTCAAGCTGATCCATAAATATTCAGTCCACTTGAAACTCTTGAAAGATGTAGAACTTGGAATATGAACACCAAGAGAGTTAATCAATGTATTAAAAACAAACAAACAAATAAACAAACAATCAATATCAAGAACCCCTTTAGCCTGGAAAACTGTTTCAGGTACTTCTAACTTAATTTTGTGCTGTAAAACATTAAGAGATAAACACTTAGATTCACATTTGTTACCTCAAACTTGTCCCTACTTGTGAGAACTCATCCACAAGGACTTCAAAGAAGCCAAATGACAACTGTCTTCAACAACACTGGTGACTGAGCCCTCTAGGTACTTCACCAAAGGGCCTCTGACAGTATTTTTATGAATCCTAATTTTTATATTTCTTAAGCCTTTTCATATTTAGATGCTTTTTGAATTATCTAAGATGTTTGGAATTTGCTTTGTATAATCCTAAGTGATCCTAAGTTAATATTTATTAATATTGATTGTAATAAAGTTACAGATAATGGTGCTATGTTTTTACATTAATCATGTTCATTTAGAAGCAATTCTTTACCTGGACCTCCTAACTTGAGCAAATCATCATGCTTGAAAAGATGCAAGTATTTCCACTACCTTGGTGAAGTAGCGCTCCTCATTAGTCAGTATACTTGGATTTAAAATGTAGGTGTTTTCTGGTTGATAAATCTTTTGGAAGATTTAAAAGAAGTGGGGAGCATCTCTATTTTGACTTGAAACTCTTAAATCAAGCTCCTACTTTAAAAAAGTAAAGAACATGAACTGTATTCATCTAACTAGATGGTAAATTCTTATTGTTACTTAGAATATTAAAATAATACAAATTGAAAGGTCTGAAAGCCCTATGGCATATTCAGATATTGACTACTTAAAATAGCCTCAACTTTAAACATTGAGTCTGTCGGGCATATTAGGACTTGAGTTAACATTTCTCATCCAAATTATACAAAAAACAATCAGTGTCCAATGGCACAATATTCATGGTATTTCGTACCTCAACAACCCATTTTTTAAAAAGATAAAATTATATTAACTCTTTGAAAATTTCACACAGTGTATTTTGATCATATTCAGCTCCCACTCCTCCCCCAACCTTTCCCAGATCCACACCCTCCTCCCTATACTCCTCCTCCTGTTCTCTTTTTGGTTAATTTTTGGAGGACACTATTTCACAACAGATATCCTGCCCTCTGGCTCTTACAACATTCTTCTTGTGCAATGTCCCCTGAGCCTTAGATGTAAGGATTGTATTGTAGGTGTATCTACTGGGGCTGGGCACCTCACGATCAGTGGTTTTCTGTGTTTCATCCAGTTTTAGTTTTCCATAATGCTCTCTGTCTGCTGCAATATGAGGCCTCTTTAATGAGGAATGAGAGCTACCTTTATCTGTGGATATAAGGGTAAGTATTTAGAATTCAGTTAGAAATTAGAAAACATGACTTTCTATTTCCTCTCCCAAACTAAAATCTGTCATAATACCAAGATAATAAATTGTCCTTTAGGTTCCCTGGTTTCACCTTGGCTAACCTTACAGTATTTGATGTGAATTCTTCCCTACTGAGTAAGCTTTCAGTCTAATTTTGGTGGCTATTGAGTACCTCCCTGGTAAGTGCTACTATTGGACCTCTAAGAATATCTCACAGTGATGGTCATTGTGGCTTGTAGATGTTATAGTTACATAAAATAATCGATTGCCTCCTTAGCAGCATCCATAGCTCTTTCATATTTTAAGAGCTATTCTCCAAGGTTGAGGCTTTCAGGTGAGATCCATATTGATTCCTCCAAGTTATGGGTTCAATGTGTGTGGAATCTTTATTAACAAATAGTATCATAACAGTAATTTTCTGGAAAACAACCAAAGACATTGGCAATAATTTATATCATTTGGGGTGGCTCTTAGACTCCTCAAACAATACAGTTATTGAATAGATGAATACTTAGGAGACCCTAGAGTATAATTAGCCAGGACTTTTAAAAGTGAAACAATATTTTTATTATTTACAATTTTATGTATATGAGACTTTTGCCTATATGTATGAAAGAAGGCATTAGATGCCCTCAAACTGGACTTCTGGCCAGTTATGAGTAGTCATGTGGGTGCTGGGATTCGGACCTGGGTCCTCTGGAAAAACAGCTAATACTTTGTTTCTGTTCCACCCCCCACCCCCCACCCACCCCAAGACAGGGTTTCTCTGCCTTGGCTATCCTGGAACTCTTTGCTGTGTAGACTAGACTGACTTTGAACTCAGAGATCTGCTGCCTCTGACTCCCGAGTGCTGGGATTAAAAGCCAGTGCCACCACTGCCTTTTAAACATACTTTTAAATTCAATTCATTTTTTTTTTTGTGAGACAGGGCCTTACTTTTTGCCCTAGATGTTCTGGAATTCATAGAGACCTACTTTCTTCTGTCTTCTGCGTGCTATGTAAATGGTGTTTTTTTTTTTTACTATGAACATGTACCCACTTACTTAAACAACAACAACAAAAATAAGTCTAACATAATATGTTCATGCTTATAATCTAGCACTTAGCAAGCTGAGGTAAGGGGATTTCTGGGAGTTTCCTTAAGCTTGTGCTGCAAAATGTATTTATAGGTCAGCCTGGGCTAGAAAGATTTTTAAAACATTGTTTGGGGGATAAAACCTAGGGTCTTCCACATACTAAGGCTAGCCCTGTATATTTTTGAACTGGTAATAAAGTATAAACACTATACATGTTAATAGCATGCAGCTAGTACTCTTAACCACTGAGCCATCTCTTCAGATTCCCAAAGTTAAACAGTATTTTGCCAATAAAAAGTAAGTGAGAAATATTATAAAGTGTCTTCAACATTTTTCTTTTTGATTATAAAATAAGAAATGAGGTTTGGTTATGACTACAAAGCCTCATTTCTGACGTGTCTGACCTCTAGATTTTATCCTGGTCACTAATAATATTTAGTGCATGGAATGACAATTTGTTAAAACAATATTTAAAGCAACACTACTGATTTCTGTTACTGACTTCTTCTATAATATAACTTATTTGTATTTCCTTTCCCAAACTAAAATCTGGCACAATACCAAGATAATAACATACCTCCAATTATAGTCCACAAGGTACACTATAACAACTCAGATATTAAAGAGCAGTGTTTTGTAAAGGTAAAACACACCACTTCTGCAATTGCAGCTGTAAAATCAAGTTTGCCAACAGAAAACTAAAATTGAAAGAAAACAACAAATTAGGACAAATATGGCAAAAATCAAGACACTACAGAGTATAAATAGCTTTAAACACAAGAGGAATAGTCAATCTAGTTTAAAAAGAATATTTGCGGGTCTGGAGAGATAGTTCCATGGTTAAGAGATCTTGGTGGTCTTTCATTTGGCAGGTGGGGGATCCAACCCTCTTATTGACAACCAGGGCTCCTACACACACAGTGCACATAAAAATAAATGAATAAATTTTTTTAAATGAAGGTTTTTTTCTTTTCTCTTTTTTTCGGAGCTGGGGACCGAACCCAGGGCCTTGCACTTGCTAGGCAAGTGCTCTACCACTGAGCTAAATCCCCAACCCCTAAAAAATGAAGGTTTTGATTGGTTAAAATAACTGTTTCCTTCTTCTACTGCCTTTATATCTTTAGGCTGTCTTGTGTCCTTAATTCTTTTATCCTTTAGGCGTAATGTGTCTATTATATGTAACCTATAAATGTATTTGATACACAAAATTTGGATCATGATGGCTAGAGAGGTTTTTCCCTTAAAGGCTTTGACAACTCTGTCTTTCTCTCTCTCTCTCTAAAAGTCTGATTTCCTGACTTCTCAATCTCATCTCTAGCAGCTGACAGAAACAGTCTTTCCAGCACCAAGGGCCACAAAACTGTATTTGGTCTCCTCACACAAATGTGCCATTTATAACCAAAACCGGAAACAGTGAATCAAAGGTCCCAGAACAAAAGCCGCACCCGTGATGTTAAGGATTCTATTAGTTGACTGATAATACAATTTTGCTAGCTGTAAACAGTGCAGTGTTACATGTCTAGAGCCAGATTATCTTGAGCTATCTTCAATCTCTATAACAGCCATTTATTGCCCACCTCCATGACTGAACTAATCCTTGTGGTTATCAGGTAAAAATCCTTTTTTGGAATGAAGAAACAAATCCTGGCTCTCACAAACCCAAAGGCTAAGAATGTCATCAGATAGCACCTGAGACTTAAAGTAAAGACTTTCCAGTTTTGCTCAAGCCCACTCACTACCTAATGTTCCTGCCAATGCACTTACAGAATACCTCGATTTATGAATGTCTTTGTTCTTTTTCTATAAAAGCATCCTGAAACTGCTTGCATGTTGGAGTGACCTGAATATGTTTCCAGGTCACTCATATTTGAACACTACATATTTGAATCTTCTTGAGGTGAGAATTGTGTTTTGGCTTCTACAGACCATCAAAGATTTCTTCTCTTTTAGTATGAGTTCAAGGTCAGCCTGCTTTACTTTGAGAATTCCAGGTCAGGCCAGGCTAAACAGTGAGACCTTGTCTCAGGTAAATGTCAGAATAAAATGGCTTGACCTGTCAAATTCTGGCTTAGTATTTAATATGACTATGCAGAGTTTCCCAAGTATCTTTTGATTTTACCCTCCAGAAAAAAAGGGAGCATGAAACCACTGAGTTATTATTTTTTTGTGATTAGTAGCCAGACAATCTTAGTGCAAAGAATTTGTTCTGAGTTGACAAAGCAACTCTCAGAATATCAAGCTAGAAGTCAACTTCTCAGAAATAAAAAATTAAAAAAACAAAACAAAACAAAACTGTGCTCTGTGTCACACAGGCCCTCCATTGTCATCAAAATATGGTCTATAGCAGTCAGGTTCTCAGTTCCATCTAACAATGCTTTGTATGTCGGGTGTCAGCCTGGTTCTCTAGGTCCCTGGCCAACAAAGTAGGCCGAGGCTGGCTAATACAGTCTCGGATCACCTGTGACGTGTACATGCTGGAAACACCCGGACAGGCTCCAAGCCCACAAAAAAGTTAACCTTAGACATGACTCATGACTTAACTTCTCGTGACACAGTGCCAAACTTGTTCAGACTTAGAAAGAAAGCAGATGTGTGACTTCCCTCTTGCTGCTTGTGGGAGGAAGTGAAATCGCTTTGCGGCACCAGAGGCGCATGCCTCCCGTGAAAGTATGGCCTCTCTGCTAGAGGCCAGAGTTTAGACGTTAGCCCCAGCCTTCACTGCCTCAGGGGAGCCATCTGGAGAGAACGTGTTTATAGGAATATTGCAGTACAAGAAAAGGCAGAGAAAATTACTGGAAGGAGTAAAACGGGAGATATAGAGGTGGGAGGTGCTAGTCAAATCCTGCACCAGTGTCCTCACATCTGACATTCTAAGCACCACCCTCCTGTCCTGGCAGGCGGGTGGAGGTTGTGCCCTGATTCTCAGCATTCACTTCTCTTTTGTTTCCCACCAGCTAAACCTCCTTCACCAAAGGAATCATGAAACCCATGTGTTCAACCTCCCCAGGCACATGAAAAATGCCAAAAGTAATTTGTTGTTTTAAAAAACAAGTGAGAGCACATTAATTGGTTATCCAGTGCCAAATGATGGTCACCCCTGAAAATATACAGACAAGTTATACGATGTTATAAGGACTGAGCAGGTTACATCTAAGATTATATACGTAGCTACACACATACACATACATGTACAGATGCACACATGTACACACCTAAGCACATGCACACAGAGACATGTACACATACATGTACACACACATACACATATGCATGCATTAACAATTAGTTTAAAAAAAGAGGCCATGAATTTGAAGGAGAGTGGAGAGAGGTATATGGGATGGATTGTAGGAAGGAATGAGAATGGAGAAATGTTTTAATTGTGTTCTATCTCAAAAGTAAAAGTGTTTAAGTATATATCTGTATTGCTTGAATTATTTGACTGAATACAAACTGATATTCATTGTTATTTAGCAGTTAATAAATGCTCAGTTAAAAAAACCTAATATAGCTAAGATATTCTCATTGTTGGAAAAGCAAGAAAACCAAAGAATCTCTGGAAATTTCAGAGTAAAAAAAATTATTCAATAAACTCTACTGACCAGACACTGTTGTTGGGCTGGTGTTGAAGTTCCTAATTTTACATACTTGGCCATATCTGGGTTCATGCTGAAGGCCTATTATTATTTTTATGCATCATGATACAGCACAATAATTTTTATTATACAAGTGGTTTGGAAAACTTTTGGCTGACTGTAGAATATTTTGTGATTCTTCTGTTTGATGTGTTGTTAGAGCAGAAGACTATCCTAAAAAGAAGGAACACAAAAAGTGAGAGACTGTTTAGCAACTTGCAAAGACTTGAATCTAGAACCATCTACTCTCACTTCAGGATATCAAGGTCTCAACAGGATCAGTGACTTAGCTTTTATTACTTGTGTGTGTGTGTGTGTGTGTGTGTGTGTGTGTGTGTGTGTGTGTGTGCATGCGTGTGTGCATGGGTGTGTGCATGCATGTGTGTGTGTGAGAGAGAGAGAGAGAGAGAGAGAGGAAGAGAGAGAGAGAAGAAGAGAGAGAGAGAGAGAAGAAGAGAGAGAGAGAGAGAGAGGAAGAGAGAGAGAGAGAGAGATCATCCATGCAGGCACATGTGGGAGCCAGAGGTTGACATCGGAATTTTTCCCGAATTATTTCTCCACTGCATGTATTTATTTATTTATTTATCTATCTATCTATCTATCTATCTATCTATCCATTCATTCATTCATTCATTCATTCATTCATTCATATTTGAGACAGGGTCTCTCACTGAGCCTGAAGCTTACCATCTTAGCTAGACTCACTAGCCAGCAGGCTTTTGGAATTCTCTAGCACTGGGGATTCAAGCATGTACTGCTATGTGCACATTTTAGGTGAGTTCTGGGGATCCAAGCTCAGGATCTTGTACCTGCACAATAAACACCGAACCCTCATAACATCATCCCCAGCCCTCAGAGTGATGTAGAAAAGAGAGAACAAGGAGAAATTGTTAGCCCGTCATCCAATGGGCATGCACAAGCCAGTTAAAATAGACGAGTGTACTCACTCAGTTGTTGCAAGTATTCAAGACCATTCAACTCTCGTCAACTCTAGGCGCTGTCTCCTGAGGTATAAATACATAACCCCTGATTATACACGAACTAGAGCACCCTCTGCAGTGTCTGAGCTGGGTTCTCCAAATTGGTTTAGCTTGGACATTGTTCACAAACTCATTCCTCTTTGGAGGCTGGTGTGAGTCAGTTTCCCCAAACACCTTGGCATGGATAGACCCATGGTAAGACCGTTATGGATTTACAGAAACACCACTGAAGCATGATTAGTGACTAGGGAATCTCAAGTCCTTCAAAAATGCTTTGTTTCTGTCTCAATGACAGCCTGAGGTAATTCAGTTATTTGGGTTCTTCATAGCCTATACACAGGTGGTAGCCCTAACCTGTGGCTGATACATGATTCTGCTTTTAGAGTCTTAAGTCTGCATCTTGCTCATAAAATGTTCTGGGGTGCTCTGAGGGTGCCTTGTGAAGATTAATTATCTGTTATAGAGTCCCCAGCTGCCGCTAAATGAACCAAGACACTCCAGGTGTTACAACTATGTAACTCATCTAAGCCTTCCTTAATCCTGATACTTGATCACTAGTACAGACTTCACCTCTCTGAATTACAAGTTTAAAGTAGCTATTATCGCTGCCTGACAAAAAGAAGAGGTGGCTGTCAAGAAAAGAACACTCACTAGGTTTTCTTGGTAATAGAAATGGATTTTAGTACTTTTAACCTGAAAAATATAGAACATCTTTCCATTTGTGTCTATGTGGATGGAATGAAAGAGTTAAACATGTGGTCAGTTACCGCTTGTGATCTACAGATTCAATGCAATCCCCATCAAAATACCAATCCAATTCTTCAAAGAGTTAGACAGAACAATTTGCAAATTCATCTGGAATAACAAAAAACCCAGCATAGCTAAAACTATCCTCAACAATAAAAGGGCTTCAGGGGGAATCACTATCCCTGAACTCAAGCAGTATTACAGAGCAATAGTGATAAAAACTGCATGGTATTGGTACAGAGACAGACAGATAGACCAATGGAATAGAATTGAAGACCCAGAAATGAACCCACACACCTATGGTCACTTGATTTTTGACAAAGGAGCCAAAACCATCCAATGGAAAAAAGATAGCATTTTCAGCAAATGGTGCTGGTTCAACTGGAGGACAACATGTAGAAGAATGCAGATCGATCCATGCTTATCACCCTGTACAAAGCTTAAGTCCAAGTGGATCAAGGACCTCCACATCAAACCAGACACACTCAAACTAATAGAAGAAAAACTAGGGAAGCATCTGGAACACATGGGCACTGGAAAAAATTTCCTGAACAAAACACCAATGGCTTATGCTCTAAGATCAAGAATCGACGAATGGGATCTCATAAAACTGCAAAGCTTCTGTAAGGCAAAGGACACTGTGGTTAGGACAAAACGGCAACCAACAGATTGGGAAAAGATCTTTACCAATCCTACAACAGATAGAGGCCTTATATCCAAAATATACAAAGAACTCAAGAAGTTAGACCGCAGGGAAACAAATAACCCTATTAAAAAATGGGGTTCAGAGCTAAACAAAGAATTCACAGCTGAGGAATGCCGAATGGCTGAGAAACACCTAAAGAAATGTTCAACATCTTTAGTCATAAGGGAAATATAAATCAAAACAACCCTGAGATTTCACCTCACACCAGTGAGAATGGCTAAGATCAAAAACTCAGGTGACAGCAGATGCTGGCGAGGATGTGGAGAAAGAGGAACACTCCTCCATTGTTGGTGGGATTGCAAACTGGTAAAACCATTCTGGAAATCAGTCTGGAGGTTCCTCAGAAGATTGGACATTGAACTGCCTGAGGATCCAGCTATACCTCTCTTGGGCATATACCCAAAAGATGCCCCAACATATAAAAAAGACACGTGCTCCACTATGTTCATCGCAGCCTTATTTATAATAGCCAGAAGCTGGAAAGAACCCAGATGCCCTTCAACAGAGGAATGGATACAGAAAATGTGGTACATCTACACAATGGAATATTACTCAGCTATCAAAAACAATGACTTTATGAAATTCGTAGGCAAATGGTTAGAACTGGAAAATATCATCCTGAGTGAGCTAACCCAATCACAGAAAGACATACATGGTATGTACTCATTGATAAGTGGCTATTAGCCCAAATGCTTGAATTACCCTAGATGCCTAGAACAAATGAAACTCAAGACGGATGATCAAAATGTGAATACTTCACTCTTTCTTTAAAAGGGGAACAAGAATACCCTTGGCAGGGAAGAGAGCGGCAAAGATTAAAACAGAGACTGAAGGAACACCCATTCAGAGCCTGCCCCACATGTGACCCACACATATACAGCCACCCAATTAGACAAGATGGATGAAGCAAAGAAGTGCAGACCGACAGGAGCCGGATGTAGATCGCTCCTGAGAGACACAGCCAGAATACAGCAAATACAGAGGTGAATGCCAGCAGCAAACCACTGAACTGAGAATAGGACCCCCGTTGAAGGAATCAGAGAAAGAACTGGAAGAGCTTGAAGGGGCTCGAGACCCCATATGTACAACAATGCCAAGCAACCAGAGCTTCCAGGGACTAAGTCACTACCTAAAGACTATACATGGACTGACCCTGGACTCTGACCTCATAGGTAGCAATGAATATCCTAGTAAGAGCACCAGTGGAAGGGGAAGCCCTGGGTCCTGCTAAGACTGAACCCCCAGTGAACTAGACTGTTGGGGGGAGGGCGGCAATGGGGGGGAGGATGGGGAGGGGAACACCCATAAGGAAGGGGAGGGGGGAGGGGGATGTTTGCCCGGAAACAGGGAAAGGGAATAACACTCGAAATGTATATAAGAAATACTCAAGTTAATAAAAAAAATTGTACACACAGAGAAGATCAGGCAAATGTGTGGACATATGTACACATGCTCCTGGGCCACTATAAGCTTTGACCAAACCAAAATTTATAGTGTTACTTTTGTCTTTTCTTGAATATTTCTATCTGAATGCAGAAAAACAGAGCAGTGTGGAAGCCCTCACCCTTACCCACAATGCTCAGGACAATTCAGGCTTAGTTTTCCCCAGAACATAGATGCTTTCCTGGGCAGTTCAGCCCTAGATAAGTCTATCTCCAAGCCAGGACTATGTGAGTTGGTAACACTGAGACCTCACAAACCATGTTTCTGAGGTTCTTTACCCTTTTGTTCTCAGAGGACAGCCTCCAACCTCGGTGTGCCAATGAGATATCTAAGATTTGTCCTCGACCCAGAGAAGCACGCCTAGTAGAGGCGGGGCGTGTAAATAAGCACAAGGTTGCTACTGACTCCTGCATTTCCAGTAAAAAGAAACTAATATTGTGATTTCACAAGAAAGGAGTAAGGCTGATTTTGAAGTCAGTTAAAGAGAGCCAAAAGCCAGACAGAGCCTTCAGACAGAGCCTTCTGACAGAGACAAGGTAAGGTGTTGAAACCGTGTTTTTACTGGGTGCCAAACGCTTCGGCAGAAGAAAGGCAGTGTGAGTGACACAGAAGAGGGAGGGATTGGTGAAGAGTGTATATGTGCATATCCGGTGTAAAATAATTTTTACAAGGTACTAATGGTCTCTAATATTCCAGTCAACTTTCATTTCTCTATTTTGCAATTAGAGCAGCATAAAGAGGAACTGATGGGTTTAGGAGGACTGTAGAAATTTCTGTTTCGGCAACTGCAATCTTTCCCATCCTTCTGTTTGCCCTAGTCTTGCTGGTGAATGCCTGGGACTGGTATATGGCTGGAAACGCCTGCACCATGAACAGCTTCATGGCCATTGCCCTCATCTGGATGATGATAGCATGTGCTGAAGCAGACAAGCCTCTCAGAGACCCGGGTATGACTGGATTTCAAACATGCAAGGATACCTTGAAGCTACCTGTCTTGGAGGTCCTGCCAGGAGGAGGCTGGGATAATCTGAGAAACATTGACATGGGACGGGTGATAGACTTGACCTACACCAACTGTAAGACCACAGAAGATGGACAGTACATTATCCCTGATGAAGTCTATACTATTCCTCAGAAGGAGAGCAACCTGGAGATGAATTCAGAAATCCTGGATTCCTGGGTGAATTACCAGAGTACCACCTCATTTTCCATCAACACGGAACTCTCCCTTTTCTCCAAAGTCAATGGCAAGTTTTCTACAGAGTTCCAAAGGATGAAGACCCTTCAAGTAAAGGACCAAGCTGTAACTACTAGAGTTCAGGTAAGAAACCGGATCTACACAGTCAAAAACAGCCCAACTTCAGAGCTCAGCTTCGGGTTTACGAACGCACTTATGGACATCTGTGACCAATTAGAGAAAAACCAGACGAAGATGGCCACCTACCTGGCAGAACTCTTGGTCCTCAACTATGGCACACATGTTATCACCAGTGTGGATGCTGGGGCTGCACTGGTTCAGGAGGATCACATCAGGTCCTCCTTCCTCCTGGACAACCAGAACAGTGAGAATACTGTGACTGCCTCTGCTGGGATTGCCTTCTTAAACATTGTGAACTTTAAAGTTGAAACAGACCACACTTCTCAGACCACTTTGACCAAGAGCTACCTGTCTAACAGAACCAACTCCAGGGTGCAGAGCTTTGGAGGGATTCCCTTCTATCCAGGAATTACCTTAGAAACCTGGCAGAAGGGCATCACTAACCACCTAGTGGCAATAGACCGAGCTGGCTTGCCTCTGCATTTCTTCATTAAGCCTGACAAACTGCCTGGTTTGCCGGGTCCCTTGGTGAAAAAGCTGTCGAAGACAGTGGAAACTGCTGTGAGACATTATTACACATTTAACACTCACCCTGGCTGCACGAATGTCGACTCCCCCAACTTCAATTTTCAAGCCAATATGGAAGATGATTCGTGTGATGCGAAAGTAACCAACTTCACCTTTGGTGGACTTTATCAGGAATGCACTGAACTGTCAGGTGATGCTCTTTGCCAAAACCTGGAGCAGAAGAATCTGCTTACTGGTGATTTCTCTTGTCCCTCTGGCTACACCCCTGTCCATCTGCTGTCTCAGACCCATGAGGAGGGTTACAGTCGCCTGGAATGTAAAAAGAAATGCACCCTCAAGATTTTCTGTAAGACAGTGTGTGAAGATGTGTTCCGAGTGGCCAAAGCTCAATTCAGGGCTTATTGGTGCGTAGCCACTGGCCAAGTACCTGACAACTCAGGACTTCTCTTTGGAGGACTCTTCACTGACAAGAGCATCAACCCAATGACAAATGCACAGTCATGCCCAGCTGGCTACATTCCACTGAACCTGTTTGAAAGCCTTAAGGTATGTGTGTCCCTGGATTATGAGTTGGGGTACAAGTTTTCAGTTCCCTTTGGTGGGTTCTTCAGCTGTATAATGGGGAACCCCCTGGTTAATTCTGATACAGCCAAAGACATAGGAGCACCATCTCTGAAAAAATGTCCTGGGGGCTTCAGCCAACACCTAGCTGTTATCAGTGATGGATGCCAAGTGTCCTACTGTGTCAAGGCTGGAATCTTTACAGGAGGGTCCCTGCTCCCTGTCAGGCTTCCACCTTACACCAAGCCACCCCTCATGAGCCAAGTTGCCACCAACACTGTCATAGTGACCAGTAGTGAGACTGCCAGATCCTGGATTAAGGATCCTCAGACCAACCAGTGGAAGCTGGGAGAGCCTCTGGAGCTTCATAGAGCCATGACTGTCATCCATGGGGACGGTAATGGAATGTCAGGAGGGGAAGCTGCTGGAGTCACGTTGGGAGTCATCATAGCACTAGGAATTGTCATTACCTTGGCCATCTACAGTACTCGGAAGTACAAGAAAGAGAAGGAATACCAGGAAATCGAGGAGCAGGAGAGTTTGGTTGGAAGCTTTGCAACAGATGCATCAGCCCCTAATGGAGAACAGGATCCATGTCCAGCTTAATTGTCTCCAGAGGAAACAGTTTCCAGCCGCAGTTTCAAGTACATCTTTCTCTTTGTTTTCTCTACTTCTCCCTTCCTAAGTACTGAAGTGACCCTTGCAATAGGAAGAAAGCAGGCATTACATCCCTGGAAGTATTTGTTTAGACCTCTGCACCAGGAAATTAAAGGAGCCATTTTAATGGGTATGGGGAGGGGTATGATTCATCTGGAAAAAGCTGGACTGGGACTGAGCCCCGGGATGTGTGTGTGTGTGTGTGTGTGTGTGTGTGTGTGTGTGTGTGTGTCCACTCTCATAGTTGTCATTATCTGAATGCATGTGTGTAAAAAGAGATTAGATTTGGAGATTGTGCATTTAGTCTGAATTTGAAAGGCTTTCCAGTTTGTGAGCTGAAAAGGTTTGTGCTCTAAGTACATTACTTCTTTTATTTTGTTTTCAAAGAAGCCCTCTGGATTTCAATCTTGAGGCAAATGTGTCCCTGAAATGCCACAGGAGGCCTACATGTTCCCTACTCTTTAGCTTTAAGGACTTGGTGTTGATTGATAGTACCCTTCCCCCTGAGTCAGCTCCCAGGCATGTGAAGGAGAGGCGGGTGGGGTTTATACAAATTCCATTTCCCAACTTTCTCACAGCTAATCTAGATTAGTCTTGGGCTTCTGAACAGTGCAAACAAGTCCTCAGGGAAAAGAATATGTAACTTATAATTTTCTGTTAGGGGGTGAAGGATGAAGAAACAGTAAGGAAACAAACAATAAATTGAGGATAAAAACTGGGGTTCTGGAGACGATGCGAGTAATCCAGGAAAGTTTGAACTCTCAGATCTGTCAGTTAACAGCGTTATAAATGAAGAACTGAACAGAGCTCTGGTTTGGACAGATCAAACAGTATGGTTTCATGTTTATGTGTCAAAAATATAACTCCTTCCTCTCTGTGGATGTCTTTATCCTTGTCTTCTCACCCCAGCCGAGGATGCAGAGAGATGCACACAAACACCCTGTATTGCAACAAGAAGCATTTATTTTCCTAGGGGCGAAACTGGGCTTAAACGCTAGTTCCTCCCTAACCCTAAACGTACGGGGAAAGTGCGGTCTTCTGTCTGCTAGGATTTGCTGTTTCACATTGCTAGGAAGAGGACTGAGGTGATTAAAAACGAAACAAGGTTAGCTGGAAAAGGCTGTGACATGTGTTTCAGATCCGCGATGGCTTCCATGGGGGCGTCCAGCAGGCTGCATGATTGACACCTAGCAATAGTTGGGGGTTTGCTCAATTTTCACCTCTGAGAATTTAATTCTCTACAACATGAAAATTCCTCCACTGCTGTCTTAGAAGTTATGTATCTATTCACCACAGCACATCTTCAGTGAGCTATCTTCTATGAAAGACGATGTGTTCTCTCTTCAATATTTACAATCAAGGGCCTGTGCACACAGTAGGCCCACCTGAAGAGCTCCAAGTGTCTCAATCTCTGGGAATGGGAGTAAATTACTCATTCTTTTTCAGTTGAGTAATTTATGAGAGAAATGAATGACTGAATTTGAACTCTGCCCTACCAACTGCCCAGCCAAGGGGGTTGATGTATAACCTCTCCATCAAACCTGCTTCTTGAACAATAAAATGTTCTCCTTAACCTTTGTATGCTTTATGGGTTTGGGGTGCATTTTAATGTTTCATTGAAGACAATCACATTTCTAAACATACTGGCTTCATTTTGTAAATTCTTTAAGAATTACTAAGTCTGCAAAACAAGGCACAGCAGAAGACTTCCAGACCTTTAATGCAGAAACTTCCTGTTAAAGTGTCTAATATTTGTCCCATAAATATGTAGCTCTACTAACAAAAATGTGTATAAATATTCATTAAAGTGTGTACTTAGCAAAATTCTCTCTGGGTGTTCGTCTATACGAAGTCAGAATACAGAGGTCAAAAAGTCCCTGGGTGGGGCTCTTAGGTTCTATTCAGTCCTGACTTTAAGGCTGGGGTCTGCAGAAAGACAAGGGCTGGTTTCTGGAAAAGCCATACTCCATGGGATATTAGAGATGGAGACAGTTTGGTGACAAGGGAGGCTGGACCTTGCTTTTTGTTCTTGATTTCCCATGATTACTGGGGTGTTTAATAATAAATACTTATTTGAAAAATAAAAACTGCCTGAAAATAAGGGGACTTTTAAGTGGTCAGTATTCAAGGCTGGGAAGATGGTTCAGTAAAGTGCTTGCTATTTGAGCATGAGAATAGAGACTATTTCCCCAACACCCATGTAAAAGCATGCATAGTGTCAAGAACCTGTAATCCCAGCTCTAGCAGGAATGGACAGGTGGCTTTTGGGATTCATTGATCCATCAGCCTATCCTATCCAAAATGGTCATTTCCAGGTTCACTGAGAGAACATATTCAAATAAAAATAAGGTGGAAGGTAGCAGAGGAGATATCTGATGTCAACCTTTAGCCTCAGTATGTATATACGGAACCCAGCAGACCTTCGCAGACACTTGCAGCCCAGCACACACGCATCTTCTTATATAAGCATGCATCTCCTCTTACATAGGGACCTCCTACACACATACATCTCCACACATGCATCATGTCCTCTCACACACACACACACGCATCCCTCCAACACACAAGAAGGCAATGTCCACGTTTTTAAAGATGACCCTTCCTCCCCAAGTTCATGTACTCAGTTTTGTTGCTTTATGGTCTGTTTCTTTGAGGGGAACCAAGAGTCGAGCCAGGTCAAATGTGTGGGTAGAAGAGATGTGGGAACTTTAAGAAAATAAAGAAAGGGGAGTTTCCCTTTATCAAGCGAGTTGGATTGAGGTTGCCCACAGATAAAGGAAGTAATCCACGTGCTTCTGCGACAGGTGCCCAAGCATGTCTACAAAAGCAGGCCCTGAGGAGTAACAACAATTTGTGCTTATTCATTTGCCGTTTATTGTTCTGCACATACACCTCATGAGCACCAGGGGGCGATGTCCTCCCACAGAACGACACCAACAACTTCAAATCACAGCACTTACAAACAGAACACCTGACATCTGGACATTCACCAGCCCTCTCCCAGAAACTCCCAATGAGATATAAGTGAACGCCAACAAACAAAGGGGGGCAGTGGTTATTTCTTGGGCCACAGCAGCCTTTTCCCAATCTTCTCATGCACACAACAGTGCGATACCAGGACAAGTACTTTTGACCCAAGTATAAAAGCACACAGAAGTCTGAATCTTACAAAAAGGAGAGGGGAACGGAAGCACAAAGGCACAGACAACCACAGACATACTACAGAGCTTTTCAAGGGATAAGCATCTCACAAGGTGTGTCTCCAATCCCATTTGTCACCCCTGGAGTCTCACGGAGAGAGAACATGGCTGCTGGTACTGAGACCATGAAAGAAAAAGCATGGGACTCCTGCTTGGCCCAGTAGAACACACAGGGCTTCTCTTGGGAAAACACTCAGGGTCAAAGTAGCTGGTGCCCAGGGCCTAATGTCACTGAAATCAATTCTGCACATATTTGGGTTGTCACAAGAGAAAGAGTAAGGTACCGGCCACCACTTTGACTGACACACTGTTGAGATTGTCAAGGTTCCATTAGACCAGAAAGTTGAAAGAATGTGACTTGAGGGTCACAGCATCCTCAGCGAAGAAGGAAACGAGGCATAGACATTTTAAATGTCCTCTGGGGGAAATTCTTGAAGGCGTGAAAACTAACCCTTAAAATGGTTTTTCTTCTAGAACATCTCCCTGAGATGTCCTTCTGGGTTTGTCTTCTGCCTTGTGCAACACTTTTCCTGCATCTGCTTCCTCAGCTTATGAAAACATTCCCCGCTGTCTATTCCCACACCTCAGAGCCTATTTTCATTTCTTTGCTTTACATTGCTTCACTTTCCTATCCCTCGACTCCCAGTCTGGATTTCTCATCCCTGTCGCCAAGAAGCAGGGAAGGTAGGTAACAAAGGGTACTGAAGGCAAAAGTGATTGTAAGCCCTCAATGAAATGCAGTAACCTGATGAAAGGGTGTGGCTTTAACCCCCAAGGATATGTGCCCTCCACTTAGTTCTGATGCGTCTTTCTCTACTTTGGCGGGAGTTTTCCCCGAGGTTCAGTGAACTCAGCAATCTTTTGTTCTGCTAGTGAGACAAAATGGCCTCCCATTGATAGGACAGGTTGGACTAAAATGGCAGAACATTTGCTCCTACCACAGCTCCCCCTAGAGGGAGGAAATCAAAATTCCATTAGTCATTTGTAGAGTGAAAAGAAAACTCAGCACCAGGGAACTTGGTTAGGGACACTTGGGTGATTCTACTGGCCACAGCAATGTCAACAATAGTGGAAGCCCAACAGGAGGCATCTCTGGTGCAGGGTGGCATGAAAGTGTGGACTTCAGTCCTAACTTAATTACCATTGTGGAGGTTGTTTAATTTCTCTTTTTGCCCCTCAAGCTATAAAAACCTTTCAAATCTTATGAAATATAGTTAAATCCTCAAGACATGAGGTATATTAGTTCAAATTAGTATCCAGAGGAACTTTCTCCAAACACAGAGTTCAAAGAACCCACTTCCAAAGGGGAAATTGGTTTCCCTTCTTGACTCTTCATTCTCTCTTACTTGACACCTAATCCATTCTTTAATGGAGCCAAAGTTGAGGAAATGTTGGTGATAGATTGGATCTTGGGACACCACCCAGATGGTGTTTAGAGAAGATCAGAATGTGTTCCTAACTATGTTAGGAATGAACTAAAGAGGCTTCTGTCACCATGGTTTTGGCCAATCTATACTAAATGGAGACTGGAGAAAGGGGCTCGGATGGGGAATAGCAATATCTCTGGCCTTGAATTAGCAATCTTCAGGGAGATGAATTGAGCACTCATACAAACAAGACTGAATGGAAGCTGGCTCTGATCTAATATTAATAAGAGAAGGATCCATCTTAGCTCTTGCATCAACACATCTTCCCAAGTACAATTCTGTGTCCATCAAGGTCCAAGTTTATCATGAGATGGGCTGGGAAAGGGTGAGAGAAGTCAAAGGGCCACACCTTTACTATGGGATCCCCAACGGAATTGAGATTTGGCTTGTGAAACAGAATTCAGAGAAATGATGACTGTCCCAATAACCTGGCCCAGTAACGCACATACACCCACACAAACATATGCACATACACAGATGGCAAAGAGCCTGCTGTGGGCTCCAACTCACAGTGACTTGATGAAACTGAGCTGGTTTGAAATGAGTTGGGAAGGAGGCTATGGGCTCCTCTCCCTGAGGATAGTGCAGATGCTTGGTGAGATGCAGGCTCTCATTGGATCAGAGAGCAGTTGGTTGGAAACAGCATCATGGGATGCCTCCCCAGAGAGGAATCCCTGAGTCCTTCCATCCACTTGAGAGAATCAGATACCTATGGACAGGTCAATGGAATGAGGAGGAAGGGAGGGCCCAGACTCCTCACTAGAGACATGCTCCCAGAGGCATTTGACTCTGACCCTCTTAACATGAACGGCTTCCTTACTCTGCACCAAAGCATCCAATTTCTGATGTCACAGCAGTTTACACCCCTCTCCCCAATCTCGCACAGTGAGAGCTCCCTCACTCCAGTGTAGGAGAAAAAGAAGCAGAAACTCAACCCTCAACACAGAGCTGAAGCAGCAAGAAGCCAGCTGAGGCAAGGGATCTCAGCTTCACAAGGCCAGGACATGGAGTGCCTCAACACTACCTTAACTACGTTAAGTGTGCTGACTGTAACCCCTGCTTAGGGTGGGGAGAGGTGCATGTTCTTGCCTAACCAGTACTGGAGACTCCATGGGGACAGAAAGAGGTTGGTCCTCACCCCACATCTTGTTTGCATTAGATGAAGTTTATGAATGATATCACCTTAATCTAGCTCCCTCTGTGACTGAGAGAGATGAGAGGTGGGGATAATACAAGAAGGGGAATGAGGGAGTCAGGAGGCATGGCATCAACCTCCACCTTGACTCTCCATTTCCTGCCCTGGGGTCCCCAGTACCCTCCCTCCTCAGTCTTTTTCCTGGGAAGTGCTGTCTTCAGAGATACCCTGGGCAGCCAGTTCAGCCAGCACGTTATCCAGGTAATTGGCATCTGGGTAGCCATGGCCAGTGAGATTAGAGCCAAATTCTGTCTTGTGGTGCACCTCATTCCAGATGACAGTATCAGACTCGCCCGTGGTGCTGGAGGTTCCAATGGCAAAGATGAGACGGCGGTCCCAGGCCACTAGAAGCAGCTTCAGAACCTAGGGCAACAAGGGCGAGAGACCACAAGAAGTTGTTCAGTATTGGTCACACACCAATCTTCAGATTTGTTCTGATGTCTCCAACCCTTCCTTCATCATGATGCCCTACGCAATCCAGAGGAGACTGATTTGAAAGTGGACACCGAGCACTGTAGATTGAATCTCACCTCTGTCACTGAATTACTGTAACTTTTGACAAATTCAAACCTCTGCATGAAATTTGTTTATTGATAAAATGGCAACACTATTACTGCAGCCCTAGGGTTGGGTGCATGTGTAGTATATGCATGTGTGAGTGTGTAGTATATGCATGTGCGTGTGTATGGATGCACACAACTGTAAGTGTATGTACTTGGAGCCTACTGGCTGGAGCGGTGTGGTTTTCTGGGGGTGGTCTCCACCCATTTTTTTTTGGAAACAGGATCTCTCACTAAACCATCGTCAGTAAGTGGTAGCAATAAATGTATGACCCAGCTTCAAAGTCCTAGGTGTTGTTATACCCAACCTGCAACGAAGCCAAAGGTTAGGGCCATGGACCAGTGGGGTAGAAAGGACACTAACTAATAATGGAATTGCTAAGGGAACTGGCTAGAGGGGACAGTTAAATCCACACTGTAAGGAAGGTTTTCTTAATATTATGCCAAGACAAACACACTTTGTAAAGAAGAAAAGACAAGACCACTGAAACATCAATGTGGCCCTTTAAATTTTAATTCTAATTTCTTTTAACCAAAGGAGCTTGAGCCTGGAAATTGTGTTTGGGATAGCTGACGTGGTGGCAGGAAGAAGGAGCAGCAGCCTTCTGTACGGGCTATCAAAGGATCACTCGGCTTGAAGGGTAGTGTGGGGTTGGGGGGAGGTGTGAGCTGAGTGGATCTGCCCACTTAAAGCAAGCATCCAAGACGGTGAATGTGCATAATCTGGGTCCCAAGGATTTGGGGTCTGTCTTAAATAAAGAGCAAGGTCTAAGGAAGCCCTGGCAATATGAGTGGGGTCTTGTGCTTGTTTGAGACAGTTGCTTGTATCCCAGCCTGGTCTCATACTTAAAGGTAGCAAAGGATGACATGAGTGTCAGAGCCGAAATTACAGGCATGTGCAAGTTGCTTGGTTATAAGTGCCTGAAATGGAAGCTGGGGGGGTGGGGTGGGGGGCTTTGACCACTTTGTAGGCAAGTGTTCTTTCTACCAATGGAATTGTGTCTGCAGTCTTAACAACAGACTTTATGGTGGAGACATTCAGCAGCAGACCTTGGGCTAAGACACAGACATTTGTTTCTTGGTGGAATGCTGCCTGCCTTAATTCTGACTCTTAGTTTGAGAACAGAACACTACTGTCTCTTTCCCGATACTACTGTTTCTTTGTTACAACTATCCTCTGCCTCCTTGGAGGAAAGAACGCACCCACACCACTTGACATTGAAGCAGGACAGAAAGATAGGGTATGGGATGAAAAACAGGGAGGGGACGGAAGCCCCCACTCGTCTGGTTGAAACCTCTGGCTAGCTGAGAATCAAAAATTCCAGCACAATTAACACGTGGTATAAACATTGCTCACAAAGAGCTATTTCTTTTATACTGATATATCTTCAATAAGAATGTAAAAATAGTGATAAGTCAGGCTTAAGGGCTGGTCGTATATGACCTTGAGTAGGAATCTTTTCCAGTTTTATGGGAATCTCAAACTTTTGTTTACCATAAAGATGCTCTACCTTCCTGTATCCCTGTGGTCTAGAGTTTCCTTATCAATCTGAATCCTGTCAGATGTCCCTTGGGATCACCCTTATGTTTTGTTCAAGCTTTTTGGAAACCCTTTAGCTTGTCTTCCACAGCAGGAAGACACATGAGGAGTCTGAGGATGAATTCTTGTGCACCCCCTAAATTCATGGGAACTTCTCACCAACACCTCCAAATTGAGTATTAGAATATGGAATTTTCTGGGGTTTACTAGGTCATGAGAATGGATGTCAATGAATAAGATGAACACTCTTATAAAAGGAGCCTGGCAAAGGAATTCTTGCCCCTTCTCCCTGGAGGATACACAGAGAAGAGGCTTTTTCTATGAGCAGGAAGTGAATCCTCGCCAGACTCTGAATCTGCCAGCACCTTGATCTTGGACCTCCTAAACCCCAGCAGTGTGGGAAATGAAGACCTGCTGTTTATCGACCACTGTCTATGGTCTGTGGCAGTTCCTAGAAGAACTCAGACATGCTTACATGCCTGAGCTTGGACCCACAGCAGCAACATAAACACCAACACTTGGAGCAGAAAGGCAGACAGTTGAGTAAACGTCTTAAATCTGGAAAGGAGGCTGACTAAAAGCAAGCCTCTTGCATTTCCCCAACGCTTCCCTGACACAAGTGGTTTTTCACCGTCTTAGCATCAGGCAAAATTCCGAAAATCCAGTTATTTTAATTAGACTATTTAGAACCCTGATCATGATTTACAAGGAATTCTGAAAACCAATAAAATAATCTCCCACCAATTAGGATCCCAGAATATTCTTCTTATGCTTTGGTGTGTGTTCAGATCAGATCAACCAGGGATCCCAAGGAGAAAAAAACGGTTTCCAGTTCTGAGCTTCCAGTCAAGCCCTTAGGAGTTAACACTGGTATCTCTCCAGGAACAGCTTTAAAATAACAGGGCTCTAGACAAGGATGCCAGTGTAGATGAATTATGACCAGTATGATTTTGAGAAGAAAAAAAGTCCCTCCACTCCCAACCACCTGCAAAAAGCATTCTAATCAGGGTGGTGAGATGGCTCAGTGAGTGAAAGTCCTGGCTGTGCAGGTCTGGTGGCCTGAATTCAGATCCCTAGAACTCATGTTAGGAGTCGGATGCAGTGATACACATCTGTACTCCCCACACTCCTGCGGGGAGATGGTAGGTAGACACAGAAGAGTCAACTGGAGCTCTCAGGCCAGCTAATCTAGAGGAGGCAGTATAGCAGCAAGGAACAAGAGGGCAGGGTGAGAACTGACTCCTGAAAGTCATCCTTGGACTTTCGCATGCACATTGTGGCACATAAGTACATGTGATGCCATAGAAATAATACACACATAAAACACACACACACACACACACACACACACACACACACACACACACACACACACACCACACACAGAGAGAGAGACAGAGAGAGAGAGAGGGAAGACAAAACAACTTGTAATGATATCCATTCCTACCTATGGTTGACTCAAATATGACCTCATTACTTCATATGCACAGAATGAAAAGAAACAAGTTCTCTCTGGTCTTTGGGTACCCCATCTAGGCCTACTACAGACATCTGCTCTTACTTTTCTCCCTTTCTCGCTGTCTGGAAGGTAACAATGTCGTGGGAAGCCACGGGCGCTGAAGCTCTTCCCAGGATTCGGATGTTCTGGTCCCTGCAAGCAGAAAGAAAACAAGGAGGGCTTGCAAAACATTTTCTGATGAGAAGTTAGTACAAGCTTGGTGTGACAATAACAAGAGCCACAGAGTTCAGACAAAGGACAAACCAGAAAAAAAATAGTAAGAAACACACAGTC
Source organism: Rattus norvegicus (assembly GCF_021556685.1). Lineage (NCBI taxonomy): Eukaryota > Metazoa > Chordata > Mammalia > Rodentia > Muridae > Rattus > Rattus norvegicus. Next base: position 222,207,273 of record NC_141534.1, read on the forward strand.
TAAGTTTTTCGAACAGCATGTGACCTGAGTTTGGTCTGCAGTTGTCACTCCCTACTGGATCATATGGAATTCCTCTCTTTGGTGAGAATGATTTGGAAACTCACCCTATGGGATGTTACCAATACTCAGGGAGCTTGTGCCCATATTCAGGAAAAGCACAGTTAATTTTCTCATCACAGTACCAACATCACCTATTCTACTGTTTTATGAATGAAGAAAAGCACAGTCCACTGAAGCTGACTGGCTGCAAACTGTTACTGGCTTTGCCAAAACTAACTTTATTGCGGGTTCCCTGAGGCATGATCACCGAGCTAGTAGATCAACCACTCAGAATACTAAAGTTCTCTGAGCCACAAGCCAAGCAGTCAAAATTTTCTGCACACTTCTTGTGGATTTTCTCCTTTGTCTTCATGGTTTTTACTTCCTTACTCAACCACATGGATTACAATGTTCAGGACAGAAAATCTTTTGACACGTCAGCTATCATCACGCAACACTTGAGGACACAAGCTGTTTCAGGACACCGAGTGGGAAAGACTACAAGGCAGAACTGAGTCAGAACCCAGATGCTATGGTACTGAGTGTTGTTTGTTCCCAGCAAAATTCTTGCTGGAATTTGGCTTCCATTGCAGCCTTGTGGGCAGCTGGGGTGACGAGGCTCTCAGAAGAGATGAGTGCCTTCTTTTGAGAGCTCTCATCTGGATCTCAAGGGACCGGGTTAGTTGTCTTGAAAGCATGTTGCTTACAGAGCAAGGCTGCTCTTTGTGTTTTCCCTCTTCTGAACACATCTGTTTATCTATTTTGCTGCCATGAGCTCCTTGCCCAGTACAACCAGACATGACTGCTGGATTCCCCCCCCTTCAGAATCATGAGCCACATTAATGTTGTTTCTTTGTAAATTACTCAGCTCAGAGATTCTGTCATAGCAACAGCAAAAAGGAACAAGATACTAGGCTTTCTAATTGGTGTCTGTCTAAGTCTCATTTCTTGTAATTATGGTAAGATACCCTAATAGAAGAACTTAAGGGAAAATGAGTTTATTTGGCTCATGATTCCAGGATACAGTCCATCCTTGTGGGGAAGTCAACATAGCAGGAACCAGAATCAGATAATCATACGATTAAGAGTTAAGAGCAGAGAGCTATGATTTAATGCATGCATGACAGACTAGCTTTCTCCATTCTTACACATTACAGATCCCCGTTCCTAGGGAATGATGCCACTCACAGTGGGCAGGTCCTCCCACCCCAGTTAATACGATCAAGAAAATTCCCCAATAATCCCATGAACCCTTCATCAAGATTATCTTCCTGTGTGATACTAAACTGTGTCACATTGACAGAGCTATCACAGGTTCCAAGAAATTCATGGGTCCTTTTGAGTGAACTGAATACGAAGACTGAAATAACAACTTCCCACCCATACACATGCTTGTCTACAATTTTAAAAATTCCTAACCTCTTGAGAGTATAACCTTGTTTAAAGGTTCTATTAGTGAAAGTCATATAATATTGACAATTTTATGCAGCTGTTGGTACAAGCTCTCCCACAGATCAATAAATGCATCATGGCTGTGTAATGAGTGAATGAATGAATGAATGAATGAATGAAAGAAAGAAATTGAAATCATTGGCTCAAAAAGAAAAGAAAGAGGGATTATTGGGGAAAGTGTTTTGGAAGAGGGAAGGGCGAAGAGGGGTGCAAAAGCAGTTGAAAATGTTCAAACTCAGCATACGCATGTATAAAATTGTCGAAGAGAAAAACTATTCAAAATTTAAAGTATAATTTTTATCTATTCTTAGAGAATTCTATACATGCACATAGTGTATTTTGATCATGGAAAAATGTTAAAAGACAGCGAACTAAAAGAAACTAATGCTGTCTGGGGTGGAAAGACTCTGGTAGATCTAACTTAACAGTCAGAGTAAATGTCTACAGATGTGAGTCACTCATGGCCACACTTCTCTAAGCCAGGCGTCTTCACTGAGGGACCAGGCCTGACCATGCCTCCAGCTGCTCTGCTGATGCCCCCGGCTGCTGTGCTTCCAACTCAGCAGCTCTGGCACCAACCCAGGAAGGCTGCTCATTCTGGGCCTGCTGCCAGGTGGAGCAGTCACGACTCTGCCTCAGCCAGGCCCAGAGCTTCTCCCACAGGGACTCGCTTTCTGCAGAGGAAGCAGTGCTGGGCGGTCTCAGCTTCTCACCCAAGCCCAGGCCTGTGTGGTCCCTGGAGCTTCACAAGGCAAAGCACTGAACACCTTGCTATTGACTCTCAGTGGTGAGTCTGCAGAGCACCTGAACATTTCAAGATGTTTCCTTTTCACAAGCCAGGGAGTCACTAGAGGTGCCAGGGCCCTGTAGATGCAGCATTGGCCCCCTCTGTACATTTACAGAGATGGCTTTCTCTGTTTTGTAACTCCAGAGGCTTAAAAAATGTAGCCTTCTTCTCAACAGATACCCTACCTTAATATTTGGTTCTACTTTGACCACTGCTGGACTCTCTCTCCTCTCTCTCTCTCTCTTTCTCTCTCTCTCTCTCTCTCTCTCTCTTTCTCTCTCTCTCTCTCTCTCTTTCAACGCTTGTTTATTTGGGGGGGGGCAGGGGAGGAAGGGGAATGAATGAATGTGTACACCATGGTACATGTGTGGAGGTCAGAGGATGAACTGCAGGAGTCAGTTCTTTCAATTGGCTGTCAATTGTCAGAACCCTTACCGATGAGCCGTCCTGCCAGCCCACTCCCACATTTTCATTCTTTTTTATCATCCCAGCCAGGTGCCACAGAATCATTCCATGAGTCTCTCCTCTGCAACAGCTAACCACATCTTACTTTCTTACCCTGGCCCTCCCCTTAGTCAGGAGCAAAAATGCTACTGTGGACTTATTTCTACTCATCTCCCGTTCTTAAGTCACGCTGGGCTCTTAAAGCATATTTACACATTACATGTTTCACAATCTTAATGAGACAATAATTTCCAAGAGCTCCTCATAGCCTAAGCAAAGTCCACATCGCTGGCCCTAGCGTTCAAGTCCTTCTATGACCTGTCCCTACGTCCTCATCATGTGCCCTCCTTCCATGCCTTTTGCAAGTCTCAGCCCCAATCCCCAAACTGAATAAATTCTGTTCTTCAACATGCAATTTTTCTCCACAGTTGTCCCTCCTGTAGCTAACTTTGTACTCTGTATTTCTCTCACGGATTGAATACAGAATGCAAAGCACCAGAAAAGTCTCCTCCCACCTCCAGACAGACCACACATAAGCCCCTCCTCCTCACCCCAACAGCTCAGCCAATGAGATAGCATGAAGCAAGGTCCTGGGCACCTTAGTAGCCACCTTAGTAGCGTCTGAGAAGCCCGGACTTTCCCACTCCTTGGACCTCTGCCTAGCAGATTCCCAGCAGTACAGATGAAGAAAAATGTCTGAAGCTAGGAAGAGGAAGCAGGCACCTTAAAGACAGCCAGGAAGTGGGCCCGGGGTCACAAGACTTTGAAGCTCTGCAAATCCTTTTGTCTGTGTAACTTTCATCAGTGGTGCATATCCGTTTCTGTTCTCCAGATTAGGAGTGAGAGCTATTTATCTTGCTCTGCCTGGTTACCAAGTGCCCCGGGGAAGAAACCTCATATTTTATGAACTATCACACTTTTCTGCTTTATTTTCTTATAACTTGCCGTGCTCTGGAAGTCCGTTGTCTATTTATATTATTTATTTTATCATCCTTCTGGCCCCAGAACAATGGGGACTTCAAGGATCAAAGTTTTAACCAACTTGAACACTGCTTCACCAGTACCTAACACACACCTGGGCATAACACACATGTAAACATCTGTGAGACAAAAGACAAGCAGGAAGGCACAGGAAGGAGCCTGAGCAAACCAATGTTTGCCTAGGGATAAATCCGGTCTGCATCCTAGAACACCTAGGAAAGGCTCGACTGTGTGGGGGAAGGGCTACATTTCGTATATTCGTAGGATTATTACTCATATTTGTTTGAGGGTTGACAGTCTTCCAAAAACCAGAAAGGAAAGAAATGCCAGCAAAAACAAAAGCCATCAAATTGTTTAAAATGCAAATAACTACTTCCAGGAAATTATTCTACAGACATGTCACATGAGTACTATTAGTTATTAGTGTTAACATTATCAGATGTACTAAAAGATTACAAACAATCTAAACAGTCAGCAAATGGGGATTATTACACAGACATAAGAATAAGGACATTCTCTACTAACACAGGAAAAAAAAAAACCCTAAGGTCCATATTCAGAGTGTGAAACAATGTGCCTAAATGTGGCTCTTTGTGCAAAAATGGGAGGGGTGGATGCAGTCTCCACTGGGTATGTACAAAGAATGCTGGAAGGATACAGAGAAATAGGAACAATGGAAGTGAAGGGGGAGACCCAGGGTGGGGACAAAGATGGAAAGGAGACTTTTCCTAGTACAACATTTTACCCACATTCAAAGTTGAAATCATAAATGGCACCATCCAAGGGTGGACTCACCTGAATGCCAGGGGGGATACTGTAGATAATCCGAATGGTCTTGCAATCCGGATGGCCAGGCAAGGAGTGGGGGATGAGGTGGTACTCCATCTTCCCTGGAGGCTGGGTGCCTGTCTTCACGCCATAAATGGTCTTACATGTTGGGCACTGTAAACTTCCATCCTGAGGAGCCAAGTCCAGTACAGACAGATTAGGAAAGAGCTTTGTTCATGACCTTCCTTCCAACCCGCTAAAGCATTAGAGACAATGATCTCAAGAGAGAAAATGCACCCAAAGGGTAACAGACCAGAAACCTTCTCTAGCTGTGTAAGCCATTTTGGCTTTCTCTAAAATAACAGGATTCGTGTAGCCCACGTTCCATGCTGAGGAACACAGATGAGTCACCTCCATCCTTGAGAGGAAGAGTTGACTGGGGCAGGAAGCCAACACAAGGAATTGTGATTTAGCCAGCACCCACGTGGATGAAACCACAGTAACAAGTCAAGAGCAGCAACGTACCCATTGCTAAGCCCCAGACTCACTCAGAACATTTTCTAAAATTAAAGATGTTTGGACGCCATATTCAGTCAACTGTGTAAGAACTGGAAACCCAGGAAGTGCAGAGGTTCGTAGTGGAAATCTAAAGTAAAGCTGCCTATATTTGAGTTTCAGCTTTGCCTTGTAGCCATGGACAAATTTACCTGTCTCAGTTTCCTTGTCTAACAAGAAATACAATCCTCCTCTTTTACTGGGCTAATGAAAGTCAGGTGAGATGTATGGAGAAAGTGTTTAGCATGTCATATCTACATGATATTAGTGTGCTGGTATCTGTGGAAATACTAATAGTTGGGCCCTGTTTTGGAAAAGAGCAAAACTGGCTTTAAGAAAATGGTTCTTAAAAACAATTACAAATTTGCTTCTCCTGGGAAGGAACTGAGAGCCCCTTTAGGGAATGGAAACTGAAGGACATACAGCTTTAAGGAGTTGCCACCATCAAGGGCTACAATTGAAGGGCTACAGTGAAGTCTCAAATCTCTCCAGTTTTCCCTACAGCACGTAGCTGGTCATTCCAGGTTTGAATCAGAAGTGTTCCCCAAGGCTCATGGCTTAAAGGCTTGACTGCCCACTGAGGAACTTTTATAGAGAGACTGGATAATGAGGACTGGAACCTCATTGGTAGATTAAGCTACCAGTGCAATGATCTGATGGCGGCCAGGAACTGTGAAGGGCAGGAAAAAAGGAGGAGACAGAGGAGGGGGATGGGGAAAAGAGGACACATGCAGAGGCTACATGATGCACTCATGCAGGGCTTCCTCCATTCACACCTCACATACTTGCTACCATGGTTTGCCATGGAAAGCCCACAGCAAAGAAGTCTGCAAACCACAGACTAACTCCCTGAAGTGATGAGTCAGAAACAAACAACAAACAAAAAACAAAGCCAAATCAGTCTTTCCTTTTCCTTTCTATTGTTTTCCCATGTACTATGTCATAGCTACAAAGACTGATGTGAGTATGGATTGCAGAGACAGTAATATAAAAGCTTGTAGCCTTACAGCAGGACCAGGTAAAATGTCACCGGGTAGGGCACACAACAACCCTCAAGAGATCCCAGACAGAAACGGTAACTCTCGGGTTCACAGAAAAGGAAAGGGGAATAGGGAAGGAAGCACGCCTGGGCAGTAAGCATGTGCGTAGAATGTGATGCTACTCCCCTAGGACTGAGGGCCTGGCAGACACTGGGGTCTTTGGGCAGGAGATGAGATCCTCTCAGAACTATTCAGGCACGATTCCATTCATGCTTGGTTTCTTTTAAATAACAGTTCGTAGTCATGGTCCCTGCTTTCTGCAACCAAGGTCCTGCTATCTGCTCTAGCCTTAAGTGGCTTCAAGACCTGGGGCGAGTGAGTCCATTCTCTCCAGGCTTTTCTTCCCTGTGCTTAAGAGAATAGATATGCTTCCAGTACTGCTGAAAAGGAGAACAAAGCACGGTGACTTGGGAAACATGTTCAGAGTCATATAGATAATAAATATGGAGTTACTGGGTAGTCTTGAAGAGAATCATCCAAAGGGAATATATGTGCTAAGACACCGGAACCCCCCCACAAAAAAAAACCTCTAAAAAGGTGAGACTCTAATGAAATATTTCAGTCCTGGGCTGTGAAAAAACGTGGAATCTTTCACCAATGATCAAGGGCACCTGAGATACCAAGGAAGATATCAAGGTTAGCAATTCAACCCTACTGGCTATGTGAAGATGAGAGGGGGAAGTGAAAGCCATAGTTAAAAGGAGATATCATTTTGAATAATAACAGTCATGTCTCTGTGAAGTAGCCATTGGTCTGGAAGGATGGCATGGATGGGAAGTAGCTTGTATACAAGCCTGGCTTGACAGACTTGAGTGTCATCCCTTGAATGCCAGAAGCAGTGGCACGCACAGCTAGAGAGATGGAGACAGGAAGATCTCTTGTGCTTGGTGGCCAACTACCCTAGTCTAATTGGTCATCAATGAGACACCCTTGTCGCAAAAGAGGTAGGCAGCATTCTAGAGATGGCACCCGAGATTGTCCTCCAGCCTTTTCATGCACATGCACATGCACTCACGCACACACACACACAGACACACACACACACACACACACACACACACACACAAACACACACAGAAGTGAGGTCTGGGCAGCAGCTACTGTTTCATATCTATGTTTGACCTGAAAAATGAACTCTTAAGAAGGTTGAGGGTCATTCAGCTTATGTCAAGATTTCCATTCAGGTGTGCTTCCCGCCATGCCTCCTCCACTCTTCCCCACACCACAAGACAAAAGGAACAACCTCAAAATCCAGACACGTTCTTGGGCAAGAAGTTAAGAAATGTTTGGTTGCAAGGGAGCTGGTGGCAGAGACATGAATGGTATTCAATCTCACAGAGAAGGGGTATACAGGTAGTTCAAGACACAGGCAAGAATGCAAGTCAGTGTCTTCAAAAAGCACAGACAATAAACAGGGAAACTGTCAGTTAGGGAGACAGCACAGACAAACAGAAACCAACTGTTACTGAGGGGCGTCACCTTATGTCACTTAATGAAGAGAAGCCTTGTCTCATCCTCCAATAATGTATTCTAAGGTAGGGATTATCAGGTACTTTGACAGGTCTTTCCAGAGACAATCAAAGGTGTTTGACATTGTCCAGAGAAGGTGGATTTCAACTTAAGCCACTGGCATGAAGAATAAAAGCTATTGGGAACCCATTTACTGCATCAGGAATAAACACATTCTCATCATTATGAATGAAAGCCTCCTTTACTGATGGGGACCCACTTCACTCAGTGGTGGGCCATTTCCCTGAGGAACCTTCATGGACAAAGCTCACCTCTGCTAGACGACCCTGTATGAGAGGGTCAGAAATGAGAGGAAGCTTAGCTCAAAGGGGAAGGTAAAGACAGATTTTGCAATGTGGAATCTAATTAGCCCAGAAAGTAGCACACATGCTCATTCCTGTTGCCCTGGCTGAGGGTTAATCTTGACTGTCAACCTGATGAGATTTAGATTTGCCATGGAAACACACCTCTGGGCATGTCTGTGAGGGACTTTCTAGAATGGGTTGTAGCAACCTAGATGTGAGCCGCTCCATTCTATTGGCTGAGGCTCTGACTAAATAAAAAGGAGGATCTGAGCTAAGCCACCAACATCCATCCCTCTCTGTCCCCTAACTATGGACAGACCCAACCAGCTGCTTCACCGCTCCACCATGCCTTCCCCACAATGACCTCCCTTAAATTGTGAACCAAAACAAAAGTCTTCCTTCTTTTTGTCACTTTTGCAGTAGTTAGTCATAGCAATCAGTAAAGAAGCAAATATATCTGGGGTGTCTGTTACGAGTTCCAAACCACATGTGGAAGAATGAGGACACTTAGGAACGAATCATGGCTGAACACTGCTCACCCTCATGGTTGACACTGACCTTGTTCCCATTGTTGTACATGGCCACCAGGCAGTAGATGTGGTAGATGTGGCCACACTTCGACAGCTTTCCTACCAGGTCAGGCTTGACTGTGGGCTGTGGGCCCTTGTAGCCAGAGGGGGCTGTGAGGCGCTCCATACAGATGGTACAATCCTGGCAAATGCAGAAGAACAGACAGGCATCAACTGTCATCCAGCCCAGGGAGGCACCAGAAAAGTAGTTCACCCTCTTCTAGAAATTCCACAAATCAGTCGTGCTGTGTTTAGCTGGGGGTGGGGAGGTTCTAAATATAGTGTTGTCTTAATTTATACAGGGGAGAAATTCCTCATATAATTCCCATAACATGCATACATGCTAATTTGGACTCATTGATTACATTACAATGATTTCCAATAGCTTGTCAACAGATACCATGACAAGCTTGTGCTGTACTTTATAGAGGTATTATGCTTCCCATGCATTAGAGGGGCTATCTAGATAAATCTATAGCCTATTTCTCAACACCAGCACCAGATTCTTTGCTATGGGTTCTGTTCCGGGCCTTATAGAGTGTTTAGAAATTTTTATGGTTTCTACCCATTAGATGTTAGTAGCACACTCCCTAGTCAGTCATCAGAACCCAGAGAATCTCCACGCAAGGCCACATGCTCCCTCAGGGACAAATCACCTCAGCTGAGAATCACTGGTCCATATCAAATCCATTCTAAAGGGAGTTCACATGACTTGGCATATTGTTCTACTCAGACTCAGACAGGCGTGGAAGGTAGCTTAAAATCATTTAGAATCTGCTAAATGGGACAAGTTAAACCGTAACTGCAGCTCAAAAGCTTAAACCTTGAAGTCAACATCAGCTAAATCTGTCCTGTGCCTGCGCCAAGACTTAGAAAACAGCATCTGCCACATCCTACTGAACTTAGGGACAGAGGGCATTCTCTTGGTGAAAGTGACCCGTGCCCCATATCCCCTGAACTCACCTCTTCTGGTGGGTGCCGGACCTTCTGCAGATACTTCTTTAGCACTTCCTCTGGGGTTTTACCTATGGGGACAGAAGAGTCACTAGGTCACCAAGTCAGATGAGATGGGATTAGGTGACCTACCTTGCCATTCTAGGTGCTTCAGAGAGGAGAGACAAGTTCAAAGAGAAAAGGATCTGGAAGGTAGCGGAGTCAGTTAAAGCGCTTGTCTTCCAAGAATGAAGACCTAAGTTGATCCCTGGAAACCTGTGTAACAGAACATGTTTGTAATTCCAGAGATAGGGAGTTGAAGTCAGGCAGAGATCAGGGGGTTGCCTACGGCCACTCTAGCGTAATTGGTAAGCCCCAAGCAAATAAGAGACCCTGTCTTTAAAAACAAAACAAAACAACCCAAGGCAGATGGCACCTACGAAATGATACTTAAGGCTGAACTTTGGTTTTCGTGTGCAGGCAGGCATGCAAGCACACACAAGCACACATACATGCATGTGCTCGCATAGGAGAAAAGGAGGTCCAATTATCTGGCACCAGTTTAAGGAGTATGAATGAGAGCAGAGGTTGTCCCAGATCAATCAAAGTGGCTTGAGGAAGGATAAGATTCTCCTGTCTCTCTTGACCTCTTTCTGCCCACTCTCTGACATGTCTGCTCATGTAAGCAAATCTGCATTTCTACGTGAGATAAATTGAGTTTCTCTTCCTGATAATCAAAGAGCCTAGACTTGCCCATATGATCCCTTGAACAAACAGACATGAAAAAACTTTGCACCGTTCTACAACTAACAGTCAGATGGGCTGCATTTCCAACTCGTAAAGTTCTATCTTAAGTTTCGTAACATGGTGTCACAGTCAAATTATTTTATGGGAAAGCAGGAAGTTGTGACCCCCAGTTTCAGGACAGTCCTTCCTGGCTTCAGATAGCGCTGTTGCTGCCAGCAGACACAGCCCAGCAGTGGGGAAAGGGTAAGGCTCCAGCAAACAAACTAAGAGCCACAGGGAGCAAGGATCTTCAGGAGCTGGCTCCTCAGGAAGAAAGCTGAACTGAAGGCAGGGGGTAGGATCACAGGGTTTTATAAAAAGTCACTGAGCAAAGAGATTCATGAAACCCTGGGCCATTCCTCTAGCTCTTCCAATCTGTTTTCTTACTCATTAATAGGAAAGATTGGTAGTACCTACAAAATGGGTGCTTTGACCATGAATGAGCTGATGGATTCACAGCCCAGTAGCGGTTTGCCAGAGAGACAGCATGTGCTATTAATAGTGCCAGAAGGAGGGCAGAAGTGTAAAGCCCTGTCCCGACTTATTGGACTAAGAATGGGCATGTGAGTTCATTGAAGCAGAGAACTTGAAATGGACTGTGAAAGTAGGACAGAGGATTGGGAAAGTTTAGCGGACAACAGCCAAAAGCCGAGAGGCAAGGCCTTCTCTCCCACTGCCCCATTTCTCTTGAAAAAAAAAAGGGCTTCTATTAATTGAGAGTCCATTGCCTATTGCCAGGTCATGGGCCAAGTGCTACACACAACCATTATGACTCAAACTTCACAGGACATTTCTAAGTTGAAGGCTTAGGAGAACATATCATTTCATAACCAACAGCAGCAAGCAGAACAGCTTCCTAAAGCCAAGGAAGGTGCCCTTGCCCTTAGTAGCTGGATTATGGATAGGTACAGGGTGATTTGTGAAAGAGGGTTCATAGAACCAAAGGTCCGAGTCTCCAGAGGGACATAAAAGAGTGGTTACTTCTCAATTGTCACAGGCCCATTACAGCCTACACTTGCTGATTTCGGGCATCACAAAGACAAGAAGGCAGAAGTTCCACCCAACTAGGTACTGACAAAGGTCAGACTTGATGCAGTGTTTCTGACACCAAAGCCATGTCTCTCTTCTAACATGCAACACTTAATATTTTCACGCTTCTGCTGTTGTTGCCTTGTACATTTATGTGTCTCCAGGTAGTTCTTTCTGACCCATACTTAACCCTCTTTGGTAGACTCATCACAGTCCACTAGCCCAAAGTGTTTAGCAGATGCAGAAGTGACAGCCCAGGAGGCTAAGCCATGGCTTTGACCTTGGTGCAGGTAGAGCCAGGGCTGGAGGTCCAGTCTTTCACTCCAGGTGTCTAACCAGAAGAAGATGCCTGTACCTTTCTTAGCCTGTTTTTTGGTGGTCTTGCGGCTTGTGTTAGAGACCCCTGGGATGGACTTTATCTCACTCTTGCTGACAGGGGGCGGGTGGAGGACCAACTTTGGTGGACGAGTGAGACACACAGGCAATCCCGCTGCACTCATGAGGATCCCGGTGATTCCTGGAAGGGGCAGGGAAGGGGTGAGGAAGGGCCGAAGAATGTGCTCCCAAGATTCCCCACACCCTCCCTCCGGCTCATTCACTCTCCTCTCCAGCCGACACTATTTATAATTCATGCATTCTCTATGCACACATATGCAGTGGCATGCTTGGGCGTGTCAATGGGTAAACAGTACAAGTCAGCTTTTTTGTAAGTTCTTCAGAAGTCAACCACCTACCTCACTCAAAAAAATTACTAAGTTGTGCTTTTGTTCTAACCTCCCCATTCTCTTATCTTCCTCTCCTTTTAGGAACACATCTGTGTCTGGGACTTCTGCATGACTATGGGCATGAAACTATCCATTAGCCTGGCATAACTGAAGGCAGCAACTCTCCCTTCTCTCAGAATCTACCAGTAGGTACTAGTTCAACAGGGATGTGCAGGGTGCTCTGCGGCCATCCCCAGTCCATGCCTGGCCAGTGACAAGTCATTCTTATGTAGGCCCAGTGTAGGCACCCACAGCTACTATAATCATGGTGGAACTGCCTATGTTACACTGAGAAGGTAGAACCAACAGCCCTCCTCCCTGTCTTCCACATCTTCCACTCTTCTCACCCCCTCTTCTGTGATGTTCCTGAACCTTAAAGGGGTTGGTCACCTTGCCTTGTGAGACAAGGTGTCATGGACCTGCAGCTCACCAGGAAACTGGTAGTCAGCAAACTCTAGGAACCTGCCACTCTTTGCCTCTGCCTGACTTCACTATCCCCATTTCCAAACAAAAAGAACAGGGATTCTGGGATAGAATGTTTGTCCTTATGCTTGCCTGTCAAACACTTTATTAGATGAGCTATCTCTCAAGACCCCTGGCATGCTCAGCTTTTAGAACCACCCGCTGAGTTTTCCTGTTCAGATCCTAAGATCTCATTTTCTTCAGTTAGCATCCAAATTCTCTCCTCTTTCTAAATATGTGCTCACTTGCTAGTCCATGATTCTGAGTTTTCAGTCTATGTCAGACAAACCCAGTTTAGTTAGCTCTTACCTGCCAAGGCAGGATTAACAGGGCTGGACCCATTCAAGTTTTTCACAGGCACAGTGGGAACCCTGTAGAAGGAACAGGCAGATGTATTATGGCTCTGACAAAAGGAACAAAATGAACCAGTGTGGTGTTTAAACCTACTAAAGTGCGGTGGGTTCTTAACAGATCAGTGGGAGGTGAGAGGTTCAAACTGAACTCAGATCATGACACCCTCTGCTCAGAACCTGAGCATGCAGAACAGGTCTAGGATGCCCACGGTCAAATCAAGGAGTTTCCAGCTCTGCATTATCTGCCAATTCCTCCACCTCAGTCTTCTTAGCCTCTGCCAGCCTTTTCCCATCACTGTTTTACCCTCTTTTCTTGCTGATCCTCACCCCTGATCCTCATGCCTGCCTAAGCACCTTTAGAAAACGTTGTTTCCTCTACCTAAGATGTTCTTCTAGGACACTGCCCATTTCTACGTACACTCCCTTAGTTTTGGCTAAAACACAGTTCAGCCAACATCAGAGTTGCATCCCTATCCCCAAATCCATGCACCACAGGAATCCACACTCCACCACCCCCACATTCCTCAGAGAGCAGAGATGTTGCAATCCCTGGTCCAGCATTTGGAAACCACTGCCTGAACAGCTGTCACTTCTCCTTGTCCCAGAATCGTATAAACACAAGCCCAGTCTCCTCCACTCACTGACCTCCCCAGCTCTGGAGAGGAGCCCACACAGCTGCCTGGGAAAAGCCAGGCCGCCCACGGGGAAGTCACTAACAGTAAAAATACAAGACCGTAGAGATGGGGCTTGTGCCATTCCCCTTTGCCACCCAGGCTTCCACAGCTGGCTTGGAGAAGCCAGTGGGCCTGGAGAGATGCCTCTGAAGCCAGAAAGCCTGAGAATCCAGCTGGGGTAGGGCAGTGCTGGGAAGTCAGAAGGAAGAATGCAAAATTTATTTATTTGTCTATTTGAAATGAACTCATTGAACCCTACTTTGGGACAACCATGCTTAATGCTGGAGGTGCAGCTGTGAGCATGGCACCCCATGGCTCTTCCTCTATGGGCTAAGATTCACAGGGCTCATATCTGGCTGGGGCAATCCTAATTGTTCAACAACAGATAAACCCACTCATTCCTCCCAGCAATCTACACAGGAGTGTTACAGTCAATATCACTGTATAAGTAACAAAATTGGGGCATACAGAGGTTATGCCAACTAGACTAAGATTGCACGGGAGTCCTACACACAATATCTGGCTCCAGAGTCCTTTCACTCTTCCTCCCATGATTCTAAGCTCTGCATTGCTCCATGCTGTAATGAACAAAGGCACCGTTGGGACAGAAGAAAGGCCTAATAGCCAGGTCTCTCTATTGCTCACAGGTTCAGTATGATGAGCTTCCTCTGTTGCCTTTCCATGAAGACAGAAACAGTGAAGCTCATAAAAGCATGTGATGTTGTGTATCTGGCCAAACCTAAAGCTACTTTTCTTTCCCAACTGTCGCCTGAACAAAGCAAGACCGGATGTGGGGAGGGGAACGCTGTCTTTAAAATAAAAGTCACTAGACCAAGGAAAGGGGAACAGACTTGATTCCCGGTTCTGTAAACGACCAAGCACTGCAAAAAACATGAAGTCAGCCAACTGCTTGAACCTCAGGGATATGGGGTTAGAATGTGTCCCCTTGGCAACTTCTCATTACACTATCTGAGAGGAAAGGGAGTCAGAAGCACAGGATCCCTTCCAGGACAGATTTACCTCTAAAAGAGCCGGCTTTCTGTGGTAAGTCCTCTGGCAGCCACCAGGGGACCGCATGTGTCACACAGCGCCGCACCTGCCTCCTTTTACCACCGCCACAGGCCCCCACCTCAGCTGATAAAAAACTGTGATCTGAGTGACAAAGGCCACCTTTGTTTCCACAAACCGGACTGGCAGGTTTCCACACACTATCTGGTCAACCAGGAAGTACTCCAATCCTCAGAGTAGCCCGGGAATTGTGGAGTGTAGGAGGGTCTGGAGAGATATAGGGGAAGCCTGTTTGTAGAACCCCTGACCACTCAGGAACACGTTGGGATGAAACTGTGGGGCCAACCTGCCTCTGTGTCAGGCAGGGCATAATCTGGTCCCTGGACTGTGCGCTGCAGTGGGGCTCAGTGGAGGGCAGGGCTGTATGCTTTACCAAACACAAACACCCAACAGAGAAGAAATGGAAAGTGACTGCCCACATCTGTACACAGCCTGCTTTGCCTTTGGCAGCGCTGGCCGGCTCCTCAGTATTCTGTGATCACATATGCTTGCCTTTACCCCAGCTGTAAACAATCCCCCCACACCCCGCCCCCGATAAATGTCTGCTCCCTTGGGGTCCCTGTGAGGCTACAGGATCTAGGTCAAGTAGTTGGTAAACAGCTGAGCCTTGTGCAAATTTGGGCAACTGTTTACACTTTTATTTTACAATTGTCGAAGGACTTGATTTCTGCCACTTCCTGCTTTAATAATCCAGTTTTCTCACATTCTTGAGCGCAGGGTATCAGGTATAAAGAGCAGAGTTGAAAGCCTAGGCATTGCTAGGGACTGTGAGGAGGCAGCACCTGCCTGCCCCTCCCCCATGGTTCCTGGTTAAAATGAAAACCCCAGAAAACCTGTCCTCTGCCCTTGGGCCTCCGCTATCTGAGCCCAAGCCCCTCCTTCTGTGAGGCAGCAGTCCAATAGCAAGCTTCCTTCTCACATCCTCCAGGCAACTGAACCAAAGCCCTTGGACCTAGTCATGTACTGGCCAATCAGAAGACAGCCCTTCCCCCATCCTCTTGGGAAGTTACCAGTTACGGTGGATCCAAGTTTTTATTTCCATTGATAAAGTAACACTGAGAGGAGCTGACACGGTAAAGGGAAGGGGGCGTGAATGGGGCGGGAGATATCACTGCAGACCCCATGTGGAGAAGTCTAGTGTTTTCTGAGTTATTCACCAACCCTGGAAGCCTCCTGAAGGACAATAGCCTTGTCTCTAAGGCAACCAGCAACCATGCCTAGCTGGAGGTAGTGAAGCCTGGACTCTGAGGGGAGAGGGGTGACTGCTGCCCCGCACAGACCTTCCCACCCCTTTTAAGAACCTCCTGCTTGTGTCTGAATAATTCGCTGCGTCTTTTGTCCCCTGCCAATACTTTCTCTTCACCCCGCACTGCCTGCCATCCCCAATCTTCCTTTTTCCCCCCTTTCCTGTGGGAAAGTTGCTTGAAGAGGTCATGGGCAGAGGGGATGGGGACCGGGCTGTGTAATGACAGAAGGTTGACGGCAATGCCCGACAAAGAGGATAACACATGCTCATTAGTGGCCAAGAAAAGCGCACGGGAAGATGGCCATGGGGTGCAGGAGGTGGAGAAAGGTGAGAAGAAAGGGCTGGAAGACAGAGAGAGGTGGGAGGGGCCCCTTTCAGAAAAACATAGCAAAAGCAACTCATTTCTATAGCCCTTTTGAAACTGTGCTGCCTGGACTGCACTCACTTCTCCAGCTTGGCAGGGGAACAAAGAAAAGAAATGAAGCCTGTTAAGTTCCTCAGACTCATTGTAGCTCAGGGTGACCTCGGGGTATCTGTCTCCATGATGGCATGGGGTCACTGGGGCATTTGTCAAGGGGACAGAAATGAAGTGTAAGTTGGATTGGCTCAGCCTAGCCTTAAATTCAGTAACAACACAAGGGTATAGTCATTAGAGTCTTCATCATCATCATCATCATCACCATCACCATACCACCACCACCATCATCATCATCACCATCATCATCATCATCGACAGCCTAATACCCATTGGACTCTGTGAAGTCTCTGAACTGAAGGCTTCATTTAACCCACATGGCAACCTTAGAAATGAAGTACTATTATAATATCACTCAACAGCTAAGAACACTGAAGACAGAGGAAAGAAAACATTCCAAGTGGCACAGCAAGGAACTGGGCTCAGGCTCAACACTCAGGGGTCTCCTATATAGAAAGAGCCTAGATACACACAGACCATGTGCTGGAACTCAGCTAGAGCACCCAGCACTCTGCTGCAACCCAGTGTAGAGAAGCAGAGTAGCAGCAGGATCCAGGTGCTTCTTCCCCTCTGTCCCATACTCCCCCACGGAGGAAGCCATGCCCATCCCATGCCTCTGACTAGCATTCTAAACTGCCTTCACCGTCACTGAAGCTTTAGCCAAAACAATGACAGAACAGTGGAAAAAATCTTATGTTCCAGCTTCTCTGTACAACATGAGTTGGGTGAAACTCTAAGGGAAGATATCTCTCAAGCAAAGCGCCCATGTTTAAAATATATCAGCAAAAGAAGTGGGCTGCCATGGGTAAGCACATCTGGGACTTGTCGATGAGTGAATTCTATCCATAGAGGGTTTCACAATGATTCCATGAGCAGGCTATGCAAACTCGGGATCATCATTTGACATATAAGGACACGGAACCTTGCTAAGATCCCGGGGCTTACACAAGTGAGAGGCAGGAAGAGAGGCTGCTCCAGCCCAGTCCTCCTCCATTCAACTCTGCACCTTCTTTCATTTACCGTCCCTATGCTAACACTCTGTTTGGAGACCCAGCTGAGTGTCTATGGTGTTGCCTTGGAGCAGCCTGGATTTTCAGCTGAGGAACTCATTCCAGCTTTAAAGCCTTTTCAACCAACTGGGGCACAGGGTAGCCGCAGGACCAGGCCTCTGGAGAGAAAGGGAAGGCTGCTGAGTGAAATGGAAGGACAAGAAGCCAGCATGTCAGGCAAAGGCTGCTGCAGCAGTGCAGGGAGCTGGGCATTCCTGTTTGGTCGATGAGGGAGATGGGGAATGGAAGAAACACTAACGCACCTGCAATGGCACCAGCATGTCAGGAGAATGCTAAGAAGGGCCATGAAAGAAGCAGTCCTTGCTTGGCACCTACTTAGGCCTGTACAGAGATAAATGCCTGGTCGGGAAGGGGGATTTCAAGGCCTGATTTTCTTTATCTGTGAAATGGGACAATGTCTCCAGAGTCATTACCAAGATTATAAATGCGATGCTAAAAGTGTCAAACCAGAACACAGTGAGCTGAACTAATGCTGCCTGAGGCGTTCTACCACAATCATCTGTTCTCCTCACTGGGACTGAAACATGGGACTGCCCCATGTTTCACCAATGATTAAGTCAGAGCTCCATGGGGTGGATCTGGCTTCAGACCACATGGCAAATAAGAAGACCCCAGTTAGATCCAGATCTCTTGGTGCCCTGATATGAAAGCCCTCCTTGTCCACACCATGCTGGCTTCCACCTGCCAGAGGCAGCTCAGCCTGAGAAGACTAGCTGTGTCTGTCTTGGCCAGTCCCTCTTGCTATCTGACCCAGAAGTGAGTCACACGCTACCCCTGAGGTGAGTGAGTGCTCTGTGATAGCCAGGAAAACACCTACCCCGAGGCAATCAGCACCCGGGACTGGGCAATGGCCAGTCGCTGCAGATTGGACCGATTCAACGTGGTCAGGGCCACCCTTCCAGTCTTCCGGTTGCTTCCCTGTGGGCTGGCGGGGGAGCCTACAGTCACCCCAGCTGGCGTGTTAGAGACTTGTCTCCGGATCACCTGGGATGGGGCAGTCTTCCCTGGGCCCCGGATGGTGCCAGTGGTGTCTAGTGGCTTTGCCCCAGGGCCAGGTGGCTGGGGCAGCTTGCCCACTCCAGAGGGGGCGATGTTTTTTCGCGCTGCTGGAGGGTGAAGGGGCCCCGTGCTCCCATGGACAACAGCAGCCTTGACACTCATCACCAAAACACACTGTGGACAGGAGCAAGGTGGTGCAGGGGAGGGCGTGGCCGGCCCTGGGCTGACTGGCCAGGACTGAGCCTTTGGTACAGTGCCCGTGACCATGGGGTAGATGAGGTCTAGTCGGCGGCGGACACGGCGTTGGCGTTGGGTCTGCCTGTTGATCTGGCCCATGGTGCTGAAGTCTATTATGTAGCTGAAGCCAATGGAAGTGAGGTCTATCCATGGGTGCTGCTTCTCATAGGCATGCTGGATGGTGATGCCGACTTCCATGTCATAGGGCGTCCAGGAACCATTGTCATTCTCCCACTCCCACACCACACCCTTCCCAGGGGCCGAGGATGGGTCGTAGTAGTTTCTGCGAACTGGACGGAGGGTCCCTGTCAAAGTAAGACAGTGGAGGGGTTAGAGACTGGATAGAATCCCACTGATTTGTATTAGACTCACATGAAAACATAACAGATGCCCTACTGTGTGGCAGGTAATGTGTCAGTTTTGAATAAGGCTCATTCAGAGAATTGTAGGGACAATCCAGGGTAGAAGTAGATGAAACCACAGGGAGGGCAGGTGAAGCATTGCCAAACAACAGAATGTACCTCCAAGCTTGGGGTTCGGGGGCATTGGTTTTCAGACAAAAATCAATTCACTTTCAGGCTAATACAAAATGCCTCAGCCAGCAGTAGTTCAGAGAAAAAGGATAACTCCTCCCTGGGAGCGTTTACAAACAAACAAACAAAAGACTAAAGGTGACTCATTTACATAATGAATGAACATGAATTCACATATGCCAGGATTTCTCCTGAATGGCCAGTAGCTCTGACCCAGCAGAGAGATGCCCTCATACATAGAACTGCTCACAGGCTATCTCTGTTCCTTTATATGTGCCTGTACCCCGGGCTATGGAGGAAAGGAACCCAGAGCTTTGGAAGTCCAGAAGAAAGGGGGACAACTGTGTTTCCATCTAACAGGCCAGAGGCTGTGGCAATGAAACTCACCACGGCTCCTTCAGAGCACATGAAAAGAAAGGAAGAACTGGGTTGGTGATTGGCTCCTTGGGTAAAGAAACTTAATTCTAAGCCTGATGGCCTGGATTTGGTCTCCAGGACCCACTGGCGGAAGGAGAAACTGATTTCCATAAGTTTTCCTTCAACCTCCACACATATGCCATGGCTGAACCCATCTCCCCTGTCCTGCCAGAACAAATGTTTTTTAAAAAAATTTTTAATACAAAAAACTGTGTTATTAGGAGATGGGGCATCTTCTTGAGTGAACTTTCCTGTTTCCCAGAATTAAGCCTTTTATCGGCAAGAATAACATTCTTAATGGTCACAAGAATCATTTAATAATTATCTAAGATTCCAAGAAACTCAACCCTTCTAAAGATAGCATCCTCTTCATTTGATGGTCCCCCTGCGGGTTAGAAAGAGCCAGGGTGATTACAAGTTAATAGGACAGCACAGATGACCCAGCAGGACAGCAAGAGAACTGGTCTAACTCCCCTCCCCAATCCCAAATTCCGTCTACAATCAAGACTCATTTCATGGCAGCAACATCAAAGCTCAAGAGTGAAGAGGGCTTTGAGATGCTGGGGGGTCCCTCTATCTGCCAATGTAGGCTCCATCTGAGGAAGTGGTGGGAAAAGGCTCCCCTTTCCTGGCCTCTGACCCAACCCCTCCTCCAACCCAGAGGGAGACACCAAGACTGGGACAGAATCCCATTCAAGGGAGAAAGAAAGGAACAATGGTTATTCAGGCCTTTGCCAGGGTCATAACCCACTCCCCACCCCATCTTCAAGCCCCTTAATGACCCAAAACATCAACATTCAGAGAAGCAGAACAATCCTCTATTCAGTGCCAGGACCTCTGCTGGGGGCCCTGGGGTCTCAGGATGGGGGTGTTCCTGGGTTAGCCTCTGTTTCCTTCCTTAGCAGCAGGTCAGCTTTCTGGGGAACAAAGCACAGGGTCCATGAGGAGCTTCCATAGCTTCCTGCTATGGGAGGAAGCCTCCTTTCCTCATCTCTTAGGTTTCTACACAGCTATTTCAGCAGGTGGACTTGAAAAATTAAATGAAGAAACAAGCATAAAACTACAAATAGGAACGTGTCACACAGCACGTGTGCAAGCAAATGGATTGGTGATTATTATTGTGGTTCATCCTGAGGCATTATAGGGAAAGTGCAGTGCAGTTTAGAGGACTCGTGTGTGTGTGTGTGTGTGTGTGTGTGTGTGTGTGTGTGTGTGTACATGAAATCACTCTGTTCTTCTTTGCCTTTCTTTCCACTAAGACAGCCACTCCCAGGTACCCACTCTGTACAACTTCCATGGCAATCTTGTAAAGCATCTTTACAGATAGGAAAATTAAGTTCAGAGAGTTTAATGACACTTTTTAACATTCTCTCAAGAGAACATGGGCCATGCACTGGACTAGTCCTTACAAATCCATTTTTAATCATTTGCTCTGATTGGGCTTTAGACAATTCAGTTATCAATCCTGGAAAAGTCTGAACATTGTCTCTTAACTCCCTAGACCAATTCCTGGTTCCATACACAGGTTCCTAGTCTATCTCCTTCTATCCTCTGTATTTCCTGCTACTTCTGACAAATGGAGACCTCCTAATCTTCATGCATTCCATTGCGGCTCCCCAACTCTTCACTACAACCTCCCCACTTACACCCCTTTCCATACTCACCTCCTAAAACTCTCCTCTCTTTTACTTCTTGTACCACTGTTCATCTGTTCTTGAAATGTTCTAGTCGAACCCCGCCCCTCAGGAAGTTGGAGGTGCAGAACTTGACTGATTGTTTTCAGATGGCTAAGCTTACTGTTGTAGGTGCTGAGTGGGGGCAGGGATACAGCTGTGTAGCTCTTTGTAGTCCACTCCCTAGTGCTATGTCTGGCAGCTATAAAAGCTCCATAAAGTGTGTGATGATTGACTGAAGACTCTGGCTACTATCATGAGTATCATTGATCGCCTATTGTTCAGCATCCCATTAGTTGCTATGGAGAAAGCAAAACTCAAGCATTCCTCAAGCAGAGTACAGTCTCCAAAGGAGTTAGGAGTGTGAGTGGCTGTTGATGATTCAAAAGGAGCCAAAAGATGTCAAGGAGATGCAAGGTGGCAGGAGAAATGACTACCCCCCCCTTCTCTGTTTAAATCTTCCTACAGTATTTGCTTAGGCTAGGACAAAATCACCACAGCTCCTTCTCCCCACATTGGCTGCACACATTTCTTGCATACTGACCTCCAGTCTCTCCCATTGCTCTTCTTTTCTGCCCCTGGGACTCTTCACGATGCTAGGTCCTCCCTCAGCAAGTACTTTGTTTGCTGTTTCAGGTTAAATAAAGCTTATTTCGCCACAAGGAAATTGCTGTAACCAAGTCAAAAATCCTACTTTTTAATAACATGGACTTCAATGTGAAGTTTACCTGATTATCTATGTGGCTAGTTAGATGGAAACCTGCCTTCCTCCCTAGAACCTTAATCTGGTGACAGTGGGCACAAAACTGTTTAGCCTAGTTCTGTCCCAAAGGCTTGACATATCCTGGGGGTTCAATTCATAATGATCAATAGCCGAAGTAATGATGGTTTGCAGAACATTCGAAGAAATAGATGGCAAATGACGTAAGTCTTAAAAAATAAGGAGAATTTCCATAGTCAAATGGTAAGAAAGGACATTCCTTCAAGGGGGACCCATGTGAATAGGTGGAGCAGAGAAGACCTCAGTACCACTGGAAACACTTAAGGCACAGAGGAGCAAGTTTGAGCCCTGGCATGGAAAGTCTAGAACTTCAAGCTGTGATGGACTTTGTTTCCGGGTGGTGAAGAGCTAGTGGAATGTTTTAACTGTGACAAGACTGCATTTGTTCTCTTGATCAGTTCAGAGTGAGAGGATGCCTGGTGGAGAAATAAAAAAGAGAGCTGGGGAGACCCCACAGAGAGGACTGGGAGGACCTGAGCCTAGACAGCTGGGCACTCTGCAAATGAAGTTTCAAGGCCACTTGCTCATAATCCCCAGGGATCCAGTCATGACCTCAAGACCCAAAAGCCTTGGCCTGGGAATCCACTTGTCTTCATGTACATTAAAATTCCAACTGATGGCTTCATATCTCACATCCCAGGACATATTTGCCACCCAGGTTCTGGGTAAGAGAATGAGTCAAAGAATCCCGAGGTTGACCACAAGAAAACAGCAAAATGGTAGCAAGCAGAGGAATGTGAAGATGAGTTAATTTTTGGAGACAAGAGCTGCTGAATTGAGTTCAGTCCTACAGGATAGTCATTGAAAATACATAACCTCAAAAACGCAAATTTGAGATTTGAGAGAAGATGAGATCTCACTTTCTGGAGCAGTGGTTCTTAGCCTTCCTAATACAATTACTCATGTTGTGGTGACCCCCAATTATTTTTGTTGCTACTTCATAACTGTAGTTTTGCTGTTATGAATCGTAATGTAAATATCCGATATGAAGGATAATTAATATGTGATCCCTGTGGGGAGTGTGATGCACAGGTTGAGAACCACTGCTCCAGCGACTGCTCTGTTTGGATTATCCTCACCCTGGGCTATTCTAGAATCAGGACCACAAATTAGAAAGTCTGAAGAAGCTCCATCTTGTCCTATGGTGTGATGGACCAGGGAGAAGCTTTTTAATATGGTAGAAATAGAGGATATTCACAAGCTACAAGGAAGGAGAGAAGGAAAAGTTGCTTTCTTCCAGGTACCCAAACATAAGCATCAAAAAGTATCCAAGAGGTTTTGTGTCCTGGCAAACAGAAGACAGTGCTCCAGGAGTGGGCTGAAGTCACTAAGATACATAAGCCACACCTGTGTTTTTATAGAATACACTGTCCAAGCCCTAAGCTTCTCTAACAAGCACCACCTCAGCTCAGTGTAGAATGTTCCATTTAGGGTGACATCTTGGATGTTCTATTACTGTTATGTTCCACATGCCTGCAGCCACACAGGGAATCAGTGGACAATGTTCACAAATGCAGGGAAGGGACATGGGACGTGTCATTAGACTCTTAGCTCTGCCGTTTAGTAACTTGAACCCATGAGCAATTCAAGCTCTTTCAACTTGTTCCTTTAAAAAATGGGAGTAACATTTTTCATATAATCTTTGTGAAGTATCAGCAAGACACCTCCACAACTTGCTTGGCATATTCCAGACACATCTCCTCTATACTGGAGCATCCACATGGCCATCCAAATGTCTCCCTCCTCCACCCCTGTGCATAGATTAGGTAGGAAACAATAGGAGAGATTTTGTCAATTCTTGTAATACCACTCACTCCACTGGACCCTTCTCATTGCATCAGTGATAAAAGAGATAGCCTAGTCCTGAAAACTTAGAGCTGGAAAGACTTCACTCTTGCACCAACCTATTTTATTTTCATTAGCATCATTGTTGGTGCTGGGGGGTTCTGCCCATGCACCTGTGGATGCCTATGCTGGAAGAAAAAGGTCTTTGAAGGCTTCTCTTCAATCTACAAAGAAAAAGACCTGAGCACCTAGGGAAAGGCCTCACTACGAAAGAAAAGAGACAGTAGAGGACTTTGGATGGAGAGACCTCCACCAAGACTTATAGAAATGACTGGTTTCTACCCGTCTCTCTTCTTACTTTCTAAATATTCTTCAGTCCGGATGCCTAGTGAAGACTAGCCTAGAATGTAAATCAGCTCCCATCTGCAAGAGTCTGAGGAAGGAGGACCCAGGGCAAACAGAAGCTGGCACATGGGTGTCTGCAACCTCCCAACCATCTCCCTGGAGACAGTCTGGATGCAGCCAAGAGCTCTGAGGAATGGAGAGACCTAAGACTAGGTATCCAAGCATACAGTTCTGAAAAGAGAAAGCTCTCATGTCAAATGCCTATAAAACAAGACAACCAAACAGAGAGTGATTGCTGCTAGGCAGGGAACTTTGAGCTTGTCTGTCTTCATAGGGATTTTTCTGGTTCCCAGCTTTAAAGTGTGGCTTGGGGACAATGGGTAATTTAATTAAATATTGCCAGGGCTTGGCTGAGGTTGCCTGGGAGTTGGTGGCTTAAAGTTTCTACCATGTCACAATCTTATCAATGGTCTATATTCAGAGGAACTGAGTTCTTGTGTCATCGAAAAAGGAAGCACAAGGGGGGTCAGAACTGACAAGAAAGAATTCTAATTTGCAATTATAAGCTCCCCGACAGGCATAGCCTTTCTAGGAATTAAGCCTCATGCTTTCAGCACCCCAGCCTAGCACTTGTCATAGGGGAAAGAGTTACCTAGGAAGTGATCTTGATGCAGGAAAGAGGGGATGAAACCAAAGCGGCATGTATGTGAAACACACAAACATAATTTTCAAAAGAATTCAGGCTGGAGAAGTTGGTGCACGTCCAATTCTAGCACTGGGGAGACTGAGACACATAGCTGGCCAGTTTGAGGGCAGCCAGGATAAATACTTAGACCATATTTTTTAAAGGGGTGCAGACACAGAAGAAACAGGTCAGTGGCAGAGTAGTTGCCTAGGATCATGGCTATTTCTCAGCTTCAACATAAAACAGAAGCCGCTCCAGCCCCAAGTGACCTGCTATAACACTAGGCCAGAGGTAACTGACCCCTGAGAAGAGCTACCAGCAGTCAGACCCTGGGACAGAGGGTCTGTCACTCATCCCAGGTTCTCCAGAACTTCACTTCTGTCAAGAGCAACTTCTACCTTGTGGATGCTCTTAGGTCTATCCATGTTCCTCTTGGAGAGCCCCATTAAGTCACAGATTAAGCCTCCAGCTCCCTAACAGTGGGGCAGGGGATGGGAGCAAGTCCATTACTAGCATAGCTCTCCATATGCTGCACACATTTAGTCTGAAATAGAAGAGCTAAACTTGCTGTTTTATTTTGAGCAGGCCTGGAAATCTGTCAGGTGGTCTGTTGACCCCACCTCCAGGGCTCAGCCGCACACCCACGACACACCCTCTATCTGAGGCCTCACCTCCATAACCTCCACCAAATGCATGAAGACTTCTTAGGCTCAGGCTACGCTTGATCCTTTCTCCCCATTTCCCAACATTACTGTTTATTTTCTCTTCCTCTCTGTCTCTTAGCCCCTCTTCCCCGCTTTCTCTGATAACGCCAAACAGACGTTAAAATTCCTAGAACTTTTTTTTTCCCCCTCCAGAAAGTTCTCCTCCATTGGCCAGGGTCATACAGTTCTTGGCAAAGAGGTTTTTGAGAGTTATGACCACAGATCACAAGAGGGAGGAACTACACCTCTTTCCCATGACAATCCCAATTAGCACACAGGATGTGAGGGCTTTCCTAGGAAGCTAGAGGACCTGTCCAGCAGCTGTTCCCTGAGCCACAGGGCCCCCTCCTCCTCCTCTCCTCTTCCCCCTCCCCACCACACCTGCTCCAGGCTCTGCAGTTACACCCTTGGGAAAGGCCACGCAGAATTCCAAAAATGACCCCCAATTGAAGACATTACTCTCTGGAGACAGAACCGTGTCCTAAGCCATCCGTTAAGCCTGAACAAACTAGAACCAAAGAAGAGAGCACTCTGCTTTTCTTCTCTCAACACTGGCTCCCAACCCTCACTCTAACCTATGCAGCTCCCTTCCTGAAGGGGATCTAAAAGGGCTGCACAGCTGGGAGATTTGTGGCAGACTTGGTGGCAGCTTGGTTTTTATGGAAAGATGAGAGTTTAGTGCCTTGGGAAGCCAGAGTGGTGGTCCTCGTGTGCTATTTAAAAAAAAAATCCTGGGGACAGTTTCTTCTTAGCCTTCCTTCTTTTCCTCCCCCTCCCTCTCTCCCTCCTCCTCCTCCTTCTCTGTGGACAAAGGGAGCAGCTTCCCTGCCAGGCATTCCAGAGCCCAGTCCTCCCGCCTCCTCTTTCCATCTGCTCCGGCCTGTTGGCCTGTTGCTTCAGTGCTCTGAGTGCCTAAGCAGAGGCATCTGTGGATGCCACTACATCCAGGATGCACCGTCCTGGAACCCATGCTCCACTCTCTCTCCCTGTATCGTCCCAGCACTTTCATTCAATGGACTGTAATTAGAGATTGGGGATCCTTATGCCTCCCCCAAGTCTCACACTAGGGAGCTGTCAGTGGGAAGTCTCGGTCCATAGAAGAGGGCCATAGACGTTAAAGTTGAAACGAGGTCGGGGTGGGGGTGGGGTGGGGGTGGGGGTGGGGCAGGTGTATGGTAGGCCCAAAGGTGCCTGAGGCAAAGAGGTGTGAGCCAAGGGGCTCAAGTAGTGTCTTGCTGAAGAGTCAGCATTTCGGGAGGCCGGGACGGGGGGTGGGGTGGGGTGGGGTGGGGGGGAGCTGGCTGCAAAGCCCAAGAGTTCCTGCACAAAGGGCCACTAGGAGCTGAGGGGGCATAAAGGGGTCTCCTATAGATAGGGTGAAGCTGGGTTGCATTATCAAGAAAAACACTTTAAACTACTTGCAAGGACATTTACTTGGAGGTAGTCTTGGGATTCTGTGAAGATCTAGGGAAGAGAAGCACCTGCCCTCAACACCTATAGCTGATGCCAGTAAGCAAAGCTGGTCACTGGATGGATCACAGCGGACCCACGAGGCGAGAGCTCCCGGGACAGACAAGGGATGTGGATGGCTCACCCGTGTCTTGGCGGAACTGGTTCATGGACTGCAGGTCGATGATGTAGGGTGCGAGCCGGCTGTCCACCTGGCCCAGCACCACGCTGCCCCCGGCGCGGGGACCAGCGCGCACCACCGCCTCGATGTGGTGGCTCACGGCTGGACTGTAGGGACGCCAGCGGCCGTGCTCGTTCAGCCATTCCCACACCACCACGGCCGAGGCCAGGAGCATGGCGAGCCCGGGGCTGCGGCGAGGTGCTGGCCGCCTCCCGGGCCCGGCCTTCTGCGCTTCCTCCGGCGCCGCCGCCTCCGGGTCTCAACCGCGCCCCCCGGCCCGCGCCCCTCCGCTGCGGGAAGCCTCAGCAGCAGCCCATGGGGGAGTCCGCAGCCGCGTAGGCACCAGGACGCGGACCCCGGGGCCGCCCGCTTCGGACTGCGCTCCGCCGGGCTCCGCCGCCGCCGCTGCCGCTGCTCCGAGGGGTCCAGAGGCTTCATGCAAAGGCCCGGCCCTGCGCACTCGCCGCCCCGCCTTGCAAAGCCACCCGGGGGTGCGCGGCCCGAGCGCAACGTTGCACCCTCCTCGCACTAGTTGCGCCTCGGGCTCCGCGGGTGCCCGCGTGGATCGCGCCGCACGGTCACGCCCTCCGCCCTCTCTCCGTACGGAGCAAGGCGACCGCGGTGGCACAGCTCCCCCTCCCTGCGGCTCCGCTCAGTGGCTGCAAGAAGGAGTCGCCCCTCCCGGGCAGAGCGCCAAGGCGAACTCGCACCCGAGGAAGCGTCCCTGGTCCCCCGGTGCCGGGAGCACACGCGCCATCCCGGCCCCAGAGGCCAACGCCGGGACTCAACTTTGCAGTCTGTTAAAAAATGGAACTGTCTGTCTGTCTGTTTTCAGCGCTGCACGAGCCGTGTCCACGTCGTGAGCTTAGAGGCTCGCATCTCTCTCCTGCTCCTGTATGCACACTCACACATTCATATTCATATTCATATTCTCTCTCTCTCTCTCTCTCTCTCTCTCTCTCTCTCTCTCTCTCTCTCTCTCTCTCTCTCTCTCTCTCTCTCTCTCTCCCTCTCTCTCTCTCATACACACATACACGAATTGCCCCACGATCTTCTTGTTCTGCCCGTTATTACCTCATCCTCGTCTGCACCGTTTCTTAGCTGTCCATCAAGGAGGCAGGAGCCACGCCCCATGGCCTCCAGCACCAACGCTCTGGAGCTTCCGTGCCCTCTGCTGGTCCAAAACCTCAAGTGCAGGTCAAAGGCCACACGCTTGTGACCACCGAGAGCCAGTGCCATGGGTTCCCTGCGTTTACATAGAGAGAAAAGTTCTTGTTGTTCAATTTCTCTATTATTAGAAGACACAAGATAGACTGATTCATCCTGTAGTGTCTATGTGAATAAAACCACGAGACAGCAGAAAAAACACAGGCTAGACTTGCTCATTTTGGTCATTAATGGCTAAGAGGAAAGTGATATACAGTGCATTCTGACTAAAGGGGATTGAAGCCTGTATTGCATATTACTGCTGGACATAGTGCCTCACACTTGCAATTTTCAGACTGAGAAGCAAAAAGATGGAGAAATTTCATGCCACATATCCAGACCAGGTCTCCAAAAGAATTAAGTTAAACATTTTAAAGAGAATTACATATTAGCCTTGTCAGGGAGCACACGCTTTGTTTCTCCCTTGGTGGAACTGCATGAACAATGAATCCGTTCTGACAAAATGAAGCCGGACTTTCGAGTAATTTTATATTGGTAATGAGATTATGAATCTTTTTTTTGGGGGGGAATGGCTTTTTAAGAGTTTCATGTGTTCTTTTTATATTTGAGGAGACAATCAGAAAAGTGTTCCTAAGAAGATAAACTAGGAATTTCTAGGTAAAGGAAGCTTAAACTAGGGAAAGGTGGGGGCAAGTAATAAGAGATATATCACTGGCTGCTTGCAGGACAAACAGGAAACAGAAGGGAATAACCCCTACTTTCTGCCCATCCTGATTTTACACTCAGTCTTCTTGTGCCTACCACAATAACACAGCAGCATATTACAATAAAATTGAAATGAATGACAACACAGGGAAGCATTTGCAGCCTGGGTAACTTGCTAGAGGGAGTGAATATGCAGACGGGTTTACATTAGCAATTTCTTGGAATAGGTAATATTAATTGTTATACTTGACAGGATCTAGAATAGTCCAAGAGACAAACTTACCAGCATGCCTATAGAGACTTACCTTGAATTAGTTAACTAAGGTGGGAACACCCACTTTAACTGTGGGCAGCAGTATTCTATGGACTTCAGTTCCCCACTGAGCAAAGGGAGAGTGAGAGTAGATTTTAGTGCCCATCGCTCTTTCTCACTACTTGTTACTCTGTGACCAGTTCCATCACTACTTCCCTGATATCATGATCTGTGTTCTTGAACTAAGAGTCAAACAGTAGCATTTCCTCCTTTCAGATAGTTTAACACAGTAACCAGACAAGAAACTAACACAAGGTAAGTCTCTATAGGCATGCTGGTAAGTTTGTCTCTTGGACTATTCTAGATCCTGTCAAGTATAACAATTAATATTACCTATTACAAGAAATTGCTAATGTAAACACATCCACTATAGCTGTAAGAGTATCTGTTTTAATAAGCCACACTAACTTATAGTTCATAGAACCTAATTTGCAAATAATAATTTCTAATTTTAAGTCGATAATAATTGTATGTATGTATCAATATCTTAAAACTATTTCAAATATATCCAACCTTAGCTAATCTGGGCCACAAACCCCGTGAAATTCAAACATCTAATTTGAATGTCCAGGTGGTCTCAGCAGTATAGTGCCTTTTGCCCGTACATGACATAAAAGTCCTTAAACACAGGACTCACTATGTTATTTGGATTTGTGGTTACAATGAAACCTCCCTGAGATTTAATGCAACAAAGCCAAGCTTGAAGAATTTGGTGGTGCTTTAAAAAATGTTATCATTGCTCCCACAAGTTTTAATTATTTAAAAATGTTTTAACTTTTTCCATGGAGTATTCATAGCAAAACATCACTTTTCCTAGTCATTCCATCACTATGTAATAAACCACGCTGGAATTAGTGGCTAAAAACAGCAGCAAGAGTTTCCTTTGCACAAAATCTGCAATTCGAGGAAGGCTTTTGAACAAACTCAATCTGGCTTACACAGCATCAGCTGCAGGCAGCTGGAAATAAGATCATGGGGGCTGGAGTCAACCAGACTTGATTACTTGACTTGCTCTGCTGACATCTGATAACTCAGGTAGAGTTTTCTGACCAAGGATTTAAGCAACACTCATGGCACCCTTGGCACAAGGGAGCTCACTTCCAGCTAAGCGAGACCCCAGACAAAAACCCTAAGAGGAGTTGAATTACCATTTGTCATTTAAAATTTGTTTGAAAATTGTGGTTAAACCACCCTTGGTTGAAAAGGCTGAGATTTGTGTATCTCCTTTCCCCTTACTATAAAATTATAACCACCCAATGGTTGCAAAGCTGCAGTATACATTATACACATACATATACAATAAACATTATTACACAATTAAAATCCATAAGTTACTATCATGATCTTTTATTGGTCTATTCTTGTGCCATATTTTGTTTCGCATGCAATATGCATATATAGCAAAGATGCCTCATGCTGACCTTCCTTCTGACCACACCCACTTCTCCCCCACTGCCATCCTGTCTGTGTCACCAACACATTCCCCACATTCATTTTGTGGGTTTAAAAATTTTTATTTTATTAATTTTAATTATGTTAGGTGTGTGTGTGTGTGTGTGTGTGTGTGTGTGTGTGTGTGTGTACACGTGTACATGAATGCAGATGCAGTAGTCTTGAAGCATCTGGTCCCCAGAAGTTGGAGTTGACAATTGTCAACCATCTGTTACAGGTGCTGGCAACGGAAGCCAGGTCATCAGAAGGAGCAGCAAGTATTCTAGGCCATGTCTCCTGACTCTGATTCTGTGTTCTGTTTTGTTTTCAAAGAATATTGTATAAAAGAAAACATGAGCACCTAGTCTTCAAGGAGTTGGATTTTTGCACTACCACAATTTATTTTTTTGAGTTATGTTTTTTATCAGTTGTGTGCCTTTTCATTGCCAACTGCTGGTCGGTATTACGAGTGTGCCAGGTCGTTTTTTCGGTTTACCCCTTGAAGAACTAGTGAATTGTTTTGGGCGTTGGGCTGTTTTGAAAAAAAGTTCTATGAACAGTCTCAAATAGGGTTTTTTAGTAAGCATTAAGTTCCATTTCTCTGGGATAAATATCCAAGATTCTATCTTGCAAGGTACTAAGGTAGGTTTCATATTTTTAAATTTCAAGCTTTCCACTTTGTATTTTCTTTGAACATATTTGTTATCTTGTCTACATATTAATGTGCACATAAAAAGATAAAGGGGGGGATATGTTCTATGGAGGTGTGGTGAGGTATGGGGGAAGGCAGAGCCATGGCAGGCTGTGTTGAGGCATCCCTTCCCCCTGAGGGACCAGCCACACCACAGTATAGTATAGATTAGCGTTTATTCAGGGTATGGGAGGAGAGTCAAGAGGGTAGTAGAGGCAGAGAAAGGCAGAGATAGAGACAGAGATAGAGATGGGGGAGAGAAGAGAAGAGAAGAGAAGAGAAGAGAAGAGAAGAGAAGAGAAGAGAAGTAGAGGCCGGCCATGAGCACATGAACAGAGAGGGGGAGGGGAATGGGAGGACAGAGCCGGGGCAGGAAGGCAAGAGCAAGAAAGTAAGAAGGGGGCAAGCAGCCCCTTTTATAGTGTCAGGCATACCTGGCTATTGCTAGGTAACTGTGGGGTGGAGCTTAGACAGAATGCTGACACACATCCTCACCAGTACCATTTAATGCCAGTGTATTTTGTTTTAGCTTTTCTGATATGGGTGTAACTTCTTGTCACTTCCAACCCTATGTGTATTTAATGGCAGAGCTATTTAACAGCTCCCTGTGTGACTGTGTCATCTGTATAGTCTCTTTGGTGAAATGTCTGTTCATATCTTTTGCTTGAGAATACTTATCAAACTGTAACTTGTCTTCTGCTTACTTTATAGAGTCCTTTCCAAAGTGAAAGTACTACTTAGGTGTTTAGCAGTACACTGAATATAGTACTGAGAATGAAAATTCTTGCCTTGTTCGTAATTGTACAGGGCCAGCATCTGGTGTTTCATCACTAAGAATTATAGTAGCTGTGGGTTTTTCCTTTAGATTCTCTTTGTTAAAGTGAAGTTTCCTCAAGTCTGAGGGTTTTAAAGCCACAAACAGATACAGACTTTTATGATATACCTTTTGCATTTATTAGTAGAAGCATGTGGATTTCTTTAATATGATTACTTTTCAAATAATGAAGTGTAGACTTGCTTCCCTAGGATAAAACCTATTTAGTCACAGTGTGTAATTAAAAAAATACATTGCTGAGTTCTGTTTAATATTTTACTAAGAATTGGGGGAAATATATTTATGAGAGATTCTTTTGAAATTTTTCATCTCATTTCATTTTTCTCCTTCGTACTGTCTTTGAACAGATTTTGGAATCCAAGTAATATGAGCTTCATTACACAAGTTGGGGAATATTCTATAATATTTAAATTCCAGGAAGACCTATGTGAATTCTGTAAAATATTTAGGTGTGGGATATTTCTTTTTAGAAGCATTAGTTAAGAGTTAAATTTTCTTAGTTGTTATGGGGTAATTTAAGGAGTCATCTTGGCTTGTATGGCTTAAAGACTTAGTTCATTTCTTCAAGGTTGTGGAATGTATTGTGTGGAGTTGTTCACAGCCCTTGTTTGGTATGTATATGACTTCTTCTTTGTCTATCACGATCTTCCATTTCACTTATGATATTGTATTGAAAATTCACCTGCCTCTGTTTTGCTTAACATTTTCCCTTTATTACTATCACCATCCTTCACATTCTCCTCCTCCTTTCCCTTCTCCTCATCATCCTCTTCCTCATCCTCGTCATCAATAGTAGTCATAAATTCTTTGTACATTCATTTTGTCATTCTCTTTTTCTTCTCTCTCTCTCTCTCTCTCTCGGTGTATGTGTGTGTGTGTGTGTGTGTGTGTGTGCGCGCGCGCGTGTGTGTGTGCATATGTGTGTTTCTGTATGTGCATATAACTGCCTATGTGTGCATGTATGTATATATATTTATATATATATATATATGTGTGTGTGTGTGTGTGTGTGTGTGTGTGTGTGTGTGTATGCCACAGGCTGATTTAGAATATACTCATCTAATTGGCTGTGCTGGCTGGTCAATGAGCTTTAAAGACCTACCTGTCTCTACATACCATCTTTGCCATTGCCATTGCTCCTGCACCCCCTAACCCTCTCCAGTGCTGGGTTATGATGTGTCATTATGCCTAACTGATGTGGGTGCTGGGAATCCAAGCCTAGGTCTTATGTTTGCACAGCAAGTACTTTACCCACTGTCTCCTCCCCAGCCAGCTTTTCCACAATCTTGAAGTAGAAGCTGTGACTCGGATTGGAGACATTTGTATTCAAATATGCTTATATGTACTCAATTTGTCTCCAAAACTGCTGTAGCTGTTTCCCATACAATCCGATGTGTTCATATTTACTTTCACTCTACTTGATGCATTTCTCTTGAGACTTCCTTTTTGACATATGCATTATCTACGTGTGTTCTGCTAGTATCCCAATATTGAGTAGATCGGCCTAGTATCTCTCTGTTGTTAATTTCTAACTTGATTTCATTGTGGTCACCAATTAAAGTAGTACAATAGAACTTTTCAGATTTATTGAGTGTGTTTTGTAATTCAAGGTGTGTTCTTTGCCCATGTGCAAGGGTTGCTCATTAAAAGGGGTCACTATTGTTGGCTCTAAAAGTGTTCATTGTGCTGTGCTGACTTATGGCATTTGTTTAGTTCTTCTCTACCTATATCCAGACTAGTTTTCTATGTAATTGCCCTACAGAATTCTCAGAAAGAACTGTTAACGTTTCCAGTCATAACCATGGACTTTTCTTTTTCTCTTCTCAGTTCTAATAGGCTTTGCTTCACATTTCTTGTCACCTCGCTGTTCTGTGTGCCCATGTTTAAGATTACTGTCTTCTAGGTGAGATATTTTTAGTGTCAGACAATGGTCTTCTGTCCCTCATCAGGTTTTTGATTGAATGTCTGTTTTATCTGATATCTATGGGGTAAATTTGAGCCACACATTATCAGATCTGACTAGGCAGTGTCTGGAGACTAAGGTCAGGCATATCTATATAACCCTCCAGTGAAAAACTGTGACACTACAGCTTAAGCAAGCGTTACTGGTATACAGTCCTCCCTGTGTGGTGTCATCCATTGTTGCCGAAAGGAACAGCACTGGCCACACAGCTCACTGGCAGAAGGCAACTGATGCATGAATATAAAAGTACAGCTTGAAGTCTGTATGAAGAAAGCTACCAGACTAACCAAATGAATTGGGGAATATGCACCATGGGAAGATTCAATAGTGCTAAATTACCTTTTTTTTTTTTTTTTTTTTTTTTTTTTTTTTTTTTTTTTTTTAGAATACATGATTTTCATCAGAGAGAGAGGAATGGATACAGAAGATGTGGTACATCTACAGAATGGATTACTACTTAGCTATCAAAAACAATGACTTTATGAAATTCATAGGCAAATGGAATGAACTAGAAAATATCATCCTGAGTGAGGTAACTCAATCACAGAAAAACACACATGGTATGCATTCATTGATAAATGGATACTAGCCCAAAATCTTGAATTATTCCAGATACAACCCACAAAACACATGAAACTCAAGAAGGATGACCAAAGTGTGAATGCTTGGGGGAACAAAAATATTCACAGGAGGAGATATGGAGGCAAAGTTTGGAGCAGAGACTGAAGGAACAGCCATTTAGAGCCTGCCCCACATGGATATACAGCCCATATATATACAGCCACCAAACTAGATAATGTTGATAAAGCTAAGAAGTGCATGCTGACAGGAGCCAGATATAGACCTCTCCTGAGAGGCACAGTCAGAGCATGTCAAATACAGAGGCAAATGCTAGCAGCAAACCATTGAACTGAGAACGGAATCCCCATTGGAGGAATTAGAGAAAGGATTGAAAGAGGTGAAGGGGCTTGCAACCCCATAAGAACAACAGTGCCAACCAATCAGAGCTCCCAGGGACTAAACTA